>NC_064618.1:157839547-158464547 GCF_023898315.1 Schistocerca nitens | reverse complement strand
TTGAAACGGGATAAAATTGTCTTTCTAATGGTAACGAAAAACGTTTTAGAAAATTTCAGTCATTTCACGTCCAGGTCCCCTTAAAGATGTTGATGCGGGAACATTTGACCTGCGTGACAGACAAAGAGTTGGACGTCCTGTGACAGCGAGCATCGAGTTCCACAAGAAAAAATGTTGACAGATTGATTCAGGACGATCGTCGTATCACCCAGAGAGAAATTGCAAGCACAATCGGCATTTCACAAGAACGTGTGGGTCACGTTACTGCTTTGCTTGGCCAGCGGTAGATCTGTGCCACCACAGCATAACTTCAGAGACTGAATCTCAACATCGTACGGCATCCTCCATACAGTCCAGATTTCGCACGGTCTGATTTCCATCTGTTCCCGATGATGAAAGACTATCTGTGGGGACATCATTATGCTTCTGATGAAGACGTTGATAAGACTGTGAGACTGTGTTTTTGGAAACAGCGTGTCGACTTCTTCCGTGACGGCTTCAGAAAACTTGTTCGTCGTTGGCATCAATGTTTGCAATTGGTCGGTGATTATGTGGAAAAGTGAAACTGGTACTTAAAGATGGCATTCTAAGGATTATTTCTGCGTTTGATTTATTAAAATACTCCCATACAGACCCAATTGACGTGGGTGGAGGCATTACTTTTCATTTAACCCTCGTAGTAGGGTGCACGCATCCCGTTGGAAAATTAATCCGGTATGTCTTGAATCTATGGCTCAAGACCGCATAAGACCGCAACACACGTTCAGCTTAGAACTGCCTCTGACGGCCTCAAACACAGCGAGGGTATTCTCGGAACCGCCCCCCCCCCCCCTTCCTACAGAAGCTAGTACCGTAGTGATTGACAACACCGCTGAAGTAAAATGTGGCCTCATCTAAGAAATGGACACGTTTAAAATAGTCATCATCTTCCTCAATCTCAGCCAGCAGGGCAACAGCGACATCATAACGAGTACTTTAGTCCGTTGATTGGAAGGACTGCACGGTAGGATTTTGTATGCGCAGGAAAGAAGTTGTTCATGTAGGAAGAGGTGCACTGGTCTCTTCGAAATCTACAACTGACGTGAGGCTCTGCTGACTGACTTCATTGGACTTCTTGCAAACGCATCTCTCAGTGTGTGAATTGTGTGTTCACTATGTCCAGGCCTGCCTGTTCTAGACAGATCACAGACGCTCCATGTTTTCCAAACTTCACATACCACACCTTGATGCATTTAACATCTAGTGGCTATCTACATTATGTCGTGTGAAATTTCATCTGGACCGTTATAGGTGACTGTGTCTAGCAATTCCAGAGGACACATGGACTTTCTCCTTGTTTGAGTACATATTGCTTGCAAATGGTGTCTGATTCCGCTGTTTTTAAGTCACTGGGGCCTGTAACAAACAGAGTAACAGTAAGTACGTATGGACACAGAAACCTGAGAATACGTCACATGCTATTCAACATGCAAAGTATTTGTGAGTGTGTGTCATATTTTATGACATTGGAATGTTTTTAATCAGGAGGAGGGGCAGGAGGTGAAGATCAGTGTTAAGCCTCCCGTTGACAATGAGCTGATTAGAGAATACCGTCCCAGCATTTGCCTGAAGTGATTTAGGAAACTCATGAAAGACCTAAATCGAGATGGCTAGATACTTTGAACCGTCATCCTCCCGAATGAGAGACCAGTGTGGTAACCACTATGCAATCCCGCTCGATTTTGTAAACAGGGAAACACTTCTGGCCATCCGATATAATGATTCACATAAATCACATTTGTCACTTGTAAACTGTGTACTAGTAATGAATTACATACGAGTGTTGGAACTTAAATAGTGGCAACTACTTATTCACAACCGATACCAAGTTACACGTTTTCACCTGTTACTGTCCTCGAACGTAGTCACCAGCGTTGTGTAGAACCCGTTGGTAGTGACGTGGAAGGCGTAGTATACCGTTAGTAGAGCCTGTTCTGTTGAAGCTGCGAATGGAGCCCGTCAAATCTCTGGAAGAGTTCTGAAGCGAATGCAACGAAGTGGTTCTTTCATCTTCGGAATCAAATGAAAGTCACGAGGACTTATGTACGGGGAGTATGGTGGATGGTACAGTACATCACAGTCCCATCGACCGAACAGAGCAGCCACAGCTTGCGCTGTATGCGTCCGCGCGTTGTAGAGAAAAATGATGGTTGGGTTGCGCAGAAAGTGTCAACGTTTCTTTCGCTCCATTCGCACCATAAACAGAACAGGCTCTGCTAACGGTATACTACGCCTTCCACATCGCTGGCAACTGGTTCTACACAAAGCTGGTGACTATTTTGAAGGACAGTAACAGGTGCAAACATGTAACTCTTGTATCGGTTGCGAATAAATAGTAGCCAATATTTAAGTTCCAAAACTCGTATAAGGTATTTGCTATAAGTAAAATGCTAGCTTCTTAGCAGGGTAAGAAATAATGATGATGAATGAGAGCCGCGCCATTAACGCCAGTCATTTGCTTGCTGTGACACTCACACACATAAATATCAGCCACTGTCTGCCAGCTGAAACGTACAGTGGCGTCAATTGTCAATTCACGAATTATAATTAAAGTACATCATAATAATGATTTAATTCTACACAGTTAAACTATTTTGAACCACGACTTCATTAATGGTAGTTGTAATCTATATAGGCATTGAATAACTTGATATCAAACTTATTTTGTCCATCACAAACTGAGATTCAAAAGAAGAAACCGTGCTACCCCAATTTCATTAGTGAAAATTCTACAGTAGCATTTTTGGTGTTAGGTGTCACATGAAAACAAATGGGTTACAGAGAGATGGGCTCTTGCTGGGATGCATTCGTGAATTGTAGTACCAGACTTTATATGGTATACATGCCGCAGTCGTGAGACTGCGCTCTTGAGCAGCATACAGTTTCTGCAGTGTATGTTTGTGACTTGTGTGGTGTCACAGCCAGACACCACACGTGCTAGGTGGTAGCTTAAATCGGCCGCGGTCCTGTAGTACTGGTCGGACCCGCGTGTCGCCACTGTGTGATCGCAAACCTAGCGCCACCACAAGGCAGGTCTCGAGAGACTGACTCGATCTCAGCCCGGTTGTATGGACGGCAGAGCTAGCGACTAGACGTACGAAGCCTTTCTCTCTCATTAGCCGAGAGACAGAATAGCCTTCAGCTAAGTTAATGGCTACGAACTAGCAAGGCGCCATTAGCCTTACAGTGATTGTAATTAGAGTCTCACTTGTGTTCACCATTGAGATGTACAAGAAGACATTGTTGTTGTTGTTGTGGTCTTCAGTCCTGAGACTGGTTTGATGCAGCTCTCCATGCTACTCTATCCTGTGCAAGCTTCTTCATCTCCCAGTACCTACTGCAACCTACATCCTTCTGAATCTGCTTGGTGTATTGATCTCTTGGTCTCCCTCTACGATTTTTACCCTCCACGCTGCCCTCCAATGCTAAATTTGTGATCCCTTGATGCCTCAAAACATGTCCTACCAACCGATCCCTTCTTCTAGTCAAGTTGTGCCACAAACTTCTCTTCTCCCCAATCCTATTCAATACCTCCTCATTAGTTACGTGATCTACCCACCTTATCTTCAGCATTCTTCTGTAGCACCACATTTCGAAAGCTTCTATTCTCTTCTTGTCCAAACTAGTTATCGTCCATGTCTCACTTCCATACATGGCTACACTCCATACAAATACTTTCAGAAACGACTTCCTGACACCTAAATCTATACTCGATGTTAACAAATTTCTCTTCTTCAGAAACGCTTTCCTTGCCATTGCCAGTCTACATTTTATGTCCTCTCTACTACGACCATCATCGGTTATTTTACTCCCTAAATAGCAAAACTCCTTTACTACTTTAAGTATCTCATTTCCTAATCTAATTCCCTCAGCATCACCCGACAAAGATAAGTATATGAGAAGCTCCGTTCTTTTCTTCATAGCATTAATTACGTATCCTGTTCCAGTACTTCACGCCCGTCTACGTTAGTCTCGCGTGCCTTTTTAAGCCACCTCTATCTACAAGGTGTTGGCCCAGCTGCCGACACATCACATGGCGACGAGTCTACAAAGGATCTTGTGTTTTACTTTGCCCTAATTTCTTTGTGTCATGGCTTCGCCACAATCTCCAGATGTACTGTCCGAATTTTATCGCTTGCAGAATCAGCAGACGCAGGCGTTATTGGATGCTCTTGGACAGCTCGTCCAGGGTCAACGTGCGCTGCACACCGATGCGGCCGCCGCCGCTTCATCGCTACCGCCGCCACACCATGCTGTTGCACCTCAATTCAGACCATTTGACGCAACCCAAGAGTCATGGCAGGAATGGTCCCGTCAGTTCAGCTTTCACCTCGCCGCCTACAGAATTCAAGGTAATGAGCGGCAGCCGTTTTTGCTTTCTTGTGTCGGTGTGTCCACCTACCGAGTGATAGTGAAGTTGTTTCCCCGGCGCGACGTAGCAACTCTGTCCTACGAAGAACTTTTGTCTGCTTTAGATGCCTATTTCAAGGAAACAGTAAATATCGTTGCAAAAAGGTATACGTTCTTTCGTACAAAACATACGGCCGGTCAGACTAATAGGGAGTGGGTTGCGACATTGCAAGGACTTACTAGGGAGTGTGCGTTTGAATGCGAATGTGGCCTCCCTTATTCAGATACTATGGTGCGTGATGCAATAGCACAGAACGTTTCTGATGTTCGCATATGGGAACAGATTTTGAAACTAGTTAATCCCTCCCTTCAACAAGTGATAGACATATTGGATAGGCAAGACACACTTGACTTTGCTCAGGCCTCGTTTGAAACTTCGCCAGCAGTGTGTCACATTCACCGGCCCGCCGGGCCCGCTGCACGGGACGCTAGGCGGCCCTCGCGCCCGTCGGCGCAGCGGCAGCCTAGCTCGCAAACACGTGCGCCGCATAAGCACGCTAATGCAGTGAAATCATGCCCGCAGTGTGCAACTAGACATTCGCGTGACAATTGCCCGTCACGCCAAGCTATTTGCTTTTACTGTCATAAGAAAGGACATGTCCAAAGTGTTTGCCAGAAAAAGCTCAGATCAGACACTCACACCAATTCCAGGCCCTTTGCTTCGCGCCGGAATCGAACCAAGGAAACTCAGGCTCGTGAACCTTCGCCCATGGATATTCATGTAGTTCATTCCACCCCGTCCGGTGACAGTGTTCATTCCACAAAAAGTGTGCGTCGACGTCGACGGAAGTCCCGTCACATCGCACGTGATTCTGTCCCAGTGTCTGTTCCAGTTGCACAAAACAGTCGCTTTTGTCGTCAGCAGTACAATAAACATTTGTAGACTTAGACTTTGCAGGCAAAGTGATACCATTCCAGCTCGATAACGGAGCTGCAGTTTCATTGCTCAATCACGACACGTACAACCAATTTGGCAAACCTCCATTGCGTGCCGCAAATGTTCAGCTCAATAGTTACTCAGGCCAGAAAATACCAGTGTTAGGACAGTGCAGCCTTCTTGCAACATACAAGGGACAAACAAAACTTGTGTCATTTTACGTTCTTCGTTCTTCTACTGCAGTGAACTTGTTTGGTTTAGATTTATTTCAGTTGTTTAATTTGTCTATAGTAAATCAGGTCCTCTCAGTGATTCAGACTGTGCCTTCCGCCAGTGTTTCTAGTCTATGTGAGGAATTTGCAGACATTTTTGCACCGGGCCTTGGTTGCGCTAAGAACTATGAAGCACATTTGGAACTGAAAGCAAACGCGCAACCGAAGTTTTTCAGAGCGCGCAATGTTCCCCACGCATTGCGTGATGAGGTCGCAAGAACATTAAACGATTTAGAATCTCAAGGTGTAATTGAACGTGTGCAGGCTTCTCTCTGGGCCTCACCCTTAGTAATTTTGCCAAAACCTTCCGGAAAATTGAGACTTTGTGTGGACTTCAAGGCAACTGTGAATCCACAACTTGTGACTGCAACTTTTCCTTTGCCCCGCCTGGAAGATCTTTTTGACAAACTGTGCCCGGGAACATATTTTTCAAAGTTGGACCTAGCAGATGCGTACTTGCAAATACCGGTGGACGAAGAATTCCAGCGCATATTGGTGGTAAACACGCATCTTGGTTTGTATCACTTCAAAAGACTGCCATTCGGGTGTGCGTCCGCACCTGCATTGTTTCAGCAATATTTACAAACTGTTTGTGCGTCGGTCCCTACTGCTGCGAACTATCTGGACGATATTGTGATCTCCGGAAAGACAGAAGCCGAACATTTGCAAAATCTCCGAACATTATTTCAGGTCTTGCGACAAAATGGTCTTCGCTTGAGGAAGGACAAATGTGTGTTTTTTGCTCGTGACTTACCGTACCTGGGACATGTAATAAATGCCCAGGGCATCCATCCGAGTCCGGAGCACCTCCGTGCCATACAGGATTTGCCGTCACCGCAGAACTTGAAACAACTACAGAGTGTGCTGGGTAAAATAAATTATTATCATAAATTTCTGCGCAATGCTTCTTCCATTTCAGTTCTGCTTCATCGCTTACGCCGTAAAGGTGTTCCATTCGTCTGGACGACGGAATGCGAACGCGCCTTTTGCCAGTTGAAATCGGCGTTACTTTCAAATACTTGCCTTACGCCGTTCGATCCCCAGAAACCCCTTTTGTTGATGGTAGATGCATCGGATTTCGGGATCGGTGCTGTGCTTGCGCACAAAGATGGATCGCATGATCGCCCTATTGCCTTTGCGTCAAAATTGCTCTCATCTGCGCAAAGAAATTATTCACAGATAGAGAAAGAGGCTTTAGCTCTCGTGTTTGGTGTTACTAAGTTTCACGATTTCTTGTATGGTCGTCACTTTACCATCTTCACGGACCACAAACCTTTGACATCGCTTTTTCATCCGAACAAGCCGGTACCTCCGCGTACGGCGCAGAAATTCATTCGCTGGTCTCTTTTCCTCTCGCAGTACCGCTACGATATCTTGTATCGGTCCACTGCTAAGCACGGAAACGCTGATGCGTTGTCCCGTTTGCCTGTTGCTGAGGATAAAGCATTCGATTCTTCCGAACTTGCTTGCATGTTCATTGATGCGGAAACCAATGACGTGGTCGAATCGTTTCCGATTGATTTTCGTCGTGTAGCTACAGCCACAGCTGCTGACCCTGTCCTTGCTACTGTTTTGCGTTTTGTTGCTACGCAATGGCCCTTGTCCAGGTCACGGATCGAGGATCCGCTGGTTCGCCGATTTTTTGCTCACAAGGAGAGACTTTTTGTCCGACGTGGTGTTTTGTTGTTGCGTTCTGATACTGATCAGTCCCGAGTCGTGGTCCCACGTTCGTTACAGTCCTCTGTCTTACGGCTTCTTCACCAAGGACATTGGGGTATAGTGCGTACGAAACAACTTGCTCGTCAGCACTGTACTTGGTTCGGAATCGATGCTGCGATTACGAATATGTGCTCCTCTTGCGGGGCGTGTGCCGAACAACAATCCGCCCCGCCGCGGAAATTCTTTGCATGGCCGAAAGCCACTTCCCCTTGGCAACGCTTGCACATCGATTTTGCTGGTCCATTCTGGAATGCTCGTTGGTTGGTTGTGGTCGATGCTTTCAGTAGTTTTCCTTTTGTTGTCCGGATGTCTTCCACGATGTCTTCTGCCACAATCCAAGCCTTGTCTGCTATCTTTTGCATTGAAGGTCTTCCGCAGACTATTGTTTCCGACAATGGCCCACAATTCATGTCCGCAGACTTTCAGTCCTTCTGCAAGGCCAATGGTATTCAACATCTGACGTCCGCGCCGTTTTCGCCTCAGTCAAACGGTGCCGCGGAACGATTGGTCCGGACTTTCAAGTCACAGATGTTGAAATTGAAAGAGTCGCATTCTCGGGAGGACGCATTATTGCTCTTTTTGTCCTCGTATCGCTCTCAGCCCCGCGATGGTCGCTCGCCGGCTGAGTTGCTCCATGGTCGTTCTCATCGAACCTTGATGTCTTTGCTGCATCCGCCGCATCAGGTTCCTGTGCAGCGGCAGACACCTGCTTTTGCTCCTGGCGCCGTTGTCTTCTATCGCACCTATCGCGGTTCACGGCGTTGGCTTGCAGGGCGCATTCTTCGCTGCCTCGGCCGCGTGATGTATTTGGTTTTGGGGGCCTCTGGTGAGGTGCGTCGGCATCTCAATCAGCTGCGCCTCTGTCGTCGCCTGGGTTCTGCCGCTCCCCGTCTGCTTTCAGCGACGGAGCCGTCAGGTCAGCGCCCTGGGGACCCATCTACTGGCTCGCCTCATCCCCAGGTGTTACCGACGCTGCCTTCCATTTTGCCTCATGGCGTCGCGCCGCCGCCGCAGCCGCCGCAGCCGACGCAGCCGCCGCAGCCGCCGCAGCCGCCGCAGCCGCCTCCGGCGCCGCCCGCAGTGGACGCTTCGCTGCAGCCGCCACGCGCCTCCCTGGGTCACGCGCCGCCGATCGCTTCCCGTGACCAGCTGTCCTCCGCCATGGAACTCTTGCCCGCTCCGGACCAGATGTCGTCATCGCGCGTCGGATTCTCCGACCACATGGAGGTCAACCCTTCGGCCCCTCCTGCCTCTTTACGGGCGCATACACCGCATGTTGACGTGCACCCTGGACTAGGTTTTCAGGCGTTTCCTAGCTCCCCTCGGACCGAATGGCCGGGTGCGGGTGGCACAGCCTCGCCTGTCGTTAGGCTCCCCACCTCATCGCATACGTCAACATGGGGTACTCGCCACAGCGGGCGGAAGCCTTATCTCACGACCGTTCGCCGATTTGCGGGGGAGGAATGTTGTGTCACAGCCAGACACCACACGTGCTAGGTGGTAGCTTAAATCGGCCGCGGTCCTGTAGTACAGGTCGGACCCGCGTGTCGCCACTGTGTGATCGCAAACCTAGCGCCACCACAAGGCAGGTCTCGAGAGACTGACTCGATCTCAGCCCGGTTGTATGGACGGCAGAGCTAGCGACTAGACGTACGAAGCCTTTCTCTCTCATTAGCCGAGAGACAGAATAGCCTTCAGCTAAGTTAATGGCTACGAACTAGCAAGGCGCCATTAGCCTTACAGTGATTGTAATTAGAGTCTCACTTGTGTTCACCATTGAGATGTACAAGAAGACATTAAAGATAAGTATATGAGAAGCTCCGTTCTTTTCTTCATAGCATTAATTACGTATCCTGTTCCAGTACTTCACGCCCGTCTGCATTAGTCTCGCGTGCCTTTTTAAACCACCTCTATCTACAAGGTGTTGGCCCAGCTGCCGACACATCAACTTGTAATAAATTGGCTAGCGTTAGCGGAGAGTCATTGCTCATTACCCGGCCAACCAAACTGATTACCTAGCGATGACGACAGCAACGTTGTGTTCACGCCAGAGAAACAGATAGACGAATAAGTGAGAGCGAAAAGTCCAGAATCCTGCAAGTGGAATGCTGTCACTGACGAAACATTTGCATAAATCAAATTCAAATTGCTCTGAGCAGAATGGAACTTAACATCTGAGTTCATCAGTCCCCTATAACTTAGAACCACTTAAACCTAACTAACCTAAGGACATCACACACATCCATGCCCGAGGCAGGATTTGAACCTGCGACCGTAGCGGTATCGCGGTTCCAGACTGACGCGCCTAGAACCGCACGGCCACACCGGCTGGCTTGCATCAATCACTGCATTAAGTGCCGCCTTAGAACCAGTGTTACAGCGGCACGTAGCATTTATTTGTGATAACTTTGCTGATCAAGAATTTTTGTTAGACATATATGTAGAATTCCTATCCACGTTAAAGTCACTGTAGTTACTGTTTTGCCAGCTAACACGGTCCATTCATCGTGTGCTGTTAGACTGACAACTGCTAATGACGTTTCGTCACTCGAATCCATACTGGCTGACATAATTACGCTCTGAAATTTTTATGTCAACATTCTTGAAGCTCTTTAAACAAAGCAAACGCTATTAACATTGAACACTTTTATTTCTCATGTTTTGCGTATCTGAACCCCTCCGCTACTAAACGTCTCCGAATTGTAATGTACAAAATAGTGTTGTCTAACGTGACTATGTCGGTGCGTGAGAAGCAGCGTATAATCGACTTTAGAATTCGAAGAGTTCGTCCATACATGGTGCAACCTCTCCTTCAGAATGACGATGCCATACCACACACAAGAGCGCTGCGACATCTCGAACAGTCCCAAACCTTGGTTCACTGACACCGATCATCCTCCATACACTCTCGACTTGGCACCATGCGATTGTCATCTGTTTCCATAACTCGAAGAACACCTTGGAGAACTTCAATTTGGCAGTGATGAAGCGGTGATAACTGAGGTGAGGTTGTTGCTCGGTCAAAATGTCAAAGTTTCTACATTGGCGGTATCAATGAAGTGATCTCTCGTTGGGGGAAATGTGTTCGTCACCAGAGTGACAATGCTGAGGAATAACTATGCAAACATGAAAAATAGAAATGTAGAATGTTGATAACATTTGTTTATTCTAAAAGTTTCAAGAGTTTTCACACAAAAAATTCGGATGCACTTCTACTCAGCACACCGTCCGTATATTTTCAGTTTTTTCATGTTGTAGACAAGGTCGTCATTGATAAAAATATCTCTTCTCCACTAGTCATGCACACATTTTTCGCCTGCCATACAGCTCCTCTCCTGTGCAACGATAGGTACCACTAACTAAGTGTGTACAGCTGAAGGGCTTGTCTGATGGCAGGCCGAGGTGGCCGAGCGGTTCTAGGCGCTACAGTCTGGAACCGCGCGACCGCTACGGTCGCAGGTTCGAATCTTGCGTCGGGCATGGATGTGTGTGATGTCCTTAGGTTAGCTAGGTTTAAATAGTTCTAAGTTCTAGGGTACTGATGACCTCAGAATTTAAGTCCCATAGTGCTCAGAACCATTTGAACCATCTTTTTGTCTGATGATATGTTTTTGTATACTGGCCACTGCGTAGCGTTTCGATAACGTAAAATACGAAGAACAACGTTACGTAGCATATTATTACCTACAAACTGAAGTATAAATTAAAAAATGTAAGCAGTACACACCTGGAAACTTCGCATTATATACGGCATAATGGAAGAATATCATCATAGTTGTCGTGTGATTTAGTGGCTCACAGCGGTTAAAGTCCTGCTTCAGTATATAGTTGGCGCCGGGACTGGTGATGTGTTCCTTTGTGCCAGAGAGCATGTCAGACATCAAAGAAACCGCGAATAACGCCACTTCTAGCCAAAAGAACAGGTGTGAGTGTCAGCACAAGGAGATGTGATGAGCGGCAACAGTTTGAAGCCGTGGCAGGACAACACTTCGATAGCGGCACATTCCAAGGAGGGCGTGCAGTCTAATGCGGTTTACTTCCCGGTGCCCTGACAGCAGCATCGCCCTGACTCGGGACGGATGCCTTAGCAAACGAGTCGCAACAGGATGCTTACGACCCAACTGAGCGGTCTCCTATGCAAGGTTCATGGGCTATCTCACATAGTGTGGTGGTCCGGCAGTTGGTCGGACAGTGGAGAAACCATGGAATCTTGTAGCACGTGCCAGGGAAGCCGAAACGCAGTTAGTTGTTGAAGACTGGTGCTAGTAGCCGTGTATGTATGAAGGACCGAGCCACTATACAAATTAAGGTCTTACCTCCAAGACATTAATACCATAAAGTCCAAAAGAACACAAATAATGAATGATTACAGTTTGAGTGTAGAATTTAGAATAGCCCCAAAATGACAATATTAGCTTTCACGAAAATTTTCATTCAGCGCAAATTAAATATTACTTTAACAGGCTCAGCAGTGACTTGTCCGATTAAATACTAATGAGTAGTCATAATTAATCTAAACTGTGAAACATAGCACAGCAGCAAATGACGCAAGTAACCTTTCACAAAATTAAGTAATACTTCGGCAACCTCAGCGGCGACTTACCAGAGTAAAAACTAATGATAAGTCATCCCTAATTTAATCGTGGAACACACTGGACTACCATATTAGTAGAGAAATGTGTGGCAATAAAGTGCGTAGTATATCATGAGCATTGCTGAATCGTGAAATTAACTGATATCTCCCACAACAAAGGTAAAGACTGACCATTAACCATACAGTCATGTTTACACGTTTGTGAACTTCCCAGATTAGGACTACTGGACCTACAGGACCAAATGGTTAATGTTCAAACTTTACTATTGTTGAGGAAGACTTGGGATATCAAGCGTAATTAAGTAAGGAAATACTGCTGACAGAATCCAGCAGTCCCAAGAATGGTTCATGTTTAAAGACAGCACACATAAACGGTAACAAGTGCTTGCTAATCCACAGCTCAATATCACCATAATTCCACAAAGTACACCTAAATTTGTGATCAGTGTGTACCCTTGCCTGAGCGTCGGAAAATCCGGCCGCGGTGGCCGAGTGGTTCTAGGCGCTCAGTCCGGAGCCGCGAGACTGCTACGGTCAGAGGTTCGAGTCCTGCCTCGGATATGGATGTGTGTGCTGTCCTTAGGTTAGTTAGGTTTAAGTAGTTCTAAGTTCTAGGGGACTGATGACCACAGATGTTAAGTTCCATAGTGCTCAGAGCCATTTGAACCATTTGAGCGTCGGAAATTTCCTTCAACTGCGGTAGTGTGGTGTTAGAATTCACAAACAATATCTTGCAAATTTTAGATTTCTACAATCTGCTTTACATCAATATTACTTTTACACTAATCGTCTACCTGATTAATTAGTTTATCAAGAGGAGCTTGCACTTGAAGTGACTGGGGCAATAATGAGTAGCTATAGTGAAGCAGGTCGATCATGTGTTGAATAGTGCTGAGAGACTCAAGACAAACAATGATGGATTCACATTGACCAACCTCGCAGAGCACAGAATGGTTCAGCTCCAATATGCCACGCATATGCTGCGTAAATTGACTTACACTGCTACTGATGGTTCTGTATTAGCATTTTATATACTAACTGGTCTTTCTTCAGACGCCAAATCCTGAATCCATCTCTTGTCTCCATAACTGAGAAGAGAGTCACCTCGAAATAGAACCAACTGTACTATATTTAGCATGAAAAAAAAAGGATTTATAAAAATAAATTTAGTTTTTAAAGATTTTCTTGCCTGAGAACTTACTCATGTTAGAAACTACCCTCCTCTACAAATGACAAAAACAGCTGATAAGAATTTGAGAGTGGTAGGGTTCCAGGCCACAGAAAATGTAAAACATCGTCCAGAAAAGATAAAATGAGTTTATTTAACATGTTGTGCAAACTGTTGTTATGATTTTGTTAATTTTTACATGTGAAATTCAATAAAAATGAATGTTGCTGATTACAACAATCTTAGAAAATCAGCAAGAAAAGATTTGGTATTTCAGATCTGATCAACATTTATCGCAGATTTCGTATCATGGAAGTGAATTGATCCTGACCTCACTCAGATGGATCTATCTCTGAATATATTCAAGTAACCATGGACCTTGCCGTTGGTGGGGAGGCTTGCGTGCCTCAGCGATACAGATGGCCGTACCGTAGGTGCAACCACAACAGAGGGGTATCTGTTGAGAGGCCAGACAAACATGTGGTTCCTGATGAGGGGCAGCAGCCTTTTCAGTAGTTGCAGGGGCAACAGTCTGGATGATTGACTGATCTGGCCTTGTAACATTAACCAAAACGGCCTTGCTGTGCTGGTACTGCGAACGGCTGAAAGCAAGGGGAAACTACAGCCGTAATTTTTCCCGAGGACATGCAGCTTTACTGTATGATTAAATGATGATGGCGTCCTCTTGGGTAAAATATTCCGGAGGTAAAATAGTCCCCCATTCGGCTCTCCGGGCGGGGACTACTCAAGAGGACGTCGTTATCAGGAGAAAGAAAACTGGCATTCTACGGATAGGAGCGTGGAATGTCAGATCCCTTAATCGGTCAGGTAGGTTAGAAAATTTAAAAAGGGAAATGGATAGGTTAAAGTTAGATATAGTGGGAATTAGTGAAGTTCGGTGGCAGGAGGAACAAGACTTTTGGTCAGGTGATTACTGGGTTATAAATACAAAATCAAATAGGGGTAATACAGGAGTAGGTTTAATAATGAATAAAAAAATAAGAGTGCGGGTTAGCTACTACAAACAGCATAGTGAACGCATTATTGTGGCCAAGATAGACACAAAGCCCATGCCTACTACAGTAGTACAGGTTTATATGCCAACTAGCTCTGCAGATGATGAATAAATTGATGAAATGTGTGACGAGATAAAAGAAATTATTCAGGTAGTGAAGGGAGACGAAAATTTAATAGTCATGGGTGACTGGAATTCGTCATTAGGAAAAGGGAGAGAAGGAAACATAGTAGGTGAATATGGATTGGGGGGAAGAAATGAAAGAGGAAGCCGCCTTGTAGATTTTTGCACAGAGCATAACTTAATCATAGCTAACACTTGGTTCAAGAATCATAAAAGAAGGTTGTATACCTGGAAGAATCCTGGAGATACTAAAAGGTATCAGATAGATTATATAATGGTAAGACAGAGATTTAGGAACCAGGTATTAAATTGTAAGACATTTCCAGGGGCAGATGTGGATTCTGACAACAATCTATTGGTTATGAACTGCAGATTGAAACTGAAGAAACTGCAAAAAGGTGGGAATTTAAGGAGATGGGACCTGGATAAACTGAAAGAACCAGAGGTTGTACAGAGTTTCAGGGAGAGCATAAGGGAACAATTGACAGGAATGGGGGAAAGAAATACAGTACAAGAAGAATGGGTAGCTCTGAGGGATGAAGTAGTGAAGACAGCAGAGGATCAAGTAGGTAAAAAGACGAGGGCTAATAGAAATCCTTGGCTAACAGAAGAAATATTGAATTTAATTGATGAAAGGAGAAAATATAAAAATTCAGTAAATGAAGCAGGCAAAAAGGAATACATATGTCTCAAAAATGAGATCGACAGGAAGTGCAAAATGGCTAAGCAGGGATGGCTAGAGGACAAATGTAAGGATGTAGAGGCTTGTCTCACTAGGGGTAAGATAGATACTGCCTACAGGAAAATTAAAGAGACCTTTGGAGAGAAGAGAGCTAGTTGTATGAATATCAAGAGCTCAGATGGCAACCCAGTTCTGAGCAAAGAAGGGAAGGCAGAAAGGTGGAAGGACTATATAGAGGGTTTATGGAAGGGCGATGCACTTGAGGACAATATTATGGAAATGGAAGAGGATGTAGATGAAGATGAAATGGGAGATAAGATACTGCGTGAAGAGTTTGACAGAGCACTGAAAGACCTGAGTCGAAACAAGGCCCCAGGAGTAGACAACATTCCATTAGAACTACTGATGGCCTTGGGAGAGCCAGTCCTGACAAAACTCTACCATCTGGTGAGCAAGATGTATGAGACAGGCGAAATACCCACAGACTTCAAGAAGAATATAATAATTCCAATCCCAAATAAAGCAGGTGTTGACAGATGTGAAAATTACCGAACAATCAGTTTAATAAGTCACAGCTGCAAAATACTAACGCGAATTCTTTACAGACAAGTGGAAAAACTGGTAGAAGCGGACCTCGGGGAAAATCAGTTTGGATTCCGTAGAAATGTTGGAACACGTGAGGCAATACTAACCTTACGACTTATCTTAGAAGAAAGATTAAGAAAAGGCAAACCTACGTTTCTAGCATTTGTAGACTTAGAGAAAGCTTTTGACAACGTTAACTGGAATACCCTCTTTCAAATTCTGAAGGTGGCAGGGGTAAAATACAAGGAGCGAAAGGCTATTTACAATTTGTACAGAAACCAGATGGCAGTTATAAGAGTCGAGGGGCATGAAAGGGAAGCAGTGGTTGGGAAAGGAGTGAGACAGGGTTGTAGCCTCTCCCCGATGTTATTCAATCTGTATATTGAGCAAGCAGTAAAGGAAACAAAATAAAAATTCGGAGTAGGTATTAAAATTCATGGAGAAGAAGTAAAAACTTTGAGGTTCGCCGATGACATTGTAATTCTGTCAGAGACAGCAAAGGACTTGGAAGAGCAGTTGAACGGAATGGGCAGTGTCTTGAAAGGAGGATATAAGATGAACATCAACATAAGCAAAACGAGGATAATGGAATGTAGTCAAATTGAATCGGGTGATGCTGAGGGGATTAGATTAGGAAATGAGACACTTAAAGTAGTAAAGGAGTTTTGCTATTTAGGGAGTAAAATAACTGATGATGGTCGAAGTAGAGAAGATATAAAATGTAGACTGGCAATGGCAAGGAAATCGTTTCTGAAGAAGAGAAAGTTGTTAACATTGAGTATAGATTTAAGTGTCAGGAAGTCGTTTCTGAAAGTATTTGTATGGAGTGTAGCCATGTATTGAAGTGAAACATGGACGATAAATACTTTGGACAAGAAGAGAATAGAAGCTTTCGAAATGTGGTGCTACAGAAGAATGCTGAAGATAAGGTGGATAGATCACATAACTAATGAGGAGGTATTGAATAGGATTGGGGAGAAGAGAAGTTTGTGGCACAACTTGACTAGAAGAAGGGATCGGTTGGTAGGACATGTTTTGAGGCATCAAGGGATCACAAATTTAGCATTGGAGGGCAGCGTGGAGGGTAAAAATCGTAGAGGGAGACCAAGAGATCAATACACTAAGCAGATTCAGAAGGATGTAGGTTGCAGTAGGTACTGGGAGATGTAGAGGCTTGCACAGGATAGAGTGGCATGGAGAGCTGCATCAAACCAGTCTCAGGACTGAAGACCACAACAACAAATACAGTACGAAATTGTACACAGAAAAACATTTCAGTTAAATATATTCCAGAATAATAAATCAAGAGTTAATAAACATTTATTTAACACATCAATTACCAGCTTTAAGTGCACGAAAAATAACAGGCAATGAGCAACTATAAGAACTATGCGGAGTACAACATTTACTTAAATCAGGTGAACGGTATATGAACAGTCATCAATAGGTAGCGGTTGTCTCATTAAAGAGCCCTAGATTAGGAACAAAAAGCCAAACTGGAATCAGGTAGAACACAAATAGCCAAGAGAGAGTGCACCATTGTATGTGGCTTGGATTTAAGTTGATAACTATTGCTAATTCTGTAAGAGGGTGTGTAAATATAATTCAAATAACAGTGCTCACGTGCCATAGATAAAACAGTAGGTGGCATAGCTGAACTCGTATAATCAGAACATATAATATTCATAAATTACTAACAGGGCTGAAACCCGATGGGCAAGAAACAGACAATCCATCGAAACAGACAACCCACCCCGAATAGCACTAAAGGTGTTAACAGATTAAATAAAATAACGGTTAACTGAAACCAAAGACAATATAAAACACTTAGTTCAAGGAATCCTACGATACAGTGAATATTTCAGAGTAACTGTTCATAGAGTCTACCCACTAAGGTGCTCACCAGATAAATATTACAAGCGCCGATGACTACTCACTAATCTGACTTTTCCCATGAATTCTGTAGACACAAGTATCAATGTTCAAAGGAAGGCTTCCACCAAATGTGAGAAATGTGCTAATCAGGCATTTAAATTGGTAGGATAGAGAATCACAGACCCGAACAAAATGAGACTCAACTCCAGCAAATGCTCACAGCATAGACATGCCAAACGACTGTCAACACATGTCCCTGGACGACCATGCTACGATTATCAGTAGTAAACGACTGAGAACGAGCTGATTTACAACGCCGTTACGTCGGCATAGTGGAGACAGCACATAGCTCCTGTTGGACAGCAAAGGAAGTGGTTGCTTAGTTACACAGGCAAAAAGACATTACCGCGTTTTCGACTACAAATTGAAGCACTTCTTTCCCTTTACCTTTACGGAAAACAGGGCTTAAGGTTCATGTTACCTAGTCTTCGCATGAATGTCCGGGATTAATCTCCAGACAACTCTGCAGTGTCCCCTAAGATGAGGGAATGTAACATTGCTGCTGGTTATCTGGCCATAGAACGAGGACATGAAGCTCGGCAGATTTCTTTGTGAGATTCGAGAAGAGTAGGATGTAAGTCGGCATAAGGTTTCATCCTCTTCCTAACTGCCATCCTACACTAACTGTCATCCTACACAGACATGACACAGCACTATACACACACCCGACAGAGCCAGTTATACGTACGGTTACAGTTAGATACAGTATTAGCGAAGAAGACGTTGCAGTATGTGCGAACGACAAGAAAAGCATTTACAATTGGAAGGCTGAACCCCATCTTGTGGAATTTTTCATCGAACCTTCTATGCTTAAACCTCATATACATATATGAATCTATATATATTGCTTCTCTTTTTCAGAGTGGATCGAGGTCTACAAAGGAATGTCCGGCAGAAATTCTTCTTTACATATCTCTTTATTTCTGGCGGTGATTTTCCCATTTGGTTTTTTACATAATTAAACCTGTAAGCCTGATGGCGTTAGTTTGATATTTGTAAGTGTGTCTCTCAAATGGGCCATCTATTTTCTTGTATTTCATGATAGCTTATTACCTCATGGGGATAAATTTCTTCTCCTACCCGAGAATTTTGTCCTGCATGAAAGCTTTGATAAATTCCGTTGGCAGTGAATAAGAGTTGTTGTTGTCTAATAAACAAAGTAAATATCATTCTCTGACAGCGTTGAATAGGTGCGCGGAAGTCTGTCAGTAGAACTCTGAATGTCAAGCGAAATCAAATCTCTGTCACAAGAAACGTACTGCAGATAAGAATGCACTTGAACTCTGGAACTGACAACTGACAGTGTAGAACTTAAAATTATTTCTATTATTACCAACAATGCTGTTTCTCGTGAGTGGTTGTGAATCGGCTAATGATTGTGTTGCAATGTGTAAATCTTCTGCTGCTGTGGTTATTTCGTTATATTCCGAATTCGAATTAGGACAAGATTTCAAGCTTCAGTATTGTTGTTCAGTTATAGAGTACCTCCTTTAAGAAAAGCAATGGATACAAACTTCCTTTAGCTGGCGTGGGTATACGCGCCATTTTGATATGTAAAAGAGGCTCTCTACATGTGTAGGAAGTTCTACAAGTTCATTGTATGTAAAGGCGGTTACAACGAAATATTAATTCGTAGAAGGGAGAGATGTTACGTAATTTTACATATTTACTCACTGACATATTTGTACTGGGAAGATAAAGGATAGAAGATGTTCTTACATTTGAGTCGAAGTTCTACATATTGTAAATCACATTCATCACGACAAACATTTGAAAGAAGTGTTGCATCAAATATTAAGTTTCAAACGTAGACGTAACTATGACATACCGAGTGTAAACAGTAGCAGATATTGTAAGTAGCCAAATCTAGTTATTTTCGTTCTTCATGAGAAGAAGGACAAGAAACGAACACCGTGTATAGCAGTTCCGTCACCTATCTGGCTGCAACCATCCTAAGTGACCGTGTGAAGCACTGATGCGATGAAGTAGACGAATGATGCGATTGCAATGACCACCAGCATTCTTGGTACGTTCTGACTGTATAGAGTTTTTATAAATTTTTCCACATCTATTAAAATTGCAAAAGCAGAAATTAAGATGCTATCAAAGGTTTGTGTGGTGTCACCGGCAGAAACCACACTTGCTAGGTGGTAGCCTTTAAATCGGCCGCGGTCCGTTAGTATACATCGGATCCGCGTGTCGCCACTATCAGTGATTGCAGACCGAGCGCCGCCACACGGCAGGTCTAGAGAGACTTCCTAGCACTCGCCCCAGTTGTACAACCGACTTTGCTAGCGATGGTTCACTGACAAAATACGCTCTCATTTGCCGAGACGATAGTTTAGCATAGCCTTCAGCTACGTCATTTGCTACGACCTAGCAAGGCGCCATTATCAGTTACTATTGATATTGAATCATGTACCGTCAAAACCGACGTTCTTCATTAACGGATTAAAGTTAAGTATTCCACCAGCTACGTCCGTTTTTCTAAATTCTAATTTCCTTGTACTGTTCCAGACCTCACACCAGCCTGCGTGAGCTAAAACGCGTGCCTTTCGGCCTCCTTCTAGTAACACGGTGTTGGCTCTCCTGCCAACCAAAACAGTTTGCGTTTCACATTTTGTGCAAATATGTTCCGCATTCGACAGTACACGTATACACGTGGAAATCGTACTGCCTCTGACGACAGTACTTCGGCTCAGGTGCTCCTACGATGCTACCATATGAGGTTTCACCGGTTTGTGATACAGTATTTGCCTACACTAGGAGGCAACTATTCTCTTTGTGATGAAGTTTTTTTGAAGGGATTCTCGAATTATTTCTCAATGGTATTTAGTTTAAGTCTCATGTATTGCGCACATTTTAACACTGAGGACAAATCATTCTTTTGGACGATGGCAGTATTGATGATTTCAGACCTTATATTTGAGTAAAACTTGAGGTCATCGTGGTACGTATGGTAGAGGAGAAAAGAATCGACGAGGTTAGACTGGCGCAAGAAGAAAGCGATAATGGAACCAGAACTGAATCGTGTGGAACTGCTGAGGGAACATGCATCTGGGACGACTATTCATTTTGTTCTGTAACTAACACTAACAAGGAAACACAGTAGCTCCTACTAGCTTTGGGTGGCGTCTGTGTCTGCTAGGTGCTGGCGGCTATTGTTCAAGGAATTTTGATGTTTGGTTTAATGTGATAGTCCAGTTATTTCTTCGCTGTTTGAGCTTAAGTCCCGTGTTTTGTGCACATCCGAAGACTACAGGCAAATCAACTTTCTCTGGACGATGGCAGTATAGATATCCTTAGGTCTTGTACTCGCTTAAACTTCGAAGTCATTGTCATAGAAATTGATAGAAGGCAAACGAATGGGCGAGATATCGTAGTGTAGGGAAGCAGCCTACTCACGCTGTAGTAAATTCACATCAGTCTTTCCATTGTATGCCAGCCAGTCCGCTGTAACTAGTTCTGACGTCATAAATGTTGCGCAATACTTTTAAAATCATGTAAATAACCTGAAACGGTTCTAGCGTGTCAGGAGTAATACTAAATTAATATGTGTTGAATATCAGTTCAATAACTTTAACCATTTTCGAAATTTGGACGTTTTTCTGTAAAAATCATTGGCGCAACAGAAAAGAACTAGACACTAAAAAATTAATATTTAGATTCCTTTTCCATAATAATTTAATAGAAACAGTACTTTGGATCTCACAAATTAAAATTTTTGTTGAAATTCATGATTTTCTGGTTTTTGTCTTAAAAATTAAGGAAGCAAGACAGATTAAGTAGGCTAAAAAATAAGGCTAGGATGTTTATATTTAAGTAGAATGGAGTTCCGCTATATCCATAAAGATGTGAGAAGTTTCATTTGAATAACTATAAAACTATAGCGATAGTATATCTCCAAAGGGCAAGTTCAGAGCTCGTCTACTTCGTGTAGTGTAATTAAATTAATTCTTTCGCCCAAAATATTTTACTTAGGCACGTCTGATTTTTATTATGATTACGTACTTGTGTGCTGAATGCACATTTAAATTGAGAGCTTCATCGGCCATCAGCAAAAGAAGCTATGATTTATTTAATAACTTAAAGTGGTGCATTACTAGCCCAGATGCTAGTCGGGAGAGCCGATTTGATCAGGCGTTCCCTTAGCCGTCCGCACCGCGGCTTTATATATGTATAAGAATGCTGCGCGAGGAAGCAAGGCCCCAGTTCTCTCCAGACGCTGAATAACACGCCATCTGTGTCGGGAGTCGCATCGCGTCGGTATCATTGCTATAAAGAGCCTCGGATGCTGTAGCAAGTTACTCGAGATACGAGTAACCATGAAATCATTTTCGAGAGAAGTGTTAATTCTGGGATGACTTTAATTATCTATCTTCAGTTTGCGTATGTCGTTTTTTCACGTGCCGTCGCGGGACTGACATTCTACCATTATTTAGCGTGGCGTTTGATGAACATTATCATCAAAATATGGCGAGCATTCACTTAAACATTTAATTTGGACAGTTATAGTTGCATTAGCGCATTAGACTCTGAACTGCTCTGTTAGTTAGATTCTGTGGATCCTTTTTTTTTTTCATCTGTGACTTTCAGAATATAGCAAACGTTGTTTTTTTTTACGATCGTTTTTGATTATGAATCCCAGATAATCTCCTGATTCCTCAGAGCTATAAGTTGTTGCTATAAGTGTATTTCTCAGATTAAGTGGGCACTAGGAATTCTAATTACAGGCTTCACGTTTTGCTAATCACTTTTTGGTTGCCAATATTGTTGTTAGAGAGTCAGTGTTGAGAACGGCAAAAGACAGCATAAATAATAGGAACTGGTTTTACATTCTACATTATATATTAACAAAATAAATTCCACTCGCCGCAGACATATGGTTAGAATGGCAGGGAATGCATCTTGTCTACATTACAAACCAAACATTTTAAACATTAAATTCCACATGCCGCCCCGCAGTAGGCATAAAAAGAAAGCAATAATGGAGTAGAAATTGAACCCTATGGGACTCTTGAGGAGTGAATATGTTTCCGAGACGACTTTTAATTTTGTTACTCAACTAGTGCAACTAAAGACGAAAGAAGCGCTTGCAAGGCTGGGTGCACAGTCCATGCCTCCCAATGTGAGGCGACACCGCGGGGTGCTGCGTGGGCGGCAGGTGCCCTAGGGGGTGGCGGATGCCGGCGCGCTGTGCCGCCCCGCGGACCAATCTGCCTCCATTATCGCGCCCGGCGACGCCCGCAATTACGGCGCCTGGGAGGTGTGGGCGGGGGGCGGCCCTCGGGCACGCAGCCCGGGGGCGGAGGGGTGCCGGTCACCTGTCCACGGCCGGCCGAGACGCAGCTCATCGCCTGTCACGCCTACACCGAAACCACACAGCCTTTAACACTAACAGTGATGAACTCGTACGTAGCCGCCATTACCTGTAGATTGGCTAAAGCGTAAGGTTTTTTGGACGTTAGAGCTCGTGTATACAAATATTCAGAATCAACTTTTGTAGTCCTGTCTTCCTCAGTTGTGTGTAATATTACGGTATTTTGATAATTTTTACTTATGGACCGTCTGACAGCAACTGAATAAAACACAATTCTAGTGCCATACGCGTTTCACTTTTATTTTCTGCAAGGCATTGTCAGTGGTCTGGAATATGTACATATGTTAGCTATTTAATTTAAATTTTTGTCACTGTGCGTATAGGTTATAAAAAAACCACACACACACACACACACACACACACACACACACACACACACACACATAAAGAGAGCTAAAGAAAACAAAAAAACAAAATAAACAAAAATATAAAAAATACCACACAATAACCCACACACACACACACACACACCCAAACGCAGCATAAAAAAATTATATCACACCAAAACACACACACACAAATGCATACACGAACAGATCACAGATTTCTCAATAATTACACTCGAAATTGTGGCAATAACATTCGATCTTTGGCATAAACATTTGACAGTCGGCAACAGAAACTAAAACACTGCATTGAAACAAGCGTTCAGTTCATAGTGCTGTGGAATGTGGAAAAAAAAACCGCAAATTGGCATTCCTAAGAAGAAGAACAACACCAAAAATGCAACAGGAGCGGAATATGTAAGAAATTGTCCACGCAACCTGTAAGTACAGTTCAAAACATTACTACTAAATAGGAAATGCCAAACACCAGAACTGTTTATAACCTATAGGCACAGTGACAAAAATGTAAATTAAATAGCCAACATATGTACGTATTCCAGGCCACTGATGACGCCTTGCAGAAAATAAAGGCGAAACGCGTATGGCACTAAAATTGTGTTTTATTCCGTTGCTGTCAGACGGTCCATAAGTAAAAATTATCAATATACCGAAATATTCAGAACCTTTTTAAGTTTAGTGAACTTTCTATTTTACATGTGCATCTTATGGAATTGCTATTGTTAAATCTTAATCCACAGAAGAAACCTCAGTTTAATCGTCATTATGACAAAAAACAATAATTCTGGTATTAAAATAATAATCCCAATGTGGAAACAGGTGATATATCTGTTCACATTTCTGTTACTGCCCATTTAAATCTAAAGGAAAACACAAAACATACGAATAAAGCAATACTATTCGTTCAAAGTGAAGTACAGTGTGATACAAATAGGACAGATATAGATGTGGATGCATAGTCCTACATTACACTCAATGGAATGACATCCTCGGATTGACTTCCTGATTTAACTATAGGAAAGTCCTTCATAAATACACAATAAGAGGAAATATCACGAGGAACACGCAGGAACGAGTCGTCATCAAAAATTTCGTTTCCGTCAGCTGTAGACTCGCCTAGGATTTTGTAAATCATTTGCTCTAGTCTTTTATCCTGTTCACTTCACAATACGAACACAAAATCAATAGAGAAGCATACAGAACGCACCAAAGAGAGAGAACTTGAACTAATGCCGATAACACCTGCGAAGCTAGAGACGATAACAAATGTTTCAAAGACGACGAATTTTTCGAGTGATACAGCTACTACATAAAAAAAAAAAATTATCGTTCATAATGAAGTACAGCGTGATACAAATTGAAACATGGACAGATGTAGATGAAGATACATAGTGCAACGTTACACTCAATGATTTAGAGATTTACGTGCACGAAAATTGTTCACAACATCACAATCTGCAGAAATAAAACGATAAACATGTAATCCGTATTGCCATTAAATATTCCGTTGTCAACATTTGCAGACTCGCCAAGGACATCCAGATCATTTACTCCAGACGTGTTTCCTCTCCACTGCAGGATTTGAACACATAAACAACACCAAAGTAGACAACACGAACTAAAGGTCGAGAACTTGAACGTTGACTAACTCCTACGAAACATGATCATCTGCTAATCATAGTACACAGTACCTTACGTGTTAGTATTCCTCTAAATTTGCGCTTTCGTAAGCGCAATAAAATGACCACTTTCTAACCACGAAAACACCGTCACGCTTCCTCTGCTTACTTCACTGTTGGAACGACACATAAGGGCAGGAAACTTTCTTCATATGTAGGTCAAACCGAAACCCCGCAGTGGATAGGATGATTTAGTATTCTAAATCAGTGGTAACAAGTAGTCCACTTTTCCCAAGCGTCGCACTTCGCGCCGACTCCAGCGTCCCTTAGCATGAGCAGTCTGTCATTAATAAGGAGTTTCTCGACCATTTTACCCAATTCTGTTTAACTTCCTACGAAAAGTCATTGTCCTAGTTAGACTGCTGGTAGCAATTTCAATCTCACTGATCCTTTTCACTTCTTTCGTACGATTTTTCACAAGCTACCACTTCAATGCCCGACGGTCCCGTTCCGTCAGTACATGATGTCTGTTTGGGATTAGTTAAGCTGTAGTTGTTTCTTCGCGTTTCTACTTCATAGATCACGTCACCGAAGGTCACAGTCACATCACCAAAGATCGACTTGGGCAGCTTTAGAAGTTTCAAAATATCCCAGGTAGATCTGTTACGCAGTAACGTCCGGTCTACACTCGAAGTCAGTGATCTGCCCTGAATTATCTGCTATGCTGTTACTGCGTTTCTACTGAAAACGCAATACTCCCCGTCTCCTTTTCCACTGGTGAGTCCACTGCCCGTTACACCTTGCATCTAGTGGTAATTTCCGCACTACATAGAAGCTTCCAGATACTTTTGATTAGACACTGTGGGGCCATACCTTGTCCCAACAACATATCCGAAACGTGTTATGAGATCACTGGTGGAATCAGTAAACCACTGAAAGATAAGGCAAGACAGAAAGAGAACAACCCTAAAAGTAAGATAAAAATGTCAAAGGTCGATTCCCCAGTTCCAGGGTGCACTACAGATTGACACATCATTCCCTACATTTGTAAGCTTTCTCAACCATAGACAGCCCACCATTGTTCTCCTTTCTAGCATGTACTAAAACAATGATAATTCTGAATGCACACTTCGATTTTGTGCGTTGTAAAGTATTACGTTGTCAGGGTCCTGAGAGTTCGTGGGTATTGTGGTTCTTAATTCAATTGCATGGCACATGTAAATTTAAATTTTTCGGTCTAATGAACATGAAATTAACTCCATCACTGCCGGTCCCAAGTCCGGGGCCTCATTTCGCAAGTGACGAGGAAGGACGAGGGGGGGAGTAACACCTCGTTAAAAAAACCTGGGTCCATCTGGCTCCGGATGGTAGCACCCTGTAAGGGCCCCTGCCTAGGGTTACTAGGTGAAACCTGGTCAACGGTCTCAAAGGCGGAAGAGGAAGTTCAGATTCCCAACGGCAGAGAGAGCGGAAGAACTACCTCCAAGACTAACAATCTTGGTTGTATATTTTGTGGCCTTTGGGCCACACCCAAAATAACTTTCATCAATCATGGAAGTGTGTGATGTAAACTATTTTACCCCAGGTGGACGATCCACCGTACGCCAGTACGTCAGCAGACATTCGGATTCTGGGGAGTCTGCAACATTGCACAAAGACAAGTCGGAGTGTCTTGGAATCTCATCGAAATTTCAATATAGGCAATTAACGTACCTAGCAACTTTCAATGAAAACTCATTGTTGAAAACTGGAAAACTAAAACATCCAACAGATACGGTAAAGAACCACAACATACTCATAACAGCCATTCAAGAAACACGATACATGGATACAGATACCTTCGATTCCGAAGGTTTTAGGATATACAAAGGGAAAGTCGGACCGAGAGTAATGAAAAATGTACCACATCTTGGGACAGCCTTTATAATCAACAAACAAATCTTGAACTCAATAGTTGGCTTTGATTCCCAATCAGAAAAAATCTCAAGTCTTACATTCACAAGCACGAACAAAATCTACACAATTATCAATACATATGCCCCTATAAACGAGGATAACACGAAAAACAAAGAAAAAGTGGAGGCCTATTGGAATCATCTAGATGACATTATTCAGAAAATTCCAGATAAAAACATCATCATTCTTCTTGGAGATTTTAATGCACAGATTGGTA
This sequence comes from Schistocerca nitens, assembly GCF_023898315.1. Lineage (NCBI taxonomy): Eukaryota > Metazoa > Arthropoda > Insecta > Orthoptera > Acrididae > Schistocerca > Schistocerca nitens. The sequence continues at coordinate 158,437,612 of NC_064618.1, read as the reverse complement.
AGGAAAAAAGATATAAGAAAATAGTTGGAAACTATCCTGCACACAAGAGAACAAACAGAAATGGTGTGAGACTAATAGAACTTTGCCAAGCACACAATTTCATTCTTAAATCCACAGCTTTCAAGAAACTACCACGAAGACCAAAGACATGGGTATCCCCAAATCCTAGCCTTGGGGAATTTCAACTTGATCACGTGGCAATCAAGAAGATTTCTAGCAAAGAAATCATGAACGTTAGGGTACTCAGGCGTGCAAACTTGGATTCAGACCATTACCTTTCTAAAATTAAGTTCAAAGTCATCCCAAACAGGAAACGCAGCATGAAACAAATTAAGGGTCGGAAGTATAGCACAGAAAAGATATTAAAATCAGATGAATTCACAAAAGCAACAGAAACTATTCGGACACAAAGCTGGGGTGATATCAAGGAAAACCTCATTACTATAGCTGAACGGATAGCACCTAACAAAAAAAGTAAAAAACATGCCTGGTGGTCGCTGGAATGTGATGCCCTCATTGAAACAAGAAAACAGGCATGGCCAAATTGTCAATCACAGAAAACAGAAGAAAGTAGACTGAATTTCATTACAGTTAGAAAACAGGTAGATAAAAATATAAAAAGGATTAAGATTACACGTGAAAACAAAACTCTCCTCCAAATTGATGAAGAATTTGTTTAAAACAACACAAGGAGCTTTTACAGAACTTTCAAACAAAGGTTATCAAGATACAAAGCACCCACCCTCCAATTTCTAGATGTAAATGGGACCATCGCTCACAACAACACGGAAAACTGCAAAATACTAGCAGGCTACTTTGAGAAACTCTTGAATTGTGAACCCATCCTTGAAAAATTTGAATCCATTCCAAACAACCGTGAGAAGCCGGATTCAGAACCACCGACGACTGAAGAACTACAGAAGGTCATTTCAGATCTTAAAAACAACAAGGCGTCCAGAGAAAATCAAATAGTGGCCGAACTATGGAAAAAGGCTGACAAAAATGCAGTTACATCCCTAAAGTGTGTTTTCGATGAAATCTGGAAAGACGAAGGGATCCCCGCAGAATGGAGAACAGCTCTCATCCACCCTATCCACAAAAAATGTTTGAAGACAGACCCCAACAATTACAGAGGAATATCACTGCTGGATATAACGTACAAGATTCTTTCTAAAGTCCGTTTGAACAGGGCAGAGCCGCAATTGGATCCGCAGATCGGGGAATACCAGGGAGGTTTTAGAAAGGGTAGATCATGTTCGGAACAAATACTAAACCTCAAAAACATTATGGCATACCAAAAATCAAGGGCAAAGACATACGTCATCTCCTTCATTGATTTCAAAAAAGCATATTACTCGGTTGATAGAGAATCTCTGTTATCAGTCCTGGAAGAAATGGGTTTGGATAAGAAAACAACTAATATTATAAAAGCGACCCTTAGAAATACATTTTCGAAAGTTAAATTTATGGGCGAACTATCGGAACCCTTTGAAATAAAAACGGGAGTGCGACAGGGCGATGGGCTCTCACCGTTGCTGTTCAATTGTGCGCTTGAGAAAGTAGTCAGGGAATGGAACACAAATATTAAGAGTGGTATAAGATTGGGTTGCAAAAAGAAGAACCTTAAAGTAAATTGCATTGCTTTTGCAGATGATATAGCCATGTTTGCTGAAACAATGGAAGAAGCACGGGATCAAATCCTTGAACTAAAGAAACAAGCAGCTAAAATTGGTCTTCACATCTCGTCTGAAAAAACTAAGATATTGACAAACATCAAGCACTCATGTAAATACCTCAAAGTTAAAGAACAGAAGATTGAAACAGTAAAAGAATTCAGATATCTCAGAGAATGGATTACTTGGAATGCTGGGGAAAGCAAAACAATGGAATCCAGAAAAAATAAACTTGAATTGGCCTCCCAACTAACAAAAAATACATACAACAAAAAGTCCCTTTCATGAGGGTCCAAAAGTACACATTACAAGACAGTGATTAAGCCAGAAGCACTGTATGCAGCAGAAACACTTAACATGAATTTCAAAGGCCAAATGGAGAAACTTGAGGTAAATGAAAGAAAAATTTTAAGAAAAATCATTGGGCCAAAATTTCAAGACAGTAAGATTATATACATCAAAAATGAAACTCTCTACAAGAAAATTGAAAAACTTTCAGATTCTATGCGAAAAAGGCGAATAAATTTTTATGGTCATCTTCTCAGAATGAATTCCAACAGATTAACTAAACAAATCTTTTACTTCTTCCGTAAACGAAAAACGAAGCCCAACTGGTTTAAAGAAACTGAGAAAGACCTAGTGGAATTAAATATTTCAGAAAATTCACTTATTGATCGAACTGCTAAATTAATTACTAAAGATGAAAACATAAGGTTCCAAGACAAATCCACCCAAAAGTCCAAATCCTTCATCTCGGAAGAAGAGAGGAGAAGAAGATCAGAAAGAATGAAGAAATACTGGGCCCTAAGAAAAGAACAACGCACAAAGAAATGATTGATGCAGCGTACCCCAAAGAGGGTGAAACGAAAGAAGAAGAAGAACATGAAATTATGCATTTCTGTGAAATACAGTTCCTTTGGTTTTATGTTAAAGTAACATACTAAGCACACACCAAAACAAACTGTTAATATTATTATAGTATAACGCTCTATTTATTTTAAAGTTATTATTATAAAAATAATAGGCACCTATCGCAACTTAGATATGGCGCTAGGAGAAATTAATATTTGAGAGAGGGGAGACTGCTAGTATCAAACTGTGACCCACGCTCCCACTAGAACTCGATGATGTATCCACACCTGCATATAGGCGATAGTTACAGCTGAGTAGCACACATGAAACATCTTTGATATACGGAGAGAAAAGCAACCAAACTAGGACTGAACTGCAGGGGATTCCTAAGACCACAGTATATTTCCATGACGGATTCTCTAATCAACATACATCTATAATATCTCATTTTAAGGTATCTGTCGAACCACTTTGCAGGATACATTACTAGGCAGTCAAACATAAACTAGTTATAAGTTCCCTACTACTCCAATTTTTCATTCACGAAATCGGTATTGATACACATGACACTTTTGGCCACTACTGTTTACGTTAGAAGAGCCTAAATAGAGCCGTATGGGGACAAGATAAAAGCTTGTTTACCAGATTTGCCACTTCCTCTACACGTCGCAATCGACATGCAGTATGATTAAGTGTAGCTGTCCTCATAAGGTGGGTGAGAAAATTAATGATATTAAGAGCACTGCGAGCAATCTGGAAACGCTGTGTTGTTTTACTCGCATAGACAGGTATGTTCATCCCTGCCAGATGCTCAGTCCGAATTTCAGCTACGTACAGCCATCACGCGAATTTTGAGAACACCATTAGCGAAGCTGTGTTTTGTTGTGTGTTGCGAAAATGGAATAGCGAAATTTAGAGCAATATTACGCTATCAGGCTTTTTGTTAAACGTGTGGAATCCGTGAGTGTGACTTCTAGAAAGTTGAAACAGGCTCGTTAAGAACATGAATCTCGCTCATGGAAACCTTCAGCTTCAAAAATCGACGAAAACTCTGTGCGTGTGCGTGATCTTAAGAGATCACAATGACATTTAGCAATAAGGATGATAGATGAGCTGTTAAGCTTAAGCACTTTTACCGTACATACAGTTTGGTCCGAAGTTTTGCTTATTCGAAAATTTTGTGCCAAAATGGTGTCGAAAACCTTCACGAATGGAGAGGACAATCGACGAAAAGTGTGCGTTGATGTTCTTGAGAGGAGTAGCAATGCCAACGCATTGAACACATTTGATGATCCTGGATTTTTTTAGTACGTTCGTAAGACGAAGCGGTTAAGTAACGAGTGGCACGATGAAACATCTTTTCGGGCGAAAAAAGCTCGAATGATCAAATCAAAGACCAAAACAGTGCTGATTTGCTTTTTGGACAGTAGGTATACCGTTCAAAAGAATTTTTCTCCAGGACAAATTGTCAACACTCTGTTTTAAAAGATATCCTGAAAATCTCAGAAAAGGGGTGAATCGAGTGAGATCGGACAAAGCAGACAGTAGATACTGAATCATGAAAACGCCCCTACCTCACCGCCACTTCCATCACGGAGTTTTGGCCCCAAAAGGCATTGCTGTTTTCCCACAGACCCCCTCGTCACCTGATATGAATCCTTGTGACTTCTCTTTTCCCAAAATTGAAAAATGTCAAAAGACGTCATTTTTGGGCTCTGCAGAAAGAACGTAATCGACATGCTGAAGGCCCTAGTAGTTGAAGCCTTTCAGCACTGCTACCAAGACTGGGAACGACCGCTCCGCCGGTGCATAGCTGCCGAATGCCAATACTGATGTCCGAAAAAAGTAAAAAATTTGGTAGATAAACAGATCAGTATCGCTAATTATACTGAACGTCTCGTATCCAGAATCGCATACGATGTCGTAATCACCCTGATGAATTTTAAGGAAGTCCTTACTAACTAATGTATAGTCCCTTTTCACAGCTGTTTTAATTACAGAAATATCAATATCGATTTGGCTTTTTTCAAAGTAACTATAGTAACTGCTGCTGATACTATAGTAATTTCAAAAGAGAAAAACTTGTTTTAGAATAATTATTATCTCAGACTCTCTCACCGACTTATTCAACAGGTGGCGTCTGCTGCACTGAATATAGTTAACATTTGGCTCTACTCCTGAATCTGCAATATTAAGAAAATACAGAAATATTCCCCTTCTGTTTGATGAACGGAAAGGATGAGTTACTACTCGAAACTTCTGGCTGCAGCTTCAATGTGGGACCCCAAACCAATCAAAATGATGAATATGGAGCTCAGTCTACTTCTTACTCTGCTACACGGTTCGTTGGGAAACCTTATCAGTCACACTGCCTCCAAACAACACACCAAGCCGTAAAGAAAAAACGGTAACGCCTTACCTCGGACTACTGAGTTGAATAAAATGGAGAGGAGCGAAATGTGCTTGTCGAAACTTAGTTCAAAATGGTTCAAATGGCTCTGAGCACTATGGGACTTAACTTCTAAGGTCATCAGTCCCCTAGAACTTAGAACTACTTAAACCTAACTAACCTAAGGACATCACACACATCCATGCCCGAGGCAGGATTCGAACCTGCAACCGTAGCAGTGCTGCGGTTCCAGACTGTAGTGCCCAGAACCGCACGGCCACCCCGGCCGGCGAAACTTAGTTCATTTCCAAGTGTCACATGATGGATGGTTAAAGGCTTTGTTCTGTTTCAAGATGCACAACTGACTAAATATGGCTTGCGTATCTGCGTGTTGTACAAATAGTCCTAAAAATCTGTAGCATTTCATTCATCACATAATACTGTAACTGAAGACTTAACAATATAATAGAAATTGCTATAGTATATTAAAAAAACACTCAGATGTGTAGAACACAAAACACAACTTCATTTCTAACAACAACAAAAACTGTAGAAAATGATAGAAACTGCTCACAGGGTTGCTAGTGCGCGTTGCATCACGTAATTCTAAAAAGAGGCACTACACTGGAATACCGATCCCAAAATGCCATATGTTCCTTGGTACACTATCGTCTAGGAACAACACTATTACAGTTCCTTCAACACAATGACATGTGCTGAATAATTACTTTCCGAGCAGTGTTAATGCTACATCTTGTATGCGTACGTCGTTAGCTGCTAGAAAGCATGTCCTTAAGAATGACAAAGTAACCGAGGCGATCCCAGTTGGAATAAAAAAGATCTAATCCGACATGAAGTGCAATACAATAACATTTATGTTTGAATGTTATATTCGGTTTCGTTTTACAAAATTTCAAATCAACTTTGGCTTTGACCGTAAAACACACATATTTAGCTTCTGAGCAAACCTTATCGCCAGATTTCAATTCTAAAACAAAAATTCCACATTAATAAACAAAAAAATCTGTTATACCAAGGACTCAAAACGACAATGTACACAAACAACCGACGCTGCCAATTTCGCCTGCAAAGTAGTAGCTTGTGCTAGTATTTTTATACAGACGGCTGCGTTTCCTGAACTGCTTTAACGATGACAGAGGCCATTTAGAAATGCATCAAAGATTGTAAGGTACGTCTCTTGTAAAGCTATGTCATTGTCTAATCACTTTATTTCTATATTAATTTTGTAAATAAACCAGACAATGTGGCTATTAAGAATACATGTCTCTTATACTTCCCAAATATTAAAGTTATTCAGTTTAACATCGGAAAACGCCACTCAGAAATGATAGCAGTACAAGTCACATCACTTAGTCTTTTTGACCGTTTAGCAAGTAACTCATTTCCCTAACAAGGCCTAGGCTCATCCAGACTTATGTTTACAGTTATGCTCGTTTCACATTCATGCTGAAGTAACCAATGCTATGGTGGGTTTCCACATAAATTAAACAGATAGTCATTATGTTTCTCCACAACTACTGATTCACAGACTCGACACTGTTTCAGTCTTAAATCTTATAATGAATGCTCCACACCTTTCCGCGAAATAACTGAATTACTGAAACACTTTTCTTTTACGGTGCATCATAACACTCTCATCTCCTAATTATCTTGAAACCAAATGAAGATTACACGGCAAAGAGGAGTTACATCGACTTCATAAATTACTCGAGGAGGCAGTTGTAAAGTTTGAAACTCTACGGTTTCATCTTTCATTGAAATACGCTGGTGCCATTTATACAATGCGCTGCATGATCATTGAGATGGAATTGGTTGTTATGACCCATTACTTTATCTGTGCTGTCCTGACTTCCTATATTAGTAGTGCCAGTTTAGTCTTTGTAGCTATCTGTTCCTGTACCGAGAACCTCTGCTTAAGAGATTGACCTCACTGTGTTTATTTGATTATACATTAAAGCACATCCTCTTTTCATTAGTGTTATGTTGATCTTAATTGTGAGAACGAATGTTTGTTTTGGGTGTGACTCTGCGACTACATATGTATTGCCAAGCTGCTTATTTTATTTCGTTTAGCAACAACTTAACTTTCGTTCTGACTGGCAGAGATTCACTAGCTTGATCCCAAGGTTCCCCTCTCCTCCAAGGATAATCAGAGAGAGTATTACGGCTACTCGTCATTTTTCGTCTCTCGCCTTCCAGGTGGCTAACGGTATGGACGGGACCTGTGCAGGTCTCCATCAAACAGGTTGCTAATTTAACAAAAGAATGAGACGTATCATAGATTATATCACTACTCCGACCTTTCCCGGTTTCGTCAGTCAGGCTTACTTTGCAACCACATTTTTAATTGTGTGCTGAATACACTGGATAGTTAGAATTCACGATTCTAATGTTAGCATGGAGAGTTTTGCAATCCAGTGTCAGTTTCATAATCGTGTGGTGTCTTCAGCATCCCCTATAGTTTTTCAGTTGATTTCTCATTCAGACAACTTTTAATTATTTAATTTTATTAAATTAAAGGATTTGCAATATTTTACTTGGTAGCATGAGTTTCTCCCTTTTTGTAACTTTCAACCATTTGGTCTTAACCATGTGACACAAAATAATGATTTCCTTATTGTACTTTCAATTTAGGAACTGTGTGCGTGAACAATGTGAAATATTTAACTAATTTTGCATGTGAAGTTAGTTGATCTGATATATTTTTCATTTATTGCCCTTTGTCTCCATCCTGCCACTTGTGCAGTACTGTTCGAAGAAACACTTCCCAGCACGCTGAATTAAATTCAGTCAGGTTTTGAGTGTGTAATTATAATATAAATTCCAAGAGCGATCGCAAATGGTGAGTAATTAGGAACCATTGATTTCGAAGATCCCACGTGGACTTGGCTTTTCAATCGATGAGATAACGATCATTCTTGAGAAAATACACAGTAGTAATTGCGTGAGTTTTATTTGAAGATTTAACGCTATCCAAGAACGATCAAAGATGGTGAACAGATTTATTTGCAATGATAAGTTGTTAATGAAGTGCTGTGGTAGGTTCGTCATTGCATAGGACCGTTTTTGTAGAAATTCACTGTAGGTTTTGCCAGTGTTCGTGTGACGGATTTAATGCGATGTATTTCATTTATGTGTGTTACGTGTGCACATATGTGCCAGTATGCGTATCATTCGACCCCCCCCCCCCCCCAGTACAAGATCGCATCTTAGTTTGCTGTGCAGTTTCTGCCAAAATCAGATGGGGACCTTGAAATTCGGTTTTGATAGATTATATTTAAATAGTGTTTGTTACTCAGCCCATGTGTCATATGAGTATGGGGCCGTTTTGTGAGAAGAGTAATTACAAGAGCAATATAATGTTGCGTCCCATCCTGTGCATATCACTGAATTAAGAGCTGTTTACATTATAGGAAGTGCACATCTGGTCCTTGTAACTTAAAGAATATTAAGTTGTGCAGAATTGAGGGTAGGGGCATGTGGACCAATGAAAGTGTATAGAACAGTAATTCCATCCCCTGCCGTGTACTCAGCTAATGTAATCCTGAAATGAGCCCTCATGATATAGTAATGTGAAATTAGAAGTTAATAATGATCCCATGTGACAATATGTCGTATCTCATAGTGATTGCAGATGCTGTCGGTTAGCTAGGTTCTTTGGTTGCTTGTGTTCCTCCCTTTTCGTTATCTGTTGGGTAATACAGTCATCAATAAATGTAATAACCATTTAAACAATCTGGGCTGTCCGTTTAGTGATTGTTTGGCAAACGTTGTATCAAGGAATGCAGCGAGAACATCAGCATCAATGCAAGCTTAAATCACCAGTGTCAGGTTACAACTTCTTGACAAATTTGAGGCAAAGCGAAACATAGTCACTCCATTTGTCTACAAGTAAGAAAAATGCCACGGAGGAACAACGGTAATGCTGAATCATTCCTTGGTATTCCTTAAAAGTGTTAGATTTTTTTTAAAACTGGACTGTATGTGTCTGTTTGTCTGAATGTCTAATTTTCGGTTGCTTAGTACAACTCTTCAACCACATTATGAAATTCAGAATCAAATGCGTTAATGAGATCATGTTTGACTTTATAACTTTCATGCGATTCCCACGACAAAACTCTATTCATCTGTGAGTCTTGTCCTCTATTATACAGGTTGTTTTTGACTAATTGGTTCTTAGGGAACAACATTGTTTATCAGTTTTCTGTTTTAATTTTGAATGAAATTCAGTAAATTATAGTGATTAATAAGTCAATGTGATGCTTTAGTGTCTCAACTTTTGAATCCTTATTAGATCACCTTTTATATTACTTTAAGGATCATTCAATCTATGACTGTATAAACAAAATTATAGTTAATACAACATAATTTCAGTTATTAAGAATAAACCATGGTTTTTATGTACACAGTGTTCGTACTTTACTGTTTGCTTATCCACACACATAATAAAAAATAGTACAGTAAATTCACAGGCGCAAAGGGATGTTTATGGAGTACCCTTGTGATTCTGCACCACAGAACACCTTCAGTTCCTGCGAGTCACGATACTTTTCTTCTGTCTTCCTGAAATAATGGACATGTATTATCCTATTAGCATGGCATCTCAATAGATTTATTACTATCAGACATGAACTGCTAATTCAGACTGTGATACGATCTAATTTAATTAAGTTATCCGTGACTAAGTTCCTTAATAGCTTGCCTTCGCAACAGGATGATAGTAGAAAAAGCTCTCCAGCTCTAAGTTCTGGTTCCTCTGCCAATCGTCCAGTAGGGGCAATGATAACTGAAGTGGTCCAAGGTCCATTGTAAGTGTCGCGATGTGCGATAAGTTTGGATGAAGATGTTTTACCTTGATATTCCTAATAATTCCAGTGGAAATGGGCATTTTGGTCGGTATCTTCGTTGAGAAATCGGTCACTCACGTATCTTTCAGCTGTCAGCTTCTACCTTTTTTAATGGAGTGTGTTTCGCATGCTCATCTTTAATTATGTACGTCCAGCTGCGGAGGCTGAGCTTTTGTTTTACATGTGGTGTGGCCCACCTGTTTTTTGCTTTCAAGGCATGAATGTCCTGTAACGGGAAATGTCGTACGAACAGGTACAAAACGCTTTGCATTATTGATAAGATAGTGGATGGATCTGAAAATAGCGCAGTTCTTCTTTAGACTTTCATCATGCGAGAGATTTCCAAATTTTATACTCTGTATCCAAAATCATGGTGACATAATGATCCATGAAACAAACTACCTTACGTGAACCTTTCTTCCCTGTTGTTTCAGGATCAACTGCACTACTTCGTGTTAAATGGGTACTGAGACAGGTGGTTCTCACAACAGACAATATTGAAACTTTTGGTTGGACACAGAAGATACCAATAGAAGCCCACACATGTTGGTTCACAGATTGTAAACTTTCTGCTTCTCTTTGAAGTAATTTTTTTTACACTGGTAAAATGCATTATTTTTTCCGTGGTGTAGTTCATATTCAGTCTTCTCTCCCTTAATGTTATTATGAACGTCTGATCTTTCCTTTCCATTCGTTGCATGGGTGAGTTGTGCCTGTGGAGCTCTCAAAATTACAAAAAATATTATCGCACATATTGCATGCGTCGCTTTGGAGGCAAACCGAACGAGATATTATATTTTGTATTGAATATCTTACGGTAAGTTTCATATGATGCTGAACGGGTAGGATGTGTGTCCTGAAAAATCTTAAGCACCTTCTTTACTGTTACTTATTCGGGGATATATATTTTCCGCGCTTTATTTTTGCTGCAATGACTGGACCTGTGTTTAAATGACATGATGTGAGTGCAGATGTTTTGCTCTGTTTCTGCTGAGAGGCGCGCGGGATTAGCCGAGCGGTGTCAGACGCTGCAGTCATGGACTGTGCGGCTGGTCCCGGCGTAGGTTCGAGTCCTACCTCGGGCATGGGTGTGTGTGTTTGTCCTTAGAATAATTTAAGTTTAGTAGTGTGTAAACTTATGGACTGATGACCTTAGCAGTTAAGTTCCATAAGATTTTACACACATTTGATTTTTTTTCTGCTGAAAGTTTACGAGATTGAGTTCTCTGTTTCCCTCTTTTCTCAGTCGGATGCATGCCTTCACTTCTTACGGAATTCCTAATAGCTCCTAATCCTTTATTTGACAGCCCGTGCCGTGATATAAAGGTCTTCTCATAAACAGTCAGTTCTGTCACAGAATTATCTGTCATTACTCTTACCTTACAATGAAATGTATAATCACATAACGTAGCTATTGTCTCAACTACGTGAGACCTTCAACGTTGGGTATTTTCAGTATAGATCATTCCTGTCAGGTGACCTTTTTTTCTCAAACTAAGATATGAGTGTAGACTTTTCTGCATCAGGTAGCATATCAGTAAACTTCTTCTTGAAGTTGTAAAGCTCTCCTATTTCGTGTGACATAGTTCTTAGTTTTTAGATACTTCAGATTGGCTACTATAGCTCTGACTTTTTCCAGGTCTACCACTACTGTTCGATTCTGATTATACCATTGTCAATTAAAACGCAGACCACAACGGCTATTACTCGAAATTCTATTCCACCACAACACATAACAAAGAAGCTAATCTCAAGTCTGCTTAGTATTAGCAGAAATTACAAACTCTGACAGTGCAGAAGAAAAAGCAACAATGCAACTTTCATAAAACCCTACAAAAAATCATTACAGCTCAGAAATCCACTTCCTTTTGTTCTTTATTACTTTTGCTCTTGAATTGGATGGAACTGACCAATTTTATCACTGTACGCCATATTTTTATCTGGCTGTAGCTCTTGAGACAAAACAGATTACATCCAGCAAAGTTGACGCTACTGAAAGTATGTCTGATGACCTACTTGATGACGCCAGTCACTCATTTTCGTCAAACTTGGACTTAAACATTCTTTTACGAGTCGTTTCCGTCACTTTTATTTATATCTTACACTCCGTTTCACAACGTTGTCAATAACATAACATTATTGTCCTAACTTAACAGAGATTTGCCATCTAGAAAGACCAGACTCTCTGCAGCCTAGAATTCCCATTTATCTATTTTCATCACATACTTTAGCACTTTAGCTGTTATGCACAGACGCATCCCCAGAGCAACGACTTTGCTTTGCCTCCTTTTCATTCAGTTACGTAAGCTGCACGATAACAGTAGTGCCGTTACAGGTATTCCTTTTATGGTACCTGTCCTTGGGTATATCTGCCTGCACAGCATTTGCTTTTATAGGCAGTCTCGCGCGACTTTGTAGGAATATATACTTTTATGAGAAGAGGACTAAATATTTTTATAGAAACAACAGCAAATATCTTTTACAGCGATGCTGATTATATGACGCGCTGGATGTAATAGAACAAGTGTGATTTCTTACATTACCTTTAATATTTTACCACGTATGAAGGCAGCAAAGGGCTTACAAGGAAATATGCTTTTATAAGAAAGGGAATAACTGCGTATTCTGGACAGTTCTTTAACATTCACCAACAGAACTGCTTGTAAATAACCGGCGAGTACTTAGTAGATGTGAAACAAAAGTACCCTTATGGCTTTGGGAAAACGCTTTAAAAGAATTGAAGATATACAACCGGATACCATGTTGATCCTTTACAACGTTTGCGAAACTCAACTGAATTATGATTAACAAATCGGTGATAGGCTGTATTAGTTTGGAAAATATATTTTCTTTGCTAGCAAATTTGAGGGAGCATAGTTTCACGTACTAGAGCTCTCATGAATCCTTGAATGATTCTACCTTCAAGCTGAGGTGATACTGGTACGTGCTGCAATAGACACTTACAAGAAGCCAGCAAGGGCGCCAGAAGTGACAAACATCGAGACTGTTGCACACCTCCTGTTCAGTTCAGAAAAATTTAAATCACATTATATATGTAAAACTCCCACGAACAATTTTTTCTGTCACCTCTGTCGCTGTGTAGACAGACTTCGCAACGTATTCATGACTGACGTTCTAATATTCTTGCTATTGCTATTCAATATACACAGTACACACAGCAGTTTGATATGGGTGGCGACGTGGCCAACGAGTTATTAGTAAAATTTAGAATTATTTGGTTTCACTAGGGGTGGAACTTTAAATAATTTTGCGTGGTAGTAGAATTTTCGGCTTTTGGATACTGACAAACTGGTAACCTCATGGAAATCTGTTATTGTGTATTTCACTCTTGGGCCAAACATATTGTTTTATTACTGGTTGCTGCCTCATAGGGAGTCGTCATCAGATCCGTTTAAAAAGGAAGGAAAAGCGGATATTAATACACGAGGAAACTTACAATCAATGACTTAAGAATAATTTATAAGAAATACAGCGCTTTTACATGACATTTTAGCACGTATGTCGCCCTAAACTCGCGCACGTTTCTGTTCGTCGTGTTTCCAGGTCTGACGCAAGACAAATGTCATTGTGTCCATGGGGCAGAGGATCGGCTACGGTACCCTCCAGTAAATACCCCGTGCAAGTAGAATATACAACCTGTTTTATACATCAGCCTCTTTACAGCAGAGAGGGAATTAGCACGTGGAGTAAAGATGGATGTCAACGCCTGTTCTCAGAGGGGCATAAGCGGGACAATAACACGACAAAGCGTTTAATAGCACCTGGCACCACAGACGCTCAAATATTTGAAGGGCAAATCATACAGGTTTACCTCACATATGTTGAAATCTATGAGCAAGATGACATTTGATTAGGCAACGTCTGAGGAACTTCACAAGCTACTGTGCGCTTTGTGTAGGTACATGGTTAAAGTCCCCCGGATACGGCAAACTTAAAATTTATTTAACAGAAATGAGACAGCGATCGACAATAAGCGTCGGCAATGACATTAATTATAAATGAGTGGTAAAGTACAGACAAAAGAAAAAAATCATTCATTTTTCTTTTTTTCACTCTCTCTTACGTAGATGGATGGTTAAGTTGTACTGCTTAAAGCGTGAAGTATTACAAGTGTTATGTATTACACGTGTGTATGACTAAGAGAAGACTTAACAACAGTATTTAGTATTTTTGTTGAACTGAAGTGGAGCCAGGTAAGCAGGATTTTCTTCTTTATGTGAGACGCACTAGTGTTCTTGAAGTCGACTGCCTGCGTCTGCAATTGAAATATAAGAGAGCAAATCCGAATAGCCTAAATTCGTACAAGCAGAACATTTCTGATAATGCAGTTGTATTATCCTTAAGATTTTTTACCATTTTTTTTATTATTACAACACATCCTACTTTGGAGCATTGAGCCATCCTATTGTTGCATACTGATTGTCGATTGATAGAAAAGACAATTTGCAACTGGCAGAAACGGCGAAGCGAAAATTAGGACTATTGTAGCTTCTATGTATTTGGTGTACGTCTTCGATGTTTTCAGAGCCGGATTGCAAATTTTCCTTTATTGGCCCGCATTTTCCTCTGCGGCTATTCATGGGATCTGCAGTGTCGTCACAGATATCGATAAGCGACAGACATCCTCATGTTCGGGGTAATATTGCTACTACCACGAATAAATATAGCACGATCTTTCAATGTTATTTAGTTATGCAGTTGTACTGGAACCACAACTTATAACTTTTCGATAATGCGGGTAATAGCCGCCTCTTCCTACCTTACTGTTACCAAACCGTAGGTTTCTGCCGCCATTATTCGTCATTTTTCCGGATGCGATCATCCAGATGAGCAATGGCGCACTCCGCGGCACGTTGCCCGGATGTTGCCAAACTTCTTTCGACTACGCTGCTGAAATTTTGCTGGGAAGACCTTACCAATTATTCATGCATACCCTGTCTCTCTTCAGGCGATATCAGTATTTTAGGACCCTGGAAAAAAGTCATTTGCTTCGGAGATGCAAATGTGGGTACAGTTATGGTTCCCTAGACTACCGCAGATATTTTCCCACGACGGTAGTGAGTGTCGTTTCTCACTCTGGGACGAACGAAATAAAAGCAATGGTGATTTCTCTTGCAACAATAAACAATTTGCTTAGGTTTTATCCGTCTGTCTAGTTTTGACTTGACTACCATGTACAGAACACCTTATATTACAGTAATTAACCACATTTTTCACGTACACCAATCACTGTTGCTACAAAATTAAATTCACCTCTCTACAGCGTCATACACATATTATGTTGTTATTAACAGTCAATACTCATTTGTAAAATATGACTCAGCTGCTGTTGTCCCCTACCTCCGACAGCACCGCTAATAAAAAGGTTGCATTTATCTTCAGCTGGTCATTGCTAGTTCTCTATAAAGTAATGTTGGAAGCTGAAGAAATTAATCAAAATTTGTGCCACAGCCGGGACAAGAACCAGGGTCTTGTTGCTTATTAGGCACAAAAGCTGACCATTATACCACCGCAGCACTATGGTCAAGATTGTTGCACGAATTACTCAAGTTGAGTGCCCTCCCCACCACATACCAAAAGCTAGTATGGAACCATGTATCTTTCTTTAACAAGGTCATATCGGGCGTATAATACTATTATGGGATTCAAAATAAAGTATTTATCAAGTACATCTGCAGTACTGTCAATTGGCAAGCACCATTTTTCAACTTCTCTTGATCGCCTACTTATGGCAGTGAAGCGAGTGGAGGAAAAAGTCTCCATGCAATACGTCACTACCGTGGAGAGAGGAGTCATCAGGGGGAAAAACCACATTTTTGATTATTTCTTTGTACTAAAAGCAAATATTTAATTAGATCAGACACTCCGCTGAAAATGTGTTGTAATCATCCTTCCCCGAAGTGTTGTAGGACCTAAAAATGATGTATCCGGAACGAAGTAATAAACTGGAATAAAACAACCCAAACGACGCAACACGTCTTTTGCAGAGCAATAAATACCTCACTACATTAGAGGTATGAAGCTATCCGGCTTCAATTAATTCAGAGCCAGGGAGACGAAAAGTTCACCAGTTAGAGTGGACTACTGATCTACCATGATTAACGGGTTTTACAGTGTGTTAGATGTCAGAAGTATAAGTATCGATGTTGCTGTATCGATTCTGAAGTCTACTGAACTTCGTAACATGAATTTTAAAAGAATATGTTGATGTTTCAGAAAAAAAATCAGACGTCATGCCACGATTGTGTACAATTGTTTTTTTTTAATTAGGTCAAACTCTTTCTGAACACGGCTCATTCATTACAACAAAGGTAATGGCAATAACTCAGATGTAGAATATAAAAATATCCAACAACTATCGAGACCCACCAACTGTGAAATTGTTAAGTGAGCATCCTAACAGAAATTTTAATAATGCTTGTTAGTATTTTGGCCACATCATTGGTGCTTGAACATAAATGCCTGAATTTTGAAAGTCCTTCGAAACCATCAAGAATTCGGTCTAAAATGCAAAAGCGACGGCCGGAGAAGATGAACAAGATATTCACTCATTACAGGAGTATTGTTAAGCCAATTTATATTTCATACAGTGAGTAATATAAAATAACTCACTAGTAAGTAACCCAAGAAGCCGAACAGAACTGAACCTACCGTAATAGTTTAGATCCTCAGGAAATAATCATATATAAGTTATTAACTGTTATACACGGTGAGTCATTACTGCTGCCACATAGAATAACTCCGAAAGTATGAGAGTAGCTGAATGTTTGTGCGACAAATGCTGTATGGGACAACAGGGGCCGTAATATGACGTTGGTTTCCTGTTGCCAGGTGGGGCCGCGCCAGAAATATGAAGGTCAACTTTGTGGTTTTGAGTGGGATGCTATAGTTTGGTACTTATTTTCTGATAGCGGCTATCGAGACGAATCCAATGATGTGTAACAGTAATGTGTTTGGACGTCTATGAAGGTCAAAATGGTGGCCTGAACGTCCATTTACAGAAGGTGTTAGGAGTGATCACCATTGGTATGAATGCAGTGCTACGATTTTCTTATAATGGATTTAGTGGTATTCCTTACCACTTCCGCACTTATCGAAGCACACGCTTTGACAAGTTTCTCTCGTATATAGTGCAAATAGTAAATATTCGTCGAACACGTCGTATCCATCTAACGTGCCACTGACATGTAAACACCATTCGACGGTTTCGAAATACAACACTAATAGGATCGGTAAGACTAGTATCGTCGAATCAAGTGAATGTGAATGATGTACTCCTTCGAAGAACAAGTCGTTATGCTTCTCATTTACGGAGAGTACCAACGAAATACAGTGAGAGCTAGAGACTTTTACGCTGAAAGTTACTGACGAGGAAACGGAAATTGGTACGCTTGCCACTGTGGTTCGAGATCATTGTGTTACATGGCACCAAATCTCAAGGGAATCTGGTATGACCCAGAGTAGTGTTGTTCGTGTTCTCCATCGCCACATATATTATCCTTACCATATGTCTCCACCAAGAATTAACTGGTATGGGTTGTATGCATCGCAGTCAATTCTGCCGATGGGCTCAACTTCAGATTCAGGGGGATGACACATTTATTAATCTGATTTTATATACTGGAGGGGTTACGTTCATGGAAATGTTTATTTGTATAACATGCATTGTTGGGCAACCGGAAATATCATCTTGGCTACGGCAAGTTGCACACCAAGAACCGTGGTCGGTGAATGTATGGTGTGGGATTCTGGTGGACAGAATTATAGGCCCCTATTTCATCGAAGGAAATTTTGATTGTAGGAAGTACACCATATTCGTGCAAGAAACTCGTCACTCACCAGAATTTACGCCTCTGGATTTTTTCTTGTGGGTATTCGTAAAAGACACTATTTATAAAGACATTCCAACCACACCTGAAGATATCCGAAAGACAATTGTCAGAGCATGTGCTTCTATAAGTGACGAAGTGATAAAGAATACCACTCAATTCGAGAGAAGGAGATTGCAGCACTGCATTTTATACCAATGGCCATCACTTTGAACATCTTCTGTAAATTGACTCTCATGCCACCTTTGTGACCTTCGATGACCCTCAAAGACATTACTGTTTTGTATCATTGGATTCGTCTCAATAGCCGCTATCAGAAAATAGGTACCAAACTATAGTTGACCTTCATATCTGTGAAGTGAGCCCACCTGTCAACAAAAAAACCAATGTCATATTATTGCCGCCGGTTGTCCTACGCAACTTTTGTCCCACAAATTTTTCAGCTCCTATCATACTTTCGATGTTTTTCTTGGTGGCATTACTTAGTGACTCACCCATTAATTTAGAAATACAAAATTTCGTCATAGATATTTTATAGCCAAAGGTAAAAATGTTGTGCTTTGATAATTCAGTTAGATAGGTAATTAGTCAGTTACTCACCAAGTGATCTCTATAAACTGCTTATACTCTTGACTGAAGGGAAAAATTCATTCAGAATATTAATTTAACTGTAAATATACTAAATGTTGTGAGATAGGTAGCGTATATTTTGCTGTACTGGAAGAGTTTGTATGCTGCTTACTACGTAATTCTATAAATTCCATCCACCTCCTCCGCCCTACCCCCACTTAACCACTATAATGAAAAATATCATCCGTCGTCCATATTTAAGTTGTCGGTGTAGAAATCGTGATAAGCATAAATGATATGCCAAGATCGCATGTCCGCTGTAGTGACTGTTTTGTATCTAACGGTGTCTTACGTTTGAACGTAAGATGAGTTCAGACATTTGTCGTGTTAAGCATTCTTTCCTTACAGAGTGTGTGGAGGTGGCTTTAAGTTTCCATTGGTCCCATTCTTTAAGTTCTCGAAACTTATTATTTACAAAAATTGTGGAAGTAATCTTTACCGAAATGGTTTTCGAAAGCTGAGTAATTACTAACATGAATGAGCGAGTAACACTGATTTGCCGAAAGCAATTTAAGTCTGCAGCGGCGAAGCGCGATCAAAAATAGAGTAACATTATTAATTACGCCTTATTTTTCACAAATTTTTGCTATGAATGGCAGCAATTCAGTACGCGGATTGCTTTTTAATTAAGATTACAGCGAGTTCCGGCTCCCGTTGCTAACCGAATTAGAAGAGAAACGAAAGCCTCCTTTCGAACGGTTGCTATTTATCTTTCAGCATTTCTGATTCACTCAAAGACGAAAATGTGTAAAGATTTATTCATATTTCGAAGATAGCGTCAGATGGAGAATGAAGTAGCAATTTTCCCTTATTTCACCCTTTTAAAGTGGAAAACTTGTTGCCAGAACTGCTTCTTGTCTGTCACTTCTTGAATCACTTCACAGCTGTCTTCCCACAGCGGCTTAATTTACTCTGAATGAGGAAAAAAGCTCAGGATTTCCTTGACAAAGAGATCGCTATAAGCGGTCCGCAAGTAATTCCGTGCTTCAGTCGGATTTGGTATCCTTTACTAACACAGGAAGTAACTGCATAACAATTTTTACTGCTATGTCAAAAGCAAATCACACACTAAAACTGACAGCCCCATTATTCAATAAGCACTATTAGTTTTGGGAATAACGGACATTTTCGGGAAGAGAGATGTCCAAGACTTAAGTAATTATAATTTATTTTGACTCATTCCTTAACAGAACGGCATGTTCCCTTAACTCACTGCAAATCCCATTACCATGACTACAACAAGAAGTAAGTCCCTTTCTTCCATTCACTTATAACCTGGTTTCTAATATCGTTCTGTTTAATCGTATTCGTAAATACATTACCACCGAATTCCTCCAATAGCACTCTGAGAGCAATCGTTTATCCAGTGGCCACAATGACTTAGGATTTACCAGTTGCAGAAGACCACTTCCATCTGCAAAAACACTGTCATATCAGTGTTGTGAAGCACATAACAAAAGGTAGGGCATGGTGTGGAACTGACCTCAGATCCCAGATGTGTTTACGTGATTCTATGCTGTTGTTAATGCGTCAGGATTGGCCCGGAGGGGAAAGCGGTAGCACCCTTTGAGGTGAAGAATAAAACATAGTGTAACCTGTGAAGTTTTAATGCCGTAAAGAAAGGCAGACCTGGAGCAGCCGCCGAGACAGCCCAAGGGAGCAGGTGAGGAGGGCGTCTGATCGGTTTTGAAGCTGCCAGCAGAAGAGAGCGAACGGTCTATCCGCTCCCGGCAGCTGGCCGCCGTTCCACCACCACTTGACCACCTCCAAGCCTCCCTATTATTTGGTCAGGTCGGAAGACGCTAAGGTCGGTAGCGTTACCCCGTCAGCAACACGTGAGTTTAGCTGCTGATGATTAACAAGTGAGTTTCAAGGTGGTTCTATCCGGTTCTGGGCAACGTGACTGAGATGCTGCAGCTTTGCGCCAGGCAGAAGGCACTGACGAACATAAAGTGAAAAAATAAAAATCAAATTTTTATATTAATAAATCCATTCAGTATCGGCCCCCTAATGTACACTGTTCATCCACTGTAGCAGAGTTCATCAAGCGTAGTCTCTGCCGAGTGTTGGCGTGCAAGACTCTCGGTAACACATGACAAAATGTTTGCATTGGATGACAGACGTCAGAACATGACAACCAGGATACCAAATGGTTCAAATGGCTCTGAGCACTATTGGACTTAACATCTGAGGTCATCAGTCCCCTAGAACTTAGAACTACTTTAACCTAACTAACCTAAGGACAGCACACACATCCATGCCTGAGGCAGGATTCGAAGCTGAGACCGTTGCGGTCGCACGGTTACAGACTGTAGTACCTAGAACTGATCGGCCACACTGGCCGGCCCAGGATACCACTGCAACACCCTGTCTATTGAGGAAAGTCACTATAACGCGACCTGCTGCTCGGTTGCCTTGGGGACGGAAGGACTGGGCCAACGGTGGTTTAGCACCATAACATCATTCGTGCCACAGAAAAATTTGAAATACAATTCATTACAATGACCAAGTTCCTTTACAAGATGTACGTAAAAGGTAAAAGCACAATGAAAAATCAGGTTACCTTCCATTCGGAAAGTGGATGCTCTCAACGAATGTACGTGACTTATAAATTTTAGAGTCCAGTAATCAGTCGTCCTTTTTCGATTTTATTACGCAAATCCAGATTGCGGCTAGTAGCTAGCCACTCTCAATGCTCTATTTTTTATTGTCAGTGCATGTAAGTCCTAAATTTTAGAGTCCAGTAATCAGTCGTCCTTTTTCGATTTTATTACGCAAATCCAGATTGCGGCTAGTAGCTAGCCACTCTCAATGCTCTATTTCTTATTCTCAGTGCATGTAAGTCCCTGTTGTTCGTGCGTCAGTCCCAGTTCGTTGAATACTCAGTTTCTAACGGCGCATGTGTGTTCGAAATGAGGAGTAAATAGCACCCCTCAAGGTGATTACCCTCAAAATCAGATTTCACAAGTGGACGAGCACGAAAATTTGACAGCATTGTGTCAGAGACATAACAAAATCACATGCGCTTAAATAAGAAATAAAAGTATAACAATAGACAAGAAATGTAGAAAGAATACTTAAACTCAATTTTGAGCCCAGATGGCTTAAATACACGTAATTGCGCTCACACTTGATTAGAGGAGTTCAAGCAACATAAAAATTACTAAATACTCTTTGCACGCGAATCTAACTCACTCTATAAACAACAGTTGGGTCTTGCTAACCCCCAGGTACTGTGCCGAGCAAAGGGCTCCTCCCATCAATGCACCAGAAGGGAGCAGAGTTTATTCACAAACTTCTCTTGCAGATTACCCTGATCAGAGAGCCCATTCAAAAGAAACACAAGCGGGAAGTGCATTGTAGAATTTCTTATGAACCGAAAAACTTAAAAGCGAACAATTCTTTAAAATATAATTACCAAAACCAGAAACACTAACGGAGGCTAAGCTGCACTGTAACACTTCAAAAAATTTAAAATATGCTTTTTCGGCCCCAAAATAGCAGGCCTACAACAGCCACTGACAAGAGTAGCACGATACATAGCACTGTCTGATAAGAACACGGAAGAGATTGAAAGAATTGGTCGGACAGCAAACGCCCTGGCACAAAGTGCAATGCAATGACGTTTATCACTTGGGAAGTTCGAAGTTCCCAAACGGCCCAATGGACCCAGAGAGTGTCTTGAGTGTTGTATGAAAGACTTAAAAGTTATCCCCCATTCATCAGGCAGCTCTCCTGCAGAATACAGTAACACAGTGAAGGCACTATTAGAAACATGTTTCATTAATATGAAGTGTCACTTAGTCTTTCTTTGTTATACCACCCGTCTACATAAAAGGGTTATGATGAATCTTGTGGTTTATGTTGGAGTGTAATTAAACTAGATCAGGTTATAATCAATTACTTTTTGTTTGGAATTCGGACAACACATTACTGGCACACAAATGTATTAATTTCATTGCATAAAGTACATTGTTACATGTTGTACCTCAGTTCAACAATGACAGGTGTACTCCGATGTTGTGTGAGACAGCGAAATAGTGCAGTAGATGCTTACTAGTGTGTGAAGTAGTACATAATTGTTGTAGGAGTTTGCTACACGGCAGTGTAGTGTTTGATGTTTGATAACATGAACAGAAGTCCATGGAGGAATAGAGTATTTAAGTTGTTCCTTCACATTATTCTTTTCAGACAGAATGTCCGAATCTAGATCTTTAAAAAAATCGGAAAATAAGATAACATACGTTTTCAAGCCTAAATTCTGAATTGGTTGTTACCCGATGGGTAGGTGAAGATGATTTCCTTTCAGATATAAGTACTGCTTCGGATGAAAACAATGAAGATGTTCCCCAGGCAGCGGCATGCAACTATTTGAATGAAGAACCAGATAGTGGTAGTGGTGGTGGTGGTGGTGATGATGATGATGATGATGAAGATGATGATGATGGTGGTGGTGGTGGTGGTGGTGGTGATGTAAGTAATAATGCCTTTAGACAAATAAGGAGTGAAACTGCTAAAACATATTTTGCTTCAACTGGTTAGGTGTCGAGTACAAGCCCCTATGCAAAATAAAACTCCTAAATACAGTTGAATTAAATTTATACCAGGACCAAGGAGGCACATAATCACTGACACCCCCAGAGATACTTGGAATTCATTTATTTCTCTAGCGGTTGTGGATGAAATAGTGAGATGCACAAATTTAGAAAAAATTGTCTACTAAAGACAATAAACTGACATGACGTAACCAGAGAAGAATGTTCTGCCTTATGGGGAATTTGCTTCATACTGGAGCAGATATACACTGGGATGTTCCACGCAGGGAACTTTATCTGGAAAAGTTTTCCAGTCCATTATACACAGCTACAGTGCTGTGATTCGATTCGAGAAATAAAAAACTTTGCTAACAAAAGAACGCGAGAGAGCAGTTTAGAAACTGATAAGCTTGCTGCTATACGCTACATATGGATAATGGTAGAGAAGAGTGCAGGAAAGTAATGACTCTAAAATAAATGTTACACTGGATGGGCAATAGGAAAATTTAGGGACCATTGTGGATTCGCGCAATATGTGTGAAATAAGAGTAGAAAGTGTGGAACGAAAACATTCTGGATATGCCAAACTGAAACTGATTATGCCATTAATGGGACTGTGTATACAGAAAGAGAACCAGACGAGTCAGGCCAGAAAAATTTTGTCCTCACCACAATTATGCATTGTACACATTATTAGTGGTACAGCCTGATATGTTCCTGTAGATAATTATTTTACATGTGTACCATTGGCTGAACATCTCTTGAGTAAAAACCCAGCCATTCTGGGAACAATTAGAACGACTAAAGAAAAAATTCCAAAAGATATATAGCCAAATAGTAGTATACAAATAAATTCAAGTCTGTTAGCATTCACGAAAGATATGACACTGGTTAGTTTTCCACCGAAGAGAAAAAAAGTGCATAATTCTCCTACGTAACATGCATCATGATAAATCTATAGATGAACCACAAAAAAGCCTGAGATTGTGAAAGTTTATTACCAAACGAAGAGTGGTGCGGATATTACGGATCAGCTAGTGCGAAGTTACGCACGCTGTAATGAAATAAAATAAAATATGAGCCGTGACTTATATAAAAAGAAACACACATTAATGCAGCATAAAAGAGAAATAACTAATGTAGGAATATTATTAACAGTGTAATATGTTGTTTTATTTAGCCCGACGTGTATAAGCACTCAGTAAACTAGCTCGGTTATCAGGGTAGTTCCGTAATCGTCGATACTTAATTGTCCTTTTCTTATTTATTCAACACTAGAGCATATTTGCCAAGTCTGTTCGATGTACACTACTGTAATACGTAACTTAATGTCGTGGTTTCGTCTCGCTTCCCCAATATAAGATAAGAAGAGTAGCATCTACAAATGAAATCCTATAGTGGAACTGGAATCCAGTGACCAGACCTTTTGTGCCTGTGATGTTATCTCGTTATATAAAGAAAATCTGTAAGCAAAATTGTTAAATTATTAGTAGCTGCCTCCGGTCTCGTGGGATCTGAAATAAAGTTAATTGTCCTAGCCGACGGCACGTCTCGTAGATGAGCTAAAAGAAAAATAACATAAGATTTTCTAAGATGGCGTCAACAATGAAAATTCTTTGTTGAGACAATAAAGGTATCAGATTGAGACAATAAAGGTATCAGATTTAGAATAGATTGACCACATACACAAATCCTTTTCACAAAATAACCACTATATTTTTCGGGTTTTAAGTACAACTTACATTATCAGCTAGCACAGCAAGATGAGCTTTACACACGAACGTCCTCTTAGGTCCGAACCCAAGCAGATAAGATAAGCGAATGACAAACGAAAGATATTTCATGCATAGAAGCGCAAGAGTCCATGGAATAACTTGTTCATTGTAGTTCTATCTCTTCTTCTTTGGCGGACTTGTCGATTATTTATAAAATTTGTCCTAATATTTGTTCTACACTTCATCTTTGGCGTACGTATCGTTTATTTATAAAATTTGTCGTAATATTTAGTTTACATTTTTTTTAAACCCAAGTCCACCCAGGAGAAACAGTATAATGCCAAACACAAACTAAACGGTAGGCCATGGCTCTCTGGTGAAACAGAATGGATATATGCACTCTAAATCCCTTTATTCTTTACACAGCACAAAATCAGATATATAACGATGGTCTTTAGACAAGAGGAGACTTTTCATCGCGTTGAATCAATCGTTTATGATCAAATCTTCTAATACCTTTCTAAAAAAATTCATATATCTGTAAATGGAGTTCATTATTATCCCTCAAATACAAAACCCAAGGAGGAGCAGCAGTACGGTAGGTCTTCAGAAGAGAAGGTGTCCACTGTGTCCTAATTCAAACGACAGGACCATAACAGCGTATTTTAAGACAACTGTAAGAATTAATGTAATGCTGTGTAATGATCTTTTCTTTGTCACATCATGAAAAATTGCCAAACGCAGGAAATAAAATTCGTGGAACAAAACTGTTGCCAATCACGTATCACTAGACAACACCAAGAAGTGATGATCTAACGCAGCGCAGTGCCTCAAGTCTTAATTTAGTTGCTCAAGATCCCACTCAGTACACGTACGAGACTTTCTCTCAACTCTCCTGACATGGGACTGATTTCATCGTCAACAAACTCATCACTTTTAACATACCACTGAGATATAGAATCAGATTTCAGACAGATGCCACAAGGATCTCAAAACATAGCTACTGATACAAGAAACCAAACAGGCAAACTATAAGCCACTGATCTTTCGAATTACAGGACTACCAAGACACACTACACATGTGCATTTAATCATCCATTAAACGTCATAGTAGAAAAATTGACATTGGATTTGTAAATGAATGCTGAGCGCGTGGTTTATGATACACCAAGAACCCGTACGTGAACCAAACTCACTACAAACCTACTCTGAAGACAACTTGATAGTGATGGCCTCAGAAAACAAACCTGACCTGGTGCTGACAGAATATGACCGAGGCTAACCAATACTTCCACATTTCAAAATAGGTTAGCAAGCATTGTGACAGCTGTGAGAAACAGTTCAAAAGCACTTC
Source organism: Schistocerca nitens (assembly GCF_023898315.1). Taxonomy (NCBI): domain Eukaryota; kingdom Metazoa; phylum Arthropoda; class Insecta; order Orthoptera; family Acrididae; genus Schistocerca; species Schistocerca nitens. The sequence goes on along the minus strand of NC_064618.1, from coordinate 158,411,746 downwards.
CTCATCCGCACACGTAGTGCATAGGTTCTAACATTGTCGATGTCCTTGTACACGAGTGAGCACAATATGCGAATACTGCAATCACAAATACAGCAATACAAAATACAATTTCAGTCGGATTGAGCAGCTCATATCTGTATGTGCAGCTGACAGTACTAAGCGTCTGGGACAAACATATGAGCACTAAACCTCCAAACATATTTTACACATGGAAAACATATACATCGTTTTGCCAATGACATGTCAGGATGGGAACATCGCCAATGGATCAAATGATTTCACAATACGTAGTGCCGCAACCTGCCAGCAGCACACAAACTCAGTGGTGCGAAATATAAGTCCGATACAAAATTAAAAAAACTATTACTTCAGGCAGTTCGTACACGAAAAAACACAACACGTATTGCTTACCACTAACACGCATTACTTGCTAAGGCACCTCCTGTGGAGCCAACGTACATTACAACGAGTGATTCGCGATAAATTAGAAAAACACACACACACACACACACACACACACACACACACACATATACACACCCATATACACAATAGATTCACCATACTCCACAGAGACATCAGCTAGTCGGTCCTACAAGAAAATACTTTAACTGCAGCTGCAGAAAGAGTTCTATTCAATCCTTCGAATCGTCTATAATCCGCAGTACCCCATCTTTAAGTACACTGCAGTGCTTTGCTGTAGACTAAAGTGCTCAGATATTTCAATATGTAAGGGAAAAAACAAAGTAAAATTTTTTATCCCTTACCTTAAGACGAGAGTCTCAGAGATACTAAAGGTATACACTCCAAATTGCAAGAGGTTGCACAGCTTCATCAGTTTGGCAACAGTAGGCAAAAAATGCGACTTTACAATATTAATTACGTCAACACGGAAAACTAGAAATCGCAAACGTAAAATAATGTTAAAATTAGACAATACTGATAATAGGTAGTGTTACAGACGAAACATGTATTATGTCACTCAAGTGTGAACTATGTAATCCAAACTTTTGTACGCTTGGTGACGACTTTCCTGTGATTCTAGAGTACCCTCAAGATGAACTGTTTTTGTTGTTAGTCCGTGACCAACTGGTTGAACTTTTTTATGAGAGCAGTTTCTCTATCTGCGGCATTATTAACCACCTCAAGAGCGTTCAGATGGCTATTTAAAAATCACTGCTGTATTTGTCACATCATGAATCCAAAACTAGACAAAGAACGCCATTATTTTATTAATAGCACTATGATCCACTGTGTCCCTTCATAAACTAGGTTCTTATCCTGTAACTGGTTCATTTCCTTTTGCTTTGCAGGTCTGGTTTCTAAATCTTTAATCTTATCCTCCTAAACAGTCTGAGCAGTACGTTAATTGGAAATGGCCAATCTTACATTTCTTTGTGACGGACATCAATGGTGTCGCTCAGCAAATGTGAGAGCACTTTTTTTGGATGTCTTCAACTGTGAAAGTTCTCAGAGCCCATCGACTTACAGCTGACTCGTGCTAAAAGTGAATATCCATGAGGCTGACAAAACTTGCAACCTGATTCATTCCTTTCAATAGTCACTGAAGAATATTCAACTGTTTAGTGAAGAGGACGGTATTAAGGGCGTATATTGCGTTTGTCGTCCACGCTGCTTAATTCAGAGCCTCTGGGGTCTTGAAACTGAAGTCATTATTAGAGCAACCTCCTACCTGCAGGAGTGATAATTGTAAATCTTTGTAGCCTTCTCTTGTGTGATTCCTCCTTCTAAGACATTTTCAATCGTTCATCTAGAAAATCTTTCAGACTTCCTTTATTCAGGATTGCCGTATATGAGTTCTTATCAGGTGAGAGCCAAAGACTTTGGAAAATCCGAATAATCTGCAGCTCAGGGCTAAAAGGCATTCCAGATACACTCGTTTCAAATCAAACACAATAACGTTCATGCAACATGCGCGCTGGAACAGTCATGTATTAGGTGCAGTAGTATAAAAAGTTATATTGTTGATATTGTCGTGTAGCCCTAATCGATAAACTTCACATGTAACTACTTCAGATATCCGCTCACCGGTCCCTTTCAGGAAAACAGGCGCGCCAAGCTAATGGTCAAAATCCTTTACAGCCGCAAAAACTGTAACTCGAGATTGCACGGCTTTGACACTCGAGTGGACAACTGCGAACAACATTTTACTGTTCCATTGCAAGATCAAATGAGGACGATTTTCAAAGAGTGACTCTTCAGTTTCCTTTTCTAATGTACTTCTGTTCAACACCCGAGCTCTGTAAACTGTAGCTGGAGGTATTTAAAATTTTGAAACATCATGACCAATGGTCTTATCAGTTGCTATATATGAGGCACTTCCTTATCAAATAGCTGTTCTTCCAAGTAGACATATTGACTGATCGAGAGGTTTTATTCTAGGACATGTATGTAACGTTTTCATAGCTGGAGGCGAAAACTGATCCACGATTAGGTGTTGGCGATAATTGAGATGCGTCTGCCAGTTTTTTCATTTCCTTGTGACCCAAAAAAACGTAAAAGTACTCGTTTCTCTGTAAGGGCCGAATTTCTAAACACTCATAGCTATGCACTTCTTCTGGCAGCCCATTTTGAACTTCAGTTATCAATTTCCTGCAAAAGATTAAATAAGTACTTGAGAAGCCCATTAATACAAGGCAGTTCAATTTTAGAAATTTCACTAGTTTAAGACAAAAGTGATCAACATGTGCAGTCCCTAAAAATGATCCTCTCTTGGGATTTCACATATGTATCTTTTATATCACTGGGATTCGGGGCATTTGTAAATTCAAATGAAAATCACATTTTTTGAAAAATGAAACAAGCAAGAATCTACACCCTCAAAGAAAGATGGTAATTTCGTGGAAGAGCATTCTAATAACTATATATAAGTAGAAAATGGCGTGGTACCGCGGGGCTACTCCATTTCTGAGTAGCGCAGAGATTTTATCTCGAATGTCACTCTGGGTCATTTTTCTAAAATGCAGGAAAGGTTGTGTGATATGGTACTCAGCCCTGTACTGCATATGGACGTCAACTCACACGATTATGACCTGATTAATGGGGATACTCCTATACCCCTTCCTGTGGGTTATAGCTACTTAACAGAACTGTATTAAGGCTCGCAATCTCAACAGCGTATTTTGCTTTGCGTGAAAAATACTGGTATGTTAGAGAAACGATATTGAAAATTCAGATCATCTAAATTTAAATAAAACTGATAATGTTTTTGGATTTCCTAACTTTCATGCACCAATTTATCCACTAAGCAACAGGACATACCTAAATTTGAGTGGCAGAAGCTTCGTATATCAGTTCACATATGCGGTCTGATGGGGGAAAATGAAAGCAAGCCGGAATAAGAGGTAATGTACAGAAGAAGGCCATAGGACATCAAGTCGTCGAAACCGCTCTACTTTCCAGAAGTAGCTGGTCAGATTTATTGCTTTTCTCCAAGAAGGTGGCTGCAGGGAGTGGGGGGAGGGGACAACGACACCGTATATGGGCAAGGGAAAAGTCACACATACTTTTCTACAAATTGCGTAAAAAGTGGCATAAGTAGCATTATTATTCTAGATATCTCAACACACTTACTTCGACAGACCTATTGCCGAAACGTCTGATAAACTGTTCTGGCCACGAAAAGGCACATGTCGAAATGCCCACTCAGGAAAGCCAGTTCCTAATGTTTAGGGACGCCCAGCACCAGTAGCGTTACCCGTTTAGCGTATACACTAACTTTGAGTGTGTCGTTGCTACAGTACCACCGCTTCACATATAACTTCCATAGAACGACACATACTATACGCAATGGAACAGAAAGTTATATGGATATAAGACACAAGTCCTAATTGTCGATATTTTTGCGAGATACCAGCTATCTAAGCCAGAAAATCTTGCAAGCAAGTTTGATGGGAATTATTACACCAACACTCCCATGGCCAAATCGCAGGAGAATAATCCTGTATACAGGAAAACTCGTAACTGTCATAATTGGTGGCTGCTGTTAGACACAAAAGGACAAACTCCACTTGGAGGTCACTTTCGTCTAACGGAGGAATATAGATGCGTAGCGCACAATGCTCGCAATTGAAATACCAAACGCCATGTCACTTAGCCGTTTTCATCCACAATTTTACCGTATATGATGCTCACATTGTCATTGAGCACTTGGCTGAATTTAGTTTGCTTGGTGATAAGGGTAACGTTGTACCTGAGAAGGCTGAGAAATACTTTTTATTCCCTAAGTGATTCCCCAAGCACATTACGATCTAGATCCTTGACTAGTTAGGATTTATGCAACCACCACTTCAGAAACTTGCTGGTACGATACACCAGGAGGAAATGCACCTCACTGGGATTCAATACCACTATGATGCAACTTTCTAACTCGTGACGAAGAAAGGGATGTTTCCATATGATTATCTAGATTCGATGGGAGACTCAACGAAACCACATTACACGACATATCCACATTCATCGATAAACTTAGAGGAAATGCCGTAAGTGATGCAGAGTATCGGCATGTGGTCAGTGTTTTCCTGGCATTCAATATCTCTCATTTAGTGGAGTATGCAAAACTACACTCATGTTTGACAAAAACAAAACACTTTGAACGATTAGAGATAGCACGTTCATATTTACAGGACATACACATTAGTATGCGCGTTAAAGGTCAACATCGATATAGGGTCGCAGCACCACCTAATGGTAAAACATTCCTGCGGCTCTCGTTGTCGCAATACACCGAAAGTAAGAAACCAGTGTGACTTGAGCAGACGTGGAGAATACCTTGCAGAAGCGAACGGTACCATCAAATCAGGGCACATAATCGGCATGAGAGAATGCGATGCGTCCATCTACTTGTGGGGGACGAAGTGTTTCGGCAGTGTAACAGGTGCGTGCAGAGCGGTTTATATCAGGCCGTAGAAGACGGTCACAGCGCACCACGCAGATCACCCTCCTCCCCCCCCCCCCCCCCCGAGAAGACTGACACCCCATCCGAATGGCATTGCAGGACAGTTCTGCGTCCTCTTCTTCTCTGGCACAACAGTGGAACAGTGTATCAGATCAAACGCTCTCAGGGGTGACATTCCATCGCCGATTATTATGGCATGCGTTCCATGCGCGTCGTCCACATCTCCACCTACCTTTGACGAATGTACAGAAACATGCTAGAGGACAATGGTGTATGGAATGACGTCACTGGGGCCAGGAATGGCTCAGATAGTGTTTCTGCAGAGATCCAGGTTCTATTTGTTTGTAAGTGAGTTCTGCGTTTTGGTTCGCCTCAGACAGAGAAAGCAGAATCAATGTGACTGCATTCACACAAGATGTTCAGTGCCAGCTGAAGGCCTTATTGTGTGGGGTGATATTGGGTACAACCAAAAATCACAGTTAAAGCGTTTCAAGGCGCTGTGATCAGTGTGACCTATGTGAATGACATCCTGTTACCTGTAGCCATGTCCTTCTTGCACCACACCCCAGACTCAATTTTGCAGTAAAACAATCCATGTCCACAAGTTGCTGCACGCACACGTTCCTCCTTGACGTCACAGGATGTCATCCTTTGCCCTGGCCCGCCAGATCACCAGACTTGTCGCCAATGTAAAATGTGTGGAATATGGTGAAATGACAGGTGCAGTGCTTTGACTCAATGCTAACCGCTACAATTGAACTTTGGAGCTAGGTGAATGCAGCAGGGATGGCTAAACCACAGGACGCCATTCGCGCATTATATGCATCAATGCCATCATGCATGGAACAAGTTATCTGGGCTCATGGTGGACCTTGTTCCCTCTAGGTAACAGGTGACTGAAATGCTAATTTTTACTGCAGAACATACAAATGTATATGGCCTTTGAATGTGAACATCCAATCTCTAGTCGTTAAAGGTGATATGTTTTTTCTGAAGGAGAGTGTACATGTATGTAGCCTAAGGGCTCCAATGTATACTTACTTAGATATTTTCGAGATATTCCAGAATGTATGTATAACAATATACATGTTGTTTTCTCTCTTCTATTACACCGCACCAGGGTTTTCGTGGAATGCCATGTTCAAAAAGACAACTGTCAACACTGAATGTCGACATGTTGCTCTTTTTCGAAGGCAGGATTCACAGGGGAGTTTACCACACAGTCTACAGGCATGCTATAGAAAGTAACTTACAAATAGTGAAGAGTTCAACACATCTGACGATATGAATTATAGCATACACCTACATGTTAACATCTAGATTGTCATAGACGGAACACAAGCTCTGATTGTATCAAGGATGGGGAATTATATCGGTCACGCCCTTTCAGAGGAAGCATTCTGGCATTTGCCTTGAGATATTTAGGGAAATCACAGAAAATCTAAATGTGTATGGCTGGACGCAGGTTTGAACCATTGTCATCTATGAAACAAAATCTGCAAATTGGAGGGTTTCAGTGGCTGTCTGTAAGGGAAATCGTGAACTTAGGTAAATTCTAGGATGTGGCAAAGGGTCTTGGTGTTGGATATGTCATGTATATCGCATTCTTTGATTTTCCGCTATTCTATAGCACCTAGTTCTATATACCGCTTCCATTTACGAGCTGATGACGCTGAGGGGTGAACAGTGATACATTATGCACTACAGTAATCCCCCAAAGTGTCTCAACTTAAGAATGAAGTTATTTAGGGTCCGCCATACTACCTACATCAAGCAGTCTCTCTCGCTAAATTAGTATATTGATTTAAATGCCGAACATAACGCTCTCGCAATATGTGACCTTGAAAAAGTTAGTTTTTAAAGTACTGAAAAATGATACTTTCGGTAAAACAATACAGAATTTGAGAATACGCCGCATAACTCACGCGGTTTACTGATGGGAGGGGCTTTATGGCGGAAAGATTTTTATAGGCAGTCTAAATTTTGAACGGGCCACAATCTAGCACTATAATCCATCTCTCTGGAGATGGATAGGACTTCAGTATAGTTCATGAGACCTGTTCGTGTCAGTATGTGAATATTGCAACTATTCAGACTTCATGTGAACGAGTTTCGTTACTGGACTGCAAACCTCATTCATCCGGATCCATAGATACTTTATATTTATAGATTCATCTGTTGCGTGAAGGATTATGAACTACACAAATAATAAAGAGTCACCCTGATGCATTTGCGTGGATAGGTCAACAAAATTTCTTAAGGACTAAAGACCCATAACAACCACGCAGTGAGCCTAATAAAAGAAGAGATGAATGGGTCACTGAATATGGAGTGTGTAAGCCTGAGATCGAAAACGTACATATATCATGCAGATACACTTGGCAAACAAAGGCCGGTAAATGGTATGCAGCATGTCGGCTCAATGGATTTCATGATTGATCATTACCAGGAATGTTGGTTCTCCACCACCTCCTCTGCATATGGTGTGCCAAGTAAACACTTGCTTTTGGAACCAACTGAAAGTTGATATGTCACACCATGACCTAAGATGGTTCATTTGTTATAACAGAACTGAAATTCATTCAGAACAGAAACTCATCCACACATTTACTGTTCGGTAGGGGGACAAACAGAAAGAGTGGATGTAATTGTTTGATATATAGATAATGGAAACGCGTGTGTGTATTTGGAATAGTATGGGCCATTCTTTGTTGTGTAGGAGTGTGCGAGTTGATTGGACATTGTGTGTGTGTGTGTGTGTATGAATACATATACCCTGCATTTGTGTCCAGATTGTTTCTGCACAATGTTTGGATGTATATGATATGGCCAAGGCTCGAAACTGGCCAAAGTCGAAACTGGCCGGCCAAGTTGCAAAGGGGCCTTTGTCGCTTTAAATTGGCAGGTATCGTATATTATTATTTATTATTTCCCTCAATTGCAACACTGGTGTCAAAGTGTGATACTGTTTCAAAGCATGATAAAATGTAAGAAGGTCATTGAAACAGTGGTACTGCATTAATGAATAATAAATGTAAAACAGTCTCTGCTGTAAGAGTGGTATCAGATAATGATAACTGAAACATTTTTTAAAGACTGCCTTGGGAAGCATACTATATTTTTTTAGTTCTCGCGTAAAATAAAAATCTCTGTATATATATGTTTATAATGTATGAATGTACATATCACTTTATAGCCATTATCGTTAAAGTATATTGGTGTGTACTGCTAGCAAAGAATAAATATCTCTGTATATATACGTTTCTCGTCAAAATTAGTATAGTATCTGCGTACATTATACAAAAACATATTTTTATGTAGTGAATAAACCAGAAATTATTTTGGTCTCATATATACACCTCTTGATCTTCTTATACGAAAATCCATGAAATCCAGTTTTGTTTCCATGGATGCATATAATTCTACGTATTAATCTGCTTGAAATTTGAGACAGTAGTGAGAGGAAAAGAACGCAATCGTGTATTTATTATTTTTGATTCCACTATAGTAGTTTTAGGATACATGAACATGAACAGATATGCAGATATTTCTTTAGCAAAACTGGGTAGTGATGATGCATCATACATATTGCATACAGAAGCACAACAAATATCAAAAATTGTAGAAAATCGTCTTTGGAAGAGTTCTCTTGGGTGAGCATACTACACGTTCCTGGAAAATCCATACATGTACTTCCACCACCCGACACAGTCATTTGCAGCACACCAGATGCCAGATCTAGCACATATCGTGTTTCTGAAACTTGATTCCTGAAAGTGAGTGTATTCTGCAATATTCTTAGTGTTTTATATTTTAATTGTTCTTATGCAGTCCCCAACGCATACTGCATTGACAGGGGATCTGTTTGAGCCTAGAGCAATGTGATTAGCCCTAAAAACTTTTGACGTAATTTCTACCACTCATAGAATGAAGCCACTACTTTCATGCCACAACGTCGAGGATTTTAAAACGCTGCCAGTGTGTTAAACTACTTAGTGGAGGATGTACATACAATCAAACGCTTACTCCCATGCTTATTTAGATTTATGTTACAACGAATAATATCAGTTTAATAGGCAAGGTATGCTACTGCAACATACAGATGAGTGGTATATTCGATGCAGGTGGTACGCTTAGAATCCAGGAAGATGAGTTCTTGAAGTCTGGGTGCGATATATCACTGATGAAATGCTGTTGCTGATGGTGCTGTGGTTCAGACTCAACTCAGATGATAAATTAGATGGTTGACACCAAAAGTCTGACAAATCAGGTAGGTTATGCTTCAGTGGAAGTCTGTGTCCTAGTAGCCCCGAAATCTGGAAGACCGATCACACTATCAGGAGCACATTGCATTGTGAGAGAAATGACAAAAATGATAACACACTTGTAATAATAATAAGCAATGAGAGAAACGTAAAGATTGATAATACTGACATTAGAATACGATAGATATCTTCATCCTTCTGTTCTGCCAGTGGGCTGAGACTGACCTCCCCTGTCCCTTCATGATCAAATGAAATGTCGTGTGGCTAGGGCCTCCCGTCAGGTAGACCGGTCGCCTAGTGTAAGGCTTTTGTGTTGACGCCACTTCGTCGAGGAGGGTGAGATGGTGATGAAGACAACACAACACCCATTACCTTAGCGGAGAAAATCTCCGATTAACCTGAAACGCGTATGTACTCGATGGCAGCGATGGCGAGGCATGATAAAATCTTTGACCAGAGAGTTACTAGTCTGCGCTTGACTGCGCGAGAGTGCAGTTGCGAGTGAGTTGTGCTCCAGTAGCGCGAGAGGGCAGTTGCGGTCCAGTAGCGCGAGAGTGTAGTTGCGGTCGAGTCGCAGTAGAGTTCAGTAGCATGTAGTGAGTTAGCTGTTGTGTGAGGAGTCGGCAGGCGTCGACATGGCGATCTGGTCAAGTTTCACGACAAGGTATATATTTTGAATAAGGTAATGAAGCAGCATTGCGCACATATGATAATGTAATGTAAATTAACTGTAACTAATTTGTTCAAGAATCGCCCCAATAGTAATTTTTGTTTTCAAACCAAGCACTGTAACAAAACAAACATTTCATTGAAAGAATATTTGCCTTCCATTTCCTTTACAGAAAAATTTACTTAAGTTCAAACAATGTTTGCGATGCATTTCCTCCAAGCTATGGCGAAAAATAAGAGCAGATGCAGTTTTACTGAGGTAAGAATTTGAGTTTAATTATTGCACAGGGCCTAAGATCGACATTTCTGTCTATTTGCGTTTTCATTGTCACTGAGATTTTATTATCACTGAATTGACTTTCATTTTGTGGGGAGCTTACACTAGGGTCAGATTGCTATTATTTCTCTGATTTATTGTCATTGTGATTAAATATAATTATGGGGAGGTTACACTTAGCACAACATTTAAAATATTGAACTTTTAGAAATTTCTGTGGGGAGGTTACACTTGGCGGCACCCGTTCCAGGATCGTATTTCGTTGAGAATCTTTTGAAAAGTAGTCAGATATCTGCTCTTATTTGTTTAAATATAATTAGCATTTGGCGCAACGCTTTTACTAATTTGTGAATTTCTTTCCTCAGATCATCGGCAATTCTTTGCTCTGTTGTATTTGTGTTTGTTGCTTTTGCATTGTGCTTATTTCTTTTGTTAATAATTGTAACTTCTGTAAAAATGCCGCGAAAGACTATGAATAGTGTATCGCGAGGTATTATGAATGAATTTACCGACTTAAACAACGTGACCGATAGTAATTGTGACACGCAGTGTAATGATGACAATCCTGCGTTCACTTACAATCAGTGCGTTCCAACCACTAATAATGATGTAGATCTTAATGATGAACAAGCGAACTCGGTTATGTCCTCTGTTGATTTGACGACAATCGATGACGCGGGACGCTCTATTGTAATGAGCTCTGCCCAGCTTAACACAATCGGATTACTAAATTCACGTGACGAACACACAAATTTGTCTAATGAAAATGAACAGGATACTGAAAGCACGACGGATTTATTTAATTCCGAAATAGTGTCTGACAGTGTACATCCGACTGATAAACGTTTTTGTAAATTACAGAATGACCAAATGGTCACACAAAATGAGACAATTCCAGATCCACCATTAATTAGCACAGAGAATTGAAATGCTAATTTTTGCTCGGATCAAATTATGGCACTATTGCTGCAACGAGTTGCCCAAATTATTGAAAAACAAGACAAACAGAGTGAAGATAACATACAATTTAAAGACAATTTCTAACAACAGAATGAAAAACAAGACAAACTTAGTGAACAGGTCAGACAACAGAATGAAAAACAAGACAGTCTTAAAGAAGATCTCAAACAACAACTTAGTGAGCAGAACAAACAGTTAAATGAGAAATTAGACAACAATTCTAGGCAGCTTAGTGAACAAATTAGAGCCGTTGCCGCGCAGTGTCATGACACTAAGGAACAGTTACGCGAGGAAATTGGGGCTTGTTCAAGAAAAAGTAGCGAAGAAATTAGGTCTGTTGGTCAGGAATTAAGGGAAATGCAAACTGCTGTAACAGAAACACTTAGAGACGAAATTAGCGGAGTCGCTAAACAGTGCTCTGAAAAAGCTATACGATTACGCGACGAGTTTAAAGCAATGACAGTAGAACTTTCGCGGACAATGGATGCTAAGATAGACGCGAAATTCGAGCAACAGAACACACAGATTGACGAACGTTTTAATCTTCACATACAAAACAGCGATACGCGTTTCCACAAATTTATTCAGGATCAAAATAAAGTCAAACGTCAAGTCATGGAAACAATCACTGCACAGAGACAAGAAGACAAACGTAAAATGTTTGCAAAAGCAAAAACTTACGTAGATAACAATATTGCTACAATGTCCGACAAAATTAATACCATCGAACAGTTGAACGCGGAATTACGTGATGAAATTTCTGATCTTAAATCAAAAACAGATACACACACAGCAGATATTCAGACAGTGACAGACAGATTTGAACAATTAGAACTAACACAGGATTCCGATGTCGTCAAAGCTGACGTTAAAAAACTGAACGAAACTCCACGTAAATTGCAAAAACAGATTAATGCCACTGACACTAAAACCGATGATCAGGTAAAAATACTGACTGAAAAATGTGATGAATTGGCCAGTCGTATTGACGTTATTGAAAGTAATAATGACAGAAAATCTGACGATACTTCATCGGTTTCATTTAATCAAACACCTGAATTCCAAAATTTACAGCAGACAATTAATGAGATCGATTCATCTAATAACAAGTTGCGTAGAAAATTGTCAAGCTTACAGTAAGAAGTAACAGAGATGAAAAATATTTCAGTTAATAACACATCACAGCAGACGCCACTTTGCGAACATTTGTCAGACTCGCGCAGCGCGTATAATTTGGGTAATCAACAGAGAGTACGGGAGTTAGATTCCGAAGAAACCACAGTTTAACAGATTCTCTTACAATCCTGAACCTGTTCCATCACACAGAGACGATAATTTTGATTACAAACATTTTCTGTCAGTAAGAAAATTTAAAGTATTTAAAAATGACAGGACACAGAGTCTCCCACTAGATTGGATACAGCAATCTATTTCTGAATTTATACTGCCATTGCCTATAACACAAAAGCTAAAATTTATTTGCAGCGCGTAATTGACCTCAGGGGATTCATTACGCTTTAATGAATATGTGCCGTAGCGTGCATAGGGCCCCGAGCTGTAGTAGTGCTGTTTCATCTTTAGTTTTCTGCACTGCTGCCTTCTCTTCTACTATCCTTTATATCTATCAAAATAGCTCTTTAACTATTGCCCTATCTAGAATTAAGAAACATGTGTAGTGAAAACCGAATATGACAAATTTTTTTTACCGAAAGTGACAATTTTCATTAGGCACTCCAGAACTACCGCCGTAATTCCAATAACAGATAAAATCGTAATCATCAGTATGTACAGAATTTTTAGTAATCGTTAAAATTATTAGTAACAGGAACCACATTTTTGGTAACAATGGATGTTTTTCACCACAACAGCATGAAAGTCAGCCGCTTAGCATACCTAGCCAACAATGCAGTCTACAAGGTCAACCAAACTTTAATATTTCGCCGCGTGGACGTATAATCCCTGGTACAACAAATAGTAACGCATGGCAGCAAAGGAACAACTATGTACAGAAAACACAGTATTTCAATTCGTATCGCAATGCACCGTATAGGAATGAGTATTACGACAGACGTAAAAATAATGAGGACGATTTTCAGCGTACATCTAACAACAGTCGGTCATACCAACAGCAAAATCATCCGCAAGAACATATTCTCATGAATGAACCCGACAGTAGGTATCATCCAGAGCGTAATACGTCTAGAAGAAGTAATAGAACTGTTCAAGTAGTAGAAATGCCACAGCATCCTCCTGATAATAATAACACGTCAGACAGAATCTGACTAGATACTGTACAGGTCGCATCTTCCAGTAACACAAGCACTACCTTTGACACACAGAATATTGTTCACGAAAATGTTATTACTTTTGACGACATACGAGACACTCTTTTGCAGGAAAGACCAGTTGTTCAAAAAACCATTTCACATCCTGTCATCAAAATTAAAATTGGTTCATCGAAATTTTCAGCAGTAATCGATTCCGGATCACCTATGTCGGTTATAAATGAGGAAACTTTTAACGAATGTAACAAAGAGAATACCTATCCCACATTACCTTTAGGCAAAACGAAAGTGAAAGGAGCAGTGTCAAGTAAAGGAGTGGATGTTAAATTACAGACACACTTATCATTTTGTATTGCAGGTCATACTTTTCACTCAAATTTTGGGATTGTTCCTTTACTGACAACAGACGTTATTTTAGGTACGAATTTTCTGGTTCAACACGACGCAGTGATTGATTTTCAAAACTCCTATTTAATGTTAAAGGCTGAAAATGTACAACTTGCGTTAGAATTTCAGCACTCATTATCTGCGGAAGAACAAACAATTAACAGCACAGAGGTCATTTCCGTAACACGTAACACAGTCTGTAATTCCACATTGTTCACGGATACGTACGTACATAACTATAACACTCCAGACGAAGCTGACTACGACGTAATGCAGATGATTTCCGATAAAGTTAAACAAAGCAGTGCAAATACAGACGACGAACGAACGCAACTACACAAAATTCTTTTACAGCAAGCTCCAGTTTTCAACAACATTCCTGGAACTATGTCCGGATTTATGTATGAATTTCAAGTCAAACAGCACGACACATTTACAGCCAAGCATTATCCCATTCCGTATATTCATAGAGAACAAGTTAAAAAAGAATTGCAGGATATGCTCAACCAAGGAATTATAGAACCAGCAGTTAGTCCGTACATAAACCCGCTACATATTGTTAAGAAAAAAGATGGCTCACTTCGCCTCGTACTTGATTCACGTCACATCAATGACATAATTATTAATGAAACAGATCGACCACAGACACTAGAGGAACTCTTACAGAAATTTTATGGTACTGCTATTTATTCTACATTAGATTTGAAATCGGGATTTTGGCAAATTCAACTTCATCCGAATTGCAGAAAATATACAGCTTTTCTCTGTTTTGGTGACTGTTATCAATTTTGTAAATTACCGTTCGGCTTAACTATTTCCTCTGCAGCTTTTATTCGCGGTTTGAACACAATACTTCCGACGTACGTAGACGACATTCTTATCGCAGAAGCTAACTGGTCTGAACACAATATGATTCTTGAACGACTGTTACAAACTTTTTGTGCACAAGGACTCACAGTTAATCTCAGTAAATCGCATTTTGGTAAAACTTCTATAAAATTTCTTGGACACGTAATTTCAGCAGAAGGCATTGCGCCTGACCCGGATAAACTTCAAGCTCTACGTGACATTACTGTTCCTACGACAAAGAAACAATTGCGCAGTTTTTTGGGCTTAATTAACTTTTTTCGCAAATTTATTCATCACTCTGCTTTAGACACACCTAGATTATGCCAATTAACAGATAAAAATGCTATTTGGTCATGGGATAAGCAAGCAAATTCTGAATTTATGAACCTGAAACATGCTTTGCTGAATGCTCCACTTTTATCGCACCCAGATCTTACTAGAAATTTTTCCATTGCCACCGACAGTTCTAACACCGCTTTAGGCGTACATATTTTCCAGGAGATTGAAGAAAATGGCTCAACAGTAATTAAAAACATCGCATTTGCATGCCGCATTTTGTCACTTGCTGAACGAAATTATTCCGTTACAGAACTTGAAACATTATGTGTTGTTTGGGCATTTATGAGATTTCGGCACTGTCTTTATGGCAGACATACCACCGTTTACACAGACCACAGAGCGATACAATTTTTACTTTCAGCTAAATTCACACACGATAGATTAAGTAGATGGAAACTTTACTTACAGGAATTTAATTTTGCGATTGTTCACATTCGTGGCACACAAAATGTTGTAGCAGATGCATTATCGCGTTCTCTCAGCAACAATCAGCAAGACGTCGCAACCAACTTCTGCAAAGCAAATTTCAGTGTCATGTACATTCAGCAAGTTGCATTTGAAAATTTTATTTCATCGTCATTACAAGACACAGCACAAGAGCAAAGTATAGACAATGTGTGGAAAGAAATTAAACACCTTTGGCAAGATAAGAATAATGTTACGATTAGGAACCACTACACTGTACGGAATGACATTCTGTTTCGCCGCTCTCATCCAGACAGCAACAGTTGGTTATTATGCATTCCTGACGAACTGGTTAACGAATTAATATGGTATACTCATTTAAGTTACGCACATTACGGAGCCAGAAAATGTTTTCTTATACTGAGACAGAACTGTTATTTTACCAACATGGAAAAACGTATACGACGAGTTTTAGCGTCATGTAAAATTTGCCAGAAAGCTAAGTCAGACATCACTTCACACATTCCTCCATTATATACCATTGTACCTGTTAAATTAAGACATATGGCCGCAGTAGATATTTTTGGTCCAATTCCGAGAACTAACATAGGTTTTTGCTACATTTTTGTCGCTGTTGAACTCACTTCAAAATTTGTTACTTTCACTCCGTTACGCAAAGCTACTGCTAAAACTGTTTCGAAAGCATTTGTAAAACATTTTCTATTTCATGTAGGGCATGTGATGAGAGTAATTTCCGATAATGGATCACAATTTCGTTCTGCTATACGGACACGCATGTTACGAGCTAGAAACATTTCTCCGATTTATATATCC
Source organism: Schistocerca nitens (assembly GCF_023898315.1). Classification (NCBI taxonomy): domain Eukaryota; kingdom Metazoa; phylum Arthropoda; class Insecta; order Orthoptera; family Acrididae; genus Schistocerca; species Schistocerca nitens. The sequence continues at coordinate 158,395,558 of NC_064618.1, read as the reverse complement.
AAGTACCATGCTTCTTCGAACCCCTGTGAACGATTAATGAAAGAAATTGGTAAACTGTGTAGAATATACTGCCACAAAAGACATATTAATTGGGATACACACATACTCTCATTCCAGGATGTAATTAATTCCATACCAAATGAATCCACTATGCTATCTCCGTCTGTTATACTGAAAAACGTTGAAACACCAAACAAAATTAAAGCATTAGTAACATTTCCTACATCTCGTCGACTACGACACCACGAAATAATTGACATTGCGCTGAACAACATCAAACGTGCCGCAGAGCGCCGGAGAAGACAGCAAAAACAGGTTTGTACACGCCGTGACTTCCACATTGTACAGAAGATATTAGTACGAACACACTATTTATCCAGCAAAATAAAAGGTAAGTGCAGTAAATTTGAACTTCTATACGCAGGTCCATATCGGATTCGCAGCATTCCTCACCCCAATGTTGTACACGTCGAAACTATGAGAACCAGAAAATCGAAAGGAAACCACCACTTATCCAACATAAAACCCTTTATTGAGTGAACATACTTTACGATTTATCACACTGTAATGCTATTTACTAATTTTTATGATCATTTCTCCAATTATATTCACGTGACTAATTATTGATGACTATCGTATTTTTTCTTGGCAAGTGTCCGGCAAGGTAAGGTTAGCAGGTCGCTTTTCTTGTCGTTACACATCAGACCGTGCACATTTTCCATTTTTTTGTATGTACGATTGTTTTCATGTTTTGTTTGTAGCACTGTGAAATAGTTAAGGTATAACACACCATTTGACTTTGACATTTTTTGCCCTATGATATCTCAACATCGTGACTATTTTACATTTTTCTTTTTTTTTGCTGCTGCATTGTGATATTCTCTGTACATTTTCGGCTTTGAACACTGTCTATGCTTTTGACATATTACGTTTTCTGTCATGTTATGCTGTATGCTTAATTATGTCACCATAAACCAGTCATTATTTAGAGGGTATATGATTTAAATGCAAGACATTAATCTTTGTTCATCAATTTCAGAAAGAAATGATGCGTAAAGGAAATAAATTAAACCAAAATGGGAATTTCAACTACGGAATAGACGAAAGAAGATACAAACACCTTATGAGGAAGAGTAAATGGATCAGAATTAACAAGCATTAACAAGAATATACTATACACATCGTAGAATGGCAGTCTTAACTAATTTTTTCTTTCAGAATACAAGGCGATTGAAGCAGGCTGTCAGACAGAACTACACATCTTAGTTTTAGTGATGAAATATGCTAGAGATAAGGAACAGTTGTGTAATGAATAATGAAGTGATTTTTTTGCAGATAATAATGAATGCTGGTGAAGAGTAATGATGAAGAATATGCTACTATGAGTAATGAAGTTTTTCTTTACAGGTGATGATAATAATGAAGTTAAGATAATATGGATAATGAAGTTTTTTCTTTACAGATGAGGATGATGTTCAAGTTTATGTATTTATGCTATGTAGTTATTTAAGTATTTGTTGCAGTTTGTTTTGACAGTATGTTTTATATCGTATGGTACGATGACTGAAGGTTTTGGAAAGGACAGCTATGGAACACATTTTTATACACATTTCACTACCTGTTAATTCGAAGTTCACTACTTTTCAGCATAGTCTGCGTTTCTTCTTTCAGCTCAATAATCCATTTTGTATTTTTTTTTTCTTTTCAGGAGAAGCTTTTCATGATACTTACTAAACCTGTTACTTATTATGCCTGTCCTAGTACTTGCATTTTTATTTTTTACCCATTTGTGTCTATCATATATAAATGTGATCACATATACTGCCTTGTTACATAACTTTGCTACAGATGACGAATGACGTTACCTATCCTCATTTGCAGCAATAGGTTAAAAACAAATATTGTTATGCCTCAGCAATTAATTATCGATCCCAACGCAATGCATTGTTAGCACAAAAAAAGTATTACCAGTCCCAAATAATGCTACTAGTTTAAGAAAATCCTGAATAGAATGTCACTTCAGTAATGACTTCTTAATGATAGAAAATAAAAAAATAATATAAAATAATGCTTTGTAACTGACAAATAACTGCCACTGTTTATTGTAATGAGACTACTTATAATCCCCATGATTATTAATGCTATGACTGTAATTAACTGATTTTTTATAATGACTTCTTAATGATGTGTATCACCAGTTTCAAATAATGCTACTCATTTAAGAGAGTTCTGAATAATACTCAATGGTGAACAATGTTTTATACAATTCAATACTTGCTGGCCATTAAGTGCCGATAATTAATGTAACTAAATGAATTATGTTATTAATTATGCCATTAATTAGCTCCTGTTTTCAATGATGACTTTTCATGTTTTGGTAACTGGCCAATGAGTGCCAATAATTTGTATAACTCAATGAATTATGTTAATGCTATGCCAATAATTGAGTCTCCTTTTCAATGATGACTTTTGATGAACATTATTCTGTCATACTAAATATGCTTAGTGACTGGCCAAGGATTGCCACTATTTATTGTAATACGATTACCCATGATGCCAATAGTTTTATTTTATGAACATTATTCTGTAATACTAAATACATGGTACAGAAATGTTCAATAACTGGGCTATGAATGCCACAAACTACTAATGTAATCAAGACTAGTCTGTGACTTAATCTCCTTCACCTTCTGACCTAACTACCTGGAATTACTGTAATATCCATTTGTCCTGTCCATCCTCATAATCATGGATCACTATATTTGGTTTTTTGAACTAATTCTACGATGGTGTGCCTTGTAAGAGCGTGGTGTTGACACGACATGCTGTCCACCACCGTGAGCGATGAAGACGTTATTATGGTCCCACTGTTTGGTGTACCTGATGTACTGCCAAAATGATAACAGGAAATATTACTACGACATTTCAGTGTCTTGGATACGATGATAAATACTTCTGGGAAAAGATCTGCAAATTGTCTCACTTGGTGTTGTACTCCTGTGGAAAGATATGGACTTTCAGTGCAGCTGCGTGCAACCTAAGTGCTACAACCATGATGCAATCCTTCCTATCCCTTCCCTAATTCTTGTAAAATGAAAAAGTCATATACAGTGCGTGTGCACTTCCTTTCTTTTGTTAATAAGATCAGTTATCCTGAAATTACTAAAGACTTGTATAGTGCATGTGCACTTTATCACACTCCTTGATTTGTTTGTATGTTGTAGAAAAATACTAGAGAGTACTACAGTCCGTGTGCACTTTTGTCATTTGGCAATATAATTTGTACTCATTAGGTTTATTTGTCGTTAAAATATTGCAGAGTTTTTCAGTGCATGTGCACTTTATGCCATTTGTACTCATTACGTATATATTTTGTGACTTTCTGATATGCTCTGTACTACAGTGCGTGTGCATTTTTGCCGTTTATTAATATTTTCTGATTTGATGATATATTCTCAACTGCACTGCATGTACACTTATGTCACTTGTCAAAATGATTTTTTTGCCATTATGTTTATTTGTTACGAAAATGCTAAAGAGTTTTTCAGTGCATGTGCACTTATGTTATATGTTAATATGTTTTCTACTGAGCTTCAGTGCCTGTGCACTTTTCTCATTTTTCGATATGATTTGTACTCATTCTGTTTACCTTTTATGATTTCCTGATATGTTCAATACATCAGTGCGTATGCACTTATGTCATTTGTTACTCATTGTATATACATTTCGTCATTTGCTGATATGTTCTCAACTGCAGTGCATGTGCACTCATGCCACTTGTCAACATGATTTTTTGCCATTCTGTTTATTTATTCTGAAAATGCTAAAGAATTTTTTCAGTGCGTGTGCACTTTGTTATCTATCAAATAATTTGTATATACATTTTTCTGATATGTTTTGTACTTATATTTTGTCCTTGTCTGAAATGTTTTATACTCGGTGCATGTGCACCACATTTAATTCATGTACTACATCTGTAAATTTAATTAGTTAAGAAAAAATTTTGCCGCGCTTGGCAAGTCCAAATGACTCACCATCGCTGTTTCTGAAACTTGATTCCTGAAAGTGAGTGTATTTTGCAATATTCTTAGTGTTTTATATTTTAATTGTTGTTATGCAGTCCCCAACGTATACTGCATTGACAGGGGATCTGTTTGAGCCTAGAGCAATGTGATTAGCTCTAAAAACTTTTGACGTAATTTCTACCACTCATAGAATGAAGCCACTACTTTCATGCCACAACGTCGAGGATTTTAAAACGCTGCCAGTGTGTTAAACTACTTAGTGGAGGATGTACATACAATCAAACGCTTACTACCATGCTTATTTAGATTTATGTTACAACGAATAATATCAGTTTAATAGGCAAGGTATGCTACTGCAACATACAGATGAGTGGTATATTCGATGCAGGTGGTACGCTTAGAATCCAGGAAGATGAGTTCTTGAAGTCTGGGTGCGATATATCACTGATGAAATGCTGTTGCTGATGGTGCTGTGGTTCAGACTCAACTCAGATGATAAATTAGATGGTTGACACCAAAAGTCTGACAAATCAGGTAGGTTATGCTTCAGTGGAAGTCTGTGTCCTAGTAGCCCCGAAATCTGGAAGACCGAACACACTATCAGGAGCACATTGCATTGTGAGAGAAATGACAAAAATGATAACACACTTGTAATAATAATAAGCAATGAGAGAAACGTAAAGATTGATAATACTGACATTAGGATATGATAGATATCTTCATCCTTCTGTTCTGCCAGTGGGCTGAGACTGACCTCCCCTGTCCCTTCATGATCAAATGAAATGTCGTGTGGCTAGGGCCTCCCGTCAGGTAGACCGGTCGCCTAGTGTAAGGCTTTTGTGTTGACGCCACTTCGTCGAGGAGGGTGAGATGGTGATGAAGACAACACAACACCCATTACCTTAGCGGAGAAAATCTCCGATTAACCTGAAACGCGTATGTACTCGATGGCAGCGATGGCGAGGCATGATAAAATCTTTGACCAGAGAGTTACTAGTCTGCGCTTGACTGCGCGAGAGTGCAGTTGCGAGTGAGTTGTGCTCCAGTAGCGCGAGAGGGCAGTTGCGGTCCAGTAGCGCGAGAGTGTAGTTGCGGTCGAGTCGCAGTAGAGTTCAGTAGCATGTAGTGAGTTAGCTGTTGTGTGAGGAGTCGGCAGGCGTCGACATGGCGATCTGGTCAAGTTTCACGACAAGGTATATATTTTGAATAAGGTAATGAAGCAGCATTGCGCACATATGATAATGTAATGTAAATTAACTGTAACTAATTTGTTCAAGAATCGCCCCAATAGTAATTTTTGTTTTCAAACCAAGCACTGTAACAAAACAAACATTTCATTGAAAGAATATTTGCCTTCCATTTCCTTTACAGAAAAATTTACTTAAGTTCAAACAATGTTTGCGATGCATTTCCTCCAAGCTATGGCGAAAAATAAGAGCAGATGCAGTTTTACTGAGGTAAGAATTTGAGTTTAATTATTGCACAGGGCCTAAGATCGACATTTCTGTCTATTTGCGTTTTCATTGTCACTGAGATTTTATTATCACTGAATTGACTTTCATTTTGTGGGGAGCTTACACTAGGGTCAGATAGCTATTATATTTTCATTTAATTGTCATTGTCATTAAATATAATTGCTGGGAGGTTACATTAGGTTCTATTCTCGTTAACATTTAAATTTTTGTCTTTCAAATTTCTACGGGGAGGTTACACTTGGCTCCATTTCTATTAAATTATTGACTTCGAAATTTTGTGGGGAGGTTACAAACACGGGAATCGAAACGATGCCTGTTTGCATGACATTCAGCCGCGCTGACCACTCAGCTATCGAGGCGGACCCTTCATGATGATAGGCTACCTTTCAGAGCATAAATGATGAGTTCATCTCATGATGCTGGCTACCATAATGATGATTATGAGGATGTTTGGTTTATGGGGAGCTCAACTGCGCGATTATCAGCGCCTATACCAGTTCACAACCGTTGCTCAGTCCAATCTTGCCACTTTCATGAATGAAGATGAAGTGAGGAGGACATCACAAACTCCCAGTCATCTAGAGGCAGGTGAAAATCCCTGACTCCTCCGGGAATCGAACCCGGGAGCCCCTGCTCGGAAAGCGAGAATGCGACCGCGAGACCACGAGCTCCGGACTGGTGTCTACGATATCCCAAAGAGTTATGTATAGGGAACTGATGATGGGTGTCATTAACCACCAGCAGGATTGCACTGCAGGAATGGTGAAGGCAAGGCCGCGGTTTTGGTACATACATTATCGTAATTAAGGCTAGTCTACCATAAGAATAACTTGTACTAATCAGAAAGGGATTGTGGCCATTTTCAGTAGAAATCATAGAACTCAAAATAACAGGCATGGTATTATAGAAGGCTGTTAATTATGCTCCTTAAGATTAAGCTAAAACCATTTGGCTATGAATTAGACGTAGGTAAACATAACTTGAGAGTATAAATACGCACACTGTTTACTTTAGATCGATAAATTACAATGCTTCCTTTACATAAGGACGCTAAGTCAAGTGACTCGTCTGTTTATACGAGGAGAACAAAGAGCCCTCTTTTCCCAAACTGGCCCTCTCCGAATGATTATGTAAGGTTTATTAAGTCAGAAGATTAGAAGAAAAAGCAGCAAATGAGTCTAAAGTTGTTGGGAGTAGAACAACAGCGCACCAACATTTCACACTACCAATGGATAAACCGCTAGAAGTAAACTGTGTTCGGAAGCTAAATTATTCACATTGTTTTTCCCTTATTATGTTACCCATTCGTATCAGCTCGTCACAGCGACACGTCCACAAGCTCCCCTTACGTTCTAGTACCAGGGAAGGTCTGGGAAAACAAGCTCCTCCCTTCGCGGCCTGGGACCTTTGGAAGGCAATGAGCGACCATCCGGCGTCGGCCCTTCATTAGGATCATTCCCCCCAGAGGAACACTTGGAACTCCGCCCCGCAGACCGTTCCCTCTTACGACCTACTTCTACCTACCGTCGGCATGCGTGGTATCGCGTTAATAGGCGGTAAAGACTCCCTATACGCTAAACGTGGAAGTTCTAGCTGTACCTCTTTCGTTAACCGTGTCGCTTGTCCTTAGCAGTACTCGCAAGGAGGTGAAATTTTTTGTACTCCCTATTTAGTGTTTTACTCAGTAGTACAAACGACATAACGTTGCGGCTGAGGAATATACCGATATTCCGTTCTTCGTAAAATATCGTTTATTATTTGAAAAGAAACAACCAGAATTACTGGTTTCGATGGTCACCAGAAACCATTTTCAGGTCTACTACGTAATTGACTAAATCTGGTGTAGTGTAGATAACAATAGATAGACATTATATTGTTCACTAGCTGTATATTTGCGTGAAAGTAAATACATCACACCACGTCGGTGTCACGGTAGTTCATTAACAGGTTCAGCAGACTTTAAAATCATGATAAATGGCACTCACGCTAAAAGAAAGTAAAGCTGCTCTCATGCCAAAGAATAGTTTGCCCGCTGCTTGTATTAATAAGAATGGTCATTCATAGTGATAAACCTTTGCACTTCTCCAAATTTAAACTGATTTCCTGAAATAGTGAATGTGAGACATACAGTTTGCTTCTATTCACGTGCACCTCGGCTTCTGTCATATATGCAGGCAATTGTTTCTGAAAAATGGTTCAAATGGCTCTGAGCACTATGGGACTTAACATCTGAGGTCTTCAGTCCCCTAGAACTTAGAACTACTTAAACCTAACACACATCCATGCCCGAGGCAGGTTTCAAACCGGCGGCCGTAGCGAGCGCGCGGTTCCAGACTGTAGCGCCTAGAACCGCTGGGCCACACCGGCCGGCAAAAATTGTTACCAGCTGGCCGTTGTGGCCGATCGGTGCTAGGCACTTCAGTCCGGAACCCTGCTGCTACTACGGTCGCAGATTCGAATCTTTCCTCGGGCATGGATGTGTGTCATGTCCTTAGCTTAGTTACGTATAAGAAGTTCTAAGTCCAGGGAACTGATGACGTCAGACGTTAAATCCCATAGTGCTTAGAGCCATTTGAACTATTTGAATTGTTACTGATGAAAACAGCGACGAGTGACAGAACGAATCCTAAGAGCAAGTGAGGATGAATTTCGAGCTTTTCACCTGTCTTTAACCATATCTTTTAAAAAGCCATCTCCTCGCAAAGTTTATCCTCCCTCAGACTTCACAGTGATTTATCCACTGCGTCAGCTATCCTTTTATTGCCGCTATCATTACTTTCATTAACAGCCATCAGTGCTTCCAACTCATGTCTACAGCTTTGTAAACATTTAAAGAAATCGTCAATTTACTGAACGATTTTCTGTCCGTTTTCAGTTACTGTGCCATTTGTTACCTTATCTGACAAAACGTAATGTTTACTCAACGTAATTATATGCGAAATATATTTCTTGTCATGTTAGTGAGACGTTTATTTTACTTTCTCACATCCACTTGATTGTATTTTTGAATCGTTCCGTATCTTTCGGAATTTTTTTGGCCCTGTTATCCTTTATTGACACTTTTTGCTTTACTTCATGCTTACTTTTTTTCACTCTCTTTCTCTTAATTTGTGCAATTCCTTGTTTTCCATTATTACGTTTTAAGTTACTTTCGTAAGTAACTATGCTATCTTACTTTTAAAAGATGATGAATTTATTACGTAAATCTTATGTTAAATGGTTTCTTTTGTGTGTATCGGTGCTGTCTTGCTTTTATAAGGTGATGAATTTATGACCTAATTTTATTTCGTTTATCTGCATGTTCGTAAATGCATTTTGGTACTCTGTATTTATAAATTCCTAGCCTTTTTCTTCTAGTTTCACGCAAATTTCGTCGTACAATCAAAGCCGATATGTATTAAAATTTACGGAACAGTACCGCAGATTAATACTTCCTGGAATATCAAGCTATTGTGTTTGGCGAAAATTATAATAAACCCAACAGTAGACCTGATTTTCTTTAGCTATTATCTTCGTTATCCAGCGAGGGCTAAAACATACCGGTAAATAAGAGCAGCGTTAGTGATACTAGAAGGTTATCCATTTGCGCGGTTTCATGTTACCGCACATGTCTAATGAGCTGTTGGCTATTATTTTAAATCAACTTGAAATCTGAAACAGTATACGGTTTCTCTAACGAGTGTATTTGATTTAATACTTTTAATTCCCTGTATAAGCTCCTCTGCTGAGTTTCTCATTATCCTATGTTCGTTACGTCTACATTCATTATTTTTGTTGACCTAATTAACAAGAAAAAGAAAGGAAGTTTTCCACAGAAAAAGTAGCTCGTCCGCAGAAGTTTAAACAAAAGAAAAAAAATTCATTAATTATCAGTACCAGTTAGAAAATAATTATTCTCTGTCTTCGTAGCATGTGTAGAACCGCACAATACAATTATTGTTTTTTATTGTAGCTCTTTTTACGATCACTATGAGTGTACCAGTGTTTTCAAGCGGATTTGAGGCACGGCCGTTGTCCCTGAGATTCTCAGTTCGGTTCACAATAACACATGTGTAAGATTAGCTCATACGTCAACTGTGTCCCAGCACCGTATCCACAATATTCAGAACGAGCTACAAGAGATGTAGGTCATCTTGTGCCAGGAGATAATACTACGGCTTTATGTCACCTTTACTAAGCGAATCAATGAATACATCCAGGCTGCAGCCTCGAAATGATCAGTGGGCTTATAGCACTAACGTGCCGTGAAACACGCTAATGTTACCCTCTGAGAGGATTTCAAAGTTTTACCGTACGTTTGTCTAAAGGAAAAGGGTATCGGACTATAATTTAGAATTTTGTGAAGTTGACAGTAAAACCAAATGGACCTTAGCCTTGGGAATTTGTAGAAGTGGTAAAATTATAAGTGAAAGAAAATTAAGAATGAACGGTCGCCGGCTTAATTAGGCACATTAATTAGGAAATATATATTTGATATAATTAGGAAATATATATTTGAGAAAATTGGATATTAGTTATCGATGTTACTTTTGTTGAGGCTTCCCTTTCAATTGCGAACAGGATAAAAACTGACCCAGTGCCTTCTATACTTTGTGTAAAGTGGTTACCAGTAACATACACACCACTAAATTATGAGGAGGAAAATTGCACCGAGCTCATGGTAATGACGGACATAATCATTGGTATTACTTAATCAAAATAATGAAACGTCACTGCATGAAGTGCAGAACTAACTTTGGACATGAAGGGCTTCTATCTTGACTTAAATGAATAACACAAATAAAGATGAATAACATCTTACATACACTATTTATGCGCCTCTACATACAGCAGTTTTCCTTAGTGAAAGTTTATTTTAGGAGGACAATATGATGGGGACACATAAACTGGTATAGTTTCAGCAGCGAAGGTTCTTTAATTACTGCAAAAGTAAAAACTATCTCTAAAAGCTAATCATTTACTTAAATTACTTTTCAAGGTAATAAAATGCTACATTAGGTTTAATTAACTTCAAAAGAAACCATTCGTGATGGGTATCCAAACTACATTATCTTTGAAAATGTTCGTAACTTCACTTCTTATAGTACTACCGCAGATCGGTTCATTAAAGAATTATATGTACTTGTACTTTAATCCCCTGTGAAGCAGGTATTCTTAGCAATAACATCTATACAATCTTGCACTGTAATCCTACAAAACTATATTTTATAATAAACTAAGGATACTATAGCAAAAGCATATCCAACTTCACTTTTATGGTTTTAGTTTCTAAATAATTAGGGTTTTCACTTTCCTATTGACTGATCATTAAACTTTTTTGTACTTAAACTTTCTACCTTCGCAGTTTCACTTGGAGTAGTCCATAAATAAAGCATAAAAATTTTACTCTTACTTTAACTTTTGCTACTTCTTTTACTTTAGACAAAAAGTCACTTTTAAACACATGAATGCCAGAATTGTTCATTAAGTCAGGATACTCGGTTTTAGTAGCACTTAGGTGAGGACCCTGCGTAGGTTCGTGATCAGGATTGAAGTTATGGTTTCGAACACGTATTGACGTTTTATGTCATTATTATTGAAACAACACACAAATTAACATAACGTAACTGAATGCATGAAGTCTGTGAAGCAGTGGCGAAGATTAGTGGCACGCGCAACGGCGGCTAACTGTACTCACGGCTCTTGATGTGCGAATGCTCTACGAAATCTCTTCTTGTCGTCTGATTTTCTACATTTTAGAGCCATTCCACTGTTCTGTGAATATCAAATAATAGCCAGATCCACATCGGAAGCAAATCCCTCCTAATGCCTCTTCGAGTTGCCTCCTCGAGGTGTATCGCGCTAAGGCTACCCACAGTGAGTGCCGTTCACACAAAGAAGCCGCCAAACCCAGTTTACATCATGCCATACCAGTTTCGTTGCGGATGGACTTCCCTACAGCGTTTACATGTTACAAATACAAGTGCCCTAAGCATCAACCAGTTTTTAACAAACATACTTCTTTCATAAAGATATTAATATTATAATAATTTAAAATTTCAGCATGTTCTTTTGTTTCTTACATATGTCCATTACAAAACTCCAATTTTCTTGCTGTACATCAAGGAGTTCAAACAACACAGAATGCACACTTCATGAATTGCAGATACACAGTCACTTAAAATAAACCTACTCCTAGTCGATATAAGTGCTACAGTGTCGTACTTCCAAGATCTTTGTTAACTCTAACTCGATAATGTAAACACTGCGGTACCGCGACATACCTTCTCAACCCATGAACCTTCATTTCGATTTCTCCTCTACTTTTGGGTGCATACTTTCCTTTCTTTGTCAGAAAAGAAACTCTTAAGTATTTATTCCAAACATGTGTTGTTAAAAATACTGATTGTTAGTCAATCTAAGTGATCAGATAGCAAAAGAGATAAATAAATGAATGGAGTGCCCAGAGATTAGAAACACCTAGAACTGCAAATGGTATGTCAGCTTCATTGTTAGCCTATTCGCTTGATACGTAACACTTTGGACAATCAGAACTCCAATACGCCAAACGGTTATCGCTGCATGTGTGCGAGGTGATGATCGCGTTTGGGCAAACTGCAGTGTTAACAGCTATGCCTAACCGAAACCATTTACGATAAGTTCACGTGCCATAGAATAAAACGTGAAGATGCCCAGTGCGCTTCTATGTATTGTGAGAAGTTTGGTCAAGGGTCATGACATCTGAGAGGCACTAGTAGTTGACGATGATGGAAGTCTACATGCCACATTCAAAGAAGACGGAGTCTGACCATGCTCTGCGTGGAGCTGCACACATTCTGCAAAGGAGAACATGTACTACAGCTTTTCTTTTCAGAAATTTCGGTTGACATGTTGCTCATCCATTCTTCAGTATCCACCGTAGATGGTGTGAGAGCTCACTAACAAATCACCCTAGGTTGGTGAACTAAACCCACTGGATTGCCAACCATTACGCTTACTAGCTCTCAGTGCAGTACATAGAGGGCATTACATTTTGCCATCTAATGTAATAATATTTTTCCATGTGCACAGAGATTGTGCAGAGAAATGTGATGAAAAACCAGCACACTATAATAACTAAAAAGGCAATAAAATACTTTAATGAATTCGCAGTCATTATGAAATGTTATCGTAACTCTGCCTAAAGTAGTTAATGTACTTTCTTTAATACGTTTGAGTTACTCTCATCATCCTATCTGTGATTAATATTAAAGCTGCATATGAATGAGAAGTGATATAAATTACCAGTACCATGCCCAATACACTAGCATTCATTGCCATTATATCAACTGTAATTAACATTAAGATCTTACATAAGTTTAATATTATCTACATATGCAACGACAGCAGTACCAGAAAAGTCGTAATAAAGGAATATACATCAAGCAGTCTAAGAGGCATGTTCATAGAAAACGTAATACTATAGGAACTCGATGCTGACTGAATTCAGTTCGTAAGCAGAGAACCAATTGAGGTTGTATGGTTCATATGACTGTAGTAATGAAACCCAGAGGAACAATCAAAGAGTGGAACACAGGGTCATTAAGGGCGAGACATTGAATTAGTGCCCACGCTTGGGTCAGTTGCTTAGAACGTTCCTGACAATATAGCCTGGTGATAACTTCATTGGACACCCATAAAGCTTCTGATAAGCTGCCCGCATCTAGATGCACGAGGACTGGCGCTGTAAATATCTCACATAAGACTTTTAGATGTGATCTGGGGATGATCTAGACGCCATTCCTCACTTGTTGAACTTACATAGAGGTGGCAAACACGGCCATGCCTCTTAATGGTTTGCCAAAAATATATAGGAATTGTTTATGGATCTAATCTCATTCTTCCCCTCCCTCTCTCTATCCATCACCTCCTTCTCCCTCTCTTTGTCCATACCCTCCTCCTCCCCATGTTTCAGTCCATCACCTGCTACCCTGTCTCTCTCTCCAACTCCTCCTCCGTCTTACCTCTCTCCACCTATTCATCCTCCTCATTCTTTCTATCTCCTCCTTCCACCCATCTACATCCACTCTTCCCCTTCCCCCTCTGCCCGCCACTTCTTCGAATAACTCATCTCCTCATTAACTATGCCTAGCAGGGAGAAACAGGCGGTGCTTATGGCACTCACCTTACCCTACATCTGGGCCATGATGTTAACATGCTTCATCCATACAGGTCAGTCAGGAGGATGTTATTTCGAAGCAAAGGCTACTGTCTTTTTTTTTTTTTTTTAGTTGGCAGGAAAGTAGTAAAGTGGACGAAGATTCTAGAGGGGGGAACTTTGGTAAACAAATAAAACCATATAATAAATTTGGTAAACTCGTAAACCACCTTCCACAACATATCCATAGCACTCGTTTGTAAAAGATGTGTTGCAAATTCAAGAGGTTTTGTGGCTCACCATGAAACTGGCAGAGCAAGCAGTGGTTTTCCAAATATCAGTCACGTTAGTCTTTCAGGTAGTTTACACATAGGCCAAGAGGCGCTTAAGGCGGCTGATAGGTGTAGTAGCGGAGGGCGGGGGAGGGGGGCAGGGGGGGAGGGTTCCCCTGCTCTCCTTCACAAGAAAATTTTGGACGATAATGTGGGGTTGTGTCGTCGGAAGGAATTATCAGACAAACAGACAAACATTTTTTACGATTCAGGGCGTTATATGTAGACAAGGTTGCCCTGTACGTGGAAGTATCTGAAACAGAAGCCATGATGAATATATTGAAGAACTGCAAGTCACCACATGGAGGGACGAAGGAGGGATGGCGTGGACAGCTGACGTTAAGAACGTGCATGGGATCCTATAAATAGGAGGCTACCACACAGATGCAAATGGGTTTGTACAGTGAATACCGGGGAACTTGCCTTCTGGGTGCATCCATTTGGGAAGGGAACCTTTGTGTGCACTTACTGACTCTGGGAGCAACATCTTCATTGTTGGTTGTGAATGGGTAAGGTCTAGCAGAAGTGTTGCCAGTTTGGGAAATTTACAACCTGGGAATGAGGACTGTTGGAACGTATCTGGAGACCGTTTCTCAAGTCTTGGTTAGGTCCACTGTAAGCTCGGGACTTGTTGGTTTACCTGGCCGATGAATTTCTGAGTAGTGAAAAGGTAAAAGGTGAGCCTATTGCTAGGGCGTGACTTCTTAGATGGTTCATATTGCGTGCTGGACGATGCAAGTAGGTGCATGTACTTTACGTTTTGCAAGGAAAATGAGATTAAGTTGCGTCATGACTGAGGCCATCTGATCATGTATCTGGTGGAGCATAAAATTGGGGAATTGGAGGTTGTTTACCTGGAAGAAACCGAAAGGGAACAACTATTGGAAGTATTTCCCCGATTCCCAGAAGTCCTAGCGGAAAGGTTAGGAGTTACGATTATGACTGTAGTTAACGGACCAGGTTCGCGTAAGGAAGGCTCCCCACTAGCTTTCGCCACCCAGGATGCATGAACTGTGCAAACTCATAAACATACCGCTGAAGAAGGGCACAATCCGGCCATCTGTGTTACCGTATGCTGATATTCATCATATCTAAGTCAAATGGTGCCAGGTATCACCTAGTAGTGGATTACCCGTTGCTCAACCAAAAGTTGGTTTCGGAGTCTGTTCCGCTATCAGACATAAGTAGTTCTTTCATGTGATTGGAGCCCAGTTTTTCAACGACTTTTATCTGAATCAGGCCTACTGTCATGGATTTTTGGCTGAGGAGCCCAAGACAGTTAAAGCCAATCTCACTGACTACAATCTTTATGAATTCAATCTAGTACCCTTTTGTTTTGCCACGGAGGCAGCGGTTCTCTCGTGTCTGCTGGATAATGCTCCGAGTGATTTACGGTTTCTTTAGGTCTGTAGCTATGTGGAAGATGTTGCCATTTACAGTGCTAATTCTGAAAAACGCTTGAGCCATCTGCAGCAATACTTCACCCGATTGAAGGCAGCCACGTTGATCGTTAAACCTACCAAGGACCCTCTTGCTAGACGGGAGATTTCATTTCATGGGCACATTGTGTCTTCCGAAGAAGTTCAAATTGTTCAATCACGAAACGTAGCCATTTACAGATTTCGCATTCCCCGAAATAATTAATACGTCACATGTTTTATAGAAATAGAAGTTTTTGTCAGTAATTTTTTGCCAAATTTCACCAGATTAGCACCACCCTTAAACCAGTTACGATGAACGGGCGAAATGCTCGTGTGAGGAGAGAGCTAAGGAGCTGCCCAATTTCAATCCGATTTCATCATGCATCATGACGCAGAGGGATCGCAGCGATAATATTGCAAAGAGCAGGAGGGAGGGCGCATGCCATTTTCGATTATTATACACTGTGTGTAAGCTAGGGGCGTTGGTCATGTTATTTGCCATAGAAAAGTTTAAATTTTATTTCGTATGGAAACTGATAATCCGGCGCTAAATTTGTCCTGGGACGTCCACATAAAACTGGACATGTAGCACAGTGGGATATTCGGATATTTGCCTTCCGGCTCGAGTTAGCGCACAACAGTGGTGGCGAAAACAAGAGGGTCGATGTGCTGAGTGGGATGTTTGAGCTACCACGGCAGATAGTCAGCGATTACGAGGTAGTCCTTAGGTCGCATGAGTTCAAGGGGTTATGTTTTATCCGAGGAACTGGGCACGTAACGATTACATCATATTACCCCCAGACGTCGTTTGCCGAGCGTATAAATCGTAATTTAAAACCAGCCCTCATAATACAACACGCTGACTCTCGGAGAAAGCGAGATGCAGCGCTGGTGTGACGCAGTCTGGCCTTTAACACCTCTTCTCATGAATCACAGGAAAGTACTCCAGTGTGACATAGGAATTAAATTTTACTAGAATTTCTCGTCATTAAGCAATATTCTACTGTACAGTGTGTGCCCACATCGTTTGAGGAGATGGGAGGTTGCACAGCGGAACAACATGCCTCCTCATAGAAGGCCGGCTAGAAAGTATAGTCGAGGGAGGCACGACGCTGCAGTGAGACTAGAAGAGAGGGACATTTGGGGACAGCGTAACAGTGCAAATGGTGTTATTGATAAAATGATGCCACGGTACATGGGTCTAGGTGCTAGGTGCTTAAAGTCTTGACATCTGTAAGTTTCCTAGTAGGGTATGTCTAATCCCGTATACGTCCTTTTTCCATTTGGGTCACCTCCAACGGGTCCCAAGAGAGACTGGACAGAATTAGGTTACTGTCTCTCTGTCTCGTCCTGTCCATTCCCTTGCCTATTCCTTCGTGTGTTCGCCAAGGAAGGTTGGGGAAGGGGAGAGGGACGTTAATGCGCGTCTGTTGATACTTCTCGAGTATCAAGCCTAGGAATAAAGGGGCGGTGGTATGCGATCGAGGTATGCGGGGTTAGCCGGTCGGTGCGGCCGTGCGGTTCTAGGCGATTCAGTCTGGAACCGCGTGACCGCTACGGTCGCAGGTTCGAATCCTGCCTCGGGTATGGATAAGTGTGATGTCCTTCGGTTACTTAGGTTTAAGTAGTTCTAAGTTCCAGGGGACTGATGACCACAGATGGTAAGTCCCATAGTGCTCAGAGCAAGCCATATGCGGGGTTGGGGAGAGACGGAAGAAAGTGTACTGGCAACCAGCACGACGTCCAACTACCAGAGCCGACCGCTGTGGCCGTGTGGTTCTTAGCGCTTCAGTCCGGAACCGTGCTGCTGCTACGGTCGCAGATTTGAATCCTGCCTCGGGCATGGATGTGTGTGATGTCCTTAGGTTAGTTAGGTTTAAGTAGTTCTAAGTCTACGGGACTGATGACCTCACATGGTAAGTCCCGTAGTGCTTAGAGCCATTTGAACCATTTGACTACCAGACGAGAGAAATCCGGCCACCCGTGTATGAGATTCTGACGGTGTTGACACGACACGTCGATGTTCCTGATGACGAGTGAGTTGAGAGGGATGCTAGCAATGTCTCGGCTCGACAAGTTGTGTTGAGCAGTCAGAGAGTGATTATACGAATGTCACGTGCCTTTGGCCATTGAGTTGGTATAAGAGCCCAGTTGTATCAGTGTTTGCCGGCCGGCGTGGCCGTGCGGTTAAAGGCGCTTCAGTCTGGAACCGCGTGTCCGCTACGGTCGCAGGTTCGAATCCTGCCTCGGGCATGGATGTATGTGATGTCCTTAGGTTAGTTAGGTTTAATTAGTTCTAAGTTCTAGGCGACTGATGACCTCAGAAGTTAAGTCGCATAGTGCTCAGAGCCATTTGAACCATTTTTTTTTGAATCAGTGTTTTTGTGAGTAACGTCCTCGTATACCTGAAATCACTCAAGGTCCTTCCATTGGTTCGTCTCCTGCTGTACCCGGTGTTTTGATGTGGGCTAGCGGCGTGATCTATTTACTTTTGGTTAATCCAGATTTCCAAGAGCGGGCTACTGCCCGATATTTGAGTAACCTTTACTTATTCTGCGTTCTTTTGAATGACCTATCGCTCATAGGAATTAACTGTTTGCAAATGGACGACAGTCCTGTATTTGAAGAACAAATTTCATTGTGTTCAGCTGAACTTGGGCTAGTACCCGTGAATTATTTACTTGTTGCTAATCTAATTTTGAAGAGATTGCCACCGCCAAAGGTTTTGAGTAACTTCTCTTCATTCTGTGTTTTTCTTTAAATGAGCTAGAGCTCGTAGCAGTTAATTATTTCTGTGTTTGATTGCGCTAATGCCTCTGAGCTATTTATTTGTTGCTAATCTAATTTTCTAGAGCGACCGTTCCCGGCATTTTGAGAGAGTTCTACTCATTCTGTGTTGTTTTAAATAAGCTAGTGCACGAAGTAATTAATTTCTTGCAAATAAGCATCAGCCCGGTATTTGAATAACAAATTGTGCTGTTTAGAGTGCGCTAGTGGCTGTGAAGTGTTTATCTTTTGCTAATGTGATGTTCAAGAGCGGGCTACTGCAGAAGATTTTCAACATCTTCAATATATTCTGTGTCTTTTTAAAATGAGGCAGTGCTTGTAAGAATGATTGTGGGCAAATGGGCAACAGCCCGGTATTTGAATGACAAATTTAACTGTGTTTAAGTGAACTAGAGCCCGTGAACTATTTACTTGTTGCTAATCTAATTTTCCAAGACTATTCATGTTTAAAGTAGATAAGAGAATCATATAAGTAAAGCCTGTATATTATAAGCAATGGTACTATTTATAGTTGTTGTGGTCAATTTATAGTAGATATACATAAACGAACGATACATTAAAAAGTTATTACACCTATGGAAACACCAAAGCTGTACTCGATGATTATTAAACAATATTCAACAAGGATGAACCGTAAGAACACTCTAGGGTGATGGTTGTAAGAAGTAAAAATCAAAATACGAAAAGTGAAAAAAATAAAAAGTAGACGAGTGTCCACCCATGTGATAAGACCATGGATACCACAACCGAAAAATGAATATTACGTAAGGTACCTTTGCAAATAGGACACATTTTTCAACAATAGCACAAGGTTTTTATGTTTCTATTTATATGAACACTATTCGGAAGATGGGACCCACATCAGTTATTTGGGCAGAAAATTCCTAACAAATTTCGGGGAGTATCTATGGAATGAAGATAATTAACAGCATACTCGTTACAGGAAGTCGCGCAAAAAGCAAACATATTATTAGGATAAGTCACTATGGATTTTAATATCGAATAGTGCTCAACCAAACCCGACGTAGACTGTTTTATATAAATCGCAGGGGAATGCAAAAACCAAGAGGTAAACTCAAGTACATACCACGAAATGTTAAATCAAATAAGAGTCCACAATTAGCAAAGTACAGGATGATATTCACTTCATCATATAGCATCCGAATATCTCCTTCTTAAGCATGTAATCTCGGAAAAGTCACTAGAAAATAATCGCCATTCTCCAGACCATCGTTATACCACTTAAACGCAGATGAAAATTGCATAAATGTGATAGTTACATTCGTCATTAGGGTACCATAACACCGAACGGACAGAAACATCTACATAACTAAACATAAAATACTGAAACAGTAATTGTCTAACTATACGAAACCGGTCAGGTAAATCCACTATTATTTGTTAAGTCGGACCTACATTAAGCCACAATTGACCACAAAGATTCAGATCACCAACAGAGGGCGTCTTCTCAACTGCTTCAATCGAGTAACCTTTGTGTTACAAGATACATCAGCACTTTTAATTGTCCTGAGGCCAGAAAACTGCATATAAAGCAAAAATTAAATCTGTTTTACAGTGTCCTCAGACCGAAAACAGGTTTCAGCTGTCGTGAGACTGGCGCAAGACATATTCAATGTGCTGTCCAACATTTCCCACCAGAAGTTGAAACTGAGAAACAGTATGTTCCAGAATAGATCGGAGTGTCTCTGCGGCCTCGTTGTCAATGCCTTGCGCAATGCGTATATTATGTTAAGCTACGTTTGTAATCGGACCACTGACCATAGCATCTTTGAGATAATCCCACAACCAGAAGCCACATGGATTAGGAACAGGTGATCTTGTTGGCCCAGGGTGTAAGGAAATGACGGCTAACAATTCTAGCATTCCCAAAATTCCTCATCAGAAGCTGCTTTACTGGTTGCATAAAAATGATACTACGCACCTGTGGCGGCTGTTGTGTAAGAGCGCAAGAGCACGTGTACACTGTAATCTTTGACACCTTGTGGATTTATTGGTTGTTTGAATGCTGTTTAAAGTAACATAGATGTCTTGATCTGAGATACACGGCACTGAATCTATCGCTCTGTACTACATTTCTCCTATAAACTCGGTGAAACTTGGCACCAGGTTCGCGAGCACACCTTCAGTTGTGCACGTTTTAAGGAGCTTTCTGCGTATGCGCTACTAGCGTGGCATAATTGCCTTTGGGAACAAATACACACAGATTTGATAAACAACGTATATTGTTCACGGCATGAAGCACTCAAATACATTTTATTTCAATGGCACAAGGCGTTAGCACACTGCAGCAGACTTTTATCCCCGTTCACACGGCACAAGTCAATCTAGATGTCTCTCTCTCTATTTTTTCTTTTTTCGACATAATTAGAATCACACATCTTTCAGTGTCAGTTCATTGTGAAATCTACATCCTCACTGAGCTTACATTGCATTTTATAAGTAAAAAATTAGATGATGACGTGAGCAAGAGTTTTCTGTTATCATTGATACGGGAAAGTTTTTTTTTGTTTTTATGAAGAACAACAACATGTTTTATATGGGTTCGATGAAATATTGAAGGGATGTTCGATATATTTCTGTTTTTTGATTTTTAAAATTTTATCTTTTTGTTGAGTAAATTGGTTTTCTAGCGTTTTTGATAAATCTGTATTGTTTTTGTTATTTTTATTACAACACCCCTCTGTTTTACGTTACTAATCAACATTTTGCGAATAAAACCTGAATTAAACGTTGAGAATCACGGTTTCCCTGTCAAAACTGTTTATTCCAAAGCAACAGACAGGAGGATAACTATGTATAACAAAAATATTCTATACGTTACCCATCTCGTTAGCCGGCCATAGTGACCCAGCGGTTCTAGGCGCTTCAGTCCGGAACCGCGCTGCTGCTACGGTTGCAGGTTCGAATCCTGCCTCGGGCATGGATGTGTGTGATGTCCTTAGGTTAGTTAGGTTTAAGTAGCTCTAAGTTGTAGGGGACTGATGACCTCAGTAGTTAAGTCCCATAGTGCACAGAGCCATTTGAACCATTTTGTACATTACCCAACACGTTATATATCCTCTCTCAGTTTCTAGACGGTGTACCGCTTCCGCTTCTTAGGGGAATCTAGTAAGACACTGATCACTTACGTAAAGAAATCGATAGTTACGAGGTAACAAAGGGTGTTCAAATGTGTGTGAAATCTTATGGGACTTAACTGTTAAGGTCATCAGTCCCTAAGCTTACACACTACTTAACCTAAATTATCCTAAGGACAAACACACACACCTATGCCCGATGGAGGACTCGAACCTCCGCCGGGATCTGCCGCACAGTACTAGGTAACACCCAGTGGGTATGCAACACCCCCAAAATACTGGTAATGCAGGTATAACCTTACCTTATGAAAGCTACTAGGAAAACTACCATTTTATACACTTACTTATGGTAGACTTCGTTAGCCTACAGTAATTTTACAACTCTGTTAACAACATTTTCACGGTAAACGTCAGATATCACTTATGTTTTACCATATGACCTTCTGTCAATTGCTGCATCCTGTGACCGTTCTGATAGAATATCATGAATCCAATCCCAGAACTTGCCTGGTTTGTTCTTATGTGTGCTTTGAATAATTAAAACTCACACTATCAAAAAGCTATCAAATACCTTTTACTACCACTTTCAGGAGGACGTACCTCCCTTGAAATACGTTTCCATCAGTACGTGTGTATGACCTTTATTGCCCATTACCCTCCTGCAGTTTGTCCCCGTTTACCAAAGTCGCCCTGTCCGTCTACAGCCGTTAGTTTATGTCAGGAACAACAGAATTCCGCTACTCTCCTCCCGCAACATTGTCCGCAAAGTAACCTAGGAGGGGGTGGAGCCGGTGGAGGGGGCGGGCGCTGTGGACAGGTGCACGGTACGCATATTTCACGCGCCGATGCGGCGCCTAATTGTTTCCGGGCGCCCTTAGCGCTGAGCTACGGCCGCGGCGCTCGCCCGTCGCATGTTCGCAGTTCATTCCGCTCCCTGCGCCCGGCCGGCCGCCGGCTATCGCGCACATAACTATGCAAATCAGCCGCCCCGTCCCTATCTGCGCCGCCGCATCGCTTCTTCCGCCTGGCTCGGTCGCCAGTCCGTTCCATTGCCGTTGCCGTCTTCCCCGTGTGCCGATTTCAGCTGTGCCGTGTACTGCCATCCCACACGTCTGAGTCCCTTACACGGGCACGTAGTTTTTGTACCAGAGCAGGAGACGTGGAGTGGGTGCTCACATTTATCATGGCCACTTGCATGTGACTAGTATTATATACTACTGACAGCAATGTCGGAGGAGACTCGTAGGACGCGATATTAGCACTTGCGATTTGTATGTCCAGTGTTAAGCTATGAATGAAAATTTGTACCGACGTCGGTATTCGAACTTGGGTCTGTTGCTCAGTAGGCAGATGAGCCAACTACTTCGCCACCATGGCACAGTGGCTTTGCCCATTTTCAAGGACCTCCTTACTCGGTCGAAATTCCCATTTCCTGTTAGGTGCACTTGGTGTTCCCAGTAAACGTGACCAGCATTGCAGATATTCTCCAAATGCACTGGAACTGTTCCTGAAACAGAGGCGCAGGTGCTGAACCCAAACGAAACTACTCACATCAAAAACACTTTTGCATCACGCAGATTCCGAGAACTCCTGTAGATTGTATCACAGACACAGTCCCTTTGACGGTGAGCCGGCCGCTGTGGCAGAGCGATTTTAGGCTCGTCAGTTCGGAACAGGGTTGCTGCTGCGGTCGCAGGTTCTAAATCTGGCTCGGGCATGGATGTCTGTGATATCCTTAGGTTAGTTAGGTTTAAGTAGTTCGAAGTCAGGAGACTGATGACCTCAGATGTTAAGTCCCATAGTGCTTAGAGCCATTTGAACTGTTCAGAGATGTCACTAAACCCGCCCAAAGATGTAAACAACCATGCATGAGCAGCGCCTATTAGACGGAATGGGTCCGACAGCCGATCAGTTCCAGTCATTCCACCAGGAAGGAGGTACACGACCCGTGTTGTCTGTAGTTCAATCATGCCTAGACGGTCAATATCGCGGTTCGATTACGTCCGCATTGATACTTTGCGCCAGGAAGGACTCTCAACAAGGGAAGTATCCAGGCGTCTAGGAGTGAACCAAAGCGATGTTGTTCGAACGTGGTGGAGATATACAGAGACTGAAACTGTCGATGATATGCCTCACTCAGGCCGCCCAGGGCTACTATTGCAGTGGACGCCCGCTACCTAAGGATTATGGCTCAGAAGAACCCTGAGAGCAACGCCACCATGTTGAATAATGCATTTCGTGCAGCCACAGGACGTCGTGTTACTAC
The DNA here is from genome assembly GCF_023898315.1 of Schistocerca nitens. Classification (NCBI taxonomy): domain Eukaryota; kingdom Metazoa; phylum Arthropoda; class Insecta; order Orthoptera; family Acrididae; genus Schistocerca; species Schistocerca nitens. The sequence goes on along the minus strand of NC_064618.1, from coordinate 158,372,038 downwards.
TCAAACTGTGCGCAATAGGCTGCATGATGTGCAACTTCACACGCGACGTCACTAATTTCATACATCCAGATATGTGCATTGGCATGGACCAGTTAATTTGTATGTGTGGTCTGTAATAATAATAATCCAAACGCTATAAATTTGCGTTCGGAACCGTATCTTCTACCCTCATCACCAACCTATGCAGGATCATCTATTAAGTGCTACTATAACAAAATATCCTGCTTTAAATGAACCATTATTGCTTTCCTTTCAAGTGTTGTAAAGTGGTTTCTTTTTGTTTGTCAAATGTGAAAGGAGTAGCAAAAGTTAAAGTTAAAGCCACAAAAGCGAAGTCAGATACGATTTTGCTGATGTATTCTCAGTTTATTGCAAGGTATAGTTTTGCAAGATTACAGTGCCAGATTGTGCAAATGTTATTGTGTATAATACCTGCTTCACAAGTTGTAACAAGTTAAGCTTGATTTAAAATTAGTGGTGTCTTGATTCCTATAATGAACGATGAATGATTCTTTTTTTTAAAGTCAATTGAGCTTAGTGTTGAATTTTTTGCCTTGCAAAATAGAATATAAACTATTCCTAGTGAAGTTAAGGAGTAGCTTTGTTTGAATTAATCTTTTCTGCTGAAATATTCATAGAGCTTGACTAGTGATATTATACTAGTTTAGGGGTCTCCGTCATATTCTGCACGTATTGGAGAGATAATTGGATTATTAGTGTTGCTAAGGTAATCTAATATATTTCTACGTATAGAGAAGTATAAACAGTGTAATTATGATATTATTTATCTTTATTTGTGTTTTTACCTGTCAGTTAAGTAGAATCCCCTCGTATCAAAAAATTTGTTCTGCACTTCATGCAGTAACATTTCAGTATAGGTTAAAGTAATGATCTTAATTGTAGCTATTATTAGCATGAGCTTGGTACAAATTTGCTTTCTATAATCACTGGTGTGATCATTATTGGTAACTACTGCTACATGCAACTCAAAGTGTCCTGTGTCAGTTTGTATCCTGTGTACTATTCAAAGGGAAGTATTAATGAAAGTAACTTCAATAACCAATATTCAATTTTCTTAAAAAATATATTTCGAAATCAGTGTGCCCAATTGGGCTGCCTACCGTTTATTTTTTTCATTCACATATGAACTTTATCACTTTCATTAACTCCTGAGGTTAAAGTCATCCATTAGACAAACGCGCGATCAGAATTTCAAAATCCTCACAGAGGGTAAAATTAGCTTGCTCCACGGTTAGTTAGCGTTATACGTGGCTTTTCCAAGGACAAGGTTAACAGGTGATGTCGTTAGGGAAGAGTAACTCACGAACGACAGGCTAGTGTTATAACGTGTTTGGAGGCAACGTCGTCAGGCTGAACGCCTTAGACACACTGTCCAGCGAGTGCAGGAAGATGCGGGATCGGTGCTATTTTGGGGTGGCATCATGAGTGGGCGACGTACGCCGCTGGTGGTCATGGAAGGCGCCGTAAAGGCTGTACGATACGTGAACGCCGTCCCCCGACTGATAGTGCAACCGTATCGGCAGCACATTGGCGAGGCAATCCTCTTCATGGACAACAATTAGCGTCCCCATCATGCAAATCTTTTGAATTACATCCTTCCGACTAACGACATGGTTCGACTAGAGTGGCCAGCATGTTCTCCAGACATGAACCCTATTTAACATGCCTCGGATACATTGAAAAAGGCTGTTTTTGGACGACGTGACCCACCAACCACTCTGAGATTCAAATGGCTTTGAACACTATGGTAATTAAATTCTGAGATCATAAGTCCCCTAGAACTTAGAACTAGTTAAACCTAACTAACCTAAGAACATCACACACATCCATGCCCGAGGCAGAATTCGAACCTAGCAGCAGCACGGGTCTGGACTGAAGCGCTTAGGACCGCACGGCCAGTTCTGCGGTTTACATAATAAACTTCAGACGACTACGAACATGATTATCTTGAACAGCAACTTGGAGCACTACCTCTGAAGGTCTCGCTGTATGGTGCTACGAGATGCAATATGTAAATTTCATAAGCAATAAAAAGGCGGAAATGACGTTTATGTTGATCTCTATTCCAATTTTCTGTACGGGTTCCTGAACTCACGTAACCGAGGTGATGCAAAACTTTTTTTAGCTGTGTATATATCGTTCCAGAGATCATTTCAAGACTAACACATCAATTGGAGAACATCTGCAAAGTCGTTCGAGGTTAGGGGAAATCCGAAGTGGACTGATGCGGGACTAAGGATTTAGACTGAGAGGTAGGCGTACTAAGGTAGTCCACGCAGTCGTGAAGGCCACTTTGTCACTGTAGCCTAGCGGTTACCGCCTCTGCCTAGTGATCAGCAGTACTGGGCTCGAATTCCAGCCCTGGTATAAGTTTTCATTCGTTACTTCACTTTGCAAATTTACTACTGCATAGTAGACTTATGTAGTTTCATTTGACTAGCATCTTAGCTGTTCACGTTTAGATGGCCCGAGGTTACAAAAAAAAAAAAAAAAAAAAAAAAAAAAACAGCAGCAACATACTGTTCGCAAAATGTAACAGTTCGATCCGATACTGACAGAATTAACCCGCAAGAATCATGTCGCATGGTCATTTCTCCACGACGTAAGAAGGTGAATAAAGTGAAGATATATGTTTGGAACACTGAAATTTCAATGGCTGTAAAACTTACAGAAGCTATTAATTGGTGCTGTGTAACCGATGTTTTGAAATATAGTACCAATGAAACTCCCAAGTGAGTGGTTCTGGTAGTAAATGTCACCAGGCATTATGGCAACCCACAGCATCCTTCGGCAACACGTGTTACACAGGAAATGTGTCTACTTAGGAAAAAATAAAACACATTTATACTTGGCATCCAGCTAAATGGTACACAACACGCCTAGTAGCCAGTAAGTGTCGCGCAGGCCGTTGATACAAACACGCCAATTTTCCATGTCATTAAATGATGTATTTTTATCATTAATTTCTACATTTCTCTAGATTTGTGTTTTTGTTGTACAATTTTTTATAATCCGCTACCTCGTTATCCTCAAAATAAGTATTAAATATAGCAAAAAAATATAGTACGCAACTTCTCTAATCGCCGTATCAGTATTTCTTTCTGTTTCATAGCATCCCACACTTTAGTTTTATTGTGCAAAACGACTTATATGTTTAGAGTGTTATATGCCTATTTATAAGTTACAAGCCTTTTAGCTTTGTGTGATCTGTTACAGAGAAGATAGCTGTTCTAGAGTACTATAAATAACTCAGTAGTCATATATTCCCCATTTATCAGTCATCCTATACTCCTCTTTAAAATAACATTAAATAAATCTGTTCTTCCTCTCAATATGTTTACCAAATTGGAAATATACAAAACAGAATCGAAAGTTCATATATTCGAGGGCAGAGCTACTTGTAATATTGAAATATGTCTGTTTTATGTTTTTCACAAACATGTAACACATTTTAAAAACACGTAATGTGAAATATAAACTAATGTTACGAAAAGGAAAAGAAACTATTTAGTTATTCAAGCATGTATAGAAGACAGAAAATGGTTCTATATCATATCTAAATAACCTATTTGTACAAGGTTATGGCCTCAGTCAAACTTTTGTGTGGTATCAATGCTTGCAAACTAAAAGCAAAGTTAAGATAAAATTTATGTGGTCAAAATAACGTTTCTCAGAGGAACTAACGGATGTACGTGACTAGATTTAATTCGATACGACATAGTCGAAAACGTACTGCTGATACAGTATATGAAGTAGACGACTATAGCCAATGATGAACTCTAATGTATTCAGATATCTGATGCTTACGAACTAGGTAGACATCGTAGTTTCTGCTGCTTCGGAAAAAAAGGATTCTGGACTGAAAGAGCAATATGTTTCTAATTCGTAGTGGTTTGTTGATGATGTCTCCAAAAGCCTGTGAGCAGGGGGTGTATCCATAAGCTACATTCTGGAAGACTCAGTGACAAACCTGGAAAGACAAACACTCACTTGCAAATGTCGTACGTGCCAAGATAGTTGTACAGGAACTGACAGTGGGCTATAAAGGGATCGAATGTTATTGAGAACATGCTATCTCTTAAAAAGTATTCAGGTACCCCTATCAAACATTGAAGTGAGCAGTGGATGTCGCGAGAGGCGAACAGAACAGTACAAAAGGACGCGAGGGAGTATTACGATGTCGGTAGAGGTACAAGAACAGCAGAATGGTTTGGCCAGGGGAACTTAGCGTCTTCGAACGTGGAGTAGTTATTGGACGTAATTTGGGTGAAAAACTGTTCAAGCCTTCTATAGCTGCCCACGTCAGTCGTTGGTGATGAGATTATGAAACGCAAACGCGAGAGACAACCACAGCTAAACCGCTATCTACCACATCACATGTACCGAAGGACAGGGGACGATGAGCATTAGCAAATGTGGTTGTAAACGTCGCATGTAATCAGAGAAGGGAATCGAATTTGAATGCTGTTGGAAGATCATGCGACTGACGCCCCGGATTGTCATAAGGCTGTGTATCGGATATGATTAACAAAAGGGAATATGTTTATTTCACACCTTCTGTTCAGAATCACCAATACCACCGCTCCACAAAACACATATCTTTCCCCTTGACTCACCCAATATGCAATTACGCACTTCTTAATCTACTGAAATTTTATACAGTACAACTTCAGGTCACAATCATCTCTTAGATCTGACAACATCTACATTGGATGACAAATTAGTCCTTGGGTACTGGTTTGGGTGATCTCTGTTATCTCAAGAGGCCTATAGGGTTAAAGAAATTTTCGAATTTCTAGATATGCATTAGTTCTAATAGACGTTAAGTCAGCAATGTGAAACTTAAGTCTACAGTCGAGTCAACGTAGAAAGATCCCTGACAGCTTGCTCCACTATTACCAGCTTTAGCTGTAGAACGCTAATGGCTATATGCGAAAACAGTGGCCATCTAAAGATCTGTGACCATACCGAAGCATTGCCACAGAAACGTTTACAAAATCGCCTTACGTTGCTGGCTGAGATTGTACCGCGAAGCTGCCGCGCCCAGCCCACAGCAACTGTCAGGGACCATCTTACATCCACACAACTATACTTACTTGCAGCATTTTTTACCTTCCTCCAGTCCCATTTCTGCACAAATTGATGTTAAACCTGACTTTCTGGTGATGTGCTAAACTTTTCCCTGACGACTTCCATTTATTGCCTTTAGAAAATTTCACAGATATTTGCTGCCAAAGACGACCAGATTTTTGCCAGTCCCTCTCAATGTAAGGATTTCTATCTTTATAACATATTCACTGGGATAACATTGACTCACTGCATTTCTTAATAACTTCATCCAGATCGTTCACGTCCAAAATTAGCATCATAAATCTTACCTGCGTGACATTATGTAACAGTTATTCGTACTCTGTCTTGGCGTCACAGTTTCAAATATTCTTTACCTATTTATTGCATCTAATTTCATAACTTAAGCTTCATGGATCATTATCATTTTGACTGTTATCAAAATAATTCTATATTATAAGTAGCTACCGCACCATCAGCACCACCACTAACTGTAGCTTTAAAAGCTTCACTGCATGTCACTGCAGCATTACGACAAATAAAAATATCGACACCTCCGAAAACTGAAAAACAATCAATAATATCTCTAGAAATAAGTTTTACTTCTGATAATACATGATTTTGTCATACAGAACCATGAACTTGTCTCTGCCATATTCAGTCTTCATACTCTATGAGTATTCTCGCTATACGTGTTTTTGGTATAGAACATTCAGCTCCCGACTTACCATCTGTTATATCAGTTTCATTCCTAACCTCGTCAGTCAGAATCGTTCATTCATTCGAATTCTAGTCACCAGAATTTGCTACTTCTGGACATCAGACAATCGTTTACACAGTCTACAGGGTAGGCCATAAGTCAGTTGTCAGTTCTTCATTTTGCGTAGCATATTGGTAGTCAGATATGAAATTTAATTGTGCCTTGTAACCATAAGACATCGAAAACTTTGAGGAATGGATTGACATTTGGGATACTACTGAATGGCTTCCTCGATTCCCAGATATCACGACCACTGATTTTTCAGTTGGGCTATAAAAATGTGTTTCATTTCGTCAATACTTTTGATGTTGAGCGTCTTAAGGAATGAATCCAATCATAATTTGAAAATATACCGTCCCAAAGTATTAGAGACCAAATCTGCAAATAGTTTTGAAAAGATGCAATGTTTGCTTAGAACAGCACGGAACCACTTTGTTCGGTAGGTTCACTGAATTCTACATTTATTTCTATGGCAATCAAAAAAATGTATTTTGCTTTGTTTAGTGCTGTAGCACATCGACCACGTTCAGTCAAAAAATACACCAGAGCGGAAGTGAGTTGCTGCAGATCAAACTGTAGGCTGGCGAGAGTGCTACACGTTGCAAAGCAAACCACGGCCAACAGGCACGGCGAAGCAGAGCCAGCTCGGCGTGGTATAGCAACAGATGCTGCTGCAAAATGCTTGCAGAAAGATGGAATCCTTTCCCCACCTGCCACCACGAAAGCGTTTTGACAACTTGCCTCAAGCCCCAAACGAACATAGTGTGGAACATATAGGTATTCAGCCATTTGTGTTCTAAAATATTCTCCTCTCAGTATCGCAGCTTTCACCACGAGCCTGTGACATCTGGAGAAACAGCCTGGGTTGTCGTACTGGAACCGCTGTTCGATGCCTGCCCTGATTCACGAGAGAGCTGCCGCCGCCAGAGCAGCGAGCCGCTGTTAGCTGGAGGGCCCCATGGCCATCATCGGCTGCACCGCAGTGCTGCCATCAAGGTCACAGCCGGAGGCTCGCTGACAGCAGCACTCGAGAGGCGCCTCACTCGGCCCCGATATTTGCGCTATCAGCAAAGCCGGACGTATATTGTTTCACATGAGATGCAACTGGATGCCTCCACCAAGCTGTTCGTGATATACTACCAGCGAGGGCCGGAATAAAAAAGTTAACTAAACAAAACTACTGTTGCACTGACTTCTTATTTCACTCTCCACAAGTGACAATCAAAGAGCCATATACATTATTGGCCATTAAAATTGCTACACCAAGAAGAAATGCGGATGATAAACAGGTATTCATTCGACAAATATATTATACTAGAACTGACATGTGATTAAGTTTGCGCGCAATTTGGGTGCATAGATCCTGAGAAATAAGTACCCAGAACAACCACTCACTGATCGAGACGTGGCTGCGCGATCCATTAAAGCCATGGGGATAACATGCCTGTCATCTCGACTGCTAGTGATACGAGGCCGTTGGGATCCAACACGGCGTTCCATATTACCGTCCTGAACCCACCGATTCCATATTCTGCTAACAGTCATTGTATCTCGACCAACGCGAGCAGCAATGTCGCGATACGATAAACCGCAGTTGCGATAGGCTACAATCTGACCTTTATCAAAGTCCGAAACGTGAAGGTACGCACTTCTCATCCTCATACGAGGCATCACAACAACGTTTCAGCAGGCAAAGCCGGTCAATTGCTGTTTGTGTATGAGAAACTTTCCTCATGTCATCACGTTGTACATGTCGCCAACGGCGCCAACCTTGTGTGAATGCTCTGAAAAGCTGATCATTTGCATATCACAGCATCTCCTTCCTGTCGGTTAAATTTCGCGTCTCTATCACGTCATCTTCGTGGTGTAGCAATTTTAATGGCCAGTAGTGTAAGTATTATTGCACTAAACGCTTTTTTGGTAACTGACTCGTAGCCGAACCTATATATCTTCCATGGATGGAATGCTACTCTACAGTTCAGCTACTTAACACTGAGTAGACAACTACTACAGGTGTACATGCCGACATCGCAAACCGAAGGTGAGGAGCTAGAGAAGGTATATGAGGACATTGAAAGAGAATACAGTACGTAAAGGGAAATGGAAGATCTATTATAATAGTCATGGGGGATTGGAAAGCAGATGTAGGAAAAGGAATAGAAGAAATGGTTGCAGGAGAATACGGGCTTGGAACAAAGAATGAGAGAGAAGAAGAACTAAATGTGTTCTGAGATCAATTTCAGCTAGTAATAGCAAATACTGCGGTAAAGAATCACAGATGGAGGACGTACATTTAGAAAAGGCTGGGTGACACAGAAAGATTTCAGTTAGATTACATCATAGACAGACAGGTATTCCGAAATCAGATACTGGATTGTAAGGCTACCCAGTAGCAGATATAGTCTCAGACCACAATGTAGTAGTCATGAAGAGTAGCCCGAAGTTTAACAGTTTAGTCAGGAAGAATCAATACGCAAAGAACTGGTATACGGAAGTGCTAATGAATGATGAGATATTCTCGAAGCTTCTCTAAGGCAAGAAATACGGTAGTAAGGAATAGCTCAGTAGGCAGAACAGTTGAAGAGGAATGGACTTCTCTAAAAAGGCAATCACAGAAGTTGGAAAGGAAAATATAGGTACAAGAAAGGTAACAGCGAAGAAACCATGGGTAACAGAAGAAATACTTCAGTTGATCGATGAAAGAAAGAAGTACAAAAATGATAAGAAAACTTCAGGAGTACAGAAATACAAGTCACTAAGGAATGAAATAAATAGGAAATGCAGGGAAGCTAATGCGAAATGCCTGCATGAAAAACGTGAAGAAATTGGAAAAGAAATGATTGTCGGAAGGATTTACTCACCAGACAGAATGGTCAAAATAACCTACGGTGAAATTAAAAGCGAGGGTGGTAACATTAGGAGTGTCACACAATTCCGCTGTTAAATGCAGACGAGAGAGCGGATAGGTGAAAAGAATACGTTGAATGGCTCTATGAGGGGAATGATTTGTCTAATACCATAGAAGAAGAAACAGGTAGGGAATCCAATTTTAGAATCAGAACTTAAAAGTGCTTTGGAGAACTTAAAAACAATTAAGGCAGATGAGATAAAAGATATTAAATCAGAATTTCTAATAAGAATGGCGGAAGTGGCAAAAAATCGATTATTAATGTTGGTGTGTAGATGGTGTGAATCTCGCGAAATACCATCCGACTTTCGCAAAAATTTTATCCACAAAATTGCGAAGACTGTAAAAGTTGAGAAGTGCGAGAATTATCGCTCAATCAGCTTAACAGCTCATTCATCCAAGTTGCTGACAAGAATAACATACAGTAGAATGTAAAACAAAACTGAGTTTGTTTATGTGACGATTAGTTTAACTTTAGGAAACGTAAAGACACGAGACAGGCAATTGTGATGTTGGGGTTGATAATGGAAGCAAGACTAAAGAAAAATCAAGACATGTTCATAGGATTTGTCGACCTGGAAAAAGTATTCGACATTGTAAAATGGCGCAAGATTCCAAGAAAAATAGGGGAAAGCTACAGGGAGAGACGGTAAAATACAATATGTACAAGAGCCAAGAGGAGCCAAGTGGACGACCGAGAACGGAGTACTCGGATTAAAAAATGTATAAGGCAGGGATGTAGACTTTTGCCACTACTGTTCAATCTGTACATTGAAGAAGTAACGATGGAAATCAAAAAGAGAAGTTCAGGAGTGGAATTGAAATTCAAGGTGAAAGGATTTCGGTAATACGATTCGCTGATGACAGTGCCATCCTGAGTGAAAGTGATGAAGAATTACATCATGTGCTGAACGGAATAAACAGTCTAATTAGTGCACAATATATATTGAGCCAAAATCGTAGAAAGACGAAAGTAATTCGAAGCAGCAGAAATGAGAACAATGAGAAACTTAACATCAGGAATGACTGTCACGAAACAGATGGAAGTCAAGGGATTTTACTACCGAGGCAGCAAAATAACCAATGATGGAGGGAGCCAGGGGGACATCAAAATCAGACTAGTACTGACAAAGAGGGCATTCTTGACTAAGACAAACCTACTAGTATCTTACATAGGCATTACTTTGATGAAGAAATGTCTGAGAATGTACGTTTTGAGCACAGCATTCTATGGCAGTGAAACAAGGACCATGGGAAAACGGGAACGGAAGAGAATCGCAGCATTTGAGATGTGGTGCTACAGACGAACCTTGAAAAGTATGAGTAGGTGGACTGATAAGGTGAAGAGTCAGGAGGTTCTGTGCAGAATGGGAGAGAAAAGGAGTATGTGGAAACAATGACAAGGAGAAGGGACAGGATGATAGGACATCTATTAACACATCAGAAAATGACTCCCACGGTACTAGAGGGAATTTTAGAGGGCAAAAACTGTAGACGTAGGCAGAGATTGGAATACATTCAGCAAATAATTGAGGATGTAGGTTGCAACTGCTACTGTGTGATGCAGAGTTCGGCACAGGAGAGGAATTCGTGGCGGGTCGCATGAAACCAGTCAAAAGACTGATGACTCGAAAAAAAAAAAAAAAATAACCAACTTCGTTACTACGGTCTATCAATTCTTTTTCGCTAAAGCTTTCATTACTAAATTTACTGAAGGAACGTCCGTTTTCCAGATATTTATTTGACTTGTTTCATTTCCTGATGCCCAATTTGTCTCTGTTGATTTTGTTAACACTATCTCGCTTTGAAATATTCACTAGTACGCACAGTCTGTCCGACATTCAACTGCCCGCACTCACACCGCATTTTATACACTTCTGGCGTTCTGAGGCCTACTTCGTTTTTCACAAAGCTCATAAGCCGTTCAATTTTTGTTGGAGCCCTGAAGACAGAATCGATTTTATGACACCTTAGGAGCCGGCTAATTTCCTGTTACTGAGCCATACAACGGAAAAAAACGTAGGATTCTTCGAGTCTTCCTCGGTATCCTTCTGTTTCCGGAAATACGGCTTGCAAAACCTGGCGGTGGTTGCAGCCGCTTTCCTTGAATACTTTCCGTAAGTGGCTCGGTTCCTTCAGCAGGTTCTCAGCATCTGAGGTGGCTTCCACTCGATGGGCCAAGGTCCTCAGAACAGAACGTTGCTCCGACGGGTGGTGATAGCTGTTAGTGTGCAGATCGGTCCGTCTGGGTGGGTTTCCGGTAAACACGGTGGCTGAGACACCCTTTTGCTTTATGGCAGACGAGGACCTCAAAGAAAGGCAAGGCCCCATCGGTCTCTGCCTCCATCGCAAATTTGATGTTGTTATGGGTATTCTTAATACAGTCAAAGAATTCTCTAAGGTCTTCACGTCCATGACACCAGACAACGCACGTGTCATTGACGTAACGATAAAAGGAACTAGGCTTTGTAGGAGCCGTGTCCAGGAGATGTCCTCAAAGTGCTCCCTAAACAAGTTACTTTTAACAGGAGCTTATGTCCTCCCAATCACGACGCCGTCCGTCTCATTAAAATATTATCCATGATAGAAGAAATACAATGACGTCAGAGTGTGCTTAAACAAATCCAGAACAGTATCGGCAAATAAAATGGGAAAGTAGATCTATGGAATCCTGGATGGAGACACGCATGAATACTGACACCTCATCAAAGCTGACAGTAATGTCTCCTTCTCTAAACGTAGACATTCAGTTCAACTAATGAAGTCGGTATTATTCTGCTCTGGAAAAGACGAAGTAGGCCTCACAACGCCAGGAATATATGCAATACCGTGTGCGTATGGAATTTTTTATGTCGGTAGACTGTGCGTGCTATTGAACAGTGCTGTGTAAACACGAGATAGCCTCTCGCCGCCGGTATCCTGAGGAATCAACAGTAGTGAAGCATGCTATAGAGGACGGACGTCCTATTATATTAGAAGAGACATAATTCGCTACACGAACAAGTAGTTTCTGGGGTAACGTAACTAAAGAAGCGGTCGAGATAAATTTTAAGGTAATACCCACAGTAGAGAAGGCGGGCTACAGCTAAGCTCGGCCATCGGAAGGTTGCAGTGGGACCGTAACGAACCCATGATCCTATGTGGCGTTGCAAAGAGCATCAGTTACGTCAGAGTAGCCAGCGCGGCTATGTAAAAAAAAGGAGCAGCAACGGAAAAACAGTCAACACTGGAGAACGGCCGAGGAGTACTCGACCGAAAGTTCGTGAATTTAAACCACTCGATGCGGCTGGAAGCTTAGAATTTTATCAGTACATATGGCCGGGAAACCATGCATTCATGTAAAATAAACATGAGTTGGTTCTATTAAGAAATTGTCAGCGAAGAAGAATAATTTGTTCACGAACAAATCCATAAATTTTTTCTGAATTGTGCCAATTTTTTTGGTTGCTGGAAAGTTACTGAAAATGTGTGTCCCAGAATTTGTGCCTTTGAGGAGCTGAGCTGTTGAATTGAATAGGAGATGCGTTACATTTGACCAGTTTTGTCAAGGGATAAATTTATTATGGAGCTGTAGTTAGTAGGTGCCTGCAGTTCTTTCATGAGGCCTCAGTGGAACGATTTTGAATACAAAAGACTAATAATTCTTAGTTCACGATTTTAGACTGAGGAAACTTTCGCTTGGCTCGAAATTGTAGTGTGTGACATTACAGAATGAAAGTAAGCAATATATGGCGTTCTTTTTCTTTTATTTTTATGCTTGAAGTACTCGTAACAGATATCTCCTATGCGAGTAAAGATTTTTTTTCACTTCAGCAGTTCTACTGTTCACAGTTACTAACTTAATTTATTGCCAAGTTGCAGTTCCAAGCGGTCTATACTGTCAACTTCTTCAATTTGCTTATCGTCGTATTTTGGACAAATGCTGGAAGGAAAGAAACCTCTATCACCTTAACCGTATATAGTTAGCCATTTCAAACATTTTAGACAAAGAATTGTATAACCTCCCCAACTTACATCCTTCTGAAACGTCTAAGTTTTTAATTCTTCTCCCTGAAATTTAATTTCTACTTCGATTTTTTCTTTTGATTCCTTTACTGCTTGCGCAGTGTACACATTGAATAACATCGGAGATAGTCAAAAACCTGTCTCACTCGCTTCTTAACAACTGCTTCCCTTTCAAGCCCCTTGACTTATAACTACCATCTGCTTTTTGCATAAGTTTGCAAAAAGGAAACGCTTTCGCTCTCTGTATTTTACCACTCCTACCTCCAAAATTTCAGAGTATTCCACTCAACACTGCCAATGGCTTAGAGACGTAGATTTGCCGTACCTTACCCTATCTTCTTACTGTCATAAACATAAATACGGAGACGGACATGCTCAAGCGCTTGACCAATAATTTTGTAGTCGTATAATGTCAGGTTATTCCTATTTGCTACAGGCTTTATCATACATGAATCCAAAGTAAACAAAGTCACCTAACATTATACCAAGGAAAACTTTCCCTAGTCTTTCTTCACTTCCATACGATCGTCTAAGGACGGAATTTTCCTGTAGACAATAGCTCCGTACAGAAAGAAAATTACAGTGCTAATGAACTTATTTGATAAGCCGTTGGCGCGTATTGCGAGTATTAGACGTACTAGGGAGTGCTGAAGAGTACTGCCCCTGAATTTGTTATTCTCAATATAGATTTAAGTATTACGTCCTATGCATATTACTCGGTCGAGTTTTCCGCTTCGCTGACAGGAACTGCAACCCACCATATACAGAGAGCTTCGAACTGTAGAGTGTAACAAAGCGGTGTGTAATGCAACTATGTCGTTACCTGAGAAACACTGTGTTACAATCGAGTTCCTAACCAGAGGAAACTTGCATACAAATGGCTCTGAGCACTATGCGACTTAACTTCTGAGGTCATCAGTCGCCTAGAACTTAGAACTAATTAAACCTAACTAACCTAAGGACATCACACACATCCATGCCCAAGGCAGGATTCAAACCTGCGACCGTAGCGGTCGCTCGGTTCCAGACTGTAGCGCCTAGAACCGCACGGCCACACCTGCCGGCTAAACTTGCCTACAGTTGGAATCAAAAGAACAATGAAAGGAGTGTACGGTGATGGTTGTATCGATATCAGTTATGTACGACTTTGAGTTGTTCGTGCTCGTTATGAAGGATGCAGTGGTGCTAACTGCAAGGTGTGTGACACAGCTCAGAGTGAACGTCCTTGTAAGGCTACCGAGAGACGAAAGACTGATCGGAACCAGGTTGCTGAAATGATCACATAAAATTGTCGGTTAACAAAGACACAACTCTGAGTTAAATGTTGCATTTCACGAGAGCTTGTACAGGCCAGCATTGCGGATATGCGGTATGGCAAACTAAACTCCTGGAAATGGAAAAAAGAACACATTGACACCGGTGTGTCAGACCCACCATACTTGCTCCGGACACTGCGAGAGGGCTGTACAAGCAATGATCACACGCACGGCACAGCGGACACACCAGGAACCGCGGTGTTGGCCGTCGAATGGCGCTAGCTGCGCAGCATTTGTGCACCGCCGCCGTCAGTGTCAGCCAGTTTGCCGTGGCATACGGAGCTCCATCGCAGTCTTTAACACTGGTAGCATGCCGCGACAGCGTGGACGTGAACCGTATGTGCAGTTGACGGACTTTGAGCGAGGGCGTATAGTGGGCATGCGGGAGGCCGGGTGGACGTACCGCCGAATTGCTCAACACGTGGGGCGTGAGGTCTCCACAGTACATCGATGTTGTCGCCAGTGGTCGGCGGAAGGTGCACGTGCCCGTCGACCAGGGACCGGACCGCAGCGACGCACGGATGCACGCCAAGACCGTAGGATCCTACGCAGTGCCGTAGGGGACCGCACCGCCACTTGCCAGCAAATTAGGGACACTGTTGCTCCTGGGGTATCGGCGAGGACCATTCCCAACCGTCTCCATGAAGCTGGGCCACGGTCCCGCACACCGTTAGGCCGTCTTCCGCTCACGCCCCAACATCGTGCAGCCCGCCTCCAGTGGTGTCGCGACAGGCGTGAATGGAGGGACGAATGGAGACGTGTCGTCTTCAGCGATGAGAGTCGCTTCTGCCTTGGTGCCAATGATGGTCGTATGCGTGTTTAGCGCCGTGCAGGTGAGCGCCACAATGGGGACTGCATACGACCGAGGCACACAGGGCTAACACCCGGCCTCATGGTGTGGGGAGCGATCTCCTACACTGGCCGTACACCACTGGTGATCGTCGAGGGGACACTGAATAGTGCACGGTACATCCAAAGCGTGATCGAACCCATCGTTCTACCATTCCTAGACCGGCAAGGGAACTTGCTGTTCCAACAGGACAATGCACGCCCGCATGTATCCCGTGCCACCCAACGTGCTCTAGAAGGTGAAAGTCAATTACCCTGGCCAGCAAGATCTCCGGATCTGTCCCCCATTGAGCATGTTTGGGACTGAATGAAGCGTCGTCTCACGCGGTCTGCACGTCCAGCACGAACGCTGGTCCAACTGAGGCGCCAGGTGGAAATGGCATGGCAAGCCGTGTAAGTAGGCTGTTTAGGTTTTTTTATTGGTAACGCCACCTCTGTATGAAAATCACTGGCTGTGCTGTGTGCAGTCTGTGGCTGCTTTGCATTGTTGTAATACTCGCCATTGTAGTGTTAGGCAGCTGGCTGTGAACAGCGCGTAGCGTTGCGCAGTTGGAGGTGAGCCGCCAGCAGTGGTGGATGTGGGGAGAGAGATGGCGGAGTTTTGTAATTTGCAATGAACTGCTATATATATGATGATATCAAGGTAAATACATTCTTTTTTCTCTATTAATATCTTTCATTTGCTAACTATCCCTATCAGTAGTTAGTGCCTTCCATAGTTTGAATCTTCTATTTAGCTGGCAGTAGTGGCGCTCGCTGTATTGCAGTAGCTTGAGCAGCGAAGATTTTTGTGAGGTAAGTGATTTGTGAAAGGTATAGGTTAATGTTAGTCAGGGCCATTCTTTTGTAGGGATTTTTTTGAAAGTCAGATTGCGTTGCGCTAAAAATATTGTGCGTCAGTCTAAGCACAGTCTCGTAAAATTGTTCAAAAAGGGGACATTTCAGCCGTTCCACAGGACTACATCCAGCATCTCTACGATCGTCTCCATGGGAGAATAGCAGCCTGCATTGCTGCGAAAGGTACTGTACTAGTGCCGACATTGTGCATGCTCTGTTGCCTGTGTCTATGTGCCTGTGGTTCTGTCGGTGTGATCATGTGATGTATCTGACCCCAGGAATGTGTCAATAAAGTTTCCCCTCCCTGGGACAATGAATTCACGGTGTTCTTATTTCAATTTCCAGGAGTGTATATGCTCGGTGAGTGTTGCCACGAATGCTCACTTCTTACATGAAGTAGAGGATATTGCACATCAAATACATAATTTGTTTCGCGTATTAAGCGGACGAAGACGAATTCCTTAGCAACACTGACTGTTGATGAAAGCTAGGTACACTATTTTCACACCGAAAGCAAGACACCACCAATGAAATTCCTCTAAAAAGAATCGCTAACTCCAAAAAGTTCAAGGGAATGCTATTAGCACGCAAACTCATGCTCTTAGTTTTTGGGTTCAAATGGTTCAAATGGCTCTGAAGACTTTGGGACTTAACATCTATGGTCATCAGTCCCCTAGAACTTAGAACTACTTAAACCTAACTAAGCTAAGGACATCACACAACACCCACTCATCACGAGGCTGAGAAAATCCCTGACCCCGCCGGGAATCGAACCCGGGAACCCGGGCGCGGGAGTTTTTTGGGATGTTCAAGGTTTGCATATAGACTTTACCCCACATGGCACCAACGTAAATTCCGAAAAGTATTGGGAGACATACAGAAAACTGAGAGCACGGATTCAAAGAGTTGATCCACATACAGAACACCCTGTCTTTCAGCAGGGCAAAGCCAAATCACGCACAGGTGATGCGACAGGTGCAACAATCCGTCATCTTGGGAACTCTGTCACCGACTATCCTCCATACACTCCTGACTTGAGCCTCTCCGATTTTCATGTGTTTCCAAAACGTGAGAAACACCTTAGAAGACTTCACTTTGACAGTCACGAAACGTTGCAAGCAGAGGTGAGATTCTGGCTCAGTCAATAACGTCGAACATTCTACAATGAAGGTATCAAGAAACCGGTCTCTGGTTGGCAGAAATGTGTTCGACACCGGTGTGACATGCAGGATAAATAAATACGTAGACATGCAGGATTAATATGTAGACTATTAATGAAGTTTGTTTTATTTAAAGATCCTTAAAAGATTAAACATAGAAAATTCTGAGTCATTACTTTTCAGCATATAATTAATTGGGGCACAACAGAAGCTATTTTCCTTTCCGAAGAATATTTACCGGCTTCTATGACACACTGGATTCTATTACTCAAGATTTCATTCAGCTAATCTGCGGAGGTAGTACACAACTGGCCATTAAAATTGCTACACAACGAAGATGACGTGCTACAGACGGGAAATTTAACCGACAGGAAGGAGATGCTGTGATATACAAATGATTAGATTTTCAGAGCATTCACCCAAGGTTGGCGCCGGTGGCGACACCTACTACGTGCTGACAGGAGGAAAGTTTCCAACCGATTTCTCATACACAAACAGCAGTTGACCGGCTTTGCCTGGTGAAACGTCGTTGTGATGCCTCGTGTAAAGAGGAGAAATTCGTATGATCACGTTTCCCACTTCGATAAAGGTCGGATTGTAACCTATCGCGATTGCGGTTTATCGTATCGCCACATTGCTGCTCCCGTTGTTCGAGATCCAATGACTGTTTGCAGAATATGGAATCGGTGGTTTCAGGAGGGTAATACGTAACGCCGTGTTGGTTTCCAACGGCCTCGTATCTCTAGCAGTCGAGATGACAGGCATCTTATCCGCATGGCTGTAACGGATCGTGCAGTCACGTCTCGATCAGTGAGTCAACAGATGGGGACGTTTGCAAGACAACAACCATCTGCACGAACAGTTCAAAAATGGTTCAAAAAAATGGTTCAAATGGCTCTGAGCACTATGGGACTCAACAACTTAGGTCATAAGTCCCCTAGAACTTAGAACTACTTAAACCTAACTAACCTAAGGACATCACACACATCCATGCCCGAGGCAGGATTCGAACCTGTGACCGTAGTGGTCACGCGGTTCCAGACTGAAGTGCCTAGAACCGCACGGCCACACCGGCCGGCTGCACTAAAAGTTCGACGACGTTTGCAGCAGCATGCACTATCAGCTCTGAGACTATGGCTGCGGTTACCCTTGACGCTGCATCACAGACAGGAGCGCCTGCGATGATGTACTCAACGACGAACCTTGGTGCACGAATGGCAAAACGTAATTTTTTCGGATAAATCCAGGTTCTGTTTACAGCATCATGATGGTCACATACGTGTTTGGCGACATCGCGGTGAACGCACATTGGAAGCGTGTATTCGTCATCGCCCTACTGGCGCATCACCCGGCATGATGGTATGGGTTGCCATTGCTTACACGTCTCGGTCACCTCTTGTTCGCATTGACGGCACTTTGAACAGTGGACGTTACATTTCAGATGTGTTACGACTCGTGGCTCTACCCTGCATTCGATCCCTGCGAATCACTACATTTCAGCAGGATAGTGCGCGACCGCAAGTTGCAGGTCTTGTATAAGCCTTTATGGATACACAACACGTTCGACTGCTGCCCTGGCCAGCACATTCTCCAGATCTCTCACAATTGAAAACGTCTGGTCAATGGTGGCCGAGCAACTAGCTAGTCTTAATACGCAAGTCACTACTCTTGGTGAACTGTGGTATCGTGTTGAAGCTTGATTGCTACGGTCGCAGGTTCGAATCCTGCCTCGGGCATGAATGTGTGTGATGCCCTTAGGTTAGTTAGGTTTAAGTAGTTCTAAGTTCTAGGGGACTGATGACCACAGAAGTTAAGTCCCATGGTGCTCAGAGCCAGTTGAACCAGTTGTTGAAGCTTCATGGGCATCTGTACCTGTACACGCCCCCAATCTCTCTTTGACTCAATGCCCAGGCGTATCAAGGCCGTTATTACGGCCAGAGGTGGTCGTTCTGGGTACTGATTTCTCAGGATCTATGCACCCAAATTGTGTCACTTCTAGTGTAATATGTTTGTCCAATGAATACCCGCTATTCATCTGCATTTCTTCTTGGTGTAGCAATTTTAATTGCCAGTAGTGTATTTAAGATACGGACAAATTTGTGATATCTGGGGATACAAATATGCATGTTCAACTGCATCTAGTGTTTGCAAGATATAGGATGTGTATTAAGGATTGTGTTACATACAAGTGGTATGTTAAACCGCGTTGTGAGTAGCTTTTCTTCACTGAGAGACGTCATAGTGTTTGCATAAGCAATACGCTGAAGCATCCTATAACATCTACACGAAGTCGGATGTGAAGTGTTCGGTTTGGGGTAACTTTGCTCCCAGGGGAGTGACAGACTCGGTCCCTTGCTTTAGACGTGTCCCCAGGAGACCTCGCTGCTACCTGCCACCCCACTGCCTCTCCCCGTCTCAGCAGCCAATGTGACTCCGCTCTTGGTCCACGGAACTTGGCGGGGCTCGTCTTTCCATTGTCTGCTCTGCGGGCGCGTTAATTACTCAAAAGGTCCGCTGCCTTTCCGTCGCTGGGGTACGGCTTTAATTAAAATTTAATTGGCGTCTGAGTGTTTACAGTGAATATCGCGCGCTCTGGCTGCAGCAGGTTGATAGCAAGCCTTTGTTGTTATCCGTTCACTCGGATTATAAAAAATTCCGATTAATTCAGAGGTGCCTGACAGTGAAAATTCCGTCGTGTTGTAGTGATACCAGAACCTGTAATTGGAATTAATGACGTGGCAGGAAAGAAAGGTGGAATTCGTTACATCGCCGTCTGGGGTCCATTGAGGAATACCAATATGATTCGCGAGTGACAATGATCCATTGTGTCGGTGGGTAATCTGTATAAATAGCTGTGGAATATATGCAAAAATTCAAATGAAAAGAATTCATTTAACGGCTCACAAAAGCGAATAAATGAAAAAAAGTCACGTGTTTCTGAAAATAAAATAAATTGGCAGATATTCTCTATTTCCTTAATTTTTAGAAAATATGCCTTTCTAGTACAACATGTCTCAAGAAAATTTCTTCTCTTGGTAAATTCCTACAGGAATGTGCAGATCCGTTTGCTAATCTATGTCAGTGTTTTGGGGTTATATGATGTAAGTATTCGAGAAAACATGGAATTGAGTATAGATCTTCCCCGCGTACAGGAGGTGTATGTGCGAAGATACACGCATCTAACTATCGGTTGCAACATCGCTTTACTACATATTACATGGTGGAGTAAATAAAAGTCGCCCGGAGAAGTGGAATCGTTGGCGGCAGCATTAAAGGAGGAGGAAAAGACCTCCAGTACGAGGTGTATTCAAGTTCTAAGGCCTCCGATTTTTTTTCTAATTAACTACTCACCCGAAATCGATGAAACTAGCGTTACTTCTCGACGTAATAACACTGCAGACGTACACATTTTTCACAACGCTGACGCCATGATTCCATGGCAGCGGCGAAGGCTTCTTTAGGAGTCTGTTTTGACCACTGGAAAATCGCTGAGGCAATAGCAGCACGTCTGGTGAATGTGCGGCCACGGAGAGTGTCTTTCATTGTTGGAGAAAGCCAAAAGTCACTAGGAGCCAGGTCAGGTGAGTAGGGAGCATGAGGAATCACTTCAAAGTTTTTATCACGAAGAAACTGTTGCGTAACGTGAGCTCGATGTGCGGGTGCGTTGTCTCGGTGAAACAGCATACGCGGAGCCCTTCCCGGACGTTTTTGTTGCAGTGCAGGAAGGAATTTGTTCTTCAAAACATTTTCGTAGGATGCACCTGTTACCGTAGTGCCCTTTGGAACGCAATGGGTAAGGATTACGCCCTCGCTGTCCCAGAACATGGACACCATCATTTTTTCAGCACTGGCGGTTACCCGAAATTTTTTTGGTGGCGGTGAATCTGTGTGCTTCCATTGAGCTGACTGGCGCTTTGTTTCTGGATTGAAAAATGGCACAACCGACGAAAACAAAGTCCTATTCATGCTTTCGTTGCGCATCAACATTGCTTGGCAACATGCCACACGGGCAGCCATGTGGTCGTCCGTCAGCATTCGTGGCAACCACCTGGATGACACTTTTCGCATTTTCAGGTCGTCATGCAGGATTGTGTGCACAGAACCCACAGAAATGCCAACTCTGGAGGCGATCTGTTCAACAGTCATTCGGCGATCCCCCAAAACAATTCTCTCCACTTTCTCGATCATGTCGTCAGACCGGCTTGTGCGAGCCCGAGGTTGTTTCGGTTTGTTGCCACACGATGTTGTGCCTTTATTAAACCGTCGCACCCACTAACGCACTTTCGACACATCCATAACTCCATCACCACATGTCTCCTTCAACTGTCGATGAATTTCAGTTGGTTTCATACCACGCAAATTCAGAAAACGAATGATTGCACGCTGTTCAAGTAAGAAAAGAGTCGCCATTTTAAGTATTTAAAACAGTTCTCATTCTCGCTGCTGGCGGCAAAATTCCATCTGCCGTACGGTGCTGCCATCTCTGGGACGTATTGAAAATGAACGCGGCCTCATTTTAAAACAATGTGCATGTTTTTATCTCTTTCCAGTCCGGAGAAAAAAAAATCGGAGGCCTTAGAACTTGAATGCACCTCGTACTTCCAACAGGATGGAGCAAAAGCCCATACAACCGGCCACACTTGGGACAAATGTACATATTCTTCACACCTGACAAAGTTGTTAGTAGAGGTCAACATGGTCGCTGTCCTACCTGACAACCCAGGTCAATCGCAACAGTCCTCACGTCCGGAATTAAACATTTATTTTCGTCAACATATCGAGGGTAAATTAAAGTCACCACCAACTATAATCACATGAGTTGGGTACGTGTTTTAAACCAAACTCAAGTTTTCTTTGGACCTTTCAGTAACTGTATCGTGTGAAATGTGAGGCCGTTGAAAGGATGCAATTATTATTTTACTCCGGTTTCCAGCAATGACCTCTGCCCATACTAAGTCACAGGAACTATCGACTTCGATTTGGCGACAAGATAAACTACTTCTAACAACAACAAACACGACACCGGAAACCGTATTTAGCCTGTCCTTTCGGATCACCGTCAGGTTCTCCGCAAAAGTTTGGGTCAACTTATCTCAGGCTTTAGCCAGCTTTCAGTGCCTATAACGATTTGAGTATCAGTGCATTCTATTAGCTCTTGGAGCGCAACACAGGTACGACAATTTACAAAAAATGGTTCAAATGGCTCAGAGCACTATGGGACTCAACTTCTGAGGTCATCAGTCCCCTAGAACTTAGAACTACTTAAACCTAACTAACCTACGGAAATCACACATCCATGCCCGAGGCAGGATTCGAACCTGCGACCGTAGTGGTCGTGCGGTTCCAGACTGTAGCGCCTAGAACCGCTCGGCCACCCTGGCCGGCGACAATTTACAACTGTTATACCGACGGTTCCTGTATCTACGTTTATCCTGTGTTCGGCCTGCACCCTTTTGTGATTGGAGACCTTTTTGTGTTTCCCTGAGACCCTCTAACCTAAAATACGGCCCAGTCCACGCTCAGTCCCGTGTAGCCGCCTCCTGCGTGTAGTGGACTCCTGACCTATTCAGTGGAACCCTAAACACAATCACCCTATGGCGCAAGTAGAGGAATCTGTAGCCTACGCAGTCGCAGAACCGTATGAGCCTCTGATTTAGACCCTCCACTCAAACTGTAACAGAGGTCCGCAACTAGTCTTGTCGACTATGTTGCAAATGGTCAGGTCTGGTTTCGTCTCGCAAGCAAGGCTGGGCCTTTACCACGTCCATTAGCCACTCGAAACCAGAGAGAATCTCTTCCGAACCAAAGTGTCACACACCATTGGTAACGACGTGAACCACCAACTGCAGTTGGCTGCACCCTGTGCTCTTCATGGCACCCGGAAGGACCCTTTCCATGACTGGAATGACTCCACCCTGTATGCACCTGCAGTGCATATTGGCTTTCTTCCCCTTCTGGGCACTCATACCCGTAATGGGCCTTAGAACGCGCCTAACGTTGGAGCCCCAACTATCAGTAATCCCACCATCTGTGATTGCCCGGATCTTGCAGTCTGAAAGGCTTCCTCTTAAACAGGGCAGGCGACTGCATCTGGCAGAGCGACTGTGTCACCCACAGAATCTGGAACCTGTTTTTCAGACTAACCGGAGAGGCCTTACGTGCGGGGTCAACTTCAGTGCGAGCAGTATCTGGGCTGGCTACCGGTGAGTACCGATCGAAGGACTCTGACGTGCTGGACGTCCTTGAATCACCACGGCCGGCCCACAACAGTGGTGCCCATCATCTGCAGCTTCAAGGTGTGTAACTGAAGCCGTCACAGCCAGGAAAAGTAAGAGCGAAGAGTCACCAACTCGGCTCCCATCGGCACACAACAGTCACATTCCCTATCGATACTAAAGACCGTGGAAAACTAAACTTCCCTGACTATCAGCACGTGGTGCGGAACTCTACTGTAGACGCTGACGAAAACGCAGGAACTGCGTCTAATAAACTAGATTAATACGCAGAGATTCAAAAACCTAACTAGCGAAGCACTCAGGTGAAAGTAAATAATTCGCCCCTGATTAGGATCTCGTGATATGCCACAAAATCGGTTTACTTTCCGACGCAAACGAAAGCGCGAGAACTGTGTCCATTAGATATTAAACTAACACGTAGAAACTCAAGAAACTAAACAATCAAAGTAAGCAGATGAAATAATACAATTCGCTCGTGGTTAGGAAGTTGGAAAGGTCACAAAATCTTTTCTGTTGCTGCATCCGTCTTGGCCGGCTGCTGCTGCCTGACTGACTTCAACTTCCATGTCCCAAAGACAGACATCATTGTATCGATCCACAGCCGTGTATGTGTACTAGACGAAGTAAATTTCCAAATTTTGCTGCATTGGGTACTGATATGGTGAGAGATGAAAATTTGTGCCAGTCTGGGATTCCATCCCGAGAGCGGTCGCCTCGGCTATCCGAGATCGTCTCCCGTCCGACTTCTTGAGGGCATAAGTAGTGCTGCGAGCGAAGAGAAAGATTGCACTGGTGACATTACTTTGTTAGAGACTTGAGTCGGACAGGGGACGTTCTCAGACAGCCAGAGCTGTTAAGGCGACTGCTTGCGTGAAGCTGGAAGTCCGGGTACGAATCTCGATCCGGCACAAATTTGCATTAGTTGCTATACAGATATCTGAATGCCCCAATGAAGCTAAAATCGTTAATTTCTTTCGTCAAGTGTATACGCTTATCACTCGAGCGACTGCGGTGAATCCACATTTAAAAAAGGTGACAATTTCTCTAACAATTCACCCTTTCCAAGGCAGATCAACTCAGAAAACAAAGACACGCTAAACTGGGTGTTGTGTTGTCCTTTCATCCCGATCGAGGCGCAAGTCACCGTAGTGGCGTCAAATCGAAAGACTTCCACCCGGCATACGGTTTACCCGACGGGAGGTCCTAGTAACACGACATTTGCTCTACTTTACTAACTAAAGAAATGAAAGCGTGCATTTTTCATAAAAATGACCATCAGATACGTGATAAATAGCATTTATTGAAACTTCCTGGCAGATTAAAACTGTGTGCCCGACCGAGACTCGAACTCGGGACCTTTGCCTTTCGCGGGCAAGTGCTCTACCAACTGAGCTACCGAAGCACGACTCACGCCCGGTACTCACAGCTTTACTTCTGCCAGTATCTCGTCTCCCGCCTTCCAAACTTTACAGAAGCTCTCCTGCGAAGGTTCGCAGGAGAGCTTCTGTAAAGGTCCCGAGTTCGAGTCTCGGTCGGGCACACAGTTTTAATCTGCCAGGAAGTTTCATATCAGCGCACACTCCGCTGCAGAGTGAAAATCTCATTCTAATAGCATTTATTGGTTAAATTTTCTATTCAAATGACTTATATATTCGAATTAAACGGAGAAAAAAGAAAACCGAGGATCAAAACGAGACTCGTGGCAGCGATTACCAGTCTCGAACAGCATCAATTTTTTCCCATCTTTATGTGTTTTATGCTGCACGGAAATGCTCTTAGAACGTGGACCTCCATTTAAAAATGGAATCCGGCGGGAACTGAACGCAGTCCTACTGCCCACTCCCTCCTGGCATGCGAGTACTCTACCACAGCGACACACTTCCTGTCGAGAGAAAAAAAAAATCGACGTTACTAGAACGAAAGAAGATCGTCGGGAAAGCTCGAAGATGTATTTCTTGAGAATTTTTCAGATGTGCATCAAAGCGCTTTGGCCATTGATGTTTAAGTTCTGATCTTCACCTGCAATAAATATAACAATTTACAAAAATGTGATTGCCGTCTAGTGTCCCTTAGTGGCTCCAGTCGCTTCACAGTGGGTCATCTTCTTTACGCCTGCACATGGCTGAGGAGAGGCACACCACGCGGGTGCGACGCACTGTGAGCTGGGCACCGGCCGGTCTACGACTTGCAGCGTCGGCTCGCGGCCAGTAAACAGCCCGCAATGACAGCCTCGCTGGCCGCTACCGGCCGGCCTGGGCCTTTGTGAGCGCCGCCTCACGCCGAGGGACAGTGGCAGCGCCACTGCGGCGAATGCTTCCAGTGGAAGGGACGGCGTGCGTCAAAACATAATATGCGCTCCCTACAAAATTACAGGCACTACACTTCGTGGAACTAATCATTCTAAAAGTTTTAGCCCCAGCATTAACAACGCATGTTCCACAATTTGTACTCTGAGGGAGGGGTACTTTACACTGACAAGGGGAGGCCGCCAATTGTGAAATTCAGATTCGATTCATACTGCGCATAATAAAAGCTCATGGCCAGAGGTGTAATGTGGCAAAGCACCAAGATGCACCTCTCAGCCGTTGTCGAGAAAATCGACACTTAATAGAAACCGTTGCCGTGAAATACTCTCTACGATTAATAATTTTCCACGGCGTCGTGGCGCAGCGGTAAGCGCTCGGGAGTGTAATCCGAAGGTCGCCGGATCGAATCTCGCACCATGCAACTTTTTTTTTTTTTAATATTGGTTTTTGTAATTCAAATGTGTACACACACACACACACACACACACACACACACACACACATATATATATATATATATATATATATATATATATATATATATATATATAATTCCCGGCAATCAGTTGCAACAATTATGCATATAAAAAGTTGCTGAAAGTCGTTTGTCATGGAAAAACTGGCGACTTCGAACATCATTATGTTTTCTGCAAACAAAGTTGTATTTCACAAATGTTATTAATTGTCTTCATAATGTTAACCACGTATAGTTAACGGAAGACGTAGAAACGATATTCCGAAACGAATACGTATAGCGTAAGTCAAACGTTCGAATTAGAATAGAGACCCCACGAACACAAATTCACTGTGGCAGGTATGAAATATAAACTCCGTTACTCGCTCGTTACGCTTGAAGGACAGATGTTGAATGGGCCGAAACGAGCCGCCGCATAACAGCGTAGTTGCCTGCTAACTTCGAAAGAAGGTAGATGCGGTCCCTAGCGCAACTTATAACATCGTCGAAAATCAGTGCGGACGAGAGAGCTTTGGTACACCCTGTTAAAAAAACGGAAAAATGGAGGCGGTGCAATTGGACAGCGATCCGCCTTCACCAACATGCATAAGCAATTCATTAATAGTATATATATATATATATATATATATATATATATATATATATATATATATATATATATATATTTGAATTACAAAAACATAATGTAAAAAATTGCATGGCGCGAGATTCGATCCTGCGACCTTCGGATTACGAACCCCAGCGCTTACCGCTGCGCCACGACGCTGTAGAAAACTATTAATCGTAGAGAGTATTTCACCGCTACGATTTCTTTTAACTGTCGATTTTCTCGACAACGGCTGAGAAGTGCATCTTGGTGCTTTGCCACATTACACCTCTGGCCATGAGCTTTTATTATGCGCAGTATGAATCGAATGTGAATTTCACAATTGGCGGTCTCCCCTTGTGAGGTGAGAGAAGTCATGGGATACGTCATAATATGTTGTCGGACCTTCATTTTGGCCTGCCGAGGTGGCTGAGCGGTTCTAGGCGCTACAGTCTGGATCCGCGCGACCGCTGCGGTCGCAGGTTCGAATCCTACCTGGGGCGTGGATGTGTGTGATGTCCTTAGGTTGGTTAGGTTTAAGTAGTTCTAAGTTCTAGGGGACTGATGACCTCAGATGTTACGTTCCATAGTGCTCAGAGCCATTTTGAACCTTCATTTTCCAGTCGTCAAAAAGTCGCTGCTGTTGCCTGTGCAGCCGTTCATATTTACGAAATTGCTGCCAGTGCGGGAGTTTATGCACGACCTGGTTACGTCTCATAAGTTTCCGATGGGAATCATGTCGGACGATCAGGATTGACAAATCATTTGCTCGAACTGTTCACAATGTTCTTCTTGCGAGCAGCACTGGCCCTATGACGTGGCACATTGTCATTCGCAAAAATTCCATCGTTGTTTGGGAACATAGAGTCCGTGAATTGCTCAAATGGTCATCATATAGCCGAACACAAATATTTCCAGTCGACGATCGGTTCAGTTGGAACTGAAGACCCACCCCACTCCATGTAACCACAGCCCACATCATTATGGAGCTTCCACAGCGCTTTGTTGACAACTTCGGTCCATGACTTCGCGGGGTCTGTGCAAAATTCGAACACTTCCACCATGTCTTTGCAGATGAAATCAGGACTCATTTCAATACCGCCATAAAGAGTACGTTCGTCATACGTTCCACATTGATTCCTTCTGTTATTTCAGGCAGTGTTTCTTGTCTGTTAACACTGACGACTCTACACATATACAACTGTTTTCGGTCGTCAAGTGAAGCCGTCGCTGGGTAGCCGCACGGTCTGGGGCGCCTTGTCACGGTCCACGCGGCTGCCCCTGCCAGATGTTCGAACCCTGCCTCGGCAATGGGTGTGTGTGTGTTCTCCATAGTATAAGTTAGATTAAGTACTGCGTAAGTTTAGGGACCGATAACCTCAGAAGTTTGGTCTCACAAGACTTTCTTTTTTTTTTTTGTCATTAGTCTACTGACTGGTTTGATGCGGCCCGCCACGAATTCCTTTCCAGTGCTAACCTCTTCATCTCAGAGTAGCACTTGCAACCTACGTCCTCAATTATTTGCTTGACGTTTTCCAATCTCTGTCTTCCTCTACAGGTTTTGCCCTCTACAGCTCCCTCTAGTACCATGGAAGTCATTCCCTCATGTCTTAGCAGATGTCCTATCATCCTGTCCCTTCTCCTTATCAGTGTTTTCCACATATTCCTTTCCTCTCGGATTCTGCGTAGAACCTCCTCATTCCTTACCTTATCAGTCCACCTAATTCTCAACATTCGTCTATAGCACCACATCTCAAATGCTTCGATTCTCTTCTGTTCCGGTTTTCCCACAGTCCATGTTTCACTACCATACAATGCTGTACTCCAGACGTACATCCTCAGAAATTTCTTCCTCAAATTAGAGATGAGTGGTCACTGTGGCAGAATGCAATGGGAAGCACTCGGATTCGATTCCCGGCTGGGTCGCAGATTTTCTGTGCTCGATTACTGGGTGTTGTGTTGCCTTCATCATAATATCATCCTCATCTTTGAAATGGCGTCAACTAAAAAGACTTGGACCAAGCCACCGCTCTACCCGATGGGAAGCCCTCGCCACACGACATTTCATTTCATTTCATAATTTTTTTCACGTCAGTGTACGACCACCACAAAAAATATAATTTCGTTGATTGTAGTTGACTTTTATTCGTTACATACTTCTTAAGGATATTAAAACGCACCCTGTTTTCGTACCTCTTCCCTTGTTACTAAGTTCAATAAACTTGGTATCGTTTTATGTTTTAATCTGTTTTCATTTCCGTGGAGTAATACCGATGACCAGAGGAAGTGTCCGCCTAACCTGCGCTTTATTTTTAACTTTTAAGTGCCCTTTCTGCTCAGCGAATCCCAGCTCTGTGCCATTTCATTGTAGTGCATGATTATGCAAGTTTACCTCAGATTTTAGTCGGATTCCCGCTTTCCCTTGGTGAGGGATCGCAGGGAGGTTCCGTTGGCTTGGGTGACACTAACTGTGGGTTGTAGACGCTGTAAAAACTGTAGGTGCACCCAACGGCAAATTTTTGTGTGGCCTAAGTGACTCTGTGAGCGTGTGACAATGTCGCATAGAGGCAAGTCGCTTCACTGGCCCCGTCCGATTCCTCGGGGGAGGCTACTAGAAGCTTGTGGCAGTTTTTTCTCAGCCGATGTGCGCCAAAGAAGGAGTATTCACACACATTCTCCTTGGAATCTGATTGTCGTGTACCGTCGCGCAGCAAAGCGTGGGAAAGGATTGGGCGGTGTGAACACTGGAAAAACGCTCGTAAGTTGACGTCTTGGTCTCTGTAGTGAGGGCAAATAGCTTTCGTGGCGCGAAGGGTAGCGTTGAGATAACTTCAGGGATGAAAGGAGAAAAATCGTGTTTGCTTTGGCGAACGCTTGACGTACAGCCAGATTTTTGAGCAGTTACTGAGACCTGGTACTTAGGGAAAAGCGGTGATCGGTGTGGACGGGGCCGTAATCAGCTACCGTTGGTTGCTCAGTTCTTTCTAAAATCACGTACACTTTATTTGGAAACAATTGCAAATAAAGTTGACAATAAGAAACAATTATCAAATTTGACTGTTATGACACATTGTCTGATTTAAAAAATTCTTAAGCAAGTTGCACTCACGGCTGAAGGCCTCATTGACAAGAAATTTAAATTATTTGTTGGCTGAAGGCAAGGATAGCAAATTCTTAAGAACCAGTTACATTTCTCTGAGAGATACCAAAATATTTTTAAAAAGGTAAACATAAAAATGTCACTATTAAGAGACAATATCTAATTAAAAATTCTTAAGAGCAATTGCGTTCACGGCTGAAGGCCTTATTGACAAGAAATTCATATTACTTGTCGGCTGAAGGCCCCAATAGTAATAACTCAAAAAACAGTTAGACAGCTGAAGGCCTGGATAGCAAACTTTTGAGATGCAATTAATCTTCTTCTAGGGATATTTAAAGAACAATCATTAACATTTCAGTGTTTAGGTATTTTGTACAATCAAAATTTCTTAAGACAATTTACACTCACGGCTGAAGGCCTCATTAACAAGAAATTCAAACACTTTGTCGGCTTAAGGCCCAAACAGCAATAATTGAAAATTAAAATATTTACAAACAAACAAAAATCATCACAATCTGACCAAATCAAGAGAAAAGTGGGCCTCAGACCGTGCTCCAAGGATCGACCTGAGAAAGTCGCTCAACTTCACATTCGATGAGACAGGCAGCCAAGATTTGTATTCATTTAACTGGATGGCAGCTCAAACTAGTGACAGTTTAAACGCCGACCAACACTCTTGTAAAATCTACCTAACGTCTGGTAACCAATACAATGACGGAGTAACCCAGGCAAGGCAGAACCGGTGGACAGCACTGCGTCTTCAGAATCTGGTGTTTAGAACATCCAGAAGCAAAAGGAACCACTACGACCACTATGATCCAGCAGTGCTTGCGTGCCGCCAGCAGTCCTGGCATGTCCTCCAACTGCCGGACCTCACTGCTGCTCAGACCCAACCAAAGTCGCTGACACAGTCTCACCCAGAAAACACTTGATATCTCTCCAAAGATAGTACCACCATACTAGATATCGATAACTGCTGCTGCTGCCACTCACAAACAAACGACGCTAGCAAATGTAGTGGTGCCAGTAAACACAAGAAGAAAACGAGACACCACTATCCCTATTACACAATGCAACCTACCAACTCCAACAACGTGAGTCAAAACATGGCTTAATGGCATTGCTTTGACAAATTATGAAGAATAATTTCACTGCCCATTATACTCACATAAAAACTGGGAGTAACTAGGAGCTAATAACAGATTCATATCGGATTCAGTAAATAAGTCATGGAAGACTTCAGAGGTTAGTGCCGTCCGACGCTGTTCCCGCCAACTTCCTGAAATGGTAAGAAACAAGTAATTACAAACGTAGTTAGCAATGAGTTGTGGACTGCAGAGTAGTTTATCGCTTCATCACTATTTCCTATCCTTAATTTATGAGACAATTTAGAATTATTGTTTCAGCTTGTGTGAGTTTCCGGTTCGTTCTTTCAAAATCACTTTGTCTCTAAGCAGTCCATCCCAATATTAATTACTAAAGGTTTAGTTAACGGAGATTTAAATGGCCTCCTTCGGCTTGTTTCATATATGCTCTGTAGCTTTCATTGCTAAAATGGTACTGTTCGCTCTCATTTCTCATAGTTTCCTTTAATGGCACAAGTCTCGTATCTGCATGATTAAGATCCGCTGTAGTATAGTTTTAGTTTCCTCAGTGCACACAGTACAACTCGCGCTGACCTTTATCCCATTTAGTTATCCCATTCAGCGATTACTTACGATGGGACAGTTAGATAAACCAAGTTTCCAATGGATTATTGCAAACTTCCATGTAAACTGGACAAGAGAATATTAATAAATGTTGTAATTTATATTGGTCCTTTAAAGTTACCCGTTTCCTACTCCCATGTAACTGCAGTTGGTAGTACAAATCAGAAAGGTCCGAATGGCATGCAAAAATCTAGTAGTCGACATCCTAAGCCAGCACAAAGTTCGCGTTATCTTGCCTAGGACTCGATTAGAAGCCCTTCATCATAAATCACGACTTCAATACCCCATTTCATGTGGACAGAACTCTGTACGGTCAATTTTCTTAGGGTTGACGAACGATTTAAAATTATAACCTAAGGCTTGTGTTGTCTGATGACGAACTATGCTGATATCTAGGCCAGGAATGATCATCTTTTAACTCTTCTGAACTTTTGTCAATGAGGACCCTCAGTCATCTACGACGATTTGTACTACCATTAATCGTAATGAAACAACACGAAACTTTCAGGCATATAGACGTATAAGAAGTATCCTAAACCACAAACTGTAAATTTGACATTTGTTGTGCAAATTCACATTCACTAATAAGAATAAAGTTTCTTCATTAAATTTTACTGAAAATTTCTGACAATTACAGAATCGGGAAAAGGAAATACCTAAAGACATGAAACATCTTCTTGAAAATCTGAAAATCTAAGCTACATGAATACATTACGATATATTCTACAGGTGCCCTCCACTATGGTATTGCGAGCGTTGATCGGCAATAATTGTAATAGCGCTTGCCTGGCACAATTAGAAACAGATCTCTCCAGAAAGCATATAATGCAACGATTGACTGCATTGTAAAGTCATTTTACTTTTGGTTGAGGAAGCAGTGGTCTTTTGTAAATGGTGTGCCTTTTGTTCTTACACTTGTAATCCATAAACTTTTCGTGTGGATTGCAGCACATGGCGTAGTCACAGCGACTGCTTACTCCAGGATCAGAAGCAAAGACAGAGAGCAAGAAAATATTAACTAGGAAATTACGGTTAGTGAATTACATTGCTGGAGAGATAACAAGTCTGTTGCTACCGAGTATAGTCCTGTTAGTCGTTTAACTTACAAGTTCATTAATTAAACCTGTGATCTGAATACGAAGACAAATTTTCTACGACCATTAAACCACACCGAAGTCATGCCTTCAAGGCGGAATATGATGTGGAAGGGATAACCAACATAGTGCATCCCATAGGAGGTGGCGCCCCTTACGGGCCCAGTAACCTAAACTTCAGATGGCAGAGTCTTGCCCCAGCTCGGGTCACAGGCCGTTCACTTCACCGCCTCCGCTTATTTTGGTACAGGGCACTTTTCCGCATGTCGCGGAAGTGCAACATGTAAAGCTGCTCGTCTTAGGAAAATTCTGGGGATACCAGCTTTCGCCCTCAATTGAACTCGAGTCTTCGGAAGTGCACCACGTGCCGCATCGTATGTTGTGCGTTTGGAGCTTACGGGCGCTCAACGCCGAGGTCATCAGCACTGATTCGTAAGTATCTATAGCGCGAATGGGTCGCCATTTGGGCCCACAGTGTCCCTTAAACAACTGGAAGCAGTCTTCCGCACCTTTCGGTAGTTACCGTGTAAGATGAATATCATTCGGCACACTAATCGGCTGCGGGGGCCGCTTACGCGCTATTAGCCGAATTTCTGTCCTGATTCACTCATCCTGTTGCCTCTGCTCCTGCTTTATCTCAACTCTCGCGGTAGTTTGTTAATATGATCGAGGCAAAATTCCCGCTTGCATTCTCCGTCTACTGTCCAATTCTCAGTTGTATTGAGACTTATAATTTCAATTCTTTTTCGTTTATACCTCCTGGATAATATAGCAAGACAGAAGCTCGTCATTGACGTAAACATTCATGATGATACTGTTAATTTGTTTGTAATAGGGCTGCCTCTAATGGATATAAAATATTTCCTATTTCTAAAACGACCTTTCATTTTCTGGAGCTTTCCCCTGATCGCTTTGAACTAAACTCCTTTCATCAACTACACAACTACACCCCATGAAAGTAGTTCAGGAATGCGACAGCTTATGCGGTCAATGGGCTGTAGAGAATGGAAACATCTCTGGCTGAAAGGGAAAGAGTGTGGGGTCTTCATCAAATTTCATCCCTGTCGCTGCAGACGCATCGGTTGTGATAATCACCGTTACTCTTCGTTAGGCTCACCCTCTAGTCACTACAGCCCGTTGTTCCCCGTTCTAACGTATACACACCAATCTCCAGCGTACTATGTTCCCCGGAATACGAAGCTGGGTGACAGGTGTGTAACTCTTACAAGTAGACATGCAACAGATTTTCACAAAACTAATGATAAGTGGATTTTTACAACCACTCATCAATCGTTTAAGATTCGTTATCTTTCTTTGTGAATAATAGTTTAATACTTCTGGGATGAATAAAGAAACGTACTTAACTGAACCGTTACAACGACAGGTTGTCATTTGTTGCTCCACGTCGGTGTCATTCACAAAATGGATCAAACTTTTTCAATTTCTACATCTCTTAGGTTTCCATGACTCTATCAGTAAAAACACACTGTTTGTTGAACATTCCGTTGTCCAACTTTCTGTCTGTCTATCCGATCGTTAAGACCCCTTTTGCTCAGGAAGGTGTAGAGGCATCAGGTTAACAGTTGGCAAATACTAAGGTCTGTGGTTATTGGCGCTATAAATAATTTAAACTTCTAAGTCATGCAATCGAAAGAGACGACCATATACAGAGTGTTTGCTTATACTTGGGACGAGGACAAGATCATATTCCGAGTAGTAGAGGGAACAACATTCTGTGCTACAACTGACCATCTCCTGACCACCCATCCTACGTGGGCGAGCTCAACTTTGTATTTTTAAATGCGAACCCACCATTTTCATCGCATATTCGGATTATAGATCAATAAATATGTGCTGATTACTCAAACCACTGTTCTCCGTTAGTGGTAAATGGTACTGTAATGATAAATATCAGGTGAGCCTGTTTTTGCAGTTAAGAACCAACGAATTAAGATCTACATTTATTTACCACGTGAATGTAAAACTTTGTGGGCTAACGGTTGATTTACATTTTCTGTTGCAGTTTTCCCTAAATCTCAGAAACCAATTCGAGTAAAGTATTCAAATTATCAGGGAGTAGTAACATATGTATCCTGAGTCTACTGAACTAAAAGAAGAACATATTGTTATGCACATTTAAAAATTTGTAGGACAATATACAAAAAAGTAAACAAAATCTTAACTGTGAAGTTAAAAATTGTATTTCCGAAAGCAGTGGCTGAAATGCAGTTGTTGCAGTTAAGTATATTCAGAACATACAGATTAATGTCCTGTAAAAGATTCATGTCAATGACTACAGTGGTTCCTGAAATACAGAGAAGCCAAGTCACTAAATTTAACATTGTCAGGATAGGGCGTTCCAGCTCCCCATAAACAAGTGCCCACTATGACTCTTTAATCAGTGACCGCACTGACTGCAGGTAATCTCTATGGATCCGGGATTTCTATCGCTCTGAGTGGCTGGGATGGACCTGCAGTTGTTTACGACGCCCGTACTAGCGACCACGCTGTCAGGCAGACGTGGTGCCCAATAAGCTGTGGGGCTCGCGGCATGGGGCGCCAGTCGCCTGTGACACCAGCGGACGGGACGTGGCGTCGGCAGAGGAGGGAGGAAGAGAGAGAGAGAGAGACAGAGACAGAGAGAGCCAATATCGTGCCCATCGCCGTCACCGCCGGCTGCGCTGACCGAGAGCACCGGCCCACCCTGACGGCTCTGTCACTTCCCCGAGATGGAGAGCAGACGCTGCGGACGCAACGGGCAAAATACGTTTGTTGCGAAGGAGGTCGCCAGCTCCAGCCATCATCTGCGTTGGTTACTGCCTTCCTGTTATATAAAACTGTAAGTTGGAGTCACATATTTTGATAATGGAAAATCACTAATGACAATCTGTAGCTAACAACCCGACACTAGTCCGTCATGGTGCTGTGGCGATGAAGTGCGTGGCTTGGAGCCACAGGTAGAACCAACAATTGATTTGGATTATACTTTTAACTGTAGGTTGTATTACCCCAGGTGGGTAACAAAGAAGGTCAGATTAGGCAGGTCACCGAAGTAGTTTTTAGTTCCACGAAATCGGTAGTGATCTAAAAATAAGGGACTAAATACATATGAGGCGGTTCATTAATATCCAAGGTGATTACTCATAGCTGTGGTTGCCCTTCTCACAAAGTTGTCTGCAGTAGTCACAAAGTTTTTAACATGGACGCGGCCAGAAGTAAATGCATCTACATGTTTTACGCTTTTCAGGTTTCTTATAGGCTCTGTTAAGGAATCAGGAAAAATCCAACTTGAATGGAATATCTCACGTGCAGCATCAAGTCAGGCACTGATGCGTATAAAGACCACTTTGTAAACATTTGTTATAGGAAAAGGCTGCATGGATACGAATATCATCATGGGTTCAGATACTGGTAGTGAGGGTGAATAGCTTTACTTCTTAGCAGTTGTACAAGAACTTCAAGCTAGTGCCTTGTTTTTATCCAAACAGTACTGTCAGAATTACAGCGTACGTCTTAAGAATTGCCAGGGAGGGAGATCAACGGTCATGTGAAAATCACTCTTAATATTTAGGGTACAGCGGTGAAAAAGATTATCTACGAGAGGCGTTCATTAAGCGGCCAGTTTAGGTTGAAAAAAATGCGGAATTTTTTTCGGGACATCGAGGAATATTCCTGCTTCAGCCACTATAGTTGCATGAAGTTTCGGTAGGTCACTATCCGTAGCATTCAAATTGGCGCCTGTAACGGAGGTGAGTTCCGAGCATAGAGCTGTCACTGAGCTTCTTTGGCGGAAAGCCAGGCCACCGTAGATATCCACAGGCATTTGCAGAATATCTGGGGAACAAAAGCACGGTGAGTCGTTGGGCGAGGCGTCTGTCATCATCACAACAAAGACGCTCAGAACTGTCTGATCTACTACGTGCCGGCCGCACGCACATATCTGTCACTCCTTCAACATTGGAACGTGCGGACACTCTTATTCGAGGTGACAGTCGGATCACAATCGATCACCACGTTTCTCAAATGGATGTCTCTGTCGGCAGTGCTAAAACACTCGCCCACCATTTGGGATATTCTAAGGAGTATTCCAGCTTCATTCCCCGCCGCCTAACAGAAGACCATCAAGAGTAACGGAAGATCATTTCTGTGGAAGTGGTCGCTTGGTACAAGGATGATCGTGATAAAATTTTGTTGAATATTGTCACAGGTGAAGGAACGTGGGTTCATCAATTCGAACCGGAAACATAATGGCAATCTATGGCCCCAAGGGGGCAGCGGTCTTCTGTGACTGCAAGGGGTTAATGTTCCTGATGTCCTCGCTCAAACTCTACCAATCAACTCTGCAGTGTATTGTGCTAACCTCAGGAAAGCGAAGAGACGACTTGAGCGTGTTCGTTGCCACAAAAGTGTAAACGAACTCTTCGATCTCAATGATAACGCAATCTCGCATAAGTCTGTGCACACGAGATGAGCTCAAAATACTTCATTGAAGTCTTCTTCCTCATCCACCCTACAGTCTAGATGTTGCACTTTCCGACTTCCATCTGTGCGACCCAATGGAAGATGCAGATCGCTGGAAGCAGTAAGTAATTGGAAGGTTGACGATGGGGTGGTTATTGATGCAGTAAGATGTTGTTCCGAAGTCGAGAAGTGGGCATGCGGGCATACAGGCCCTCCGAGTAGGTGGCCTAACGCTTCGCGCTGGTCGGAGATTGTGTTGAAAGATCGAGTTTTGTAGCGAAGAGAGTGGGAAACAATAGTATGTATTGGAATCCTGAATAAAATGAATCTGCTTTCAGAAATTTGTGTTGCATTACCTATTGAACTCACCTTGTGTACGAACATTTTTATGGATTATTGTATAACATATAAATTGATTGCGAAGTATAGAGAATATATTTATTCAGAGAATTTCTTGAAGATTGTTTGAACGACGTCGCGGGAGGCGCTCTGGTCGTAAAGTGGAAAGGTCTATTAAGATGCAGTTGAGTTCAAACTTTGGGAGTTTGTATGGCTTTCTTCAGAATATAATTGTGGGAAGTCTAGTGACAAATGTATACTTATGTGGGCGAAAAGAGTGCCATTGTCGTTGCTTTGAAGTAAATATCAGTGATGTCAAATGAAAATGATTGAGAAAAAGGAAGTAAAATGTTTATTGAAACGTAATCGCCATCGCTGTCAATACATTCATCGCACACTGTGATAAGACGGTCGGTGCCTTCATGTAAAAATATTTGCGACTGGCTGTAGAGACATGTTTGCCCTCATGAATGCATCTCATCTTCCATAGTATATCGATGACTACGAATGTCTTTCTTCACGGCTACAAAAACTGTGAAATCACATGGCGAGAACTCTGGACTGTAAGGAGGATGTGTAAGGGCCGCGCGACGCTACTTCTGCAGCTTAATGCGGAAACATGAACACTTCACTGGTTGTTTTAGGACACTAAGGTCTTGCGATCGAGAACGTCTCAAATAGGGAAGAAGAAGTACACTAACCCGAAACTGGTTACATCGGATTTGGCAAAAGGCCGTGCACCGTCAACGGGCAGCTTCCATGTACGGAGCTAAGAATACAATTGCACAATTGCACTAACAGCGTCGACAACTAGTCTTGATCCGAGTCTTTAGTAGACGAATGTACTGAGCACAATCAATAGTGAAGATAGAAATGATGGTGGTCTTACTGCAGAAATCACTGTATGTGATAAAGCAACACACGTTTTTTCCACTTATCTAGAATTCATTGATTGTTTTTCAAAATCAGCGACTAAAAGAAAAGGAGCGGTGATTCATGGAACACTGAATTGACATCTGGGAAGAAATCATCAGGTGGACAGTATTGCAATGTATCACAGACCTGCATACAGATGTTCTCAGGAAGTATATCTGCAGCAGTACGTACAGTTCTCAGACGCTCATCTCATGGATCCTATTGCCTGCTGTGATAGAAACTATCAGACAGTATCTTATAGCCTGTACTTTTGAAACTCACAACGGTGCTCTTTTTTATGTCTGTCAACAATCATTATTTCTTCATCATACTTGTGGAGGAGTCAGGTTTTTATGGTCCTTACAATTCCCTTCCAGCCATTCGACATTTGTTCCTTTTAATTACAGCAAAGTAAACCGTCA
Source organism: Schistocerca nitens (assembly GCF_023898315.1). Lineage (NCBI taxonomy): Eukaryota > Metazoa > Arthropoda > Insecta > Orthoptera > Acrididae > Schistocerca > Schistocerca nitens. The sequence goes on along the minus strand of NC_064618.1, from coordinate 158,333,472 downwards.
CTATTCTGATTGTTCTATGTACGAAACAAATCGTTTCCATTGCATCATCTATTTCTGATGATCCAGGTCTTCCTTGTTTTCTTCAGTTCAGTCATGATTGGCTAATAAAAATCCCTCTGACGAAACCTATGGCATTGACCACTTTTAGCACAAAGGTCCTCATCACAGATACATTCCAACAATTCGCGAGCCCAGTCATCATCTCATCTTTCAGCAACCCCAATAACAGTATGTGTTAATTCAAACTGCATCACTTTAAGAACAATATTTTGCTTTGCACAGGAAAGTCTACGAAGTTTTCCCCAATTAGCATCAATTTCCTAGCCACAATAAAATCGGTGTTTATTAAATCAAATATCTTATTTTATGATCGAAGATTCGACGTTGACGGTGGAGGGCCTTTTGCCTAAGCCGATATAATCACTTTTGGGTTACTCCACTTCTTCTGACAAGCACTGTGCACTTCAACCTCGGCGAGTTCATAACTTACGATGTGAGGGTATGTTATATTCTTACTGGAGTGTAGTAGCCTTTCCCGTTCTTTGTATTTCACTTTAACCACATCACCATCTGCGAAATTGCCATCACATATGAAACACACTTCCATACGATTTGGTGCACTCATTTTAAATGGACTGACCGTACAGCAAAAAATAACTCAAACGAGAAATGAGAATTTTTGAAGACATAAGGAGATTAGAACGCATCCCACACACAACACAGAAAGATTCGGCGTGACTAACAATGGAAATCATAACAACGGAACGGAGGGAATGGCAGACTTGACTGTTTACGACATGTCAATCGTTGGTTGGTTGATTTGGGCGAGGAGACTGAACAGCGAGGTTATCGGTCCCATCGGATTAGTGACGGATGGGTTCAATGGTTCAAATGGCTCGGAGCACTATGGGACTTAACATCTATGGTCATCAGTCCCCTAGAACTTAGAACTACTTAAACCTAACTAACCTAAGGACATCACATAACACCCAGTTATCACGAGGCAGAGAAAATCCCTGACCCCGCCGGGAATCGAACCCGGGACCCCGTGCTCGGGAAGCGAGAAACGCTACCGCGAGACCACGAGCTGCGAAATGACGGATGGGGTTGGACGTTTGCCGTACCCTTTTGCCCCTTCAAAGGAATCATCTCGGCGTTTGCCTGAAGAGGTTCAGGGAATCACAGAAAACCTAAATCAGTGTGGTCCGATGCAGGTTTTAACCACTGTTCCCCCTCTTATGTCAGTCGAGGGAGACATACAGATACCTCTGCACCCAGAGGTGGAGCAGATTCCTCTCTTCTTATTGGAAATTTTATTTCAATGAATAACTGTGACTTAAAACGAAAAGGAATTACTTTGACTCTCAAGTGTATGAATGCTTAATAGTGCATAAAAATGAAAATATAGATGATACTGTAAAGTGAAATTTCATGCTCTACATTTTTGATAACCAGATGTTTTTCATTTTGAGTAGCTTCTCTGGAGTTACATGTGTTGGAGCTGACATTTTAGCCAAGCTGGGTAAAATGAAGGAACTTCGACAACTGATTGCGGCCAAACGGCTGCACCGATTTTGACACTAAAGAGGTCATTTGACGTAAATTTTAATGCTCTTTCATTTTGGCCAGGATATTAATTTCAGTGGGATGCATAGTATCCGAGTAATGAGGAAAACCTTGAAAAGAGTGCTAAAATTTCTTTTGGAGGTCGAAAACACGGAATCTACATACTCTCAACTATATACATAAAATAAAAGAACAAAAACTTCTAACTCATGTTTTGCAAACAAATGGTCTTGTTTGTGACGCCTTTACTGGACTCTAGACAAGACAGAAAATGGTGGAACGAATGAAATATAAAAACAACCGAGACTAGTATCTTCACAAAAGTTCGTCATAATCAGTTGAGAAAGGAGCAAAAGCGAGGCAGCTGTGACCAAAAGCAGGACGTGCAGCTACAGTAGACAGAGAGAGAAAAGGGCAATATGAACTACTTCATAAGAATGTGTCCAGAGATAATTCGGTTGCATGGACGATAGTAGAATGATGATGGTCAACACATTAGCCAGTTCTCGAGTACATCGACGTGAATAGAGAATTTCGACGAACTTCATCAGACTCCTAAGGTCTTCCTGAACGCGGAGAGTCACTAAGGTCAAAACAATCCTGTTTCAAAATGAAAAATCATTTTATTGCCGTTCTCTGTACAATCGCAATACACGGCGCAAATGTTATTGGCCTTCTCCACGGGTGTCATCCCACTATTGAACTCAAACATAAGAATTTGTTGGAAATGTTTCAATTTCTTCACTTGGCAATCTACTTTCAAGCTTCCACAGCTCGACTCATTATCTCCAAGTGAAATAATGACAGTATATAAACTCAAATACCAACGGTGAACTAGAAACAAAAAATGACGGTTGACTAGAAAACCCGTAGCAAATAAAAACTCTAAGAACTTATGCACCAACGTAATATGAACAAGACATAAGTAAACAAAAAGAGAATCAGTTCTCTGGTTAACCTGTCATTGTCCAGAACACAAAAGAATTTTAAACTCATGTGATACAACTGCCGCCATTTTTTCCATTAATTTTGAAACAGTTTATTTTGTTTATCTTCATAATAATATAACAACCGAAGTAATAGGTTCATGCGGATACATATTTGGGAACTATTTTATTTTGCGTTAAAGTTATATTTCGTCGCCACCTTCCCGTAGTTAAGCAATCAATGAAGTGTAAGGTCATTTCCACACATTCAGACGTCCCGAGATTGACTTCCAGCTGGGTAGAGATGTCTGAATAAGCAAATTGAACATTCCAATGGTTAGGAATACTCTTATTGACAAAATTATGGTAAGCGATGTATCGCTTTCACCAGTCTATAGCTCGCAGAATAGCAAAATGTTTTGTTGACAATTACAATTTTAGACTCGTCTGATTACAACTGCATGAAACAAAATCTTCACCCCAAAAGCGTTTCGCCTTTATTGTTTGAAAGAAATATATACGTACTTGTGTCTATACTAATTTGATTTCCGTATTGGGCACTATACACTGAGATTATAAACAGTTGTGGCACTTTCTGTTTCACTTTGACATGATAAAACTTTAAATTTCGTCTTACAAATTTCGTCGATGCTTCTCTACCTGTGTCCTTGTTCCGGCTGTAGTGCTGCTCTTCTGCTTTCTACCATTCGAAATTTTACTCACACTAGGAAATGAACACTTATTTCCTCCATGTTATGTATTGAATGTTGATGTGAACTGTTGAACTTTTTGCCAGCTATTGAATGTGTAAATATATCATTTAGTAACTAATTGTTTGACAAAATTTGCATTTTGGTAATAATTTATTTTACCTGAGTAGTTTCGGGCGTTGCTCATCAGCAGCGGTAACTTGACTGGAGAGACTTTTGTTTTTGGGAAACACGTATGATCCGTTTCTTTTTATCTTCGCTGGACGCTCTGAGCGATCGGTTCTAGGCTCTTCAGTCTGGATCCGCGCGACCGCTACGGTCGCAGGTTCGAATCCTGCCTCGGGCATATATGTGTGTGATGTCCTTAGGTTAGTTAGGTTTAAGTAGTTCTAAGTTCTAGGTGACTGATAACCTCAGATGTTAAGTCCCATAGTGCTCAGAGCCACTTGCGCCATTTGTTATCGTCAAAGGTCGGAGAGAGCAGCACCTATTATCCCGTCAGGAAGTAATAAGAAAGACGAACATACGTAGCTCTACAGCGTGTAGAAACTCTAAATACGTCATATTAATAACTAAATGTTTGACAGAAACTGCTTATTGCTAAGGGCTTCTTTTATCGGTTTAGCTGCGGACGCTAGCTGCCATCAATAGTAACTTGACTGGAGAGACACTCTTTATTGCGATATATGCCTTCGGTGTTTCTTGGTATCTGATATGAAAGAACAGCACCGTTTATCCTGTTTGGGAGTGTTAAGAATGTCTTGTATGTTAGTTGCTCTGCACTTTCTGTCGTACAATTACTTTTTATAGTGATATATTTTCAGTTTCTAAAAGCTTCAGGGCACTTTTACCATATATACAAGACATTCATATCCAGTTTACGTCGCCTGTGTGTGTGTGTGTGTGTGTTTGCTTCAATAGTTCCAACAACGTTCAACAGTTGACAACAACATGGAAAATATAAAATGAAGTAAGGAAGCATTCATTTGTGGGTGTTCGAATGGCACATAGCAGAAGAGTAGCACTACAATCGAAGCAAGGACACATGATGAGCAGCACCTACGAAATTCTTAACTAGACATTTAAACTATTATCGCATCGTAGAGAAATGGGAATGGACAGGAACTGTTTATAGAATGTCCAATACATCAAAAAAATTAATATAAACACCTAATAAATATATCTTTCATGATAATCATGATGCCTTTCGCACAATCAAGAAGAAACATGTGTGATACGATTTATACTTCTTACTCATTTGTAATCAGATGGGTCCACAGAAATAATTGTCAGTATAATTCCGAGAAACTGAAGCTGACAGGAGAAGTTAGAGATTTTGAGAGAAGGGATTTGTAAACCCATGTTGTGTTCATTATTTCAACACGGGCATTTAACCAAGAATCTGCTTTCTGATTTGGACAAAGACGGGTTACGAGTTCTATACCTCCACATTCTATGTTAGGAAGATATACTTGTTATTACTATGGCTGAAGATGCGACAGAATGTCGTGTGAGGAGCATGCAACAAAAATGTGTATATTTAATAGTACTGTAAGAATGCTGGATAGGTCAGTCATTGAAATATCATCAATTGGCAAACAGATGACTATTGTAAACAATGATACGTTCACCGACTCATCACATTTCATTGTGTGACCTACCCAGCTATCGTGCAGTGCTGTTTAAATTTCGGTAGTATTCAGCTAATTTCAGTGAATCGTAAAGAAGATGGTGAAAACATGCTAATGGTTATGATCTACAGTTATAGGTATACTGCAGTCCTCTTTCGTTGTAAGTACAGTATTTGACACCCTGTCACTGCATATTTTATGTTGAGAATTTCGAAACGAATTATTAAAAATGGGATTTATATATTACAACAGTTTTCTAGTTGCCTGTAATAACAGTAAAGACAAAACTCTTTAATATTCAATATCACGTAAAGTATAGTATCATGATTTTACCTTCTAGGTGGCCATTTTGTAGCAAACCATAGCCGGGCAATTTTGAAGTGACTGTAGTGTCATCTAAAGAATGCAAATATTACCGTGCCTGAAATTAAAACATGTTTACAGGCAAACTTTTTGATACCTTCAACATTGCTCTTTGTTTATTGATTCATTTCGCTTTTCTACAGGATGCCACGAGAGCTTCTCCTGTGCAGAGCAAGGCTTGCGTATATACATGTATATATGAGGGAGAGTGCATCTTCTTTTTTATTTGTCCTGATGGTCGAGCATTATGGAAGATCCAATAAACTGGCTCTGAGCCAGAATAATGGAACCTAATACCAGCGCTGCAGTTAATAAAACTTTCCCCGATACAGCAGTGCAAAAATTTTGTTATTACTAAAATATGACAAAGGCGGATATTGATATTACACTTAAATTTATAATTAAATTCTGCGGGCCACTGCTGTGGGACTTCTGATGCGGCTGCCGCTGCCTTTTAGTGCTCCCCCGCACGAGATACCAGCCGATGCCCGGCGCGCCATCAAGTTTATCGCCATATTACCGTCGCGCTGAACGCACACCGTTAAGCGACGGTTTTTAACTTTCACTTTGCGTTTATCGCTCTGATTCGTTTTGTCGCCAGTGGACTATAATATCCGATATGATACCTAGTTTATTGACCGGCACTGTTGATTATGCTGTCCATATTTTACCCAAGAGCAGGCCGCTAATTATTTGACTTTGAAATTTTCCTGATAGTGTGTGAAACAGATGAATTGAGGCACTTGAGTATCGATTTCCTAACCTTCAGTTTGGTTAGAATTGATTTTTGGCCACGTATGTATCCCTGGATTGTTAAACACAGGGTATGATCCCAGTTTTAGACCTTCTGCTCATGTCATACATTAGCAGTTTCTGCGACGCTCTATGAACCGTAACTATGTGGTCGTAAATGAGTCACAGCCCGATTAAAGTACATCTGATTAGAAGGCCGAAACCCCTCCCCCCCCCAAAAAAAAAACTCGTTTAATCTTTTTGAAGGGGCTGGGAGCTTCTGTTTACGTTTTTCCCGTCTGTGTTAATTTAATTTTGGTTTTTAAAACTCCGTCACTTCCAAAACACAACATATTTAATTTTTTCTCCTCTGCCGAGAAGGACTGAGTATACTGCTTGTTTTATATTTTAGGTCTAAAACCTATAAAACGTGCAATTCTACTTTTTTATGAGTGTTCACCTGAAACTGCGTTACCTGTAGTGATGTAATTTCACAGGTTGATCGGAATTTATCCGTTTTAAGACGCGAGGAAAAATGCAAGTAACATATGCCGTATCGTATACCTTAAGACATGTATTACCGTGTAAGTAACTTAACTTCTACGAGCACTCTAGTACCGAATAAATCCGCACTCTTCTGTACAGGAGTTTCACAAGTGTAATCCAAGAGAAAATTTTATTCCATCTGTTCTTTTGTAATTAGTCGCTATATTTAAACACAATTCCTTGAGAGTGGTTTTTTGCATAAATGGTAAAAAATTAGTATCTGTGATAAACAGAGCTACTGAAAAGCGTGACACCAACGCATACATAGAATGAATCAATGCAGTGGAAACAATCTTCCGCGTTTCAGTTCTGAGACAGTGGTGATAATACTTTCAGTGAATGAAACAGGGTTTAGTATCACCTCAGTATGTCGAATATAGAATGTTCATTTCTTTTCGCCTATAATATCGAAATATTCTAATTTTCTCACCTTGTGACAGGGTTATTTCAATTTACAAGAGTTCATGTCAGGAAACATTTAGGCCTTCATTGTCTTTGCAAGTGAAAGTTAATTTCTTCCATTTAAGTTGGGATCTAACATTAACTATTTCGCTGTTTTCTGAATTGCTTATATTTCATTGCACGTCATTCACAGCCTCCAAACAAAATAATGTGAATCACATGACATGTACAAGGACGTTTGTTTTGCTCGCATGAGTGAGCACTCATCACTAATAACAAAAACTATATCCTGATTTCAGAAACCAACGGGTGAGTGAAGGACTGTTTCCAGGAATTAAAATTGGAACCAAAGTACAGTTTCTTGTACTTCGAAGTGGGTACCCATTAAAAGTAGATTTAACTGAAGCATAGCTCACCCACTTTTGGAAAACATTTGTGCCTTGTATCAGTTGTTCCCATAAAATATCTTAAAATTAGTGGTTTCATCCTCCACAATGTACAGGCGTGACAGATGTGGAAGACTAGAGTATCTTTTCATTAAAAAACCGAGGAATGAAATTAACTTCAAGCATACTTACGTTGAGCAATGGCGGACACTAAATACGAGTATAATATAAAAAAATTACCGCTAGAATTGAGCATCTTTGCTTCTGAAAAACACTAAATTAAAAAGTACGTGGGTTATCATTATTTGCCTGTTAACTAAACAATCTTTGTGTTTCGTCATTCTACAAACAGCAATATTGATACCATTAAGTCAATCTAAGATTCTGAGAACTAAATTTTTTTAGCAATTATTTCATTAATTACCTATTTTTCCCAATAGGGTTTCTCGTTATTAGGCCATTGTCAAATATAACTGACAAAAATGTTGTTGTATGTTACTATGCACACATAAAAAACAGTGAATTTACCATCACCCATTAAACTAAATGCGCATATTTACTATAAAAAATCGTAACTATCGTAATCAAGAATAACTAAAATAAATAACTGGAGTATCCCACGACCGTGTGACTCAACTGAAACATGTTGATGTTCTGGTCTTCAGTCCTGAGACTGGTTTGATGCAGCTCTCCATGCTACTCTATCCTGTGCAAGCTTCTTCATCTCCCAGTACCTACTGCAACCTACATCCTTCTGAATCTGCTTACTGTATTCATCTCTTGTTCTCCCTCTACGATTTTTACCCTTCACGCTGCCCTACAATATTAAATTGGTGATTCCTTGATGCCTCAGAACATTTTCTAACAACCAATCCCTTCTTCTAGTCAAGTTCTGAGACAAACTACTCTTCTGCCCAATTCTATTCAATACCTACTCATTAGTTATGTGATCTGCCCATCTAATTCAGCATTCTTCTGTAGCACCACATTTCGAAAGCTTCTATTCTCTTGTTGTCAAAACTATTTATCGTCCACGTTTCACTTCCATAGATGGCTAAACTCCATAAAAATACTTTCAGAAACGACTTCCTTACACGTAAATCAATACTCGATGTTAACAAATTTCTCTTCTTCAGAAACGCTTTCCTTGCCATTGCCAGTCTACATTTTATATCCTCTCTACTTCGACCATCATCACTTATTTTGCTCCCCAAATAGCAAAACTCCTTTACTACTTTAAGTGTCTCATTTCCTAGTCTAATACCCTCAGCATCACCCGACTTAATTAGACTACATGCCATTATCCTCGTTTTGCTTTTGTTGGTGTTCATCTTATATCCTCCTTTCAAGACAATGTCTATTCCGTTCAACTGCTCTTCCAAGTCCTTTGCTGTCTCTGATAGAATTACAATGTCATCGGCTAACCTCAAAGATTTTATTTCTCCTCCATCAATTTTAATACCCACTCCGAATTTTTCTTTTGGTTCCTTTACTGCTTGCTCAATATACAGATTGAATAACATCGGGGAGAAGCTACAACTCTGTCTCATTCCCTTCCCAACCACTGCTTCCCTATCATGTCCCTCGACTCTTGTAACTGCCATCTGGTTTCAGTACAAATTGTAAATAGCCTTTCGCTCCCTGTATTTTCCCCTGCCACCTTCAGAATTTGAAAGCGAGTATTCCAGTCAACATTGTCAAAATCCTTCTCTAAGACTACAAATGCTAGAAACGTAGGTTTGCCTTCCCTTAATCTAACTTCTAAGATAAGTCGTAGGGTCAGTATTGCCTTACGTGTTCCAATATTTCTACGCAATCCAAACTGATCTTCCCCGAGGTTGGCTTAACCAGTTTTTCCATTCGTCTGAAAAGAATTCGCGTTAGTATTTTTAGCCGTGACTTATTATGCCGATAGTTCGGTAATTTTCACATCTGTCAACACCTGCTTTCTTTGGGACTGGAATTATTATCTTCATCTTTAAGTCTGAGGGTATTTCTCCTGTCTCCTACATCTTGCTCACCAGATGGTAGATTTTTGTTAGGACTGGCTCTCCCAAGATTGTCAGTAGTTCTAATGGAATGTAATCTACTCCCGGGGCCGGCCTTACTGGCCGTGCGGTTCTAGGCGCTACATTCTGGAACCGGGCGACCGCTACCGTCGGAGGTTTTAATCCTGCCTCGGGCATGGATGTGTGTAATGTCCTTAGGTTAGTTAGGTTTAATTAGTTCTAAGTTGTAAGCGACTAATGACCTCAGAAGTTACGTCGCATAGTGCTCAGAGCCATTTGAACCATTTTTTTCTACTCCCCTGGCCTGGTTTCGACTTATGTCTTTCAGTGCTCTGTCAAACTCTTCACGCAGTATGATATCTCCCATTTCATCTTCATCTACATCCTCTTTCATTCCCATAACATTGTACTCAAGTACATCACCCTTGTATAGACTATATACTCCTTCCACCTTTCTGCTTTCCCTTCTTTGCTTAGAACTGAGTTTCCATCTGAGCTCTAGATATTCATACAAGTTGTCCTCTTTTCTCCAAAGGTCTCTTTAAATTTCCTGTAGGCAGTAGCTGTCTTACCCCCAGTGAGATAAGCCTCTATATCCTTACATTTGTCCTCTAGCCATCTCTGCTTAGCCATTTTGCACTTCCTGTCGATCTCATTTTTGAGACGTTTGTATTCCTTTTTTCCTGCTTCATTTACTGCATTTTTATATTTTCTCCTTTCATCAGTTGAATTCAATATTTCCTCTGTTAGCCAAGGATTTATACTAGCCCTCGACTTTTTACCTACTTGATCCTCTGCTGCTTTCACTACTTCATCCCTCAAAACAACCCTTCCTTCTTCTACTGTATTTCTTTCCCCCCTTCCTGTCAATTGCTCTCTTACGATCTTCCTTAAACTCTGTACAACCTCAGGTTTTGTCAGTTTATCCAGGTCCCATCTCGTTAAATTCCCACCTTTTTGCTGTTTCTTCAGTTTTAATCTACAGTTCTTAACCAATAGATTGTGGTCAGAGTCCACATCTGCCCCTGGAAATGTCTTACAATTTAAAACCTGGTTCGTAAATCTCTCTCTCACTATTATATAATCTGTCTGGTACCTTCTAGTATCTCCAGGCTTCTTCCATGTATACAACCGTCTTTCATGATTCTTCAACCTAGTGTTAGCTATGATTAATTTATGCTCTGTGCAAAATTCTACCAGGCAGCTTCCTCGTTCATTTATTACCCCCAATCCTATTCACCTACTACGTTTCCTTCTCTTTCTTTCCCTACTATCGAACTGCAGTCACTCATGACTATTAGATTTTCGTCTCCCTTCCCTATCTGAATAATTTCTTTTATCTCATCATACATTTCATCAATTTCTTTGTCATCTGCAGAGCTAGTTGGCATATAAACTTGTACTACTGTAGTAGGCGTGGGGTTGTTGTCTATCGTGGCCACAATAATGCGTTCACTATTCTCTTTGTAGTAGCTTACCCGCACTCCTATTTTTTTATTCATTATTAAACCTACTCCTGCATTGCCCCTATTTGATTTTGTATTTATAACCCTTTACTCACCTGATCAAAAGTCTTGTTCCTCCTGCCACCTAACTTCACTAATTCCCACTGTATCTAACTTTCTCCTATCCATTTCCCTTTTTAAATTTTCTAACCTACATGCCCGATTAAGGGATCTGACATTCCACGCTCTTATCCGTAGAACGCCAGTTTTCTTTCTCCTGATAACAGCGTCTTCTTGAGTAGTCCACGCCCGGAGATCCGAATGGGGGACTATTTTACCTCCGGAATATTTTATCCAAGAGGACGCTATCGTCATTTAACCATACAGTAAAGCTGCATTCCCTCGGGAAAAATTACGGCTGTAGTTTCCCTTGGTTTCAGCCGATCACCGTACCAGCACAGCAAGGCCGTTTTGATTGTTGTTACAAGGCCAGATCAGTCAATTATCCAGACGGTAGCACCTGCAACTACTGAAAAAGCTGCTGCCCCTCTTCAGGAACCACACGTTTCTCTTGCCTCTCAACAGATACACCTCCGTTGTGGTTGCACCTACGCTACGGCTATCTGTGTCGCTGAGGCACACAAGCCTCCCCACCTACGGCAAGGTCCATGGTTCATGGGGGGAACTCAAACATAGTTTCTGGATAATCAGTCAGGTTTAGAAACATCAGTAAATGAAGTGTAACTGAAGTTTACTCGTTAGGTAACTGCTCAGGATCGTTCTTGTGCTGCCTCTAGGTGTTCAATATTTCATGCAGAGACAATTTCTGCCCATTGTGCACAGAGTGCAGCATTCCTATATCTATTACATAAATATGTCCAGTTCCTACACAATGCTGCGCAAACGTGGCGCCTGCTTCCTGCAGCTTTCATGTTCCTCAGTAATATTTTTAAATTTAGTACACGCTGCCTTCCGGTTTTTCCTACATAGTATGAGCCATACTGTCAGCAAACCAGGGGTGTCTTTCTGTACAATAACGTTTCACCAAGTGCCTCTGTGAAATCAACGAAATCTGACATATTTAGTTGGGGTGTCTGGATAATACCTGATGTCTGCCAGGTCTAAGTATGACGAAGATATTTGGCCCTAGAAGACTGATCATATCAGGTGAAATGTTGTGCAAACTATCTACAGCAAATGGTGATCCATGAGACTTGCTGCGAACAAGATTATATGGCTAGATTTTCTTAAAATTCGGGAATGTTATAGTGACGTTACTGACTTAGAGTTCATCAAATTACTTGTTTGAAAAAGTGAGTTGACGTTTCTTTACGAAATCATCTTCTACTAAGTGGACACAGCGCAGTAATTTGTTATGTCTGCAGCTTTCATCCATTAAACTTGCGTTGCTCCCGACTCTGTTTTCAGTTAGAAAACAGTTTGGCAACAAAAGTAAAACATGGTGCAATCTTGAACGTGAAACCGTCACAGTGCTGCCCAGTTGTATTGTAAAATTTATTTGACTGTCACGTACACCAAGTGGAAGAATCCGCTTCCAAGCTGGCATCTCTTTGTGTGTATAACTGGCGGGCAGAGCTGTCGCTCGGTCGGTATCGGGAGGAGGACGCCGAGATATCCCGAGAGACGAATGCTAATCAAGGGCCCCTATCGGCCGCCACGCCACTTTGACCAAAGGTCTCTCCTGGGACCGGCCCATCCGCTGAATTAGTTAACTTGCGGACACCATCGGCTGACGTCACACACCACTAATTCAGTGACCAGTTTCACAGACCGCTGCTGAAAAAATATAAACAATATTGCCAAAAGCATTAAATAGTGAAGCTGACAACACGGAAAAATCACATGACTTTAAAGGAAGTGGCTACGTTATAAAACAGCATTATTTATTCATGACATTATTTTCGGTACTTCAGATTCCTAAGATGGCAGGTGCTGCGATTTCAGAAGAATGAAAAACTGGTAGAAGCCGAAGCCAGGGAATATCAGATTGGGTTCGGGAGAAATGTGGGAACACGTTAGGCAGTATTTCTCCTTCTACTGGTCTTAAAAGATTTCAAGAAAGGGAAGCTTTAGATTTATAGGATTAGTACATTCAGAGGAATTTTGAAGATAACTGGAATAAAATACACGGACGAAAAGGCTTGTTACGACCCGTAGAGGAATCAGACTGCAGTTTAAGAATGAAATGACGTCAAAGGAAAGAAGTGGCTGAAATGGGAGTGAGATAGGTTTGCAGAATATACCTGATTTTATCGAAACTGTATATTAAGTCAACGTTAAAGGAAACCGCGAAGAAGCTCAGAGATATCAAAGGACTGGGAGTAGCGTTTCAACAGAATGGGTGATGTATAGAAAAGAGATCATAAAATGAACGTCACCAAAAGTGAAACAAGGGTTGTGGAATGTGGTCTAATTCACACAGAAACACTGAAAATAGCGTACCAAGAGCGAAGCATCGGATCGGAATTAAATTTCCTGCACATATTTATATAGATGAGACCTTCACTTGATCCGAAAATCAAGAGATGTATACAAACACAGTGAGTACAAGCAGACAAATGCACTGAAACATTAGTAGCGTTGGACCATCTTTTGCTGCAGTACATACCGCAACACGGTCCGATATTGAGATGGTTAGACGTCTGATGTTATCCTGAGGCAGACGTCCCCACAAATCGTGTACAGCCACCTACAAGTCACGTACAGACTGACAAGGCAACATCTGGCGTTTCAGTTGCTCCCACGCACGATCTGTATGGAGAAAGAGAGCAGACGGGCCAGGAAGAGTTATAACATGATGCAAGTTTTGAGCAGCTCGAGCTGTATGCAGACGAGAATTATCTTCCCGGACAACTGCCACTGGTGCACCACGTAGGGAAGGTCCTTCACGGTGTTGAAGAATATCATCAACATGGCGCTGGCCCAGATTACAAGTATCAGAGTAAGAGGGGCCGGATACCATATGACCCCGCAGACCATTACGCCTGCTGTCCTGGCCACGTGGGGCGCGATGACGTGGGTGGAACAGACTGTTCACAAAGTTGCCTTCAACCCCGTAAGAAGCTATCGTCCATCCCCAAGAACGAATGGGGATTCATCACTGAACACCACGATTGGCCCATTTGTGGCAGTCCACGACGATCTGGCTTGGCACCACTGTAGACAGAGTCGACAATGTCTGTGTGTCTGTGTAAACGGCAGTTCACTATAAGGGCGTCTGGATAGCAAATGCGCAACGTGAGGCGACTGTAGATATATTCTGGAACATCAGGTACACGTACGTCTGCTTGTATCGCGGATCAAGTCACTGAATGATCCTTAATCACTTGCCGAACGATCCTTCGATCCTCTCGTCCTGTCATCTTACTCTACGCTCCAGACCAGGTACGTCGCATGTGGGCGCCATCTCGTGTTCACTGCGCCCATCAATGTCTCACGGAACACTCCAGACAAACGACCTCGCGAGCCACACAGCATGTCGACCGAACACTCCAGACAAACGACCTCACGAGCCACACAGCATGTCGACCAGTATGCGGTTTTCGTGCCGATGATTAGGTCCTACTCAAGCTAGCTTTTAGAGATGCCGTCTAACCTGTCTATCTGGTACTCTGTGCCCACAAACGTCCTCCTCGAATCGGGATGTTCTCATCACGTGTATGACTCGTCCACTATGCCCCGTTTAAATGGAATCCCCTGCCAGATTGTAGCGTCAATGCAGGGTTTGTGAGAATGTGCAGTGGCACCAAGCTTGGATCATTAGCATATCGGTTCAAATGGCTCTGAGCACTATGGGACTTACCATCTGAGGTCATCAGTCCCCTAGACTTAGAACTACCTAAACCTAACTAACCTAAGGACATCACAGACATCTACGCCAAAGACAGGATTCGGACCTGCGACCTTGGCAGCAGCACGGTTCCGGACTGAAGCGCTTAGAACAGCTCGGCCACAATGACCGGAGATTGCATATCGGATCTCACTGTATCTATTTCGAAAAAAATCGAGTTCGTAACTTTCTTCCCTTTGGGAGAGCTATTCCCAATGTTTCTCAGTGTATATCAGGCGATGTTTGCGGAATTTGTGTAGAAAATGAGACACTTAACACAGTATTTAAGTTTGGCTAGTTGGGTACGGAGTTTTGGTAAACCAACCGCAAGCACCATTACCGTGAAAGTAAGGTTACCTACACGCTTTAGCCATATATTATATAGTAACTGTTGCTGGCCTATGAATAAAAGAATATGAAACATATTTGTTGAAGCTCCGGTTCGACGGATTTTCTCTTTGGATGGATGTAAGAGAGTCGTAGAACTCTACCAATGGTGCTAATAAACTTAAGGATCACTCATCATTAAGTATATCCACTGAAATGCCAAAGAAACTGGTATGGTATGCGTATTTAAGTACAGAGACATGTCAACAATCAGAATACGGTATAGCAAATGGCCTTGCCGCAGAGGTAACAACGGTTCCAGTCAGATCACAGAAGTTAAGGACCATTAGGCTGGGCTAGCATTTGGATGGGTTAGGTGACCATCCGGTCTGCCGACCGCTGTTGGCCAGCGGGGTGCACTCAGCCCTTGTGAGGCACACTGAGGAGCTACTTGATTGAGAAGTAGCGGCTCCGGTCTCGGAAACTGACATACGGCCGGGAGAGAGATTCGCTGACCACATGCCTCTCCATATCCGAATCCAGTGACGCCTAAACACAGAGGATGACACGGCTGCCGGTCGGTACCGTTGGGCCTTCATGGCCTGTTCGGGAGGAGTTAAGTAGTTTTAGAATACGGCACTGCGATCGGCAACGCCTATATAAGGCAACAGACGTCTGGCGCAGTTGTTAGATCGGTTACTGCTGCTACAATAGCAAGTTATCAAGATTTAAGTGAGTCTGAACGTGGTGCTGTAGTCGGCGCACGAGCGATGGGACACACAATATCCAAGGTAAGGATGAAGTGGGGGTTTTCCCGTAACACAATTTCATGGGTGTACGTGAATATCAGAAATCCAGTAGAACAGCATATCTCCGACACCGTTGCGGCCGGAACAATATCCTGCAAAAACGGAACAAACGGCGACTGAAGAGAATCGTTCAACGTGACAGAAGTGCAGTCCTTCCGCACATTGCTGCAGATTTCAATGCTGGGCCATAAGCAAGTGTCAGCGTGCAAATCATTCCACGAAACATAATCGATATGGGTTTTCGGAGCCGAAAGCCCACTCATGTAGCCTTGATGACTGCAAGACACAAAGCTTTATGCCTCGCCTGGGGGGGGGGGGGGCAACACCTACATTGGGCTGTTGATAACTGGAAACATGTTGCCTGATCAAACGAGTCTCGTTTCAAACTGTATCGAGCAGATGGATGTGTATGAGTACGGAGATAACCTCAGAAATCCATGGACCCTGCATGTCAGCAGCGGACTGTTCAAGCATATGAGGCTCTTTAACGGTGTGGGGTGTGTGCAGTCGGAGTGATATGTGAACCCTTTATACGTCTAGGTATGACTCTGACAGGTGACACGTACGTAAGCATCCTGCCTGATCACCTGCGTCCAATCATGTCCATTGTGTATCCCTAAGTACTTGGGCAATTTCAACAGGACAATGCGACACCCCACACTCCAGAATTGCTACAGAGTGGTTCAAGGAACGCTCTCCTGAGTTTAAACACTTCCGCTGGCCACCAAACTCCCCAAACATGAACATTATTAAGCGTACCTGGGATGACTTGCAACGTGTTGTTCAGAACAAATCTCCATTTCACTCGTACTCTTACGCATTTATGGAGAGCCCTGCAGGATTCATGGTGTCAGTTCCCTCCAGCACTACTTCAGATATTAGTCGAGTCGAAGGCACGTCGTGTTGCGGCTAATTCTGTTTGCTCGCGGGGGCGCCTACACCATATTAGGTAGGTGTACCAGTTCCTTTTTCTCTTCAGTGTTTGACAATGGCAACAGTTTGCTGTTTCAGCGATACTGACTGGGAATGTTTACATTTATTAATATTATCATTCACATCAATATAAACATAATCTTAAGACTGATTCCATTGAATGTAGACAACCGCAGTAATTCAATAAGTAGAAGGGAGGTGGAATAAACCTCTTCATTTCCTCAGTAGATGGAGTCAGTGTTACTGCCGGCAGGTGCAGTTAATGCGATGTCTGTGTGACATGTTCATTTCCTTTCCCAGGGTACAATTTCGGTTGACAGCCGGCAGCCTTCAACTCCCACGCCGAGTGGATCTGAGGTGCCGATCTGGGCAATGTAACTCCCCCCTTTCTCCACGCTCCCAGCCTAAGCCTTTTCCAGATGGAGCGCTGTCAACTGACCGATAGCATCTGTAGCCTGCAATGGCTATATCGTAGAGGTTGTGTCGTCGTAGTATATGAACACTGACGACAGACTAGGAACACATCCAAGTGCTTAGTGATTGAAGATTACTTTCATAAGAAAATCTGTTCAGTGTGTAATGGAAAATTAGTATGCCACAAACTGACGACAGAACTGAGAACAGAGGCAAGGATCCGACTTAAAGTCCGAAAACTGAGCTACAATTACTCGCATCCCACCTGATAGCGAAGTTACAACACATGATCTGAAATAGCACTCCCAGGAACTGAATTTTCCATCGCATCATGTCACTGGTGTGGTCAGTTTTCAGTCTGCTCCAATGCGTGAGTGACACTCTAACTATGCTATCCAGACTTCTTCCCACGGGATGGCAATATTTCCGGCCTTATCAGTTGAGAAAACGCTGATACCTTTCATGGGAACTACCGCGTCACAACCACACTGGCTCCTCATCTTGGCTGCTGGTTACCTAGAGTATTGCTTCATGTGTCTAACTACATGCCGGAGTTGTCAAAAAGGCTGGTACCCCATGACAAATCCTTCTGTTCCCAACAGGAATGCCTGTACTTCAGTCAACTGTTCTTAAGCGTTTCGAACTTGGCAGCACTCCTCTTCTGTCGTCCGTCTATAAAGTGGCCAACTCTTTCAGAATGAGACCAACACTATGGTTGAACAACACGTGTCTGGCTCTTGGGTACTTCTCTCATGCAGCTGTGGCCTAAACGGAGCCTACTTGTCTTTAGTGCCTAGTGGCGATGTATTAGAATATGACATAAAAGTTCTAGGCGCTTCAGTCCAGAACAGCGCTGCTGCTGTGGTCGCAGGTTCGAATTCTGCCTCGGGCATGGATGTGTGTGATGTCCTTAGGTTAGTTAGGTTTAAGTAGTTCTCAGTTCTAGGGGACAGATGACCTCAGATGTTAAGTCCCATAGTGCTCAGAGCCATTTTGAACTAACAGATGGACAAAGGAAAACTCTTTGTGAAGTCAATTACAAACAGTCAGATGCTGATAACGCTGTATTACTTGATTATGCAGTATCTCGATAACTTTCAAAGTAATCGCTCAGAATCTGATGCAGTTCGCGTTCATTACATAGCCTACCTGGCCTGGTTGCAACACTAAAGATGAACGTCACTATTACATTCTGGTGTCTGATTTACCTGTCATACAAAATAACGCTCTGGTCACTTACATACGATCTGATTGGTTGTTCATGTGTGCATTCTCATTGTAATCCTTCGCTCTGTTCTGGGCGCTTCAATTATTTAGAAAGACATTCTAGTCGCCATAAGAGGTTTATCCCCAGAATATATCCGTAACACCTTAGGTACCACTCCAAATCCATACTGCTACGTCATGAAGATAACGAAAACGCTACACATCTCATACCGATCACCTACACAAAATGGGAAAGTAGCAGTCGATTGTTTTGCTACAGTGGTGAGGCCTGTAATTTACTTTCCACTAGTGCTGCGACTCTACAGAATTTCGTTTGGTTAATTATGTCCATCATAAGGAATTTCAGTTGAACATTGAGAACTGTAGCTCGGAAAAGGCGCATAGTTAAACAAGTACTTTCACGTGCGGCGATCAGTTTATTTATTTATTTATTTCATTATTAATAAATTAATTTATAGGACTAGCACTGGAAAGTAACATTAAGTCAAACATGTCATTTTAATGTGTTGCTTGAGGCTTTCCCGACGGACATGTTGTATATATGGTTCTCGGGCGAGACGTCGGATGTCATTAGTGAAAACTCCACAATATTTCGTCAGCGCAACTCGCCGACATCTTCAGGTGCGACGAACACACTGCTAAGACAGGACCAGGGCTCTCCATTTATGCCAGTTTTAGGCAGGAAGTGCGCATGCGTGGAGGCGCCAAATTCGATGGCCAATAGCGACGATATCAACGGATAGCTGGAAGGACAGTAACGCCACCTACAGGATGAAGAACCAAATACTTCGGCGCACGCGCGGAGGCTGCCGCCGCTGCTCTGCGCTGCCATCGGCAGCCCCAGCGACCTCTGTCGGAAGCCGCAAGCAGTACTGCGCGTCCACGTAGGCGCCTTGATTATCCTCCCGTTGTCAACAGAATATTTATGTTGCTGGCGAATCGTCGTCCGTCTTATGACCAAAAGTATTCCTCTCTGCTCGAAGCGACTTCAATATGGCCAGTGCTGGATCCCATGCTGAACTAAGCTGAAAGCCCGTGTCTCTGTTTACAAGATTCGTCGAGCTACGTATTTCCACTGCTTCCTTACTAACACTGTCCCAGTACGAACTCGTCGATGCGAGAATTTTTGTATGTACGTAATTCATATAATGGCCTGTACTGAGACAATGCTCGGCCACTGCAGACTTTTCTGGTTGCTCCAGACGAGTGTAGCGTCGGTGTTCAGTGCGTCTCTCTTCTACAGTGCGACAAGTTTGTCCGATGTACGTCATGTCGCAGCTACAAGGAATCTCGTAAACACCGGGTCTTCTTAGGCCAAGGCTGTCCTTAGATGAGCCCAAGAGAGCTCTGAGTTTTGCCGGCGGACGAAAAACACATTTAACTTTATGCCTCTTCAATAGTCTTCCTATTTTTGAAGAGACACCGCCGATGTATGGCAAGATGACCATTCCGCTTTGTTCTTCGCTTTCTTCCACTTCCTCACGTTGGGTAACCCGCTTTGGTTGTAAGGCACGGCGAATCTCCCGTTCGGAGTATCCATTTTGTTGGAAAATGGTACGCAGATGGAGTAGCTCATTGGATAAGCTGTCTGAGTCTGATATGGCTCGTGCTCTGTGGACCAACGTCCTCAGTACGCCACTTCGTTGCGAAGGATGGTGACAGCTGGTGGCCTGTAAGTATAAGTCCGTATGTGTTGGTTTACGGTACACTGTGTGACCTAACGTGCCATCTTCCTTTCTCCGTACCAACACGTCCAGGAATGGAAGTTCGCCGTTTTTCTCCATCTCCATCGTGAACTTGATGTTGGGATGAAGCGAGTTAAGACGCCCAAGAAAAACATTCAGCGATGCAATGCCGTGAGGCTGAATGTTTTTCTTGGGCATCTTAACTCGCTTCATCCCAACATCAAGTTCACGATGGAGATGGAGAAAAACGGCGAACTTCCATTCCTGGATGCAATGCCGTGAGGCTGAATGTTTTTCTTGGGCATCTTAACTCGCTTCATCCCAACATCAAGTTCACGATGGAGCTGGAGAAAAACGGCGAACTTCCATTCCTGGACGTGTTGGTACGGAGAAAAGAAGATGGCACGTTAGGTCACACAGTGTACCGTAAACCAACACATACGGACTTATACTTACAGGCCACCAGCTGTCACCATCCTTCGCAACGAAGTGGCGTACTGAGGACGTTGGTCCACAGAGCACGAGCCATATCAGACTCAGACAGCTTATCCAATGAGCTACTCCATCTGCGTACCATTTTCCAACAAAATGGATACTCCGAACGGGAGATTCGCCGTGCCTTACAACCAAAGCGGGTTACCCAACGTGAGGAAGTGGAAGAAAGCGAAGAACAAAGCGGAATGGTCATCTTGCCATACATCGGCGGTGTCTCTTCAAAAATAGGAAGACTATTGAAGAGGCATAAAGTTAAATGTGTTTTTCGTCCGCCGGCAAAACTCAGAGCTCTCTTGGGCTCATCTAAGGACAGCCTTGGCCTAAGAAGATCCGGTGTTTACGAGATTCCTTGTAGCTGCGGCATGTCGTACATCGGACAGACTTGTCGCACTGTAGAAGAGAGATGCACTGAACACCGACGCTACACTCGTCTGGAGCAACCAGAAAAGTCTGCAGTGGCCGAGCATTGTCTCAGTACAGGCCATTATATGAATTACGTACATACAAAAATTCTCGCATCGACGAGTTCGTACTGGGACAGTGTTAGTAAGGAAGCAGTGGAAATACGTAGCTCGACGAATCTTGTAAACAGAGACACGGGCTTTCAGCTTAGTTCAGCATGGGATCCAGCACTGGCCATATTGAAGTCGCTTCGAGCAGAGAGGAATACTTTTGGTCATAAGACGGACGACGATTCGCCAGCAACATAAATATTCTGTTGACAACGGGAAGATAATCAAGGCGCCTACGTGGACGCGCAGTACTGCTTGCGGCTTCCGACAGAGGTCGCTGGGGCTGCCGATGGCAGCGCAGAGCAGCGGCGGCAGCCTCCGCGCGTGCGCCGAAGTATTTGGTTCTTCATCCTGTAGGTGGCGTTACTGTCCTTCCAGCTATCCGTTGATATCGTCGCTATTGGCCATCGAATTTGGCGCCTCCACGCATGCGCACTTCCTGCCTAAAACTGGCATAAATGGGGAGCCCTGGTCCTGTCTTAGCAGTGTGTTCGTCGCACCTGAAGATGTCGGCGAGTTGCGCTGACGAAATATTGTGGAGTTTTCACCATGACATCCGACGTCTCGCCCGAGAACCATGTAATTTTAAATTCGCTATTTTGTCACAATCATTGTGCTTCCTTTTCTACGACTGTGAGAGAACAATGAGCCAAACTTTAATCTTTGATCTTAATGTGTCAGAGATGATAGCTAGAGCAAATACGATAGGGACGAAAGCAACTGATGCTTTTTCTCTTGTGCAGCTCTCACGCAGGGGATTCAGGGGATAGTGAACACGACGCTGTGCGTCTTTCAAATGCAAAGAGAGAAATGTGATCGATGGATGTGTATAACGCAACCTGAGTCCTCCATGGTTGCATGGTCACGACATTTCACTCACCGTAATCGAAAAACTTTGTTGACTGAAAGTCTCTTGAGTTTCCCTCTGCTGCAAATTCCCACATGATAAAATCACTTCCGAAAGATCAGTTTGATAAAAAGTTTTGTAAGAGTGACATTGACGTCCTACAAGAGCACTTGTCTCGTAGGCTCTCTCTACCTTCTGCATACACTATTCACTAGTTACGCGTCATCTGCAGGCCACTGAAATTACTGGCACATTCTATTTGCAGACGATAAAGCTTTGTTGAGGGAAGACCAGACTTCTCATATATCCTGCTGGTAACTAAATATCGTCGTTATCATCATCATCATCCATTGTCTGCGAGGATAATGGGCTCGTCCATTCATTTCAACGCGATGTGTTTTTCACGCACACACTTACCTTGTTCTACCTACTTTCGTAATATTATTTAACTACCTACAGTTAATTTATCATCTCTCTCTTATCCCTCGAGAATTTCCCTTGTCAATCTACCATTAATCCGTCGGGATATATGGTCCAGTCACCGTTATTTCTGTTTCATTAGTGTCACAGTTAGGTCTCTCACTCCAGACTCTATTCTATACATTGTTTGTTCCTACTTTCCTGACTTTTAATTTTTTACATGAAGTACTCCATTTAATTTTGGAAAACATGCAGTTCTGTAATAGTTCTCTCATTACAAGTTGACGTCTCAGAGCGTTAAATCTGAATTGGTGCTGTACGTGGATTAACAAGTTTTGTTTCATACCTACGGGGAATATTAATTCTGATTATTTAGCCTGCAGCAGAGTTTTATTCTTCCCTTTATATCACTTGTAGTTCCTTTTATCGACTTCCGCAATATTACATATAAAAACGAATCAACTGCATCAATGGTTATGCGTTAACATGACTAAGTACTTTTCCGATGTTTAAATTATACATTATTTTGGTAATATTACAATCTACTTTAAGACCTACTTCTACGCAAGCACATTCTTGTACTCGCCGTCGGAAGTAATCCGGACTTCAGAAAATGAGTACTATGTCGTCAGGAAGTCGGGCATGATTCACTAATGTACATGCCATATTCACTTTCCCGGTAGAGCGTTCTGAAAAATCCTCGAGGACTGCTGCAGAAAGGTTTAATTAAATGTCATGGTGCCAAACTAGATTCAGTTCTAAATTTTCCACTACAGTACATTTACAGCTACATCCCAAGACTACTAATCAACTCACATTTCAGTATTTGGCAGAGGGTACCTGGAAAACCATCTACAGACTTTTTCTTTGCTGCTCCACTCTCGAACAGCATACGAAAAAAATTAATCTTTCCATGCGAGCTCTGATTTCTCTTATTTTACTAGGGCGATGATTTGGCCCTATGTTACTGGACGCAAAAAATATTTTAGAATCCACAGGAGAAAGTTGATGATTGAAATTAGGTGAAAATGTGTCACCACAACGGAAAACACATTTGTTTCAATTATTGTCACCCAAATTCGCGTATCGTATCCGTGGCGTTCTCTCCCCTGTTTTGTGATAGCACCAAACCAGCTGCAGTCCTTTGTACTTTGTCGGCCTCCTCCGTCAGTTATGTGTGATACAGGTTCTACGCAGTGCATCAGTATTGCAGAAGAGAACGAACAGCCGTATATAGGCAGTCTCTTCAGTAGACCTGTAGTATCTTGTAAGTGGTGTCGGTATTTGGCTCGATATAGTCTCAACTTCACTTATGTGATCGTTTCCTTTCAAGTTGTTCGTTAATTCTAAACTCCAGGTATTTAGCTGAATTGTGGGGTTTGGCACAAGAAGGAGGCAGCTCCACTTTATGGCTCTATTGTGTTGAACATTCTACCACATACAAAAAAAAAAGGCCGCTTCGTTTGGTGCAAGACAGAGGCAGCTCTACCCACTAGTTTCAGAGAAATCCAACAGATGAAGTTCCCTGTACTCTGAGTTTGCATGAAAACAGAGGCAGCTCCAACAGCTGCCTCGTTCTTCCCCAAAACAATAGCAGGAAGGAGGTTGTGTTACGTATTGTTCAGCAGACAGGTGTAAACATCGCACGTTCTCTGCGAGGGATATTTTTTATCAGGTTCACGGTCTGTTTTGTGGCTCCATCGTCATCTGATTTCACGGTTTCTGTCAATATGAGTGAATTAGAAGAGGAAGGAGCGTTTAATTGTCACTCTTCAGGAAAGTACGAGCCTGCTGGAGATGAGACTTCTACTGATTCAGAAGAAGATTCAAGAAGCAGAGACGCAGTTGTTGGACCACTGAAGAGGAGAAAAGGATCGCACAAGGAACAAAGGGAACGGAACATAAGAAAACAGCGGTAGGTTGACGGAAAGAAGTACATGAGCACGAGTGGAAAAAACATGCCTCACCGGACTACACGTAATGATTACAATAGAAAATACAAGTGTTTTACTATATTTGACGTTGAAGCAAGGCATCATATTATTAACGATTTTAATGGCCTAACGACAAAACATACCCAAGATGTGTATTTGGCTGGTTACATTGAAGTTTTACCTGTTAACAGAAATAGGCCAAAGAGTGGAACAGGAAAGCCCAGGGCGTTTTCAAATGTTTATACTGTTCGAGTCGATGAGATTAATGCAAGAGTCTGTAATAAAGTATTTGCGTCACTCCATGGTGTGTCCGGAAAGCGAGTGGAAAACATCGCAAAGCAACTTTCTCTTGACGGATCTATCACACCAAACCCAGATGGTAGGGGTAAGCATAATACAAGACCCAAGAAAATTCCAGATGAAACTGTGCAAAAGGTCCATTGTTACATCGACAGTTTTCCTAGGCGAGAATCGAATCACAGTGGACGAGACAATATCAACAGGCAATACTTCCCTGCAGACCTCACTATCAAAGCAATACATCGTTTGTGCATGGAGAAGCACCCTGAATCTCCAGTAGAATATGAGTTTTACTTTCGGTACTTCAAGACAAACTTTAACATCCGATTCGGGCACCCAAGATCGGACATGTGTCAAAAGTGTGACAACATACAAAAGGAACTCAGTGCCTCTTCTATCTCAGATGAGAGACGTAAGGAGCGCGAGGATCCCAAGCTACTTCATCAAAGTCGGTCGGATTAATTTTATCAAGATATTAAAGACAGGATGGCACTTGCACAATGTAACAATGACACCGAGATGTTGTGCTTCGAATACCAACAAAATATGCCTCTCCCCGAAGTTCTTTCTGGTGACGCATTTTATAAACGCCAGTTGTGGGTCTATAACTTTGCGACTTCGTCTGGTAAGACTGAAAACATCATTTTTATCGATATGATGAAACCATCAGAAAAAAGTCGCCTAATGAGCCAGTAAGTTTTATAATCCAATAACTGTGCCTCAAAAAATAAAAATCATTCGTTAACGCAGTACCTGTTTTACCTTGTGCAAAGTGGCCGCTTCACGAAGATCGTTCATCGATTCCCAGAACCGGGCCACAGCTTTATGCCATGCGACAGCGCGTTCGGTAATATAGAAAAGCGTTTGGGGAAGATGGAAAGAATTTTTCTTCCAGTGGACTCTGCTCACACTATCAGAAGAATCAGCCCCAAATTTCATGTCATTGAAATGAACCACAGACTTATTTCCCACTTTGTTGACACGTTGAAGACATTTTTTGTAAAGAACCTTTACATATCATTGCCGAACAAGAAAAGGGGAAAAAATTTAATCACTAAGTACAAAATATTCGTCTATGAACAGACATACATCGGTAAAGGGATTATTCAATGCAGTGCGGCCTTAGCGATGACTGTCTTCGATAATGCGCAAATTTGCAACCAAGGAGCTGCGAGTGTCAGAAAATTGACCACCTTCATCAGGCTTATGACTGTCTCCTCCCGCTTAAAGGCCAAAAGTTTAAAGATGTCAAAGAGCTGGCCAGAAAGTATGTTGGGCAAAACGAAATGTGGTTTTTACAACCAGTTGACGACAAATACTTCAAACGATCCTGAGGTGTCTGAAGGGGAGCTAGAAGAAACAGTGGAATTAATGTATTATGCCAATAATGTTGTACTTTCTTTATTAATAAAGGTTTTTTAAACTGAAATATGGTTAATTATGAATAAAATGGTCGTACAAAGAGTTTTTCATTCACTTTGGAGCAAAACGGAGGCAGCTCCAAAATTCAAAACTCTATTGAACGTACCTGAGTGAATGAACTTGTGTGTATTCTCGTCAGTAGTATTAGATAACCCATAGCCTAAAACAAGGCTGACAGTTTTTTTCGTTTTGGTGAAAAGGCAATTTTTACAGCTTTTTTCTTAATTTGGCACAAACTGGAAAAAGTGAGCTGCCTACTTCTTGCACCAAACCCATCAATTGACAATCTTTAGATTTGTGTGATTCAGCGCGTAATCTACATTTGCCGAATTCGTTGTAGTACTAATATAGGCCCTATTTATATTGATAGGTCTCTGTTGGATTCCTTTCATGTTAATTTCTTATATCTGTTGTCATTTACGGCATACATTCCACTTCTAAATTTACTGTGGTGTTTCTGACTCTATCTGGGAGGAGACTGAGCTGTGGAATGTGTTACCTTTACACATAATCAAGAACGATATGTCACACTAGTACACTTTAATACACATTTTATATGTAATTCATGTCACACAGTCTCATACGGAACCTACATCCGCTTTATTTTATATACTGTATATGATAAGACACTGTCATCCCCCTTCCCTTCTGTGTGAAAGCATGAGTGAGCAAATGTATTTCTAGTTGCATGCTTGATGGTAGCAGACATGCCTGTCTGCTAGAGAACAGTAGGACCAACATCGGAACAGGTAGCTACGCTTTCTAAAAGCAAAGAGGTTTCTATTCTTAGTATGGTCCTGTCCGTCCCTTGTCATGTTGGTATAGGAAGCTGCCTCTCTGGTCACTTCCGTTTGTTTATGTGAAGCACCCTCGGTAGGGGCCCAGGCCAGTCTGTCCGTGGCGAGCGTCTGAAGTGGTAAGATCTCTGGCTAAGTGCGTCTCTGCTAAGTATGTAGGACAATGGATTTCTTAAGTTCGGCCTAACTGAAAATTTAATCAGCTTTATATCGGGTTTAGATCTAAAATATCTAATGTTATCTTAAATAGCAACGCAGTGTAATTTGGGTGTGAGGTTCAGAATAGCTTCCGGTAGTTGCTTTGTCACTACTTTGTGAGTAAAGTGGAAGCACGTGATGATCAGTAACTGTAACTAAGATCATCAACCTTAAATGCGAATGTGCGTGAGATTATAACGTCTCGTCTTGACAATATTTTTCTTTGCAAAAACAGACATAATGTCTTACGGGATAACCGCAATCAGTGATTTTTTAATGTTACTTAAAATCCGTCTTGATTGCAAATTTTTTTTTTTTATTATTCATATGACCGGTTTCGGTTCATTCAGAACCATCTTCAGATCTGTAAAGATAATTATACTAATTTACTATTTCACGAAAGCAAATCTTTTTTTATCCTGTCTAATCAACATCAAATGTACCAGAACGTACCTGATTTTTCAGTTACAGGAGTAACCCGTCCAAATCCAGCAACTTTCACATGCTACGTCACATAAAATTGGTTGGCAGAGTGCACGTCATTTATATTAAATATAACACTATTACCGACAGGTGGCGTCTGGTACATTTGTTACATTCCATTTGCACATACTGTATTCAGTAGATCTTTTTTATATTAAAAATATTTAATTAAAATATGTAGATGTCAAAGCTAAAATCTGTACTTGTCAGGATTAAAAAACAGTAAAATTATCGTTTTTATACGATCTAAAAGGCATAGGGCGATTTATATATCTATGGTGCTGGTGTGAACTTGTTTTCTTCTACGGTCTGCTTCCGTGGTTCCCGCCACTTTGGTGTTGTGCCGCGGTCCGCTCAGTCGTCTGCTGTCCCTCGCCGCGGGCAAGAGGGCCGCACAGGAGGGCCCCGTCAACGACGCCAGGCGTTGCACGCGTCTTCCGGCTTCTCCACCGCGCACCATCTCTCATCCCTCGGCCTTGGATCTCCATGCGCAACAGTTGTCATCTTAGTAGGTCGTCATAAATGCTAAAGTAGGCGTTATGATTGAATTCGCTTTGTTCGTTGAGGATTAAATCCTGATCTTTATTTTTGTGCGTGTATATTTCGATCTCTTCTAAAATGTTAAGCAACCGCCCCTTATTAGCTCTATGCAGGATGTCTAAGTTGTTTTCAATATTCGTGACTGAGTGCTTTGTCGCAGCCATATGCGCCCCAAAAGCTGTTTTGTTTTGAGAATAGGTGTGCTCCCTGAATCTGGTTTCAAAATTCCTACCAGTCTGCCCTATATATTGTTTACAGCAGTCATTACATTTGATTTTATATACACCTGAATCCTGAAATTTATTCCTACTATTACATATTCTATGCCGGAGCTTCAATTTTAACGTGTTGTTTGTTCGGAACCCTATTGTAACGTCGGATTTACGAAAGCATCTTTCAATTTTGTCTGCAATTCTTCCATTGTAAGTGAGAGCTACATATTTTTTCCTGTTGTTCCTCTTAACTGCTACTTGGCTTCCTTCTGTTTGTTCCATTTGCCTCTTCTTTATCTTCCTATAAATATTCATCACCTGCTTACACGTATATCCGTTCGCTAACGCCACTTGTTTTAAAATACTTAACTCCTTTTCTACTTCGTGTTGGCTTAGTGGCAATCTTAGTAGCCTGTATACCATCGAAGTAAAATACTAACACTAATAAAGAAAAATGGGAAGCATGAATTTAGCATATTCAGAAAACCTACGTGTACAGATCTAGTTATCAATGAGCGCTCTTGTCACCCACCGCGATACAAATGGGCATATTTTACTTCGATGGTATACAGGCTACTAAGATTGCCACTAAGCCAACACGAAGTAGAAAAGGAGTTAAGTATTTTAAAACAAGTGGCGTTAGCGAACGGATATACGTGTAAGCAGGTGATGAATATTTATAGGAAGATAAAGAAGAGGCAAATGGAACAAACAGAAGGAAGCCAAGTAGCAGTTAAGAGGAACAACAGGAAAAAATATGTAGCTCTCACTTACAATGGAAGAATTGCAGACAAAATTGAAAGATGCTTTCGTAAATCCGACGTTACAATAGGGTTCCGAACAAACAACACGTTAAAATTGAAGCTCCGGCATAGAATATGTAATAGTAGGAATAAATTTCAGGATTCAGGTGTATATAAAATCAAATGTAATGACTGCTGTAAACAATATATAGGGCAGACTGGTAGGAATTTTGAAACCAGATTCAGGGAGCACACCTATTCTCAAAACAAAACAGCTTTTGGGGCGCATATGGCTGCGACAAAGCACTCAGTCACGAATATTGAAAACAACTTAGACATCCTGCATAGAGCTAATAAGGGGCGGTTGCTTAACATTTTAGAAGAGATCGAAATATACACGCACAAAAATAAAGATCAGGATTTAATCCTCAACGAACAAAGCGAATTCAATCATAACGCCTACTTTAGCATTTATGACGACCTACTAAGATGACAACTGTTGCGCATGGAGATCCAAGGCCGAGGGATGAGAGATGGTGCGCGGTGGAGAAGCCGGAAGACGCGTGCAACGCCTGGCGTCGTTGACGGGGCCCTCCTGTGCGGCCCTCTTGCCCGCGGCGAGGGACAGCAGACGACTGAGCGGACCGCGGCACAACACCAAAGTGGCGGGAACCACGGAAGCAGACCGTAGAAGAAAACAAGTTCACACCAGCACCATAGATATATAAATCGCCCTATGCCTTTTAGATCGTATAAAAACGATAATTTTACTGTTTTTTAATCCTGACAAGTACAGATTTTAGCTTTGACATCTACATATTTTAATTAAATATTTTTAATATAAAAAAGATCTACTGAATACAGTATGTGCAAATGGAATGTAACAAATGTACCAGACGCCACCTGTCGGTAATAGTGTTATATTTAATATAAATGACGTGCACTCTGCCAACCAATTTTATGTGACGTAGCATGTGAAAGTTGCTGGATTTGGACGGGTTACTCCTGTAACTGAAAAATCAGGTACGTTCTGGTACATTTGATGTTGATTAGACAGGATAAAAAAAGATTTGCTTTCGTGAAATAGTAAATTAGTATAATTATCTTTACAGATCTGAAGATGGTTCTGAATGAACCGAAACCGGTCATATGAATAATAAAAAAAAAAAAATTTGCAATCAAGACGGATTTTAAGTAACATTACAATATTTTTCAATGTAGCAACTTTTCTTTATGTTCAACCGACGTGGGGTGTACTTTGTGAGACCAGTACCACATGCTTATACAATTGTTTGACCCATCATGTCAATAGTAAGACGATATTAACCAGTTCGAGGTTTTCTTTTGGAAATTGCTTTTCGATGTAATTTATTTTAATTATCAAAATTATTGTGGAGTTACGCTCTTTGTGTAAACAAAGTTGACGACGTTTAGCATGTGGTGTAATCATCAACGTAGCGCTCAGCTATTCTTTTCGGGAAGATTTCACAGACAGTTAATACGAATGTAGTATACCAGTGTGTGGTAATTTCATGATAGACAGGATTGCGCTACGAGCGTAGCTTCTTTCGGTGAAAATTGAATCGGTTGGTTGTGGTTAATTTCCTCTTGCATATGTTTCAACGTTCTTCGTGTGTTATTTTATGAATGCAGTGTTGTATGCAGTCTCCCAATTTTGGCCGCATATTTGATGTGTTCCGTAAGATTACAAACTCACATTTCCACAATCCTAAATAAGGCACCAGTTTAGTTATGAATCAAGATTAATATGCTGAAATTTTAATGGAACAATGATCAGTGTTAAAATAAATGTCCAAATATAATCTGATTTATTTCTTTTTATTTAAATTCTCTTTTATATATATATATCACCGGTTGTCGTAAGATGACTATTAAAAGACTATAATTAATTTTAGTCTGGTTGTGAATTTCGTAAGCTAGACTG
Organism: Schistocerca nitens; assembly: GCF_023898315.1. Classification (NCBI taxonomy): domain Eukaryota; kingdom Metazoa; phylum Arthropoda; class Insecta; order Orthoptera; family Acrididae; genus Schistocerca; species Schistocerca nitens. The sequence goes on along the minus strand of NC_064618.1, from coordinate 158,302,663 downwards.
GATAACTGGTGAAACAGTTGCTCAGTAATGCAAGGTTAAATTCCTCAGATAGCTCACAGCTTTTTACCCGCTTTTATTGTCTTGAATATCAGCACCGCTTTCAGAACAACTTAATGCAGCAACTTTATAATATTACGCCGCGATTCTCATTATTTGGAGTCGATTGCCACTTTTCGCACCATACAGATATCTAATGAAAATTATCTTCCAATTTGTTTTGACCTTGTGATGACTTTACTAGACAGTAAATGACTGAATCATCTGCAGACCACATAAGACGGCTGCTAGGACTGTATCCCAAATTGAATATATAGTTGACGAACAACGGAGGGCCTAAAGCAGGGGTTGCCAAGCTTTCGGCTCGCGAGCCGTGCTTTGCAACATTCACCATAGCTCTCAGTGAGACAGCATACGTATATCATCCACTACCATGGCACCCACGGCACGCTGTGTGATAGGGAGGAGTGATAAACGGCGGACGCTCCGATTTTAAATAGCAGTGCAGTCGTGCCGCACATGGTTTGGTTTCATATTTCTCGACCACGTACATCAAAAAAGAAACAAACTTTCAATATTAGTTAATTATTTTTGGTACGCTGAAGACATAATACAGGGTGATTCAAAAAGAATACCACAACTTTAAAAATGTGTATTTAATGAAAGAAACATAATATAACCTTCTGTTATACATCATTACAAAGAGTATTTAAAAAAGTTTTTTTTCACTCAAAAACAAGTTCAGAGATGTTCAATATGGCCCCCTCCAGACACACGAGCAATATCAACCCGATACTCCAACTCGTTCCACACTCTCTGTAGCATATCAGGCGTAACAGTTTGGATAGCTGCTGTTATTTCTCGTTTAAAATCATCAATGGTGGCTGGGAGAGGTGGCAGAAACACCATATCCTTAACATACCCCCATAAGAAAAAATCGCAGGGGGTAAGATCAGGGCTTCTTGGAGGCCAGTGATGAAGTGCTGCAGACAGTGCTTGAACCAATTTCAGACGATAAGGTTTCATAACTAATCTTTTTCGTAGGACTCTCCATACAGTTGATTGTGGAATTTGCAGCTCTCTGCTAGCTCTGCGAGTCGATTTTCCTGGGCTGCGAACAAATACTTGCTGGATGCGTGCTACATTTTCATCACTCGTTCTCGGCCGTCCAGAACTTTTCCCTTTGCACAAACACCCATTCTCTGTAAACTGTTTATACCAATGTTTAATACACCACCTATCAGGAGGTTTAACACCATACTTCGTTCGAAATGCACGCTGAACAACTGTCGTCGATTCACTTCTACCGTACTCAATAACACAAAAAGCTTTCTGTTGAGCGGTCGCCATCTTAGCATCAACTGACGCTGACGCCTAGTCAACAGCGCCTCAAGCGAACAAATGTACAACTAAATGAAACTTTATAGCTCCCTTAATTCGCCGACAGATAGTGCTTAGCTCTGCCTTTTGTCGTTGCAGAGTTTTAAATTCCTAAAGTTGTGGTATTCTTTTTGAATCACCCTGTATAATTATTATATGGTACAAACTGTCGGCACACAAACGGATGGAGAGGATTTCCCGGAATTTCGCAGGCATCATCGTGACTTCTTTAGTTTCATAATCGAAAGAAATCTTTTCACACACATAATCTAGTTGACATATTCTATCACATTTGCAAACTCTTTGTGGAGACGTATAAACTCTTCCTAAGGAGAACAATGTAGATGTCCTGGGCAGTTTGAACGTGGAAAGATTTGTCTTTAAAACGAGAATTATATTTCTGATCCGTTTCAACTGCACATGCAAAGGGGAACTTTCAACTGAAACGGCAGTCGGTCTCAAAAAATAGTTGGAACGCGGATGCAAGGCTGGCAGTGTCCTCAAAAACATTTAGAAAGTATTCTTGTAATTCTTTCAAGGCTACAATGAATTCTTCAAACCTCGCACTTTGCTTAAGGCCTCTGAGCTTAGGGAACACCACTGTGTCTTTCGTCAGATTCGAGTTTCTTTTAAGATGCACTCACATCAAATCACTAAATATATTTCTCCAGCTGTAATGTCTTACAATGGGGAGCGCTCAGTTAACTTAAAATGCGAGGTCATCAATCCATTCTGGATGCTCTAATTTTCGTTCCAGGAATTTTTTTCTTCATAAGTTCAACGATAGTGGAAGGCATGCCTCTTGATTTCCCATTAAGACATAAAGTCTCCGAACTCTTCGCTCCGTCCATCGAAATCTGTTACAACGAACAGTGGAATGAGGTGTTCGACTTCATAAATTCAGTTCAGTTGCTTCACGAGCTCCATGCCTGCAAGTCCTTCTCGATACACAGCACAATGAACCCCGTCCGTCGATCATTGTAATATTTTTATTGTCAAATGGATCTTTTATTTCATTCTCAATGTTGTAGTGTCGTTTATTAGCTCGTCCAGTTATGCGACTCTGTAATAAATATCGAGAATTCTCATCCCTCTTTCCTCTCATTGACATTTGTTTTTGAAGGTTCATGACAATGGATTTCCAGACTGCTTCTTTCTGTGTAGGCAGTGGACCTGTGAGCGTCCACCATACCACGAAAAAATAGCGAATAGAAAATTGTGCCGTCACCACGATTCTGATTCTGACGAACTGAAGACAGTCGCGCCAGCCAAATTAGCAGTACCGCAATGCTGACTGAAATGTCCCGCTGTACTTGGTACTTCAGGGAAGGAACGAGCAATATTTATTTCGTCCTCTTGGCCCTCTCGCAGCCCGCTCACCACACGTGCGTGCCGTTTTGCACACCGTGGCCGGCTCTTGCTGTAGCACTTCTTTGGAGAACGCCAGGTATCATTCCCGTATTACTCGACGACTTTCCGTCAATACCTGGGTGGCATTTCAGATAGGAAATCACGAGCCCAGTCGCACATCTGAGACGATACTCTATCGGCATCCAATTTTATTAGCAGTCGCTAGTAATGAACGGTGTCAAAAGACTTGTGGAAATCTAAATATATGGAATCTATTTAAGACACGCTAGTTGTGTATCACAAAAACAGTATTTTCTGAATCCATGCTAGCCGGCCCTTGTGACCGAGAGGTTCTAGGCGCTTCATCCAGAACCGCACTGCTGCTACGGTCTCAAGTTAGAATCCTGCCTAGGGAATGGATGTGTTTGATGTCCTTAGGTTTGTTAGGTTTATGTAGTTCTAAGTCTAGGAGACTGATCACCTCAGATGTCCCATAGTGCTTAGAACCATGTGAACCATTTGAAATTGAATCCGTGCTGTTTTTCAATGTATCGTTTTCTTCGAGGTAATTCATAATGTACTTATACGGTGTATGCTCCAAATTCCTACACCAAATCACTGAACATGGTATGTAATTCTGAGGTTTACTTATATTTCGTTTCTGAGTGTTGGCGTAATTGTGCAGTCTTCTACTATTTCGCTATGACGTTGTATCTGACTGCTAAGTATGGAGCCATTTTAACAGCATACTCTGAAAGTAACAAACTGATACGGACCGGACCGGACGACCGGATGACTTGACCTTATTATGTGATTTAATCTGCTTCTCTACACTGATGACTTCGACTTGTATGTTACTCATGTTGGTAGCTATTCTTGATTTTAACTACGGTATACTTACTTCTTTTTCTATAGTGAAGGTATTTCGGAAACTGTGTTTAGTAAAAAAAATGGTTCAAATGGCTCTGAGCACTATGGTACTTAACATCTGAGGTTATCAGTCCCCTACACTTGGAACTACTTAAACCTAACTAACCTAAGGACATCACACACATCCATGCCCGAGGCAGGATTCGAACCTGCTACCGTAGCAGCAGCGCGGCTCCGAAATGAAGCGCCTAGAACCGCTCGCCCACCGCGGCCGGCTGTGTTTAGTATCTCTACTTTAGTGGTACTGTAATCGGTAAGATTACCATTGCTGTATGCTAACACGCAGTGCAGGTATAGGTCTTTCCGATGTTTTACTGTAATACAATCAGAACCTCTTTGGATTTTCTGCCAGATTAAGAGTCAGAGTTTCGTTCTGGATACTATTAAAAGCATCTCTTATTGAAGTCCCCAATAAATTTTGAGCTTCTGTAAAACATCGAAAATCTTGGATATTTTGCGCCTTTTTCGTTAATTCTGCAACAGTGTTTTGCCTTGTCTTTGTACCGCGGCAGATACGTACCATTTCCTTTTACTACATTTGGTATATATTTCTCATTTGGGATCTGTACTGTTTCGTTGAATTCAAGTCCCGTCCGGTCCATGCTTACATACTTACTGACGAAGAAGCGGAGACTGTATCCTTGGAAGGCATAAAATAATTCTTTCTACTTTTTTAAGAGACATAAATTTTGCTCATATTTTTTGGTGGATTTCAACGACTTTGCTGTCCTAAGTCCCCGTATCTGTTATGATGTCCCCTGCTGACTCAGGCTGATCTTTTGTTAAGAGATGAAGTATGTTATTGTAACCTTTTACACATGGAGTTAGCTATTGAAGTATCTCATCAAAGTAACTTCGTGAAAAGCTTCCAGCACCATTTCGGACCACATTTTATGCCCGTCGCCAACTTTAAACGTGTATTTTCGCCAACATACCGGGACTATATTAATCTATACCAACTATAATCGTAATCGCGGTGTTCCTATTTCAAATGAGACTCAAGCTGTCTTTCAACTTTTAAGCAGCTAGCAGCTGTATCAACCGAGTCAGTGAATCGGTACAAGGAAGTAATTACTATTTTATTCAAGTTGTCAAGTATAGCCTCTACCCATACTAATCCAATGTCGGAGGAAGGCAACGGCAAACCACCTCCATTAGAACCTTGCGTAGTACGGCGGTGCGGGTCTCCCGCATCGTTCCCCTAAGCTCTGTCACGAATCTCGCGCGAGATTCGGCATAAATACCGTGACTGCACCTGGGCTCTTCGGTAGTTGTGTACTCACCTGATGATGGCCGGACGTCTCTGGGCCGAAATATCGTGGCAGAATGTCGACGAGATCCGGCTGCATACCCGGAAATTATTAGAAGATGATAAGATGGTATCTACAAAGTTTATATTACGTAAATGAACTTCTAAGATACTGCCGTATTCCATAGATAAACTACTTAAAAGCATACTATGTCACTAAGCTAACAATACGCGCAACAATTAATAAATTATTTAAAACCATACGTGTTATTATCCCTTCTCTTGAAAGGTTTGCCATTGTTTATTTACATTAGGCAATAAAAAAACTGAACATTACGAAACCGCCGCTAGAAAAACTCATGTGAATAATGCTGTCGCGAAATGTTGCGTCAACCAGTCTGAATTAAGTGTGATAATGATGGGCTGAAATAAGCAGAAAGACAGAAAAACCACGCATGCAGAACAAAATACTATCAACTTCTGAATCCTTCACGAGAAGTGATGAACTTTATGCTGTTTTAAACAAAAATAAATTTTCTACAAGATATGTTTATGAAGAAAACGCAGTAAAACATTTTCTATTAGCTAGGAATACGTGACCTTTCTGCTAAAAATTACCATTACAGAAATTTTCGTGGTAGTTTAATCTTCAGCGTTGTCATGGATAGAGCTGTATATGTTCGATCAAACAGTAGCCTACATCATTTTGCACAGGGCTCGGTGTGACTAAGGTTCGTTAGATACATTTTTTTGCACGTCCAAGGATTTTCCAATGAATTTTAGCCACTGGTGAATAAAATCGTCAGTGTATGAGCATCGAAACGATAATCAACTGCAACAAGTTTTTTTAGTCATACACAAATGCGGCTCTTAAAATGCAACATGTTTCTACGAAACACAGTTTCATGTGCAAATACGTGATTTTTTCATACGTAAAACACGAACGATGAAAATTTTTTCCAAAAGCGGCTCATAATTGCCATAAGAATAAATTTTTATTATCATCTTTACCGCTTTGAACAGTGTAGCACCTGCCATTCACATAAAACCGGATTTCATTGCAACTTTCGACTGATATAACGTGACAATGGATAAAACTTACACAGAACAACATGACGACCATTAATTACATGTAATTGGCTGCCTTCTTGCAAAATATGAACCGATTCGCACAAGTATGATACACAGAAATGCCGTGATATCCGAGTGAAGCTAGATTTTTGAAAGCGAGCTTTCAATTTTATCGTAAGTTTCTATTTTTTATTTATTTGAATTACTTTTAACCGTTTTACAGCATTCAGTTCTCGTAACTGCTACCCTTAGCTCGACTTTAAACCATCGTATCTAGACAAGGGGTAAGATTAATGGGTAAAAAAGACTTTAATTTAGAATATATCCATTTATCTATCTTCGCACATAGTTTGAACCGTTTTGTAATAGTTCAAAACGTCGAAGTGACGCGCTTCAGAAACCTTCTAGTAAAACGCGTTTATTGCACATAAATTCCAAATGATGCAAGATTTTTTCAAACTTTTAAAACTTACCTTAGTCCAAAATCCCATTTACCGTGTGAAAAGGACAGAACAATAAGTCTTTCTCCATGAGGTAAGATTATTTCCAGGTGGTTAAAGCTTACTTTAGACCAAGAACCGATAAACCGGTAAACTGAATTTGAACAACCAGTCTCGCTGCCTTAAATAACTATTAAGAATGTTTTTGTACGTAAATTCCGAACGATACCGACCGTTTTTTGCATCTAAAACCCAACCAGCGCACATACAGATGGTACCGTTAGTCTGACACTAATTTATGCCCAATTAAAACATTTAGCAAAAGGATTTCATCGATTCGCACAATTTGGCTGGGCGCCAATTCCAATTCGTAATTCAAATCCTACTTAATACACTGCTACACAGCTAAATGTTCGAATGGCTATACAAATTGCCGCTTCTCCATGATAAATCAAAAACGTTTCACGCCGTATTCCTATTCCTAGTTGCAATACGGGTCGAGTACCGAGACCCCCCCCCCAAAAAAAAAAAAAATAAATAAATAAAAACCAGGACCCTGGGCACTGCCTTTTCATATACACTCCTGGAAATGGAAAAAAGAACACATTGACACCGGTGTGTCAGACCCACCATACTTGCTCCGGACACTGCGAGAGGGCTGTACAAGCAATGATCACACGCACGGCACAGCGGACACACCAGGAACCGCGGTGTTGGCCGTCGAATGGCGCTAGCTGCGCAGCATTTGTGCACCGCCGCCGTCAGTGTCAGCCAGTTTGCCGTGGCATATGGAGCTCCATCGCAGTCTTTAACACTGGTAGCATGCCGCGACATCGTGGACGTGAACCGTATGTGCAGTTGACGGACTTTGAGCGAGGGCGTATAGTGGGCATGCGGGAGGCCGGGTGGACGTACCGCCGAATTGCTCAACTCGTGGGGCGTGAGGTCTCCACAGTACATCGATGTTGTCGCCAGTGGTCGGCGGAAGGTGCACGTGCCCGTCGACCTGGGACCGGACCGCAGCGACGCACGGATGCACGCCAAGACCGTAGGATCCTACGCAGTGCCGTAGGGGACCGCACCGCCACTTCCCAGCACATTAGGGATACTGTTGCTCCTGGGGTATCGGCGAGGACCATTCGCAACCGTCTCCATGAAGCTGGGCTACGGTCCCGCACACCGTTAGGCCGTCTTCCGCTCACGCCCCAACATCGTGCAGCCCGCCTCCAGTGGTGTCGCGACAGGCGTGAATGGAGGGACGAATGGAGACGTGTCGTCTTCAGCGATGAGAGTCGCTTCTGCCTTGGTGCCAATGATGGTCGTATGCGTGTTTGGCGCCGTGCAGGTGAGCGCCACAATCAGGACTGCATACGACCGAGGCACACAGGGCCAACACCCGGCATCATGGTGTGGGGAGCGATCTCCTACACTGGCCGTACACCACTGGTGATCGTCGAGGGGACACTGAATAGTGCACGGTACATCAAAACCGTCATCGAACCCATCGTTCTACCATTCCTAGACCGGCAAGGGAACTTGCTGTTCCAACAGGACAATGCACGTCCGCATGTATCCCGTGCCACCCAACGTGCTCTAGAAGGTGTAAGTCAACTACCCTGGCCAGCACGATCTCCGGATCTGTCCCCCATTGAGCATGTTTGGGACTGGATGAAGCGTCGTCTCACGCGGTCTGGACGTCCAGCACGAACGCTGGTCCAACTGAGGCGCCAGGTGGAAATGGCATGGCAAGCCGTTCCACAGGACTACATCCAGCATCTCTACGATCGTCTCCATGGGAGAATAGCAGCCTGCATTGCTGCGAAAGGTGGATATACACTGTACTAGTGCCGACATTGTGCATGCTCTGTTGCCTGTGTCTATGTGCCTGTGGTTCTGTCAGTGTGATCATGTGATGTATCTGACCCCAGGAATGTGTCAATAAAGTTTCCCCTTCCTGGGACAATGAATTCACGGTGTTCTTATTTCAATTTCCAGGAGTGTATATATTTTTTTGTTTTCAACTTGAGAACTACATGTAAGTATTGCGTGTGTGCGAGCTCGGCACTCGTATGTGTCTGTGGAGTGGAGTGTAATGTTTGTGTTGTATGATTATGGTGATGATATTGAGAGAAGGAAGAGGATGCAACCTGGTGCCAGCACATAGGCTACTCCTCTTGAATAGCACCAGGAGGGGCACCAAGCTTAACGTGCCCGTCCAACGGATGGATTATCGTTAACAGTGTCACTTGCCCCACTTCATGGGAAACTGTAGACACGTTTGCTATTCAAACAGCGACATTAGGCCAAAATCTGGTGGTCAGGAACTTCAACGGCACTGCTTCTCCTCCACTTGCCAGCCCAATAGTGACAATGTATATTTTTTTCCATTATCAGGAGACAAACTGTCTTATCCCCGGGTCGAGGGCAAACGTACAAGTGTATGCTAGCAACCTTGTGGTTATATTTTTATTTTCTTTAATACCAAGTTCCACACATCCCTGAACCCTACAAGAAAGTAAGCTCAAGTCACCACCACTTTCACTCTGAACTTAAGAAGAAACCCCCCAAAAACTCCACCACTTCAGGCGTTGGCCCTGTCAGTAAGGCCCCCAATAAAATCTTCCGCCGGCTGCTGTGGCCGAGCGGCTCTAGGCTCTTCAATCCGGAACCGCGCTGCTGCTACTGTCGCAGGTTCGCATCCTGCCTCGGGCATGGATGTGTGTGGTGTCCTTAGGTTAGTTCGGTTTAAATAGTCTAGGGGACTGATGACTAAAGCTGTTAAGTCCCATAGTGCTTAGAGCCATCTGAACCATTTAAAATCTGCCAAATAAGAAAGCAGGACACAAGGAAGATTTTCTTATTTGTCTTTTTTATTCTTTTCTCATTTCTTAGTCGCACTGTCACATACCCGCAAAGACTGGCGATCGCCTTCGACATCAGTGGAACCATATTCGCATGTGTCGAGCCATTAGTAGATAATCGATGCATGTCTTCTGGTAAGTGTGTATGAATGACCGTTAAGAGGATAGGATATGTAAACTGAAGCGGAAAAACGTATGTCAGCTGCTCCTAGCATGGATGTTTCAGCTGAGAGGGGGTTGCAGAGATTGCTCCGAAGGAAGTCCGAGGATTATTGTTGGCACTTCGGATTCTTGTCAACCGCACAATATCGGTCGTTAGAGTATTTCCTGATATCGAAGGCTGATTTACGTCGCCGCCAAAGTGGGTCTTATCCAATGGTAAATTGTCTGTGTCTGGAAAGAGAAGTATTTGAACTGAGATGCTGTCAGGAGTTGGCGATGATCGCCAACATCAAGCAGACCAAAATCAATATATAGCTCGCCTCATCGCAGATAAGTCGTTGGCCATCGCCGACTTGCAAACCATACTTGGTACATAATGGCGATGCCGCCAGCTATATGCGGTGAAGACGGGGCTGGCATACTTGGTTCCCATTTTCCCTCAAGTACCAAGTGGACCGGACATCTTATGCAAGAGTATGGGCGTGCACTGTTCACCACACGGCATTGCACCGGACCATGAATGGTTTTTTTCAATTACATTCGGCAGAAACGTTAACTCAAGCGACGCATACACCGTCTTGGCCGTCGGTAGACGTCGTCCTGCAATAGCTGCACAAAGGAAAGAAGTAGTTCAAGCACAAAAAGGGCGCTGAGGCGTGTGTCAGCGGCACTGAAGCAACGAGCGAGCTCGAGGTAAGGGCCCTATCAGTAGGCTGGTGAGGCACACCACATTATATGTCAAGCATGCTATCAAAGAGGGCTGCTGCTCGATGCTAGACATGACAAAAATGGATGCCTCCTTTGCCCTTTGAGAGGGTGAGAGGCTCTTAGATGACCTTAAATAATACGCCTGGTCTCACAAAGGAACCCTATGTAACTAACATCCGTCCCGCCATCAGCGGTGGGGTGGGGAAAGTCTGGGCCACGTGCAGGATTCGCGACGTGATATAAACGTTGGCCGTAACGTTGCTGTATCTCCAAGGTTCGGAGTCGTTGGTCAAGTAGCTCCACCCGGATCCGATGTAATAAGCGAGTATTTTAAAGAGCCACATCTCACCACAAGTATGCCGTAAAGTCAATGCCCGGACAGCTTATCGTGTCGTAGTGGAGCACCACATTCATCGGGCAGCTCACATCCTATAGGTGGCGCGCGAGAATTGCAAATGTTGATGATGCTGCCTGAAGCATCCCCACAGGACTCTGTCCACTCCAATACTGCCAGAATATCGACGCCGCTGGGCAAAGGAGAACGAGATCAGTAGCGTAGGCCATGCAAGAAATAGTGAGGCCGCCAATGGTTATCCCGGTGAGGTGTTGGCCGAGGCCGCAAAATAACGGTTACATGACGAGAGCGTCTATAATCACGAGAAGAGGGCATACCTGCGCACCGATGGTTGAACCAAGACAGGTGGTGTGCGGCGACTATTGTACAGAATCCTACATCTTACGCCACACAGCAGATGCACTATTACCCACGAAGCTGCCTGGGAATCCTATATTCCGCATCACTGCTGCCAGAAGGATGTGATCAATTCAGTGGAAAGCACGGCTGAAATCAAGGGGTAGTAGTTTAGTCCCTTTTAACAACAAACAAACAAACAAAATCAAGGAAGGCCAATACTCCTGTCATGCGCCGTGTCCGTGCAAGCACAATAGTGCCATTGAATCGACATAAGACAGTCGAGAGTTGTGATCGCCTGCTAAAGACGCCTTATCGTAGGAGACCACGTAGCGGACGACCATTCGGAGCTAGAAGCCAGGTAAAGATTTTATTGCCAGAGTTCAAGAGCGACAGGGAATTATAGTTACTGACGCTGGTTTCACTATTCGGTTTATGGACAGGAACAAGGACCGATTCGAGGAGGACACCAGGACGTTGTACCGTAGAGGACATGAGGTTACGGAATATGTCTGTCCAGGCATGCGTAAGTAACCGGCAGAAGGTAATGTAAAATTGTAATGGGAGGCCGACGGTTCCTGGCGACTTGTGTGGTGCCCCGGCGATTATAGGTGCAGTGACCGCCTCCTCCGTCACATCCAGAATTAACTGCATTTGCAGAACCCACGGTAGAATTCAATATGTAAGGTGAGAGAAAACCTCATTCGAGACTGGGTGATGACGGTGGTCTACGAACTGTTGACTGTAGTGAGCGTGAAGAACATGTCGGATATCTTGTTGTTCAGTGACACAGTGAACATCGGCCAAAGTTACAGCGTAGATCAGCACATGTCACCGACGCAGGCTTTCAGCGATGATGGGATACATCGACGGCCCTTCGTGGCCCATTCTCTCCATGGTGCGCGCACTAGCAGTCGTCCCTTCGATGTGCCCTTTCATGAGTTCCGTGATCCGCACTTCTGTGCAGGTCGTTGCTTGCAGGCGGGCACGTGAGTGCGGCATTGCGATACAATGCAGAATGCGGCAATGGAAATCTACATACACTCCTGGAAATTGAAATAAGAACACCGTGAATTCATTGTCCCAGGAAGGGGAAACTTTATTGACACATTCCTGGGGTCAGATACATCACATGATCACACTGACAGAACCACAGGCACATAGACACAGGCAACAGAGCATGCACAATGTCGGCACTAGTACAGTGTATATCCACCTTTCGCAGCAATGCAGGCTGCTATTCTCCCATGGAGGCGATCGTAGAGATGCTGGATGTAGTCCTGTGGAACGGCTTGCCATGCCATTTCCACCTGGCGCCTCAGTTGGACCAGCGTTCGTGCTGGACGTGCAGACCGCGTGAGACGACGCTTCATCCAGTCCCAAACATGCTCAATGGGGGACAGATCCGGAGATCTTGCTGGCCAGGGTAGTTGACTTACACCTTCTAGAGCACGTTGGGTGGCACGGGATACATGCGGACGTGCATTGTCCTGTTGGAACAGCAAGTTCCATTGCCGGTCTAGGAATGGTAGAACGATGGGTTCGATGACGGTTTGGATGTACCGTGCACTATTCAGTGTCCCCTCGACGATCACCAGTGGTGTACGGCCAGTGTAGGAGATCGCTCCCCACACCATGATGCCGGGTGTTGGCCCTGTGTGCCTCGGTCGTATGCAGTCCTGATTGTGGCGCTCACCTGCACGGCGCCAAACACGCATACGACCATCATTGGCACCAAGGCAGAAGCGACTCTCATCGCTGAAGACGACACGTCTCCATTCGTCCCTCCATTCACGCCTGTCGCGACACCACTGGAGGCGGGCTGCACGATGTTGGGGCGTGAGCGGAAGACGGCCTAACGGTGTGCGGGACCGTAGCCCAGCTTCATGGAGACGGTTGCGAATGGTCCTCGCCGATACCCCAGGAGCAACAGTGTCCCTAATTTGCTGGGAAGTGGCGGTGCGGTCCCCTACGGCACTGCGTAGGATCCTACGGTTTTGGCGTGCATCCGTGCGTCGCTGCGGTCCGGTCCCAGGTCGACGGGCACGTGCACCTTCCGCCGACCACTGGCGACAACATCGATGTACTGTGGAGACCTCACGCCCCACGTGTTGAGCAATTCGGCGGTACGTCCACCCGGCCTCCCGCATGCCCACTATACGCCCTCGCTCAAAGTCCGTCAACTGCACATACGGTTCACGTCCACGCTGTCGCGGCATGCTACCAGTGTTAAAGACTGCGATGGAGCTCCGTATGCCACGGCAAACTGGCTGACACTGACGGCGGCGGTAGACAAATGCTGCGCAGCTAGCGCCATTCGACGGCCAACACCGCGGTTCCTGGTGTGTCCGCTGTGCCGTGCGTGTGATCATTGCTTGTACAGCCCTCTCGCAGTGTCCGGAGGAAGTATGGTGGGTCTGACACACCGGTGTCAATGTGTTCTTTTTTCCATTTCCAGGAGTGTATTTACGCTTCTGACGCCATGGAGAGTGAGCGGCACCCCGCTTGCGTCAGGGAAGAAAGTGACGTCTTCTACCGTCACTTATAAGGACTGCCACAAATCTACCGGTGTCAGACATGTGGGGGGTATGAGCGATAACTCCGAAAGGGTCGACAAAATCTGCACATAAACCTCGTCTAGGAGGGCTATGTCTGCATCTTCTGCGTGCAGAGTATCTTGTAACATCGTCAGTTTATTGGGCGCTCTGATGTTACTGTAAATGAGAGTGACTAGTCGACGACCGTCCGTGATGGACAAGCTGCAGCATCCATCGCGCTGTCAGTCTACGTGTCGTTGCTGTGCCCGACATCTCCATTGGGGCACTCCCTTCTGCGTCATCAGGCGACAGCGCGTTGCCGTCCTCTGCCTCATACCCCCAGGAGCTCGTCATTACAGATGATGTTTCCTTCGGTGGGCCCTATACTGCGCACGCAGTTGGAGCCGGCGCCGCTGGAGGAAAACCACCCGAGACAGAAGCGGTAGATATCGACGCCGGTGCGTCGTTACGATGTGAAGTGGTCGTGGGCTGAGGTGGTGGAACATTACCGTCCTACAACTGAGTGTCAGACGACTTGGCGTCATCAGGCATTTGGTCATCACAATGTGGCCACATTCGTCGAAGGTAATCATTCGAGGGCACACGGTGCCGCTTTCTGCACATCCTCGTGGTTTTTTGTTAATATACAAGCTGTTTAGAGTCACAATTGTAGCGGTTGTCCCCCGCCTTCTTGTAGGGTGGAAGGAAGACAGAAAAGTCGTTACACCAGTCATCGTTTCTGTGCTGCAGCCATCTGTGGTAGGCAAGCGATTGTCTCCTATCCTGGTTGCAATGATGTGACAAGTGCCTGAACAGTCTTTTCAATCGCTATCATCGACTTTGACGGGTCGGTGCTTCGTGTGAAAGATCGGCAGTTGGTGCGGTGACCGCAGCACAGGGAGGACAGTGGACGGCGCTGTGAGGTCGGCGTCGTTGAGCGGTGTCTACACAAGCCGACATCGGAGACAATTTTGGTGGACATGTTCTTCCCGCTCACAACTAGCACAGGTACAGGGCTGAGCGTCATATATGATGATGACCCTGCGTCCTCCTATAGCCAGGTACAATGGCACAAGCTTCACCAATACAATTTTCACTTGACGGACGCCACTGAGAATAAGGTAGGAGACAAAGGTTTTCCATTTTTTGTCATAGTTACTGAGTACATTGCCATGTGGCTTGAAACAGGCAAGGTCAATTACGACGGCACCTACCACTTAAACCTGAGGTCTCGCCCTTGGCGGCTCTGAATTTCGGTACAGAGTTCTTCCTTGAGGACCTTGAAACAAAGGACTTCTCCGATGTTGGAAAAGAGAATGCCTGTTACATCCTGTGATTCCAGGTGAAGATGATTCAGCTTGAAATGTGATCTTGATCGTTGCCAAGCAGTAAGATTGTGCCATGGCTCTTTTGTAAGAGGGACGCAGCACATGAAACCACTGCGTGCGCACTCCACGAATGCAGGACGCAAGCAGATGTCGGGGCCTCATGGCTTCGCGAGCCGAATTGACTATGTCAGCCACGTAGGTTTCTGCTTTGTCACTTTAACATAGCGGTTCACTTGCCTATTCCACAACTATGTTAACGAACTGCAAGTTCTCCGCTCCTTACATCAACTTCTACAAGAAGCTTGTTTCTTTCGTTGACAATGATCTGCAGTTTCCTTTTGCTGTAAGCAATTTTAACGAATATATTGTACAGTAAATGGAATCTGCAGTATATGGGGGCTATAATCTACCTCCTTCTTTGTGTAATAGAACAGATGCATTATTGTTTCGTTTGAGAAAATCTCTTCTTCTGCTCACCTCCTGTATATAATTCTGCAAGTAGCTCTCACAGAAATTTCTCTGTCTATTTCACCGTTGTTGTTGAAATTCCATGATCTGTATGAATATCTCTTTCTTCGTATGTAAAATGGAGCTATGATCACATTCTGACATTATTTAAGACGGACATTAGTTTCATTACTAATTTGCTGTTTCGCTGATTAATGTGTTGAACTCCACGTACATTAAAAAAAAAAAAAAAAGAACCTTCTAGCGGAAACGTATTCGAACGAATTTCACTGCAGAATGGATAATGTGCATTGTGCATGTCGTTCATCTCTTCATTAGCTCATCAGTCAGCGTTGTTTGGCGATTTATTAATTCCGCCATCTGTTCCCGCATTCGCACAAACTACTTTGGTAAACCTTAACTTTATGCACAGGATTACTCTCCATGTATAAGGGAACGTCGCCTGAAAAATTTACAAACAATTTACAAACGAAAATATATCCCATGATTTAGCCAATAATGAACATCAAGGTTTTTTTGTTTATGGGAACGAGCTGTAGACATCGTGAGTGGGCGAGGAAGCAGCTGGGCGTGTTATTCCTATGAAGTACCAACGTGGAAGTCATCTTCACTCGTGTACAATTCGTTCCCTCAAGCACCGTGGAATTTATTCCCTAATGCCTTAACGCTATGACATATTTTCTCGAAGACACTTCTATCGTAGCGCTACTAGTCGATCCCAGAGAAAGACTAGTGTTAGAAAAGTTGTGACAGTGTTTCGCCTGGTTGATAGCTGATTCATTTCGCGACCAACAGAATGCATTTAGACAAAACACTACATAGAAATATTTATAATATAATCTGTTATGAAGACGGTGAACGAGTCGTCACCAACGTTGCTGGTGGCCAATGCTAAATACAAACATATAAATCACAGTAGGTTTGTCAGTAACGTCGATAAGGTGCTGGCTGCATGGTCTAGATCTGCAACGACTAAAGTAATTAGAAGTCGTTGGTAAAAAATAATGTACACTCCTGGAAATGGAAAAAAGAACACATTGACACCGGTGTGTCAGACCCACCATACTTGCTCCGGACACTGCGAGAGGGCTGTACAAGCAATGATCACACGCACGGCGCAGCGGACACACCAGGAACCGCGCTGTTGGCCGTCGAATGGCGCTAGCTGCGCAGCATTTGTGCACCGCCGCCGTCAGTGTCAGCCAGTTTGCCGTGGCATACGGAGCTCCATCGCAGTCTTTAACACTGGTAGCATGCCGCGACAGCGTGGACGTGAACCGTATGTGCAGTTGACGGACTTTGAGCGAGGGCGTATAGTGGGCATGCGGGAGGCCGGGTGCACGTACCGCCGAATTGCTCAACACGTGGGGCGTGAGGTCTCCACAGTACATCGATGTTGTCGCCAGTGGTCGGCGGAAGGTGCACGGGCCCGTCGACCTGGGACCGGACCGCAGCGACGCATGGATGCACGCCAAGACCGTAGGATCCTACGCAGTGTCGTAGGGGACCGCACCGCCACTTCCCAGCAAATTAGGGACACTGTTGCTCCTGGGGTATCGGCGAGGACCATTCGCAACCGTCTCCATGAAGCTGGGCTACGGTCCCGCACACCGTTAGGCCGTCTTCCGCTCACGCCCCAACATCGTGCAGCCCGCCTCCAGTGGTGTCGCGACAGGCGTGAATGGAGGGACGAATGGAGACGTGTCGTCTTCAGCGATGAGAGTCGCTTCTGCCTTGGTGCCAATGATGGTCGTATGCGTGTTTGGCGCCATGCAGGTGAGCGCCACAATCAGGACTGCATACGACCGAGGCACACAGGGCCAACATCCGGCATCATGGTGTGGGGAGCGATCTCCTACACTGGCCGTACACCACTGGTGATCGTCGAGGGGACACTGAATAGTGCACGGTACATCCAAACCGTCATCGAACCCATCGTTCTACCATTCCTAGACCGGCAACGGAACTTGCTGTTCCAACAGGACAATGCACGTCTGCATGTATCCCGTGCCACCCAACGTGCTCTAGAAGGTGTAAGTCAACTACCCTGGCCAGCAAGATCTCCGGATCTGTCCCCCATTGAGCATGTTTGGGACTGGATGAAGCGTCGTCTCACGCGGTCTGCACGTCCAGCACGAACGCTGGTCCAACTGAGGCGCCAGGTGGAAATGGCATGGCAAGACGTTCCACAGGACTACATCCAGTATCTCTACGATCGTCTCCATGGGAGAATAGCAGCCTGCATTGCTGCGAAAGGTGGATATACACTGTACTAGTGGCGACATTGTGCATGCTCTGTTGCCTGTGTCTATGTGCCTGTGGTTCTGTCAGTGTGATCATGTGATGTATCTGACCCCAGGAATGTGTCAATAAAGTTTCCCCTTCCTGGCACAATGAATTCACGGTGTTCTTATTTCAATTTCCAGGAGTGTATATAGTACTTACCTGGTTGTACAGGATTCTTCTTAGCCGCATACATTATATTATAAACAGATAGCTATTGAGGCCATACGTTACTAAGCGTCTTGTTAGAGGTTGCTTCCTATCAGCTAATGGCTACTTTACTATTTGACGTCCCGAACAAGAGTGGATGAGAGCTCACTAGATACTTGATACAAGCCGCAGAGCGGCGCTCGTCGCTACTCGCAGGTCCACCGATAATGACACGGACCGCGGTGGTATCGAACGTTGATACCACATAATCAGTTTATCTATGAATTGGTGCTTCATGATCATCTGAACTACTGTTTTACTTCTACAGAAGAGTACTGATATCTCAAGTACTATTTCTTTGCATGTAATATGACACTTTTTGGGTCCCACAGGTATTATCTACCATTTACTTAAATATATATACGCATCTAAAATCGCATAATATAAGCGTGTGATGAGGTTGATCAGTTGTCCGAAAATAATGGCAAGAATGTGGTTGTCGTGCGATTTCTTTGCTCCACATTCTGGAAAGTGGTCAGTTTCTTTCCAGACAATTTCGAAAACATGTTTTGACATCGATTTCTTTCAGACTTAGATTTCAGTGCCAACAATACTCCCAAGTAGCAGCCTCCTGGCCTCAAAGATTATGGATTTGGGATTAATTATTTCCTTTTATTTTTTTATTTTTCTGACATTTAATTTTGATTCTCTTGACTCATCTGTCTTATGACTAATTCGGTGCGGCCCGCCACGAATTCCTCTCCTATGTCAATCTTTTCATCTCATAGTAGGACTTGCACCCTATGGTCCAACTTCTCTGTTGGATGCAACCCAATCACTTTCTTCACCTGTAGATTGTTCTCTCCACAGCTCCCACAAGTACTGTGGAAGATATTCCCTGATGTCTTAACACATGTCATATCATCCTGTTTATTTTTATTGTCAGTGTTCCCAATATGTACCTATCCTCGCCGATTCCGAGGAGAACTTCCTGATTCCTTATCATAGCAGTTTAACTAATTTTCAACGCTCTTCTATTGCACCAAATCTCAAACTCTTTGATTTTCTTCTTTTCCTGTGTTCCCACATGCCATATTTCACGGGCATACTACTCTATGCTGCAAAAGCACAATTTCTGAAACCGTCGGAGGTTCGAGTCCTCCCTGGGGCATGGGTGTGTGGTGTTTTTAGCGTAAGTTAGTTTAGGTTCGAATAAGTAGTGTGTAAGCCTTGGGACTGATGACCTTAGCAGTTTGGTTCTATAGAAACTTACCACCACCACCACCACACATCACACATTCATCTAGAAGCATTATCGTACCCCATTTTAGGTTTTTTTTCCATCTGACTGGTTTGATGCTGCCTGCCACCAGAAATTGCTCCTGTGTGCCAACTACTTCATCTTCAGAGTAGCATATGAAACCTACGTCCTGACATAATTTATGCATGTATTCCAGTCTCTATATTCCTCTACTGTTAGTACCCTCTACATTTCCTTCTGGTACCATGGAAATTTTTCCCTGATGCTGTTGTGGAGTTGCCGAGAACAAAAGTGCTTCGCTACCAAAGGTGAGCGACCCGTGATGAAACAAAACGAACGGGGAAGGACGGACACGAACAACGACGGACGACCAAGCAGCACCTAACGAACAACACGCAAATAGCAACGGGGTCACAATCGAAACCTCACGAATCCACAACGTCCCCTCCTACACGAAACAATGTAATGTAAACACGCAGACTGTAGGCGAGATGTCGATAGACTTACGCGAATACCAGACTGCCTGCTGAGCTTTTTTTTTTTTTTTTCTTTATTGATTTTCAATTCCCCCCGAAGGGGGCGGGCTGGCAGCAGCTTACTACGCTGCTCTACAGCCTACAGACTTTTTTTAAATAAAGGAAGAAGAAAGAAACAAGGTAAAACAGGCGATAAAATGGTGATTTAAAGTGTAAAATGGCGTAAAAATGCGGAAAGTTAAAACAGAAAGCAAAAGGGGTTGGCAATGTAGATAAAATACACAGGAATCAGACAAGTAACATAGTAGACACACAATTAAAAAACACGGCGACAGTCTGGTTTCTGTTCGCAAGAGATAAAAGGCACACCCAGCGACAGTATGATGGCCGTTCGCAAGTCCCAAAAAACACAACACGGAGCACTCACTGTAAAACACACACTGTAGAACACTCACTGGAGAACACTGCACGAAAGTGGCAGCACAAAGATGACACTCCCGAGCCAAAGGCAGATGGGGGGGGGGCTGCAGGAGGGGGAAAAACAAGGAGGGAGGAGAGGAAAAAAAACGAAAAGGGGGGGGGGAACCAACGAGGGAGCGGACTATAAAGGGGGAGAAGGGCAGACGCGAGAGGGAATGAGAGGAGGTAAAAGGATGCGGGGGAGAGAAGGGGGCAAAGAGAGGGGAGGTGGGGAAGAAAGAGGATGGAAGGGGGGAGAGGGAGCCCGGGAAAAGGACAGAGGAAAGGAGGGGGAGTGAGTATCAGAGTTGATAGGAGGAATAAATGGAGGGAGAGAGGGCATCATCTGGGAGGGGGAGTTGATGGAAGCCACCTTGGGAAAAGAGATGTAGGGTGTAGAGATGGAGGGTAGGGGGGACACAACGGTGAAGACGTGGCAGGTGGCGGGGATTGGAGAGGAGAGGAGCAACCAGGGGGTGAGGGGGTTCAAGACGGTGGGAGGTGTAGAGAATGCAGATATGTTCGAGGAATAGGAGCAGATGGGGGAAACGAATGAGATCATAGAGGATCCGCGTGGGGGACGGGAGGCATATACGGAAGGCGAGGCAGAGTGCATGACGCACAAGGATCTGGAGGGACTTATAGAATTTGGGGGGGGGGGGGCAGATATCCAGGCAGGACTGGCATAACAGAGGATGGGACGGATTAAGGATTTGTAGCTGTGGAGGATGGTAGAGGGGAGCACCCCCATGTCCGGCCGGAGAGGAGTGTGAGAAGTCGGAGGTGGTTGTGGGCTTTGGATTGGATGGAGCGGAGATGAGGGATCCAGGTGAGGTGACGGTCAATGGTGAGGCCAAGGCAAGTGAGGGTGGGGGTGAGGCGGACAGGACGGGCGCAGACAGTAAGGGAGAAATCCAGGAGCCAGAAAGAGCGAGTGGTACGACCTACGATGATTGCCTGGGTCTTGGAAGGGTTGAGTTTCAGGAGCCACTAGTTACACCATGCAGCAAAAAGGTCAAGGTGATTCTGGAGAAGGCGTTCGGACCGTTGGAGGGTAGGAGCGAGGGCGAGGAATGTAGTGTCATCAGCATATTGCAAGAGGTGTACTGGAGGGCCTGCTGAGCTAGAGGCAGGCGCTTAAATACATGATAGAGTACGTCGCTATTGGCCACTTGGACCACGTGCTCCACCGTGGCGCCCTGATGTTATACGCGGGCTAAGAGTGCGCGCGCAGCCACAGCTTACGGCGTGGCGGCTTGAGATATGTCTAGTGGTAATCGAGGTCGATGCCATCTGGCACGGATTCGAAACCCGCGGCGCTCGGTACCAGAGATGCCTCAACAGGAGATGCTCTGTCATCCAGCTCCTACTTCTTGTCATGCCATTATCTTTCCACGCGGATTATGCGGAGAACCTCCTTATTCTTTACTTTACCAGGACATCTAATTTTCAAAATTCTTCCGTAGCACCACATCTGAAATGCTACGGTTCTCTTCTGTTCTCGTTTCACCACAGTCCATACATTATACGAAAATTCATACATTATACGAAATTTCTTCCTCAAATTAAGGCCTGTGTTTTACGAGTATACTAGTGGACTTCTCTTGACCTGGTATCCCCATTTTGACAGTGCTAGTTGGCTTTTTATCTCCTTCTTGCTTCCTCCATCGAGGGTTATTTTGCAGCCTAAATCAGAATTTATCTACTTCATTATCATCCTATCCTGATGTTGCGTTTCTCGCTGTTCTCCTTTCTGCTACTTCTCATTACTTTCGTCTTTCTTCTATTTACGTTCAGTCCATATTCTGTACTGATTAGACAGTTGATTATGTCCAGCGAATCTTGTAATTCGTCTTCACTTTCACTGAGGATTGCCATGTCAGGAACGAACCTTCTCACTGATATCCTTTCACCTTGTGTTTTAATTCCACTCTTGAACCTCTCTTCTATTTTCAACATTCCTTCTTCGATGTGTAGATTTAACAGTAGGGGCGAAAGACTACATGTTGTCTTACATCATTTTTAATCCGAACACATGGTTCTTGGTCTTCCACTCTTATTGTTCCCTTTTGGCTCTTGTACATGTTGTATATTACCGTCCCTCCCTATAGATTCCCTATATTTTCCTCAGATTTCGAACATGCCATTATAGATTGTCGGACGCTTCTTCTAGGTCAACAGATCCTATGAATGTATTTTAATTTTTCTTTAGTCTTGCTTCCATTACCAACCGCAATGCCTCTCTGGGCCTTTACCTTTCCCAAAGCAAAACTGCTCGTCATCAAAAACATTCCTCATTATCTTTTCCATTGTTCTGTATATTATTCTTGTCAGCAAGTTGGAATTTTGAGCTGTTAAGATGATCGTGCGATAATTCTCGCACTTGTCAGATCTTGCAGTATTGGGAAATGTGTGGATGATAGTCTTTTAGTTTCCACTTCCCCCAGTGACTTTAGAATTTCTCATAGAATTTATTATATTCCTTCCACTTCATTTGACTTTAAATCTTCGAGAGTTATTTTAAATTCTAATATTGGATACTCTATCTCTTCTAGATCGACTCCTGTTTGTTCTCCTATCCCGTCATCATACAAGTATTCCCATTATATAGGGCTTCAATGTACTCTTTTCACCTATCCGCTCTCTCCTCTGCATTTAACAGGGTAATTCCCATTGCTCTGTTAATATTACTAACCTTGCTTTTCATTTCACCGAATGTTGTTTTGACTTTCCTATATCTGAGTCAGTTTTTCCGAAAATCATTTCGTTTTTGATTTCTTCACATTTTCCATACAGATGTTTCGCCATATCTTTTCTGCCCTTCTTATTTATTTCATTCCTAAGAGACTTGCGTTTTTGTACTGCTGAATTTCCCTGAACATTTTTATACTTACTTCTTTCATCGATCAACTGAAGTGCTTCTTCTGTTACCTACTCCTGTAATTGCCTTTTTTAGAGTTGCCCATTCCTCTTCAACTGGACTGCCTTCTGAGACATTTGTTGTTGCAATACCTTTAGCCTTAGAGCACTTCAAGCGTATCTCTTCAATCTTCTCCACTTTCGTATCCCACTTCTTTGCATAATAATTCTTCTTGATTAATCTCTTAAATTTCAGTCTACTCTTCATCAGTATTAATTTGTGATCTTACTCTATATCTGCTCATGAGAACATCTTACAGTCCACTATCTGACTTCGGAATCTCTGCCCGACCATGATGTACAGCTTTTTACAATAAATGTTCGAATAGCCCACCGTGAACTTCAGAGCATGTGTGCACTCTTGGAAGAAAATTCTGTGTTGGTTGTCCCAGTGTTTCCGCTAATTCCCTGATGGGAACATTAGCGTCCATGATGCGACCAACCAGTTCATCTCGCGTATTCACCATCATTTGTACAACTCAGACTATATCCAAGTGTAATGGCGTAAGGTCTGGCGATCTTGGTGGCCAGTTAACTGTATTACCACGACCAATACAACGATTAGGTTAAGTCCGATCGAGATGTTGCCTCACACGGTTGGTAAAATGAGGAGGGGCTCCGGCATCTTGGAAGAACATTGCAGTCTGTGTAGCGAAAGGAACTTCCTCAAAGCATTCAAGAAAAAAAGTAAAAGTTTCCAAAAAATTCAAGTAATTCTGTCCGGTCATCCGCTCTTCTATTATGACTGGAGGTATCAATAAGTTACTGGTCAAGCTACACCGAACACTATTCGAAAACCGAACTCGGAAATTGGTTTCCATTGTAATCGTGTGAAATTTCCTGTAACTATCGACGATTAATCCATTTCGTTGAAACGTGGCTTCATAAGTGAATGGTATTAATGGAAGCAAATGAGGGCTGTCATTTAACGACTGACAAGTTTCAAGCCGTGAGGCATTGTCGCCAATGCGAAAAATGTGGATGTACTGTATGTGAAATTGGTACAAGCTTTGCCTGTAATGATCGCCATACACGTCTTCGTGGGACATTCCTACGTGTTGAAAGTTGCCGTGTACTGGAAGTTGTACCACGCTGCAACTTTTCATCTATTTTGAGATGGAAGTTGTGGAACTACTGTACTGTCTCCCTCTCCTCGTATATGTGCAAAGTTGTGACATCAGTTCCTTTTGACTCGGTTTCTTTTTTTCATTTTTAACAGTCATACGTTGTTAGATGAAAGGTTAACAGTACAAGAAGTAACAATCTTCTATAAATAATCTCTCCAAATAAAGTTATAGATGGGAAAGGGAGCCCCGTAGTCTGCGCGACTTTACGACGTAATACAAGTAAATCAGATCCACGGACAAAAGCTATGCCACCATCTAATTCTATCTTTTTATGCTTTCCCCAGTATTTTGCATATTTTGGCTAGAACGGTCATTTTCTGTATGTGAACATTTCTTGTCTTTCGACATTTAAGTGAAAATTACATAGTCTGAAGAGCTTTATGTTGATAATTGCCAACTGGCTTACAAATGAAATCCGAAGCTATTAATTACTTTTCGTGAAAGAAGTTAACACTAACTACTGAAAAACTCCTTGTAAGGTCTTTCGAATACTTTTCGTCCCACAGTATTAACATAGTTCGCATTGAATAACATTTAAAAGACTGTGCTCTGTTTATCTAACTAGGAATATCTCAGTCATCAATGGATTAAAGAATTTTTCCCCCTTTTGTATCTTTTCTACTGTACTGAAATAGCCGCTGATATCTGGAATCTTTGGCGTTCACGACTATCTGAAGGAAAATCGCTTGATTTGGAAACTGATGCTCTTTTTGTTGTTGTTGAAACACAGACAAGATCCGAAATACAAAACACAAGACACCACAGAGAGGGGGCAAGAAGCAAGAAAGGATGAAACAATTTCTTACATGAATATATATACTAAAAAACGACACACAAATAATAGCTTCACTTTGACTTTGCTATTCTTAGTGTTTTTGACACTTTTTTTAATATTAATTTTATGAAGATTAATAAAAACTTATCTCATGACATACGCTAATTATTCAGTTTCGAAATTTCTATTTTCTCTCCGAAATAAAAGAGTGGTTACGCTATACGTTTAGAAGAGAAATGTGAACTTGGAAGAACACTTGTTTCAAGCAATGTGCTGAAAACTCGGGTAAACACTCTACGATCAGAAACTCGATTTTTCGGAAAGCGCCGACGGAATTCTTTGACAGCAGCAGAAGGTAACCATCAGAGATGCCGTAAAAACAGACCGTAGCTCCATATTCTTTATTAGTGTGGATGTGTGACATTTTAGACAGCCCGGGTACAAACACAGTGAACAAGGCATCTCTCTGCTACGTCTCGGAAACCTTTCGGGATAGGACACATTTCCGAATGAAGTTTTTTGTTACAAACAAGCTTTCCTGTCATATCCCAGTGAGCATTCCTCCTGGGACACGGTGTATAGTGTTACCACAGGAAATACATCCATTCATGTTTGGTGAAGAGGGAGAAACTATATCAAGGTTGGTTGGTTGTCTTGGGAGGAGGGGACGGAACAGTGACATCCCATCGGGGGGAGGGAAGGGTGGGGAAGGTTGTGGGCTATGCCCTTTCAAAGGAATCATCAAGGCATGTGATTGAAGTGAGTTAGGGAAACCACGGAAAACGTAAATCAATCGTTTCCCGAATGCGAGTCCAGTGCGCTAGCCACAGCGCCACATTGAACCATAAACTACAACAAGAAAAAAGTGTTACGTTGTTCATGTATCCACTGCAAGTTCATATCACTTCATTTCTTAGCGTTTCAACTAGGCACTCATCAGATTCAGAAAGGAATGCAAATCACACTTTAGCATGCAACCGCTAACGTTTGTTCACTTAGGAAGCCACTGGCCACACGCTCGTTATTTAAACACTTTGCAGTGCCGCAGCGGGCTGAGTGAATTATTACGTCAGCCACCAACTTTCACCAACACCTCGCGAAAGTAAAACAGAATTTAGAAATAATTAAGACAAATTACGTAGTGTGCTGAGTGCTAAAAGCCTTTTACACCAAATATGTGTCAAGTGGTCGGTGGGAAAAAGCATTGTGGACGAAAAAGGGCGCAAATGCGGCTGCGAAAGGCCACAGCTTCCGCCCAGGTGGTCGCGTGGAGTGGAGCGGCGGTAATTTGGGTGCAAGCGCGACGTGTGCGGCGCGTAATGGCTGCCCCCCGGCTGCAGGCGCGAGAATTACTTTTTTTTGTGCAAAACGTCACCACTACTGCGTAATGGATTCTCAGTGCTTTGGTATGCTCTCGTCCAAGCCTCTGCTTTTTGCATTTCGTGCACACTTGTTAAATGACCTCCTCTAGTCGACCATGACAGCAGGGAATTGCCTGCAGCTTGATTGAACGAATGTCTAAATGTAATCAAGTGGCCGAAAGAATTGCAGGTAGCATTCCATCAATTAGAAGTGAATCGAATGCGAGACCCTTTGAGGGTGTGTGTGTGTAATATCAATCGACTTGAGCTGTTTGCTACACTGTGTTAAATCAGCTGACCGTGCGATGAACTTCAGTAGAAAACAAAGGCCACACAACACTCTACGGACATCTACAAATGATACATCACTGCATCGCTAAGTTTCGATAAATGAGCGCTGAATTTTATTTTTCCACTTCGTTAGAGGAGATTACATTTGTGACATTACTGGTCAGTCCTGACACTTTTCATTTTGCGAATACCGCCATAGATTTGGCGAGTGTAACTACAGAAATGTCTTTCTAATATCAGCATATACGTCTCTTACCTTGTACCCGTTGACGTAGTCTTGCGTTGCATAACCGCGTAATCATGGCGGGAAATATACTGGATCGATTTCATAACTGTCAATTCATTATTGAAAAGAAACTTAATTTTCTTTTTACAAACAACATGCAACATTGTAGCTCAAATTTTTCTTAATCCAGCATGGATGACATCCTTACACATTATAGTTCATAATAAAAATTGTAGCACAATAATATACCCGATACAAGGCTTTTTAATTTTTTTCAACTGGCATTCGAGACACTTTATTTAAAAATAACACTAATTATGTCATCATTTATGCACAGAGTGTTTAAGAGCATTATTGTAGCTAAGTTCAGATTCAAACTAAATTACTCGATTATTATTTTAAATGCTGTCTCTAACATTTACAATACTGTTTTTCTCTCATAATCGTACGACATCCTGAATTAAGGTCCCATCAGAAGCGTTTCTGTTTCATTAACACACATCATCAGTGGTGGTTCTGTAAATGTTGCATGAATAGTAACATTTCAGCATTTCAGTTCGTCTATATAAGGTGTCCCGGAAGAATGATCAATACATAGGGATCTGACAGGAACGATCATTCAAAATAAAAATTCTAGTAAACAAAGGGTCCAAAATGTAGAGGGATTTTTCTATCTCGGGGGCCTTATTTTATACTCATGTTCAACATTTATTTTCTGCAAAAAATTAATTTTTTACACAAATCAACTAGCAAAAAAGTCACAATACCAAAAATAATTAATGTAGTTTAATGAAATTTCTGGAATAAATTTGTCTAGGTTAATTATGTAAGTTATTGGTAGAGATAATTCACAGGTTAATGTAAGTACGACATTAGCCACTGCAAATGTGAAATGCTGGTGCATAAATAACCGTTGTAGCAGCCACAATTTTGAATGAAAACATGCAGCAGTGGATGCTTTGTGTTGTGCAGATGCTGGATGTCAATTTGTGAGATCGAGTTCCATGGCTGTTTCACTTGGTCAGTCGATGCAGGGATGGTTAATGCAGGTTGTGAGTGATGTGGAGATGGTAGTATTGGGGTAAAGCGTTCTCTGGCTCATTTATTTCTTGGTGGTTGCATACATTTAGGTCTGAACATACATTCAAAGGCAAATTATGCTAATTGATCTATGACCCTCTGATTTATTAACCCCTGAGGACAACCCATGTTTCTGAGAAATCCATGTCCCCATCCGAATCCTTCCCCCCCTCCCCCCCCCCCCAACACTCATTTGGGTAAAGGGCCACTTTTTGTCACTCCCTACCCAGTTCCATTCTGAGCCACTTTACCCCTCCTGGGAAATCCCCCCAGCCATCCCATCCCCTCACCAACTTCCTTCCTCGCCTCACAACCCAGGAACTGGCAGGAAAAAGAGTATCTGCTGAGCTGCTGGAGAGGTAGCATATAATTTAGTATCATTATTTATCTTGATGTTTGAAAACGGACTACTCTCGTCCACAATACTGCCACCAGAGGGTGCTCTAAAATATGATACAGCTGCCCCAACTACTCTCACTCTCCACTGCCCTTACCCCCAAATAGTGAATAATGAGAGAAGGACTCTGTGCTGAGCTGCTTCAGAGGGATGATGTAAGGTCCTGTCTTCATTCATTTATATGCGGCTTGTCACACAGCTGCCTCCCATCCCCACATTGTGAAGGGCAGTACATTCGAACAAATTATTATTTATTTAAACATTAATTAAACTAATTAATTAAATTGGTGCGTAATACTGGACCATGGTTCTGTTTATTTCAATGGGGAAAAATTACAGTAGAGGATGCAGGGTGTAGTTGGCACAATTGAAATATCAAAAATGTCTTGAAATAGAATCAGATAGCCTGCCCAGCAAGCCACGCAGTCTAATGTGCTCTTTCCCGAGCAGGAAGGTGTGTCAGTCTTCAGCACGCATCTGCCAGGCAGATTAGTGTTGACGTCTGGTGGGGTGGGCAGTCTTTGGACGGTTTTTCAAGCAGTTTTCCATCTGCCTCAGCGAATGCAGGCTGATTCCCCTTATTCCACCTCAGTTACACTAGGTCAGCGATTGCTGTGCAAAAACTGTGTCCATGAATGCAGACACCATAGTTACTCTACCACACAAACTATTTTTGGTGTTACACTCGTCTGGTATGAGACATTCCGAGACATTCTTTGATGGGGTGGGTGGTCCACTGGGGGCTGAACCACACAGTAACCCTGGGTTTGGTGTAGGAAGACAGTAGGGTGAGTGGACTTCTGTAGCCTGTTGAGGGGTTATGAAGCACTGAGGGCTACAGTGGGGATGAAGCCACTCTCGTTTCTGGGTCCCAGTACAATACACGCTCAATACACACCCCTTCAAATTAATTCTTTGACAATTTATAGGAGTCCAATAGATGGTATAAAACACTCAGCAACACATTAAGATGAAATTTTCACATAAAAACCAAAGAACAGACACTACACATGCAAGTACTTCTGTTGTTGCTCAATCACCATACTGCCTAATTCACTATTCAGCCATCCACAGGGTGCTATGATAGCCACTGTGGGGACTTGGCACCACATCTGTGGGCAAGAGTCGACTAGCTGGAATCATGCTTTGCGCCACCAGTGGGGCTGATCGGCAGCTTCTATATGGCCACTGCCTGCAGACACTCTAAGCAAGTAGGCGCAGCTCGGATGTATAGATGTAACTGCAATTCCACACTGACTTGGTTTCCCCAGGATAAAAAATCCATTTCACCCATTCGAAAATTGTCGATACACTTTCAAATTCTCATCTAGAACGTAAATTACTCCCTTTTGTTGGTTTATTAGCAAAGACGGAAAAATTCACACTATATATGCTTTTTCACGCTAAAGTGTCGTTAATAATGTTGAAAATCCATTACAACAGCATGGTATAGGTTATATACCATTCAAGTATTTTCTCATCCAGTAAAAAAACATGTCCTTACAGTTTAATACCTGTTATGTCCTGCATCAAAGGACTAGAACTTATTTTGGCTCGTGACCGAATGCTAAGAAAATGCTCTGTCACAGGATTCCTCCTCACCTTCGAACTCTCTTAATGCTTTGTCATTTAAGGTAGAAGCTCAGATGAGTAGTAAATATCAAGTTAATACTACATATCACTTTATAAATTCTGTAATATAGCTGATTTTTTACGATTACAATCACTCCCTGTGTGGGTGAGAGATCGAAATTTCGCTAAAAGGTCTCGCCACAACGAAAAACCCTCCAATGCGCGAAGCGTACCTGTCCTACTATCACCCTCGCTTCTACCCGCCTGGCAGCATATCATTGACACCAAACTAATCTACTAACTAATTATATGGATCTTGAGAATATCCTTGTATAGTGAGTAATTTTTTTTTCCCTGCAGTCGGATTACACTCGCTAGGTAACAGTTATAGACACATTTGTGACGTCTCAAGGGCAAGGTAGTCACTTTCTCCGACGCGAGAATGAATGGTAACGGTTGTCAAACAGCTGAAGGTTTTCTACACTAAATAAGTTCTTGTCATGCTGGTGGAAGTAAGTCACTTACAAATCCGGCATTTTGCTAACGAACTAATACTGCTGCGACCTGTCGCTCTTTGGGGGCAGTAGGATGTGTCACTCTCTTCTCCAGTCCCGAAACGCTTCCACCACGTCCCAGCCGCTACCACAGTTAGCAACAGCCCTTGCCTTGCCGCCATCGTCAAACGTGTGTAAGCCTGCAGATCTGGGTTTAACTCAAAATGCAGCAACGTGGAAGCATTCCTTGCAGTTCCTGCCAAATTAGTGTGCCCAGGGAATCCGTGGAGGGAATGTGACGTTCTTACCAAGGAGCCCTACTGAGAACTCTCATTTGAAGATGACTGCAAAAGCATTCTACCGCCACTACATACGTTTCGTGTAAGGACCATGAAGATAAGGTAAAAGAAATTAGCACTCATACGGAGGTATAAAGACAGTCCTTTCTTCCTCGTTCTATTTGCAGGTGGAATAGGAAACTAAATGACTAGTAGCAGTAAAGGATATCCTCTTACACGTACCATTCGACGCCTAGCAAGGTATGCATATAGACATAAATTTAGTTAACCTGTTAAGATGTCAATCCAGCCATTTATTGGCATACAAAACTAAGGGAAGAATGGCGTCTCTTATCTATCGAGAACAGAAGAACCGTCGTACTAACCGATAATTTTCTCACGGCAGTCACTTCTCAAGACGTATGTGAGAGTTTGAAATATATATAAATATGTCCCTGTACACGTCCTAATTTCCTTTATTGTATTCCTAAGATTACTTCAATATGAATACAACAGTTTAAAGGTGTCAGACTCATCACTGACAGCTCAGTGTCTCTCCCTGTCTCTTCTCATCATTTTTATAACATCCAAAGATGTAACACTACGATCTATAATCACATTGCTAACTTCACATGGTTGTGAACTGGATGACAGTTTATTGTATCTCTCTCTTCCAATGTATAGAAAGCAAATACTGTCTAAATATTGAAATCGGGCATATCTTGTGATTCCAGTACATATACATGTATTGCTTCACTGGAGAAAGTGGCCAGTGACTGAAGTCGCTTCCACAAAAATGTGTAAAGTTTTGTCACCTCTACTGGAGGAAGGCTATGTACCACAGGCTGTCAACCACGATAAAGGGTTCTTATGTTGTTGTTTCGTAATCACTTTGAATTTTTTTTTCCTGTGAGACGTCAAAGCAGAGTATGACTACAGCCTTATACACTACCATTAATTTTGTTTTCCTACCATGACTCTGAGTTCTGTATCAGGTGCTAAATCGACATTAACACGTTTCGAACCATTGGATGTAACACAAAGCTGGGCATTGCATGGTGTAAGGTAAGTTGTTCCCTCTGTACACCGGGTGGCTGAAATAAAAAAAAACAGAGGGTGTTTCTCACTGACGAAAGTGGAAAACATTTCAGTATGTGGATACTGGAAGAGTCTCCAACATTTTGAAACTTTTCCAGACAGCTGCCTGAACGTTACGACCTCTGCATTTAATCTCGTTTCCCGCAGAGATCCACAGTGATGGGGTAGCAGATGACTTGCTGTTCCATTTTTAAGGACACAAAGGGAACTGATTCCTCATGTTGGTGGTACATATTGTACCCAGGTACACAATCACTGTTTTGGTGTCCTAGGTGGTTGTCATCCTGACCTCCAAATCCTTGGGCATGGCGTCTTTCATTTTCAAGGCTTACACTGCATAGCTGTGTGTGGAACAGGAGGGTACTCTGCAGGACATAAACAAAAGAGCACGGATAGTATGCACCATCAGTTGTCAGTCCCACTGGTGGAGGAATAGAATGAGTTTGATACATGTAGGGGATTATATAAGTACACTCATTCCTCCATATTTTGTCGCATTTTCGACAGTTCTGAGTGCTATCCACCAATTTTTCCAATTTTCCGTAATTTAAACGAATTTTACCATGTTACTTGAGTTACAAACCACCACTCTCGATGTCTTCTCACATAAGTAAATATCTCATCAAGTCGATCTCGTGATGCTGTTAGTGGCACTGCAGCATGCTTCTCAATTTCTGTATCATTGCTAAACCACCCTCTCCATTCCTTTGGGAATCACATGACACAAATACTGTTGCTTAGTGTACGAAACAGCCATTTGGAGAGTGGAGGTGCAAAAACTACGTTTCTTAGCCGAAAATCATTATACATTCGGTAAGATTTTACCACGATTTTCAAACTGTCCTTATGTGGGTGGAAATGACAAAGAATTCTTGCTTTCCTGGGATAAAGTCGAAGATTGAAAGATCTCACCAACATCTTTGATGATTACCACCTCAACAAACGGATCATATCCACAGCAGCACTCTTTATACTATTTCGAAACGAGCTGTCCCTTCAATGAATATATTGGCTAAGGATCCTAAGCAAAACACTAGACGGTTACTCTATGCCTCTTGTAATAGTTCCTCTGTCTTTAACCAACACCATCTGCAATACTGCCTTCAATTTAAGTTTCCACTGACCAGAAGTGGGAGGGCAATAGACACAACACATTCAGTGTCTTGTGAAGGAACAGAACGATGTGAGTTCCATGCAGTCAATACACTCCGATATGTTGCGTTCGGAAAGAACTTTACACATGTTCCGAACTTGCAGAACTGCCTGCCGCTAGTGATATAGAGTGGTATTCTCAATCCAATATCATAACTAAGAAAAGATCGTTCCATACCAATCTTACGTCACCCACTCAAGTACACACGATCTCTCTAGTTACATGCATGCGGAGGAGGTTAGCAGTCCTTATTGATGTATGGTAGATAGAAGCCTGATACGTCTTAGAGTATTGTGGTGATATAACAGTCAAGAAAAAGAAGAAGCGTATGATTTATATATGATGGAGCTTCAGATGGAAGAAGTTTGAAACATTTTACATGAATCACTAGTGCTATCAATTCTGTAGCATAGATTCCTGGGGAAATGCACTATAATATAGCTGTCTGGAGGTGTATAGAGACCATTGTTCATATCACATTATGGTTCAGAAATAATGCTATGCTCACATCATTCCTGAAAATTGATCATCAGTAACGTAAAATCGATGAAACAACAACATCTTTTGAGGAAATACACAAATGAATTGTAGTGGTGTTTGACATCTGAAATTACACGCCATGCTGCACTAACTCCATGAACAGAAGACAGCTTCTTCCACACACAACATCTGTCGAGCAAATGTATGCACAGGGACTATAGTACCTTACTAACTCCCATCACTGACTTAGAATAACAGTAGTTATGAAACTGAAGACTCGATTTACGTCCAAGATTTGGTAGGGAAATGGAGTACTTCACTTAAGTCATTATTTGCCTACAACAGCATTCTGAAATCTGTTTTTCATTAGTTTGGTCATGATTAATTACTCACACGTTGGAAATCATCTGCTGATTGTGGCATGTTCTTGTTAGCCATTGCATGCAGATAAACCTCTAAGTCACACACAGTGAGCTGAACACAGGTTATATCACACTACTGATACAGCCCAAGAGAACAATGAAAAAAATGAAAAGAATTTGCGACAGGTAATATGCCACAACATCTCGCTCTCTAGTAGAGCACACCATCAATCTATCATTGATTTCTCCCTCAATACAGCCCCTCTCAACCGATTAGCACATCTATTTACTATCATCCTTTAACGTAGATGAATGTCAATTTAGAGGCAGATTGTTTTCTTTTCTAGGAAAGGAGCTAAGACAACAATCAAATTGCATATACTCCTATTAACCAAGTAGGCATGTTGTAGAATGACGTTAAAAACATACAGCCATGTTCTGTGAAGTTTTTGTTAGCTGACAATACATGGTTGTGATTTATAGAGAGAGCAGAGAAGCACATTGTAAATACTGTTTATTAGATTTTAAAAGAAACAGTTTTGCAGAAAGTGAAACATCCAATCAATAGTTGTATATTTCAGTTCCCAAGCTGCTAATACAGTGCTCGTTAGCTAATAAGGTTGTAAAATTTATCAGAGTCACATGTCTGGACACTTAGAAAAATCTGTAAGTTGGTTTCCGATAACTTTGGGGTCACACCAGGGCTTTTGATCCGACATATACATTACGTTCGGTGTTGTTGACGTCTTCAGTCCAGAGACTGGTCTGATGCAGCTATCGATGCTACCCTAGCCTGTGCAAGCTTCTTCATCTCCGAGTAACTACTGCAACTTACATCCTTCTGAATCAGTTTAGTATATTCATGCCTTGGTCCCCCACTCCGATTTGTATCCTCCACGCTTCCCTCTGATGCTAAATGTATGATCCCTTGATATCTCAGAACGTGTCTTACCTACAGATCCGTTCTTCTAGTCAAATTGTGCTACAAAATCGTCTCCGCAGTTCTGCTCAGTACCTCTTCATTAGTTATTTGATGTACCCATCTAATCTACAGCATTCTTCTGTAGCACCACATTTCGAAAGCTTCTATTCTCTTCTTGTCCAAACTGGTTATCGTCCATGTTTCACTTCCATACATGCCTACACTCCATACAAATACTTTCAGAATAGATTTCTTGACACTTTAATCTATACTCGATGTTAACAAATTTCTCTTCTTCAGAAACGCTTTCCTTGCCATTGCTACTCTACATTTTCTATCCTCTCTACTTCGACCATCATCAGTTAGTTTAGTCCCCAAATAGCAAAACTCATCTACTACTTTAAGTGTCTCATTTCCTATGTTAATTCCCTCAGCTTCACCTGATTTACTTCGGCTTCATTCCATTATCCTCGCTTTCGTTATGTTGATGTTCATCTTATATCCTCCTTTCAAGACACTGTCCATTCCGTTCAATTGCTCTTCCAGCTTCTTTGCTGTCTCTGGCCGAATTACAATGTCACCGGCAAAACCTCGAAGTTTTTATTTCGCTATCATGGATTTTAATTCCTACTTCAATTTTTCTTTTTATCCCTTTCCTACTCCCTCAATATACAGATTGAAGAAAATCGGAGATTGGCTACAACCCTGTCTCACTCCCATGTCAATCACTACTTCGCTTTCGTGCCCCTCGACTCTTATAACTGCCATCTAGTTTCTGTAAAAATTGTAAAAATCCTTACTCTACCTACACTCCTGGAAATGGAAAAAAGAACACATTGACACCGGTGTGTCAGACCCACCATACTTGCTCCGGACACTGCGAGAGGGCTGTACAAGCAATGATCACACGCACGGCACAGCGGACACACCAGGAACCGCGGTGTTGGCCGTCGAATGGCGCTAGCTGCGCAGCATTTGTGCACCGCCGCCGTCAGTGTCAGCCAGTTTGCCGTGGCATACGGAGCTCCATCGCAGTCTTTAACACTGGTAGCATGCCGCGACAGCGTGGACGTGAACCGTATGTGCAGTTGACGGACTTTGAGCGAGGGCGTATAGTGGGCATGCGGCAGGCCGGGTGGACGTACCGCCGAATTGCTCAACACGTGGGGCGTGAGGTCTCCACAGTACATCGATGTTGTCGCCAGTGGTCGGTGGAAGGTGCACGTGCCCGTCGACCTGGAACCGGACCGCAGCGACGCACGGATGCACGCCAAGACCGTAGGATCCTACGCAGTGCAGTAGGGGACCGCACCGCCACTTCCCAGCAAATTAGGGACACTGTTGCTCCTGGGGTATCGGCGAGGACCATTCGCAACCGTCTCCATGAAGCTGGGCTACGGTCCCGCACACCGTTAGGCCGTCTTCCGCTCACGCCCCAACATCGTGCAGCCCGCCTCCAGTGGTGTCGCGACAGGCGTGAATGGAGGGACGAATGGAGACGTGTCGTCTTCAGCGATGAGAGTCGCTTCTGCCTTGGTGCCAATGATGGTCGTATGCGTGTTTGGCGCCGTGCAGGTGAGCGCCACAATCAGGACTGCATACGACCGAGGCACACAGGGCCAACACCCGGCATCATGGTGTGGGGAGCGATCTCCTACACTGACCGTACACCACTGGTGATCGTCGAGGGGACACTGAATAGTGCACGGTACATCCAAACCGTCATCGAACCCATCGTTCTACCATTCCTAGACCGGCAAGGGAACTTGCTGTTCCAACAGGACAATGCACGTCCGCATGTATCCCGTGCCACCCAACGTGCTCTAGAAGGTGTAAGTCAACTACCCTGGCCAGCAAGATCTCCGGATCTGTCCCCCATTGAGCATGTTTGGGACTGGATGAAGCGTCGTCTCACGCGGTCTGCACGTCCAGCATTGCTGCGAAAGGTGGATATACACTGTACTAGTGCCGACATTGTGCATGCTCTGTTCCCTGTGTCTATGTGCCCGTGGTTCTGTCAGTGTGATCATGTGATGTATCTGACCCCAGGAATGTGTCAATAAAGTTTCCCCTTCCTGGGACAATGAATTCACGGTGTTCTTATTTCAATTTCCATAAGTGTATATTTGTTCCCTGCCACCTTCAGAATTTGAAAGAGAGTATTCTAGTCAACATTGTCAAAAGCTTTCTCTACGTCTGTACATGCTCGAAACGTAGGTTTGGTTTTCTTTAATCTATCTTCTAAGATACGTCGTAGGATCAGTATTACCTCATGTGTTCCAACTTTTCTACATAATCCAAAGTTTCCCAAGGTCGGCTTCTACCAGATTTCCCATTCGTCTGTAACAGTTCGTGTTAGTATTTTGCAGCTATGACTTGTTAAACTGATAGTTCGGTAATTTTCACACCTGTCACACTTGCGTTCATTGGGATTACAGTTATTATATTCTTAGTGATGCCTAAGGGTATTTCGCCTGTCTCATACATCTTACTCACCAGATGGTAGAGTTTTTCAGCGCTGGCTCTCCCAGGGCTATCAGAGGTCCTAATGGAATGTTGTCTATTCCCTGGGCCTTGTTTCGACTTAGGTCTTACGGTCGGTATTGGGTTAGAAGAAGGATCTACCACACGTTATCACTGGGGTACGTTGGCTGAATAGCAAACTAACCAGTACCCTGGTTGAGCGGTGGCAGAAGCGGATATGAGTGTTGCGTGTATTGTCCGATTTTTGAGTGGAAATTTCATTGTATGGTGATGGTCAGGGTCTTAAGAGATCTATTTAACTCCTGTAAGTTGTTAAACAATTAATTTGATCAAGTAGTGGAAATGGATTACTTCCATCCATTTTTGATACCACATTTGTGCCAACTTCCACCTTCGTCCTGTGGCGTCCTAGGTGTGTGTTATTTTTCCCACCCATATAAAGAGAATCGTAGCCCAGCATTTCCAACAATTTAATTAATTAATTTAATTAATGCTTCAGTAAATAATAGATATACTGCTCGAAATTATGTCCTATTTCGTGCCATGACGCTTCCCAGTCTGGCAGCTCAACACACACTGAGCGTTACCCAGAAATTCACAAGTGGTAGAGGGGAGGCAGCTGTAGGACGATCCAAATATGCATAAATAAAGGCTGTACCTTACATCCTCCCACTCCAGCAGCTCATCACAGACTGAGTTTTTCTCCTGCCAATTGACAAGTGGGGGTGGCGAGGTTGAAAGTGGGGACAGGTAGGTACATGTGAAGGACAGTTTCAAGTAACTCTTGTGGCGGTATTGTGGGATAGAGCAGTTGGTCTTCAAAATTTGAGGAGAATGTACACAAAGGTGATCAGAAATAGTGAGGGAAAGGAGTGGCGGAGAGTGGAAGAGAATCCAACACCCCAAAAATAATAAAATACTTTATATCCTCCCTCTGCAGCATCTGGGCACAGACGGAGTCTTCTTCCCACTAATTTCCAGAGTGGCGGTGAAAGGGGGGGATGAGGGAGGGAGTGGAGGAAAGGGGTGGCGGGATTTCCTAGGACAGGGAAAAGTTGCTGTGAAGACGGTGTGACAGATAACTGTCCATTTTCCCGGAGGGATAGTGACGGACGAGGTGGAGGGGAAGGGTAGGTGGTTTCTCAGAGACAGATCATCCCCAAGGGTCATAAATTATCCCCAGAGTATCACAAATTAATGAGCATAACTATATGTTAAGGGGTGAGGGAGGGGGATGAATTTCCTCTGAATCCTTTCTTGTGAATGAACTCAACCTACTTAAACATAAAGTGCCGGAACCCACACTACTGCAACAGTTTTGTCGTCTGATGATGCTCCGTAAGAGCTCGATTGGAGGCAAGTCTGGTAAGCGAGAAGGGCAGCGTTATCATTACAGAAAACACCCCCAGTTATGCCGTTCATGAATGGCAGCACAGCAGGTCGAATCACCAGACTGACATACAAATTTTTCACTCATGTGCGTGGGATAACCATGAGAGTACTTCTGCTATGATATAAAATCGCAACCCAGACCATAACTCAGAGTGTACATCCAGTGTGTTTAGCACGCTGACAAGTTTGTTGTTGGCCCTCAACCGGCCTCCTTCTAACCAACACAGGTCCGTCGTTGCCACCGAGTTAGAAACAGCTCTCATCAGAAAGCTCTAAAGACCTCCAGCCTGCCGTCCAATGATCTCTCGGTAGACATGACTGTTATCTTAAATGGCGGTGTCTAGAGTCAGTAGAATGCACACTACAGAACGTATGGCTCGGTGTTGTCCTTAAAGTAATTGGTTTTATAACAGTTTCTTGTGTCACTGTGGTGCCAGTTGCTGCACAAATCGCCGCAGTAGATGCTGTACATCAGAGCCATGCTCTGAACACGATCGTCTGTCCTCTCAGTAGCCGTCTGGAGACCAAACTTGTAGTGACCGTACCTTATAATGACCACCAGTGCCAGCTATCATGTACAGCGGCAACATTTCTCGTCTCGTTCAAAATGTTGATACTGGCATTCCTCACTGACGTCAACGCACCACGTCTCATCTCAAAGTAACGGTCACGACCGATAGATCGTGTACTTCCTGCCAACCTTATTTGCACTCTCATAGTGGCCCTACTGGCGCCACTCTTACGCAACTGTCACGAAATGTTAATAGATATCTCTTTCACATATATAAATACACTTACCCACATTCGTTTATGTCGCACAACTCCTTGGTGTTCGTTATACTTTTTCGTATGTATAACTTTTTACAAACAAAAGTACACAATGTAAATACAATATTAATTACTTTTGACCGGTAAACTCATATGCATATGGCGCAAAAAACTGTTGCCTGAATACCTGTGCGCGGGTTACGCAACTAAACGTTTCGCACGATTGAATGTGAAGTATAGATTTGCAATCAAAATTAAACATATTTGTATTATCATAATTAAATTCTGTATCCTGTGAACGTAAAAACTAAAATTTACTGTTGTGCATTTGAAACTGGCGGCAACTTGAAAACGTAGGCACGGAAAATAGATCTATCTTTTTCCCTTTAAATATAAATAAATAACAAACATTTTGAAAAATGATTTTGAAGGGTCAAGCCAAAATCATAAGTACCTGCTTTATTCAATCCTAAACGGCATGCAACTTAACCGACAAATTTTTTGTAATCATGCAGACCACTTCAACACACTTTAATTTATCCATTTTAGTGGCTGCTGAGTTCCGTGGCTGTGGATGAAATACAGCAACCAGACACTTTGCGATTGTCTCTTTGATTTATTTATTAAAATCATTAACAGACGTTGTCTCGAGAACTATGCATGAGGTTTTAAGTTCGATTTTTATTT
Organism: Schistocerca nitens; assembly: GCF_023898315.1. Classification (NCBI taxonomy): domain Eukaryota; kingdom Metazoa; phylum Arthropoda; class Insecta; order Orthoptera; family Acrididae; genus Schistocerca; species Schistocerca nitens. The sequence continues at coordinate 158,262,996 of NC_064618.1, read as the reverse complement.
AAACAACTTTAAAATTTTTAAACTTACCATTAGTATGCTATTTCTGGGCCGTACAGTAGGATTATAGTTTCTAAAATCGCGGGTGAGCCTAAGCGGCAATTGTGCCCTCGACGCTGTTCTTCAAAGAACGCCGATCCGAACGCTTGAGGCGATTCTCGACCCTTTTCGAGGCGAATGAGTAAGTTGTGGCTCAGATAACGACTCCTATCACTTTCATATTACGCAGGTCACCCTTCAATCCGCCGTTAGAACTGACGCACATTCGATCGTTAGTAATATAAACGACTTTTAGAGCTGAAAACTTTTGTTGTGAGGCATAAACCCAAATTAACGAATTCGTTACTTCAGTGTTGTCTGTGTACCGACTCTAAGGCGTGTCTGAATCAAATTGTTGTCAACATGATATTTGTACACATCAGCAATAACTTGAATAACGTTACTTGACAGTTGTGGCTTGTGGTCAAAAATATCCAGTGTACCGTTCACCACAGCTTGCTACTATTTAGACCAACTTCTAGAACAGTAATCGTACTGCGGCTTGTCATACAACTCATGTGATAAAGTGTGGCCATAACTGGTTTTTCATCTCGCATTTACCTAAAACATATATTTGAGACATCTGGTGGGCAAATGCAACAGCTACATCGATATATTCTTCGTCCTAGAACGTTACGATAACTTTACGGAGAAAGAGATATCGATCGGAGGCGCAAACCACCCAGGCGCCAAGAGTGGCGATAGGGAGCACATGCTCTCTTCCATTGAAACATGGCTTTCAGGTGTAAAGAATACTTTCCCTAGAAAATCCCTTTGATCACATATTCGTAAGACTATAAGAAGTCAAAATAGGCAAAGAAAACGATTTGTTGAAACCTAGAGACCGGAAATCCCGCTTAAGAGCTACGAGCACATGCTCATCTTCGCTATTGTGAAAGTCATCTACTGAACAAGAACTCATAGCTCTTAAGATATGCATTTTAGAGCCCATGTTTAACGGACTATTTTTCTTCTTTTCGTCCGTACTACCTTCTCCGAATATACAGAAAGCAGAAACCTTGCACTATAACAGATTTGTTTCTCAATATCGAAGTGCTGCTCTTATACTGACGCCATATCGTGACAATTTTAAGTGGGCAGTGTTTTTAGCTATGGTTGCGCAACATACCAACAGAAGCCGGACGTGAACTACCACTACCAACCATAGCGAACAATTGCTCTGCAGACATTACCAATTGCTTTTTGTACTACAATTTTCTTTGTGTTGGGAATTTATTTTTGTGCTTATTTCGAAATGAGTGAAGAGGCTAATATGCTAATATTGGCGCATTAAAGGACTCGAATGCGACTCTCACCACATCAAAAGAAACCAGCGACCACTATTATCGCTATGTCAGTTCTGCTTTCGTGGAAACACAGAACGCGGACTAGGATGGCACCCCTGCCAGAGGGAGGCGGGGCTTGTTCCTCCGCGCATCGCTCTTTCCCCTCATTTGTACATTTTACAGCTCATGTTTATTGGAGTTTTTCCCTTCAACTGATCGTGCCCGACATATCCCTGAATACTGAAAATTCCCCCTGGAACATGCTGTATTAGAAACGTATTTTGCTTAAGAAGGTTACTTACAGTTTACTTACGGATTTTGCTGCTGCTTTTTGCAAAATTTGTACACAACATGATTTTCCCCATCTCTATGTAACAACCATAGGCAGCGAATCTTGTCAATTAACAGTGATAAAGAATCAAAGACATGAGTGGAGAAAACTTCATCTGCGATATTAATACTTTTCAATGACGTTTAAAATTTCTCGCTTAGTTTTTTTATAGAACAAATGAGATTCTTATAGACTACAATATCGCTCTATGGCATTCTGGCATTAAAGCAGACGGATCCAAGTGTATGCTCTAGTGCTAACTGCTTCATTGTTATTGTAAAGCTGAATCCTTCAAATTAATAAGGTGTTCGTATAAAGTTGTATTTATTAATCATGTGTAAGACGGATCATGACCCAAACTAAATTCAGTAGTCCTAAAGCTTTCATTTATTTTATTTATTGGTAATTTAGCCTCACCAGATTACTGATTTAAGGTCCTCTTTTAGTGTCTGAACAGGAACAACACCTACCAAAAACATTACGTACAATTATTATAATAAAATTTTATATTACTAACAAATTGTAACTGACAATAATAGTAATAATAATAATAATAATAATAATAAAATAATAACAACAGAGGACATTAAGAACGATATTAAATATTGTAGAACAAAAGCAAAGAAAAGCAAAATCGTGCTTTTCATTTATTTATGATATTAAATAGCTTAACACATTTTAAGCCTTGTTTGATACTATCAGAAGTGGACAGAATAATGAAAGTGGAGAACATTGAGATGAAAATGATAATAGCTGTTAGGAAAGAACAGGATTTCAATAGAGAACTCCGTAGATTTAGGGGAGGGAAAAGCGTTTGAGGGAGGGATGCTTGGCGAGTATAAGCTGCAGATAATTATATGAAAGTTAGACTACGAGCTGTCTTTTGAAGATTGTAGGGTTTTAATTTCTCTTATTTGTTGAGGGATATTGTTCCGTAGTCGGATTCCCGATACAGAAAATGATTTACAGAACATGGCAGTGTTACATAGTGGTACAGAGAGGATTTTACTTCACTGAGAATGAGTATTTGTGTTCAAACAGCTGTGCAAGAGTTGAAGACAGATAAGAGGGAGTGCAATGATTAAGGAGACGACAGAGAAAACACTGGATATGATAATCTGCACGCGTAGGGCCACGTAGCCGTGAAAATAGTTCGTAGACAGGAATGATACACTCGAAATACCGCACATTACAAATATATCGAAAATAAGCATTCATTACCAGTCCAGCCCTCGTGAGCTCTCATTCGAAAGGATCATTATAGTCTGTAGTGGGAAGTATTAGTGGCTCCGCGAGATTCCTTTTAAGGTCGAGAGAAAATATTTTTTACTTTACTGTTTGGAATGACGTTTTAGCGCCACTAAAGTGCAGAACACGTCCGAATATTTTCTGCCAAGAAGGAAGCAACGACAATGAGACAGGAAGTAAAACATTCATTTATTTCCAGCGAAGTCCGATTGTTTTTATCCTAAGTGCTAAATCAGAGGCCACGACAAGAAGAACATGATACTTAACTGTGGTAGTATTCGAAAGTGCCTTGCGTCGTTCTCACCATTTGCGTTTTTTCCCGGCTTTCAACAACTAGTTTTCTCCTTTACCTGTGTTTGATATCTTTGTTCTCTACTTTATATTTGTAACATTCATCACAAAAATCATCACGAAATTTTGTTGTGTCTTCACTTTTATTTTACTTTCTTTGCATTCACTTCGATAAAATGAAGCCACAGCGTGATCCATGTCATTCCAGATAAGTAACACTACTAAGTTGTCTTACTGGTGCTTAATGGGTACTGTCCCACACAAATCACAGCTTTTTGTGTCTTTGTCTTAAGAGTCACGGTTGTCCTACTTTCTTCTAAGTCATACTCCTTTTTATTATGATTAGACAAAATCTGCATGCTGAAAAACAATGACAGCAGTCTCTACGTCTATTCAGACACCTACAGCAAATTTAATTTTTCATTCACACAATTAATGGCGTATTGTACCATTTTCCAAGAACGAGAAAGTATTTCTAATTAGGCAGTCAATTCCCAGCCTACAATGACTTTATATAGGGCGTAATGCATTTCGGTTTTCGTTCTGATTCGTAGGCTTGGATGAAATCTCTACCACTCTCAACTGTATTGAAACCCACAGACCACTTTAAACTAGTATTGTCATAAAAAATAAATAAAAACCATTTCCTCTTATAGTCTTAGCCTTTTTAAATGCGTGTAATATTCAAAACATTTTCAGGAACCAATTCACAACCTTCATATTTCTCTCGTGATAATCGCGTGGGCTATGCTTTCAAATCTGTGATTCGTATCTCCTGTCCATTTAATTATTGTCCCCAAAAGTTGCTCCGAAGCAACGAAGTTGGAGACTTACGTTCATTTGCACAAACATCTCCCCTGTGTTAGTTGTTTTTTGTTTAGTGTACTCTCCCGCTAAAGCCTGGACAAGGTAACTTGAGCTAAATCGCCATTAATACCTAATTTCGTTACCATCTGTGAACCATTTCAGCACGATTCTCAGCTTCTTGTTTCAATTTAAATTAAGGTATCATACCACCTCAAAATAAAACTTATATTGTTGCTAAACACAATAATTAGCGATGTACGAGGTACTGCTCAAAATTTTCGAGAATTTGAGCATTGCTTCCAAACAAAATCAGTATAAACTTCCGTCGCTAGGCACCTATGGTGGTGTCAAAAGCCAGTGTGTCACGTGGTGTCATTCTGAACACATCGGTGTGAACAATACAGCTGATTTCTTTACACCATGTTTTGCTGTCTCAACGAATGTCAACATGGCTAACTTTAATAAATAAAGAATCAACAGTAAGTTTTGTTTTAAGCTCCACAAAACTGCATTTGAAACACGCTGCATGCTAAGAGAGGCTCCTGGTGAGCAACCTTTGTGCTAAGCAAGAACATGTGTGCAGTTAAAGTGATTTCAATATGGCCATAAATCTGTAGGGGATGAGAAACACTCGTCTCGATCTTAGTTATGCACAACGCCCAGACAGAGAGACTGTGTGCGAAATTTTGCAAAGACTGAAGAGAAGACTGCCAATAATGTATATGAAATAGTTGAAATTTCGTTCAGAATATGTCAACACATTCTAGGAGATGAATTACACATGGGACGAATTGTAACTAAGTTTATTCCTCGTCTTTTTAACTCTGACGAAACGGACCGTCAGGTCAGACATGCAGTGAACTGCAAACAATAGTTCAAGATCATCCAAATTTACTCTACAGTTGAATCATGTCTATGCAGGTATGACGCTGAAACAAAAAGGCAGTCCCTGCAGTGAAATCATCCTCCCCTCGTGGTATACCAGCGAGAAAAGTTCCAGCGAAATCAAGTCAGTGATAACGATTTTTATCTTTGGCCATGGAACTGTCTAGAAGGAATTTATTCCACAAGGTCACTCACGGGGAAATTCTGGTGCTCTTTTTGGAGAAGAGTGAGGCTGGAGTTTAGACGCAAGCAGCTTGAGAGATGGAAAACAGAAACTCGTAGCTACATCATCACAATGCACCTGCACACAGGTATCTCATTGGAACAGAATTGCCAGCAAAACTCATCATGACAACTGTCCCTCACACGCCTTACACGCCTGATCTAGCGCATTGCGATCTCTTCCTCTTCCTTAAGATGAAGTTGAAAGAGCGGCCTTTTGACAGCATAGAAGAGAGAAAATAAGAATTGAACAATATATAGGCAGCAGTATTTTGAATTAAGAAAGAAAGGCTGGACGCGTTGCGTACAAGACCAAGGGGACTTATTTCAAGATCAGAGTAGAAATTAGGATGTGAGGCATGTTTTATGATCATTTCGGAAATGATGGATAACATCGCGTATACACATAACCCATACATGAAGAATTACAAATGAGCCATACTACTCGACTGAGGTTGGTGAATAAGACGTGGTGCCTTATAGAAACAAACGGAAATATTTATATTAATCTTTGATCATGTGCTCCAAAATAAAGTACCTTGTACTCTAAAATAGTTACTTTTTATTATTAATTTTTATTTTCTACCTTTGTCCGTACGGTATCAAACCAAAAGTACGCTAAGAATAGGAGTGGCATTCACGAAAATTAAATCGACTCACTAATACCTGGCACACCTCACTAATGGTAATAAATATTTTGCGCGTTATACTGTATAAATCTGTAGAAAGACACGACAATCTCACTAGCTGAAAGGGCAACTGCTTTGGAATAGGTCCGACGACATCCCGAGCGGAGGACACGGTGCTGCTGCGCGATAACCTTACGTTGGTCGCATATTTACACATTTAGTGGACTCCTAGCCATAGCCATCCAACACGGTATGGTATGACCAAGTGGGACGTATTGTGGTGGATTAGCCTGCGGAAAGCTCTTTGTGTCGCTACTACTAAAATTTAATGTCGTGTGACTAGGGCCTCCTTCCGGGTAGACAGTTCGCAGGTGCAAGTCTTTCGATGTGACGCCACTTCGGAGACTTGCGCATAGGTTGGGATGAAATGATGATGATTAGGACAACCGGGAATCGAACCCTGTCCCTTAGGATTGACGTTCTGTTACGTTGATCACTTTTTATTTCTCATTCTTGTTCGTTGTTGATCGTTGTGTGTTGTCGTTTCGGACGTCACATGACATCCTTTAAAGTTCGTTTGTTGCTCCTTCCACTCAGTTTTTTATTACAGAGGCCAACCAGTTCTCTGACAGAACACGCTGAGCTACCGTGCCGGCTTCCACTCAGCTACCGGGGCCGCAATGTCGCTACTACTGACTTCGTTTCAATGTAAAGCTGTACCATACGGACACGGTCCGTAACGTTCCATTTCTCCATCGTAACTGAATATCCCACTCGGCTGAAATACCGCTAGAACACCACCGACTACCTGTGCGCGCCCCTACAGTCACAATAGCCAACTGAAAATGTTCTTTCTGACTGACCCTGCAATAGCCTATACTTATAACTCCATGATATTACCAGTGCGGTTTCCTCTCTCATCTGCATCTCTCGTACAAAATACTTGATAGCGAGGCAGGTTCTGCTTCTAGTGTTAGTGCGTGCTTTGCACATATGAGGCAGAATTTGGGTTACGGTGGCAAGCGAGCAGCAGCTCCGTCGCAAACGGTGCGGCCTGCTCTGTATTCGGCTGCTGTCTGTCGCTCTCTCATGAATATGAATATCGTCATTAGTGTGGCGTGCCAGCGTGCTAAAATATTCAATGGAACGTGGCTAGACACTTAAGACGGCAGACAACTCCATCACACACACGCGCACGCGCTGCGAAATCTCTTTTTTTCTTGCGTTCTACGCGCTTGTCTCGCACATGGCCGTCGTTAGTCTTCTTCGGTTGCTGTAGTAGATCACTTATTGAGGGTAAAGGCTGCGAAAGCTAAAAGGGAAAACTGTATATAACCTGAACTCTCTTCCAAGAACGGTTTCTGTGGCCGCGAGAGCATTTCATTTGGTAACACGATTACTGCCGTGATAATCGTTTATTCCTAAGATATATATGAATTTCCATATTTATGAGTAAATTAGGATTGATGTAGCTAATCTACGGATCCACTCATCCAGCCTCTGCTTTCTGGATTTTTCATCAAACAACTACTCTGAATTTGGGAGCAATGGAGATATGAATCGTATCACACAGTTTAAATTCACTGTACGATAGTAAATCGAGAAGCATAATAGGGTCAAAGAAGAAACTCAAACTAGTTCGGAAACTCTGTAACAACAACCTCTGAATGGAAGTATAATTACAAACTCATCAATAGTAATAGTAATTACCTTGATATAAGATCGTTCGCAAGTATGTTATTAGATTGTTAACAAATACACTGAGGGCAAAAAAAAAAAATCGCAGTACCATCGATAAGCAGGATAAGGTCAAAACGGAAACTCAGACTAGTTCGGAAACTCTGTAACAACGATCTCCGAATGAAAGAATAATTACAATTTACCTTCATATAAGATCGTTCGCAAATATGTTTTCAAATTCCTAACATACACTGACGAAACAAAAAATCACAGTACCATCGAGAAGCAGGATAGGGTCAAAACAGAAACTCAGACTAGTTCGGAAACTCTGTAACAACGATCTCCGAATGAACGTATAATTACAAACTCACCTACAATAATACTAATTGCCTTGATATAAGATCGTACGCAAGTATGTTATTAAATTCCTAACAAATACACTGAAGGAAAAAATCGCAATACCAACAAATAAATAAGCAGAGTAATGAAATTACTGGAATACATTTGTCTGTGTAACATATTTCAGTGATTAACGTCGCGAGATACCACGTCAATGTAAGGACGAGAAAATTCATTGCAAACGTGAAATCCTGGTGCATTAATAAGTGAAGTAACTGCTAAAATGCAATCATACAAGCGTGCATGAACGGGGTAGTAGAGGCACCGTATGTCAGTTTGTGGGACGGACTCCCATACCTGTTACACTTGGCCAGCCAACACAGGTACGGTTAATGCTGGTCGTGTATCAAGCTAGATTTGTCTCCCGATGATGTCACAAGTCGTTCTTAATTGGAGACAGACGTGGAGATCGACAGGCAAAGGCAACATGCCGACACTCTGTAGCGCGTGTTGGGCTACAAAAGCGGTACGTGGACGAGCATTATCGTGTTGGAAAACATTCCCTGGAACACTATTCATGAATGTCAGCAAAGCAGATCGAATAACTAGACTAACGTACAAATTTGGAATCCGTTTGCATGGGATAACCACGACAGTTCTTCTGCTGTGATATGAAATTGCACATCCGACCATTACCCCACGTGCAGGTCCAATGTGTCGAATAAGCAGACAGGTTGAATACAGAGTGTAGACAGAACCGGATTTCATCAGTGAACAGAACAGAACTTCACTCCACCCTTCAATGAGCTCTCGCGTAACATCATTGAGGTCTTGATCTGTTGTGGTTTGGGGTCAGTGGAATGCACGCTACTCGGCGTCTGTCCTTGAAGCAACCCATTTATAAAAGTTCGTTGTGTCACAGAGTTGCCACATGCTGCTCGAATTGCTATTGCTGACGCAGTACAATGCTCTACAGCCATATGGTGAACACGACAGTCTTCTCTCTCGGTACTGCCACGTGAATGTCCGCAGTCCGGTTATCTTGCAACCATACCTTCTTGTGACCACCTCTGCCAGCAATCATCTACAGTTGTTACTTTCCTCCTAAGTCTTTCTGTAATATCGCAGAAGAATCATCCAGCTTCTCGTAGCTCCATTCACACCTCGACCAAACTAAATGAGCTGCTGACAATAACGTCATCGTTATCTTGAAGACATCCTTCACCATTATTAGTTCACTACCGCCCACCTAAAAGGAAACTAACGCTCACAACTGTTACAGCACGCATTTAAAGCCAACCTTATTAAGACCCTCACAGGGCGCCACTCACGCAAATCTTATCCGACTGACGCCAGATTTCAATAGACGTCATCTTTTGGATGTAGAAACACGCCTACCAACTTTCGTTTATCTCTCTTAGTGCTGCAGTGTTCTCTCCGTCAGTATGTAACGGGTTTAATGTGGGCTAACACGTCAGTAGGGAGCACGATGGGAAAATAATGTTTGTGTAAATGTCACAGTCAGCCAACGGCCTTGCCACAGTGGTAACAACGGTTCCCGTCAGATGACCTAAGTTAAGTGCTTTCGGGCTGGGCTAGCACTTGGATGGGTGACCGTCCGGTCTGCGAGCGCTGTTGGCAAGCGGGGTGCACTCAGCCCTTGTACGGCAAACTGAGGAGTAGCGGCTCTGGTCTCGTAAATTGACATACGGCCGGGAGAGCTGTATGCTGACCACATGACTCTCCATATACGCATCCAGTAACGTCTGTGTGCTGAGGATGACATGGCGGCCGGTCGGCCCGTTTGGCCTTCCAAGGCCAGTTTTGACGGAGTTTTCTTTCTTTCGTTTTTTTAAATCAGTGTCACAGTCAGACGTTAAGCCTTATGTGGCTTGATATAAGGAAGGAAGAAGTGTTTAATAGTGACCAGTGCCTTTTTGTGCTAAAATGATGCAAAATTTTCACAATAGTGGTAATGCTTCAAAAGTGTAAATTAGCGCCTGTAATGTTAAATATTTAAGATCAAGACACTATTAACAGATGCGAAAGTATCCCGCTCAGCACTGTTGCTCTCAAAATAATTTGCAGGCGTAAGGGCGATTGAGTTGTCACATGTGGTTAGAAGATAAAATAAGTTAGTCTACATGAGTAGTTACTGCCAACATGTGCGCTACTTAGTTAACTCTTGCTTCAGTTTACAACCTATTTTACTGAATTACACTTCATTGCAAAATATCTGACGATGTCTATATGATCATTATTTTTAAAAAAATTTCGATTGCCGGTATTTATTGAATTGCTTTCTTTTCCTGGACTACATGCATGATCTAAAGACGCCTCGCCATTCACAGAGAGTAGCAGTATATTATTAATTATTGCTATTACAGTTTACATGATCAACGAGACAACCATTTCATATGCTGTCAGCTAAGTCAAACGTTTGCGGAAACCTTGTTCCTATTTCCGCTAATTTACACGATCCCTTTTGTGTCGGCCAACATCCGATCACTGGTATTTACTAGTTATTATTCCACTGTTACAGACAAATAATCATTGTTTACCGTATCTGCATTCGCAAACCTGTTTACCGAAGTACAGTTTGCCTGCAATGACAATATATTTACGCAGCATTTTAGCTTTAGTTGGTACGCCCTATCACCCCTCATTAGGTCGACTGAGTAACAACGTTTCTCATTTAGTACAAAAGAGCCGTTTGTCTGAAGTTCACTCAAGCACTCTGTTTCACTGCATGCGTTCCAACAATTAACAAATATTCAATGTCACCCTGTTAGGCATTGCTACTTTGTCGGAATGTATAACACAGTGTTAACAGCTATTAAACTGAAGCTCACGCTGTACGTTTGTAATACGCTATGAGCTCCTGATCTGGTCGACGTGACCTAGCGGGTAAAGCAACAGACTCTGCTGACAGAGGTCCCGGGTTGAATCTCGAGCGGGAGCGAGTATTACTCCTCCAATCCAGCCTGCTTTTATAATGAGTATCATGGATATTTATCGGGGCTAAAAGCCGACCAGAGTAAGGGAATCTCCATCCCTTCTCCCTCCTAGTGCCATGGTGGTTAGAGGGGCTGCTCTGTTGCTGCAGGGCCGCCCGCGGTGGCCGTGCGGTTCTGGCGCTGCAGTCCGGAACCGCGGGGCTGCTACGGTCGCAGGTTCGAATCCTGCCTCGGGCATGGGTGTGTGTGCTGTCCTTAGGTTAGTTAGGTTTAAGTAGTTCTAAGTTCTAGGGGACTTATGACCGAAGATGTTGAGTCCCATAGTGCTCAGAGCCATTTGAACCATCTTGCTGTAGTCCACAGATTTTACCGTAAGAGCGAATGTTCCAACAAGTTGCCTGCATAGGGCATTTCTCACAAAAGCTCTCCGCAAGGAAGGAGATTTGCATTGAGGGGATAGTCCACATTGAAAATTTCAATCCATTTTTGTCTTCCTTGTTTGTTCTCTGGGATGTCAGATGTATTCTATAGTACACCCCAAGTTCGGCAGGAACTCCATCATCGGGCTACGAGAAGATTTGTGAGAAAATGTCTCCGAAAACCAGTCACAGTGGGAAAAGAATGATCGATATCGCACCCAAAGTCGGAGAATGTAATGTCAATGGCGGCCTAAGAGACGTTATGGGAACTATAAACGTACTGAAACTTGAGCTTGGACCAGCCTGTTACATCTGCACAAAAGCGGACGACAACTTATTGACCGAGCAGAGCAGCAGACAACACAAGCTGCCAAAGGGGCCATCAGGACCACCGTGGCCACGGATAAAATGGAGGAGGTCATGTTTTTGAATATGAAAGTAGTGCTACATGGCACAGGAATCGCTGACAGGAGGAATGTTCAACTTAAACGCAAAAAAACGTAACCCAAAGCTTCAAAAGCGGTTTTCTCCAAACCGCATTTTTGAAATTAGCGGGTAACATTGACTTGAGTATGGAACATACGATTTTGATCGGAATTCAGTGCTGGCATTCTGAACTGAATTCTCCATCAACAACTGTAGCCATTTTGTGATATCTTCAAAAGTCTGTTTTCGGTGCATCGTTATGACTCGAAGAAAATGACATTTGCTTCAGCAAGTCACCATTTTGTTCGAACTTAATACTTTTAAATAGATCTCTGTATGCTGGTAGAAGACATATTGAAAATAACTTAAAAACAGAATTATTTTGTTACGGTTTTGTGGTATGCGGACTGTAAGACCTTCGGTACACACACCATCAGATTATTTGACTTGTCGCTCTAATGACGTAGGCGAGTGTAAGCAATATGTCTCGTGGTCTTATCGTGGCGTGTTTATCTTCTGCCGTTAGGTCAGACGACAGAAATGCCACTTGCACCCTTAGAGTAGCAGATTGACGGTGACCAACTTTAAACAGAACTTGATTAATTTTCACACACATTTATTAAATTAATAACAAGCATAAAAATAACTTTACTTGGTTCTGGATGCTATTTACAATTGACAATCTGAAGTTCCTTTGGTCTTGGTATGTTAATCTTATTCTCACATATCTTTGATACTTGACAAAGTGTCTATACATTTCTCTTGATGGCTGTGTACAGGAATATGATGATCTTATTAGGCGCAGGCTGAAACTTAACTACAGACTAATGCAGACTGACTATAAGGAGGTCTGTACACTCGTTATAATACCTCGAGCGTTCAGGTATCACTGCGCGAGTGTGATCCGCGAGGAGAAAAGGTTCTACGTTAGCAGCAATTTCATCGACTGCGTTACATATTAATACGCGGATAGGCGGAAGCAGAATTTGGTCCGTCTCTAAGACAGCGCCATCTCGTAGTGCGGAGACGGACGAGTGCTGCGCCTGCGCTGTTGTGCTAAGCGGGGCTGCCTCTATTGCGAAAGTTGTGTACGCGCTGACTACGCGGAACTATGTACACGACAGGTTTCGAAACGGCGGCTTAGTGATTTCCGCCAGTCACTAATGTTCCGGCAGCAAAAGGTCTACCCATCTGGTGCTGCGGTAGCAAGGAGAGTCGAATGTGGATAGAGTTCTTAAGGATTGAAGTGTAAGGAATTTCCTCCCATTTTACTGGAAGAAATTGCGATGTTCACCTATTTTTCGTGCGCTGAAAGAGCGCTACTCCCTCAGTGCTAATGCACATATTCTCGTCACTCTATCCATACAGAGATTCTCTTTATTTCAGTTTTATATTTTGTGTGGTTTGTTTTGTTCACTCTCAGACTTCAATTCAACATGTCATTCACATGAGAAATATCTGAAAGTATGCTGCATTCAGATCTACAGTTACAGAGGAACCAAGCATGACACCTCTTTGCATTTACTGTTCATTAAAGCAGTGCAGATTATGGCTACATACTAATAAATACAGTGGGCTAATTTCGGTATGAGAAGCATATATTTCGTGTTGTCCAGATATAATAAATGAAATTTAAAAGGCATGCTATAATTTACATTAACTTGCCACTCGAGCCTATAGTATCTCCGACTCTTTGACCATGTTTTACCAACACATGTGCAGTTGTCCTGGTTGCATCCAGACAATAACAGTGATTTCCATACCCTCTATTTTCTCTACCGTATTATCTACGTACATTGACCGTCATAACCCTCATCACCCTAAACGCTCTTGTCTAAACAACACGGCAGAAACACCCTGTGGTGTATAAGGTATGAAAAGTTGAGTTCAGATGTTTCAGACGTGCACAGTTTGAGAACTGCACAGTCGGTGCTGTGTGTGTTGTTCGTATTAATGCCGCTTGCAAGTGGAGAAAATTTCCACTAATGTCAAGCTAACGCTTTCGCAGATTGAATAGTTCATATTTGTTAGCATCTAATTAAAATATAACAGTCACATAAGCTATAGTGTTGCCCTTGATATACATGCGTTCTGTAATAGATATACAAAATACTCCTACTTACAGGGCAACAAAATGATTTGCAAGAAATGTAAAATGACTCACTCCTCACTATTATTACAATTGGAAATTAAATTTCAGTTACTTACGCAGTTTCATACGGTCAATCCAGGATCGTGCATTTTACCATTCTCTACTTGCGTCAGGTTCTAGTATTTAAATCAAAGTTTTTTTGGTTCAAATACTCATCAGTATCATTTATTCCATTTTTTAAACATTTGTTGCGCCTTAGATGGTTTTAAATATACTTAAATTTAAAAATTCCGCCTAATGTTGGATCAAATGTCTGTCAGCGATAAACTTTTTCGCCTCTGCAGCAACTGTACTAAATTGTCGGAAAATCTCAGATAAGTGATAAATGGAGGTTATTATCTAATAAAAAAATACATGTACGCTCAATGTTGCTTTACAATGTATTAAGGAACATAACCGTATACGTTTACCACAAAACCGACCGTTAAATCCAGATACGAATAATCGTTCTTATAATTAAACAAAAGTAGCGTATGACCTATAAGATCAAAACCAAACGAGCAAGAAGGATGGTAAAGAGAGATTCTAGCTGTGTGTTGCTATTTATACACTATTTACAATGGCAGCGACTGTTATTTGTCTGGGTGACTCGACACATTTTTGATTGTATTTCATAATTAATATCTAACACAACTACATGAACTATCCCTACATCAGAAAGAAATGATTCAAATGGCTCTGAACACTATGGGACTTAACATCTGAGGTCATCAGTCCCCTAGACTTAGAACTACGTAAGGCTAACCAACCTAAGGACATCAAACACATCCATGCCCGACGCAGGATACGAACCTGCGGCTGTAACAGCAGCGCGGTTACGGACTGAAGCGCCTAGAACCGCTCGGTCACAGAGGCCGGCCCGACATCAGAGTTTGTACGCTTTTATACGTGTAAAAATATCGTTAGTTAATCCACAATGTCACTTTTTCTATACCTTTCGTACGACACATCTAATTCACTGCCCAAGGGACGCAACAACCCGTTCTCATCCGTCCCACTCCTTAGTTCAGCCACTTTCCCGAAGCCGTTTCCTGTAGTAGGAACCTCAGTAAGGAATAGCCTTCGGCATTACTTTAGGAAACTGAATAATATCCCCAGCTTCAGAAGACAGTTAAGGAAATGTCTGATGATGCATCAGTAATAAGTATCCTCGTCCCTCTACACACTCGTTGCTCCAGCACCCTTCTTCTTTCCAACCGGAAGTTCCTCATTTCGCAGTACTCTTAGTTGGTGCATTTCCTTACATTTCCTTCCCCAGCACCTGCAATACCATAAAATATCTATTTTCCACACTTATAAATTCTGTTTGTTTCTGTTACTATCATTATTGTTACTGTAGTCGTTATTATTATTAGTGTTATCATTAACAGCAGCATAAGCAGCAGCAGTAGTAGAAGTACTTTCAGTATTAACATATTCAGTAATGTTTACTCGCATTGTCTCTGAATACACTCTAATCCCTACTACACCATTTTTCGTATTAAAAATTGTAATGTCCTAGATAACTATGGTTTTGAAACGTGTTCTGTAAGTCTGAAATCCTAATCCGTTGTAAGAGAGTACTTGATGGCTCCGTTTAGATAACGTTAGATAAATAAAAAACATACTCTTTCTTTCAATTATGGATTCATCCTTAGTTTCTTAGCAGAAAGTGAATTTATTGATTTATACGCTACTCTGTCTACCCCTTCGTGTAATGCGAAGATCTTTTCACTGCTGACCAACTGCCATTTATACGATGAATGGGAGTCCTCCCAATATATCTGGAAAATTATCCCTGTGTAAAGTACCTAAAGAGGTCTGGAATCTTCCTCTAATAATCATTATTATAAAAGGAGCCGGTTACCTCCAGTGGAACGAAAGGATATTGCAATTTTCACTGTTACTTTCTGCTTTACTCTCAAGTATAATCTCTGAAGTTCTATCAAGCTGCCAAAACATCGTATGTGATGGAATTAACTGAACCATACAATTGTAAGGAGTTTAGGAACGACGAGTATGATCGCAGTTTACTTTGGTGCCAACGATGCAATATCTACTGTACAAGCGTAAGCAATTTAGGAACGCCGAGTATGATCGCAGTTTACTTTGCTGCCAAGGATGGAATACCTACTGTGGTACATATCGATTTTTTTTTAATACACACAATGCATACTACGGGTCATATTCCTATCCAGTCTTGAAGTACCGTGTGTCTATTTACACGCATTCCTTACTGCATCCCCTTTATCGATATATGAAGCTTGAAGTTGATACAAATCGGGAACAAGGAGACGTATCATCACTGAGGCTAAGTAATACTCGGCCGCAGCGAGCACTACTTTACAATTTGTATCTGTGTGACTGCCTGAGAGCTCTAAAAAATCTGTTGCTTTCACAGAAAGTGCCATATTGAAAACCTGGAATTTTTATAGATAATAAATGCGATGTGTGCATTGAAAATACGTAATACAACAATGTTAAGTGTTTTGCATTTAATGAAAGTGCGTAAGACTGAGACAGAGGAAATGTAGTGCAACTGAGAACAAGTTGTGTCAACTAAAATAAAACCAGTACTGACTCCCTATGCCCTTTTCAACGTTGCTTTTGAACAGTGATAGGTAGTAATACATCTTGCTAGTTTAGACGGTCGAAATTTATTTAGAATGCAGGTGAAGTCTAGATTTGTAATCGAGTATTACTGCGGGAAATGTAACGCCTGTAGCTAAGCAACGCGCCTTGCAGTTTCTTCTCAGCCATATCCCTAGCTCATTCAGCGTACTCCCATAGAGTTTATAACACTCCAGACACGACAGACAAGTGAGACAAATAACACTGTGTTCGATGTAATACCGAAAGGCAATAAAAGCTGACAAGCTGCCTGCCATCAGCTAAATAATCTACAGCCCCACTTCATGAATCCCTTACACGGTAGGTGGCGTAATCCCGCGGGATGGAGGTGAATCCATGTTGTCAGTGGGGCTTAGACCAGCGCGGAGCCCTCCGCAAAACTTTCGCGTTCTGCTGCTCGCGTTAGTACATGCCTGCCTCGTAAGAGCAGCGCTTTCTGCCGTCGGCCTGCTGTTCTTAGAGCGACTGTACAGTACATACGGACTGCTCATCTACACATTGATAAATTTCTAGTAAAGTGAAATATTGACCAACAGCACTGTGATGTGTTCATCCGACGTGAAGCATGTATTTATATATGGATTTCTAAAACTGCGTTCGTGCAAACTTCACGTAAATTCGGGATACTCTTAATATTCTCATGTAAATGCTTTCCTTTGTATAAATCTATCCCTGTACTCATATCTGACGCCAATGTACTTCTGTCTTCCGATCAAAAGGAACAGAAGTTTTGTTGTTATAGAAGAATTCTGTAGAATCGATTGGAGAGACCAGATAAACAAAGAATAAGTACTGAAACTATGGGACGGTAAGGAGTTAAATGTCATTACTTGACTGTAGTAATAGGCTGGAATGCCGAATACTGAGGAGTCAAGAGATAAATTGGATAACTAAGAAAGTGTTGCGGTGAAACTTATAGTTGCTTGGCTTGCACGGAATAGACTAGCGTGTAGAGATGAATCCGACCAAAGTTCTGTCTGCAGAGCGTAACAATTTGAAAACATTGTCACTTTATACATCCTACACATAACTAAGCTTTTTTTGAGTTCTTCCTGGTTTGCGAAAGAAGGACGCATTTTTTTGTAGACTTCAAAGGTACCTGTCGCTTTCTGATACCACACTCATTTTAAAATATCCACCACAAAAAACTACTGAATATGAAACGTTTTATTCTGAATACACGAAGTAGTTTTTGGGAAAAACTTTGAACACAGTTTTTCTGTAACGTAGCTATTGACGTCTGCAGGTTTGCATTTAAAAAGAATGTTATTTAGCGTTAATTTTCAGGTGTGCCCTATTACACACTGTATTTCTCCTGTTCTACAGGGCGTTAGAGATATAATGCAGTTATTTTTACTCGTGACTGAGGCCACAGTACGGAACAACATTACTTCAGTATTTACTTCATTTGCAGACTAATAACTATACCTATTATGAGTAGTATATTTTTAGGTTCGTTATTTCCAAGCACACATGCTTAGTTACCCGGGACGGCAGGTCAGCTGTAGAAGTGTGGAGGTATGGACGCAAAACGATTAATACTGTGTGCCGGACCGACACTCGAACTCGGAACATTTGGCTTTCGCGCGCAAGTGCTCTACCAACTGAGCTACCCAAGCACGACTCACGCCCCCTCCTCCTCCTTTCTTTCAGGAATGCTAGTTCCGCAAGGTTCGCAGGAGAGCTTCTTAAAAGTTTGGACGGTAGGAGACGAGGTACTGGTGGAAGTAAAGCTGTGAGAACGGGGCGTGAGTCGTGCTTGGGTATCTCAGTTGTTAGAGCACTAGCCCGCGGAAGGCAAAGGTCCCGAATTCGAGTCCCGGTCCGGCACACAGTTTTAATCTGCCAGGATGTTTCATATCAGCGCACACTCCGCTGCAGAGTGAAAATCTCATTCTGGATTAGTCTATAGTAACACACCTAGTCCGCTTAGTGGTGCAGTTACGACGGTGCAGAAAAGAACCTGAAAGTAAATTAAGTGACGTGTTTGCGGGAAGACTGTTATACGTGTATAAAAACTAGGTAACACACTGAGGTATGCAAATATTAAGGTACTAATGATCACAATACCTGCACTTATACCTTTAACAGCCTGCAGGTAAATTACAAGACTAGTTAGTTGCGTTATCCTCGATTAAAGAAAGGCGCTCCAAATTACCAACCTTCTATCGTCACCACTTAGCCCTGATACATAGTACATCCTATTCTAAAGATTTTTACAGTATACATGCTCTTAGACAACTTTACGATAAGCAGTAATTGGTCGTTTTCAAACTGGAGTGTTTGTATGAAACAAATTAATTAACTGCCGTTTCCCTGTAGAACTGTATCTTTTTTTTTTTTTTTTGAGACTAGTATTTCCGGAAATTAAAAAAAAAAACCTACATTAAAGAGGGAGGAAAATTGCAGGAGTGAAAAGTAGAATTATATTTAAATACAATGTGCTAACAAGTCAAAAAATCAACTATTCCTATTACGTCTCCCGAATTACGTCCAAATCGTCGTTTTACTTCACGTCCTTTGATTCACATTCGTAACAGTCATCTTTCCTTGCTGAAGTGTGAGCGGGAAATATGGTATTTACGTATGAGTAAACATATTTTCCCAGACTTGTTTGGGTACATCAGGAGAACACACCCTTGCCTTGGTACTTTTGTGTTGTTATTGTTACAGGAAGTATAATTTTGAAAGATATTTTGAAGTACGATTAATTTTGCAAGAAAAGAGTGTTTGCCTCTTAGCTTCCTTTAATGGGAGTAGAAGAGATGTGTGTGGTTTATCTCTGTCATATGGTAAACATGGTTTCGATTCGTCATGTTTTTTAGCATCTATAACACAAAAACAGGACCACTTGATGCTTTCAGACGACCGTTAGCCGCGTCTGAAGGCCATTAATCTTGAAGCCGTTCATCGAAGTCTGAGAGGTATGCTTTCTCGGGCGAGAACCGAAAAGCTTAGACGAAGCGAAAATGGGGTATGGTCCGTAAAAGGAGTGGGTGAAATGGAAGAATGTAAGAGAGGAAAGTGCGTCGTCGTATGTGAAAGAGCGCAAAATATGGGTGGAAAGGATAAGGTGAAACGGAGCAGGAAGTCTGGTATCTTGAGCCGATGAGTTTGAAAGTATGCCGAAACGCACGGACCTAGACTGCAGTCGGTAGGCGGTGCTCCAAGTATTTGCGATCGCTACTGTCGCCGCATCAGCGCTAACTGCTGGCAACGTCTCGCGCGCTAGCATATAGGCGCTCGTGACAGCACGATAAAACCTAGCAGCGCAGGGGTGCAGGCATGCACATATTTCAGCTTTTTACTGTCCGTAATTTAAAATAGAAAATAGCTCAACAGTTTGTTTGCATTTCTCACTGTAATTTTCCTTTTTTTTTTTTTTAATTCGCTTGGCTGAAGAGCGGAGAATTGTACCGTTGACAGCCCATATCCCCCGCCCCATTTCCCTCGTCCATATGGAGCGAGGGGGATGAAATAACGATAAAGACAAAAAAAGGGCGCAGACCTCAGTCGTATTTCTACTGCGTTCTCGTGTTGTTTGTTGCAATCATCGTTATTTTGTTCATGATATTGCTTCGTCTAGCCTCTCCATTTGGTTCACTCTCCGGAATTGTCATTCTGACGAGTTGTCTTTGTTTTCTGTCCAATGATGTTGTTCTTGTAACTGATACGTCTGAAAGTTCCGGAGAGTGAACCAAATGGAGAGAATTTGGTTCACTCTCCGGAATTGTCTTTGTCATACGTCCAGTGTTGTTGTTGTATTTCCGTGTTCATCGGCGACTCAATATTGTCACCTGTAATGACACAAAAGCGACTTAAGAGATAAGAAATGTTCTAACTTTTAAGGTGCGTGACGGAGGGTATCCTGAAGCAGTACTAGTGATTTTCTTTTCTGTTCCTCTCGCCAACCGAGCGAGGGAAGAACTTTATATACACCTCGGTACGGTCCCTAATCTCCCTAATCTTATCTTTATGGTCCCTACGCGAAATGTATACCGGCTGGAGTAGAATCACTCTGCAGTCAGAATAAAATGGTTTTCTAAATTTTCGCAAATAGTGCTCCTCTAAAAAAACGTCGTCTTCTCTCCAGTGACACTCATTTGAGTTTCCGAAACATCTTCGTTATGCTTGCGCGTACAGATAACAAACCTTGCAGCCCGCTTCTGAATGGCTTCGATGACTTCCTTTAGTCCAACCTGGTGCGGACCCCTACCACACCAACAGTACTCATGTATGGGTCGCACTACTATCGTATATGCAGTGTACTTTACAGATGGAACACACTTTCCTAAAATTCTCTCAATAAATCAAAGTCGACCATTCACCTTCCGCACCACAGTTTTCACATGCTCGTTCCATATCATATTTCTGTGCAACGTAACGCCTAGATATGTAAGAGGCGTGACTCTGTCAAGGAACAAATTAAAACTACTGCATTAGAAAATTATCAGTTTGTTTTTCCTATTCATCTGAATTTGCTTACATTTACAACTAGCTGCCATTCACTACATCAACTAGAAATTTGCTCTAAGTCATCTTCTACAATTACTCAACGACGATGCCTTCCCATACACCACAGCATTGTGTGCAAACAGCCGCAAACTTCTGCCAGATCATATACAGGGTGTCCCATTCATCTTGACAACCCTAAATAGCTGACTGGCCAGAGTCAAATAACAAAAATGTTTCAAGCAAATGTTCATGAGCCGTCAGCGGCACGTCAATCAGCATGATTGCCTTCGATGTAGCTTTTTTTCTTAGAAAGACATGAACAACCGTATGACATTTTTAAACGGCACACTGTATTTTTTATTCGGTAATTCATTTCCTCTCCTAAACACCTATTCAGAAATGTATCACAGTGTACCACTAACTGAAACGAAATGGTATTAATGATCTAAGACAACACTGACGTTGACGCTCCCAGCGCTTAGTGCAGGTAGTCGGATTAATGGAACATATCCACATGCTGACGTCGACAGAGAAAAAATGTAAACATAAGTAGAATGCTCACCCGTCATACCGTCAAATATCGTCAATTAAAGAGTTGCGTGAGTAGAATGTACTCCAACGAAGAGACGGTAGAAATGCTACTCACCTATGGGGAATGTAATTTAGCAGAATAGTAACTGCAATACTTTTTTCTTGTGCACGGGTACATTTAGTACAGTAGTTTAGTTTTTTTAAATAGTGTAGCGTACAGTAGGCATACCGTGAAGGCTGTCCCTCCTACAAACTGCATCGACATAACGTTTCTTTTATTGTCGTCGTCGTTGTTGTTGTTGTTGTTGTTAAAGGTTGGTGAAACGCTACGCAGGCGTCGAACTGTACAGAGAGCGGTATCCTCACAAGAACTATCCTTCCCGACGGACGTTTTCTCGTCTTGTTGCGACGCTTCAGGAAACGGGAAGTTTCAACCCATGACAACGCAATCGTCGTAGCACTCGCACAGACGAAGCTGCCGAAGTTACTGTTCTCGCTTCCGTTCCTATGAATCCACATGTGAGCACACGACAGCTTGGACACGAGACTGGAATTCCTAAAACCAGTGTACATCGTATTATTACACGTCGCCGGTTCCATCCTTACCATGTACACCTACATCAAGCACTGCATGGGAATGATTTCCAGAATCGTGTACAGTTATGTCAGTGGGCACAGCAGCAAATCCTCGCCAACCCGAACTTCTTCTGCAATGTTCTATTTACCGATGAATGTTCCTTCTCAAACAAAGGACACGTAAATACAAGGAACATGCATTATTAGTCCAGCGACAACCCACGATGGCTTAGACAGGTGGAACATCAACGTCAATGGAGAGTTAACGTCTGGTGTGGGATGCTCGGTACTACAATTAATGGCTCTTGTTTCATCAATGGTAGTCTAAACGGCACAGCGTATGCCAACTTCCTCAGACTAATCCTTCCTCCTCTTCTGGATGAAGTACTGCCAAGAACTCGAATGCGTATGTGGTACCAACACGAAGGATGTACAGCATATAATACCTTGCTTGCACGTCGTGTTCTGAACCGAAGGTATCCTGCCAGATGTATTCATCGAGGACGAACAGTTACTTGGCCTGCTAGGTCTCCTGATTTAAATGCTCTGGACTTTTTTCTTTGGGGATGCATTAAAGACGTTGTGCATCGCGATATTCCAAAAACTCCAAAGGACATGCAGGAATGTATCGTGCTTGTTTGTAATTTTCTTCAGCAGGCAACACTGGAAGCAGTAACTAACTCTTTCATTCAACGAGTGCAGCAGTGAATCGGTGTCCAGGGTCACCACTTTGAGCACCTTTGAATGTTCTACTCCTGGGCATTGGTACAGGAGAGTCAAAGTCTATTTTGTGTTACGTTTTACTTGGTTTTCATTGGTTTTCTGTCAACTCCAGCAATTGGAGGTGTTTTTCATCCCCGGCTCAAAGTCAGTGTTGTGTTATGTAATCAATAACGTTGTGTTTCAGTGAATGGTACACTGTGGTAAAATTTTGAATAGGTGTTTAGGAGAGGAAGTGAATTACCGAATAAAACATGCAGGGTGAAACTTAAAAAGTCATACCACTGATCATATCTTCCTAAAAAACAAAGCTACTACGAAGGCAATCATGCTGATAAATTTCGCCCTGACGGCTAAAGAACATTTGCTTGAAACATTTTGTAATTTGCAAGTGGACAAACTGTTATTTAGGGTCGTCAAGATATATGGGGTATCCTGTATATGGAACATAATAGCGCTCCTGTCACACTTCCCTGGGGCACTCCTGACGATAACATTGTGTCTGAAAAACGCTCGTCGTCGGGGACAGCACAATGGGTTCTGTTACGTAACAAGTCTTCGAACGGCTCACATACTTGGCAACGTATTCTGTATGATACTACTTCCCTTAATAGTTGGCAGGGTGGCACCATGTCAAATGCTTTATGGAATAGGAATACAGAATACACCTGTTGCCCTACATCCATGGTTCGCAGGGCCTCATGTGAGAAAAGGGGATGCTGAGTATTACACGAGCGATGCTTTTTATAACCGTACTGATTTGTGAACAGGACCTTTTCGCTCTCGACGAATTATTATATTCAACAGAGAATATGTTCAAGGATTCTGCAGCAAAACGATGTTAAAGATATTGGTCTGTAATTTTACAGGTCGGTTCGTTTGCCCTTCTTGTACAAGGGAGTCACTTACTCTATTTTCCTGTCACTTGGGACTTCTCGCTGGTCGAGAGATTCACAATAAATGGAAGGTACGGTAGAGGGTCACATGACCGCTTGCGAGCAATTTGCAGTAGCTTGGAGTCAAATAAATTGTCCATCTCGACCAACCTTTCGAGGTCCAAAATTCGGTTCTTTCACGTTGCGTCATGATAGTCTCGGCTGTGAACTGCGTGATGTACTCACAAGCCATTATGTTGAAACACATGCATATTGAGTTCCATATTTTTCATGATTTCTACAAAGGTTTCTTGCAAGGAATTCAATAAAGTAAGGTATTTTAGATAGTGAAATAGGAAACATGGTTCAATCAAATCATTATTAATGGTAAGTGCAGTATTTAAACGATGATCTACTTGACATTAGACAGTCATATTGTGCAAGCGTGGGGTATGGAAATCGTTTGAAATACTGCGTAAGAAGTTTCAATACCTGTACAAAAGCTAGAAGATTGACTCATTTTTCTCCCTGTAACATGAAATAGGATAATTTCAATATGTATGTTCCAATGTAAATCTTTTACGTGACATTTTGTCTTCAACCTCTAGAAGGTTGTTACAGGAATTGTGGAACCTCTTTTGTGCCGTAGCAGGTGATTCCAGAATAGTATTTATTTATACGCAGGATGAATTTCTACTCGTGCGGAAATGTCATCTGCAGAAACTTAAAATTAGAGACTAAAATATATTTTGATCTTGTTTTGTTTCGCTTATAGTTTAGCTTATATTGATAACAAACGGAAACCGCCTATGAGTGGAACAATGAATCAAGCGGAATAACAAGAAGCTTGCGGAAATCCGACGAACAAGAGAAGGTGTAGCGATGGCAACGTATCTCAAAATGGGTGAGGTGTTTCGAAAGTCAAGACCTTCTTGGTACACGACTGAACTTTTCGGGTGTATTTGGACCAACATGGTACGTTCAGACGAAGCAGTTGCATGAATATTTATAACCTGATCTTGTAAATTTCATGTTCTTCTGCAGTGTCGTATGTGAACCGCATAATTAACAGTAGCTCTGTAAAATGGATTTCCGTTGAGAATTGTTACATGAATTATTTGTAAGATGAACATTTTATGTTCTCTTGCCCTGTTGTGCGTGAACTAGAGAATTAACGGTAGCTCTGTAAATATGGATTATGTTTGAGAACGATAACTAACTTCACATTTTCACTCAACATTAAATGTACACAGTTTGATTCCCTATATACGTTGAAAGTCAAACAGCATACAGTCTCTTAATACGAAATCTGTAAGATACTGGAGAGGCCGCTTTTATAGTCTACCGGTTAGAACAGATTTTTTCGAATGCGATCATGAAATGGTTTGCTTAGCACGTAAGCAAGAGTCCTTGGGAATTCCAGATATACACGTAGTCTTATAGTGGGCAAAGATGTTTTTCAAGGGAACCCACCACGCTGAAAAAAAATTTTTTTAAAGGCTATAGACATTTTGTTTTCCGCAGATCTAGTATCTAGACAATTAATACCGCCAATCAACATCGCTAGCACAAACATTGGCTTAACGCTTGTCCGTTGATGTTATGTAGAAATGAGCGACCTACAGTACATTCTACCCAGTAAAAATACAGAAAATATTCATGAAATTTGAATAACGTCATGTGCGGGGACCGGAAGAAGTTAAAATAGTCCCCTGTATCCACGAGAGAGTGCAAGGCAGGATATTCGCAAATTCTGTATTACATTCGCACATACGAGCTGATCTGCGAGTTTGTCCTCCCCATAGAAGGAAGTTTGTTCAACATAATTTTGGGCAGATTACACATACCATTACTTTCAAGTAATTGACTGGATACAATAAAGATTTGTGTGCAGGGAAGAAATACAAATATGGGACATGGGAAAAAAGAGATGGACCTTTAATAACTAGACAAACTGAATCACAATTACTGCTACATTCTCCTTTGAATATCCGTCCATAGCAGATATGGCACATGTGTTATGCAATTAATATTTTACATTCTAAATACTTAAACACAAAATACAATCACAGAGTTTTCTTAAGATTGTGTTCCAGGGAGCTATGAAAAGAATATACAACTTCATATTTATAATCTGCAAACAAGTGCGAAGTACATAGCATGATGTACTTAACAGTGTACCACGTGTTAATGTCTATTGCTGTTACAGGGTGTTTCAAAAATGACCGGTATATTTGAAACGGCAATAAAAACTAAACGAGCAGCGATAGAAATACACCGTTTGTTGCAATATGCTTGGACAACAGTACATTTTCAGGCAGACAATCTTTCGAAATTACAGTAGTTACAATTTTCAACAACAGATGGCGCTGCGGTCTGGGAAACTCTATAGTACGATATTTTCCACATATCCACCATGCGTAGCAATAATATGGCGTAGTCTCTGAATGAAATTACCCGAAACCTTTGACAACGTGTCTGGCGGAATGGCTTCACATGCAGATGAGATGTACTGCTTCAGCTGTTCAATTGTTTCTGTATTCTGGCGGTACACCTGGTCTTTCAAGTGTCCCCACAGAAAGAAGTCACAGGGGTTCATGTCTGGCGAATAGGGAGGCCAATCCACGCCGCCTCCTGTATGTTTCGGATAGCCCAAAGCAATCACACGATCATCGAAATATTCATTCAGGAAATTAAAGACGTCGGCCGTGCGATGTGGCCGGGCACCATCTTGCGTAAACCACGAGGTGTTCGCAGTGTCGTCTAAGGCAGTTTGTACCGCCACAAATTCACGAAGAATGTCCAGATAGCGTGATGCAGTAATCGTTTCGGATCTGAAAAATGGGCCAATGATTCCTTTGGAAGAAATGGCGGCCCAGACCAGTACTTTTTGAGGATGCAGGGACGATGGGACTGCAACATGGGGCTTTTCGGTTCCCCATATGCGCCAGTTCTGTTTATTGACGAAGCCGTCCAGGTAAAAATAAGCTTCGTCAGTAAACCAAATGCTGCCCACATGCATATCGCCGTCATCAATCCTGTGCACTATATCGTTAGCGAATGTCTCTCGTGCAGCAATGGTAGCGGCGCTGAGGGGTTGCCGCGTTTGAATTTTGTATGGATAGAGGTGTAAACTCTGGCGCATGAGACGATACGTGGACGTTGGCGTCATTTGGACCGCAGCTGCAACAAGGCGAACGGAAACCCGAGGCCGCTGTTGGATCACCTGCTGCACTAGTTGCGCGTTGCCCTCTGTGGTTGCCGTACGCGGTCGCCCTACATTTCCAGCACGTTCATCCGTCACGTTCGCAGTCCGTTGAAATTTTTCAAACAGATCCTTTATTGTATCGCTTTTTGGTCCTTTGGTTACATTAAACCTCCGTTGAAAACTTCGTCTTGTTGCAACAACACTGTGTTCTAGGCGGTGGAATTGCAACACCAGAAAAATCCTCTGTTCTAAGGAATAAACCATGTTGTCTACAGCACACTTGCACGTTGTGAACAGCACACGCTTACAGCAGAAAGACGACGTACAGAATGGCGCACCCACAGACTGCGTTGTCTTCTATATCGTTCACATCACTTGCAGCGCCATCTGTTGTTGAAAATTGTAACTACTGTAATTTCGAAAGTTTGTCTGCCTGAAAATTTACTGTTGTCCCAAGCATATTGCAACAAACGGTGTATTTCTATCGCTGCTCGTTTAGTTTTTATTGCCGTTTCAAATATACCCGTCATTTTTTAAATACCCTGTACATGCACGTGTGGAGCGCGAGAAGAATGATCGCTTAGATACCTCTGTGAGCTCTGTAATCCCTCCAATCTTGTCTTCTCCTGCAGATACGCATATAGAAGAGAACAGGATGGGGAAAGTTTATGCTGAAATTAACTTACGTATTTAGCTGCGAAAGTCCTATTACAACATCAGCTTCTTGGCATTGAAAAGGCATTTTTTCCTAGAATAAATACGTGTTTCCTGCTGATATCCTTTTAAGCCACTGGAACTTGAAATGAGATGGACATGCAACTAAATACAAAGAGTCAGCAGGCCAGTAGTCAACGCGGAAAGAATTGATGGCGGTTAATGAATGTACATGCTTGAGAAGGAAAAAAACGAATGTTTGTTTCGCCATCTCGATTCCTGGTGATTACCTTAGACTTCTCTTCCGTGTAACAGTTTGTACCGGGATCCACTTACCCTACGGAAGGCAAACGAGAATCTGATTCGTTAAATAGTGAGCGGAAGTGGTACACAAACGGTCTACGTGACGTCAAGTCGGAAGTTTTCCAACAGCCTGTGAGCCTCGTAACATTTAATATACGTTTATTTATGTGGGTATACACTCTGATAATATTGTGACAGAAAAGTGCATTGAAGAATCGAAAGTTTCCAGCTATCTCGCGAAACTTAAATAGATTCACTTCACTCGGATACTTACTAGCACCGTTCTTCCCGCGAACTATTTCTGACAGGAACATAAAAACGGGAAAGTCACAGTGATACTCAAAGTTCCCTCCTCCTCAAACTTTAAGGCTGCTTGCGTAGTACAGATGTAGAGATGTAGATGTAGATGTAGATCATGTCGTGAAGACTACTTAAGGTATCCTTCTATTGCAGCTCGAAAATTTGCCAGGCGGTCTGTGCAGACTCTGGAGTTATATTTTTGAGAGGAGAGGGGCAGGTCAATACACGTACCAGTAATAGAAATTAATTAGTTTTACTTGTCTATGGTGTCTATATCATCAGAATTTACTTGTTCAATATAAAATTGGAATCCAAATTAAGCTTTACATCATTTGACTGCCGGTTTACGCCATATTTCCTAACGTGAACCAATAAATCGTACCGCCCGAAAATCGTTTCGAATAAAAAACGTGAAAACATAAAATTGGCCATAAAAATGCTTTATAGCTCATTTCTCTCGGGTTATTGAAATGTGGCTTATAATAACTCGCTTACGCTGCGTCGCCTGCGTTTTCCTATTCTCTTAGCGAGGCCGTTTCTGCAGCACTCACATTAATGTTGTCAATCCATTAAATCAACTTAACTCACAGTGCACGTAATCTTAAATGAAGTAGCGGTACTGCGAACATTGCCACAACATATTTCGGAACAACGTTATCGCATTATCAAATGCTGTAAAACATGGCAACAAATCAATATATCGCAATACTATACGTACTGACAAACATATAAATATATATTTATATTGTCCTGTTATATAACATACATAAAAAGTTCTATGTCGTTAGTCATAGTCAAAAATAAATACCCAGCCACATACATGCATTATAAAAAGTGAAACTATTCCTAAGATATCTCCTGTTGACGTATTATACTCTCAAGGGTCAGTTGTAAATTAAAGGCAGCCGCTTTCACTTCCTAAAGATAATACTTACCTACAACTCCAATCTCACAGCCTCCAGCGATGCTACTGTCTATCATAAAAGCTATGCGCACTGTAAGTCAAGTTCCATTATGTACTAAAGATCAATGCTACACCTCTGTTGCAACGTGAGCATCCTTATAGAATGAGCACCCGAAAACATTTAACCGAAGATTTGTGATGAGGTGGAGCTTTACAACTGTCAAATAATTGTGAAACTTCATTGTAGATGACCATTAACTGTTTATTTTTATGCTCACTGTCAGTAGACCATTGTGATGCCGAAACCTAATGGACTCACAAAA
This sequence comes from Schistocerca nitens, assembly GCF_023898315.1. Lineage (NCBI taxonomy): Eukaryota > Metazoa > Arthropoda > Insecta > Orthoptera > Acrididae > Schistocerca > Schistocerca nitens. The sequence continues at coordinate 158,233,829 of NC_064618.1, read as the reverse complement.
CCTTTAAAGTGCACGGGTCACCATATGCTGACAAAAGAAAAATGTATGGCGTTAAATAACGTAGAAATTACTTAGCGTAACCAGCTTGTCACTGCAACATTTCAAGCGAACAACTTCGGTGTAGCTAGAAAAACGTAGCTTCTGTTACAATAAATGATCTCCAAATGACACAGATAAGTAGGAGATGCACAAAGACAAACACACATTTCCAACTGAAGAAAATAGTAACGGACATGTAGTAAGAAAAATTGTGTTAACAGCAAAGATCAAAGGCGACCCGCTCATCGGGCGGGGGAGGAGAAGGGGGTTTCGCCGACTCTTCCGTCTGTGGATGGGTAGCCTAAGATCATGTGGCATGAGTGGCTGAGACATCTCGACTGGCAGGTTCAGCTGCCAAATTGGAAAGGCTTTCCCTCTCCTCTGCACCTGCAGGTCCTCTTTCTGTCGCGAAGTATGAGCCGTGTATGTAAGAGTAACTATTAAATATAGGTGGCTGTAATGGGTGTATATGTGTGTAATGTAGCATCGTGTTCGCGTTGAAGATGATGAGTGAAGGGAGAGGGTGAAACCTGGTGCCGACTCATATCCAACTCCTGGCGATTAGACTGCGGTTTGTTGGCGGAACACTTAGAAGATGCGATAAGCCACTAAAGAGACAGCCTACATTACACTTCTCCGTCCTGTGCTGGAATATTGCTGAGAGGTATGCTATCCTTACCAGGTAGGATTGACGGAGGACATCGTAAAAGTGCAATGAAGGGCAGCACGTTTCGTGTTATCGGGCAATAGGGGTGAGAGTGTCACTGACATGGTACGCGAGTTGGGGTGGCAGTCACTGAAACAAGGGCAGTTTTCTTTGCGGCGAGATCTATTTACGAAATTCAATCACCAACTTTCTCTTCCAAATGCGAAAATGTTTTGATGGCACACACCTACGCAGGGAGAAATGATCATCATAATAAAATAAGAGAAATCAGAGACTGAACGGAAAGATATAGGTGTTCCTTTTTCCCACGCGCCATTCGAGAGTGGAATGGTAGAGAAGTAGTATGAAAATGGTTCAATGAACCATCTGCCAGACACTTAAGTATGAACTGAAGACTAACCATGTAGATGTAGATGTAGTGTGCCGCCGAGCTTGAAGTCCCCATCCGTCGGATCACCATCAACAGTGACACATTCCCTCACTACATAAGCCACTGAGGAGAGGTTTGGAATTTAATAGAGGACATTGCCACAAGGGCTGGTGACCACGAATGCTACCACCTCTCCTTCTCTTCCTGGCCAAATACTGGAAGCGAAAATTTCATCCGGGCAAGCGCCACTGCACAAGCATGCGTTAGCGACCTCGGCCTTGGAGGCAAGTTGAACGGGTACATAAAGAGTGAAAGTGACCATCTAAGGTACATAACGTTAAACCAAAGCAAGCCGCTTGCATACAATTACATCCATCTCTAAGATTCCATTGAAAGCGATGGCAGTTTCAACCCGAACGACTTAGGTGAGATGATCACGCCCAGCGTCGTTTGTGAGCATTAGGAGATATCTCCACGAATAAAGCCAGGATGCGTTCTCCTATGTGCGAAACTGTGGTCGTTCAGACTTATCAGCTTCACGTACAACCCAACCTGGACTGAGATCGAGGAAGAACTGATCGATAGGTAGAAAGAGACAGACCTCCATGATTTCATAGCGTGAAATTTTAACATTAAACAGCAAAAGCTGGTGGCTCTCCTCACGAAAGTGTATATTTTTTGCTGAAGCGCAGTGCTCCTTGTGTTCCATTAGGTGATAGAAACGCGATTTGCCTCGCGTGCCCTTGAAACTACGGTATAAGGAGAAACTGTGACTGAAACAAATCGATTAGTAATGTCAGCTGAGCTGCCCAACCTCATCGTGGGGCAGTTACATGACACGGTAACTAAGAGCCTGAACAGCTGCCCTTAATGAGGTCTGACCCCGTGTTCCCTTGCATGAAGGACTGGAAATGCACCATAGACTATCCCCTGGCACTGTTGACAGACACCCAACCGGACAAGAATGGATGTCGTACAGACACAGAGTGCCCGAGGACAGGTAATGTACGATCTTAATTAAAGTGAGGGGTGCCGTGGAAGACGTCGTAATGGACGGCAGTTGGGTGGAGTTGTACTCACCGCTTGTTTCCAAATTTCTAATGCCCACATTAATGTGGAGTATTGTAACTCGGTTCAGGCAGCTAGACATATTTGCAAGCACATTAACGAAGGGATACGCTAAGATTTTTCCTAGAGACGAAGTGCAGATGTTGAGAGCGGGTCAACATGTGATCGGCAACCAAGCCGCTTGGCGGATGTTGCCGCCTCACGGGAGGCGGTCACATGTCTTGCGATGCACCTTCCCAACGGCGAGCGCGTGTAATTCACGGAGGTCAACTTGCGCGATAGAATAGCGACACCGCCCATTGCCGCCCTCACAGCATTTTTCAGTCTGCGTCAGACAGACGACTTTGTTCGAACGTGGCTGTACCCGACAGCCCAAAAATACTACCCATGGAACGCGTTATGCAAGCTCTGGGGTCTTGCCCAGTCGTCTCGCATAGGGCGAATAAAAGATGCTGCGTTTTCGGAATGCCAAACAACAAAATGGTTCAAATGGCTCTGAGCACTATGGGACTTAGCTTCTGACGTCATCAGTCCCCTAGAACGTAACTAACCTAAGGACATCACACACATCCATGCCCGAGGCAGGATTCGAACCTGCGACCGTACCGGTCGCGCGGTTCCAGACTGTAGCGCCTAGAACCGCTCGGCCACTCCGGCCAGGGCCAAACAACAATTCAAGCAGAGTGTCATTAATAGTTTTCATTACAAATTAGAAGATTCACAATACTTTCAATTTACAACGGTGTCGCAAACGGTGGGCGACATGCAGCATATGATCAGAGTCCTTTGTTTTATACAGTTTTCATGCAAGTTAGACACCCTGTTCGTGGATCACTAAAAACCGCTATAGTAGCGTTCCCTGCTAGGCCTGTCCGTATACTGTCCGAATACTGAGGCTGGCAGGAGCGGCGCTTATATTCTCCTCTTGTAGAGGCGCCTCCTGTCGTGGTGCGGTCCTAAACAGCTCACCATTGGCCGGCGTCGTGTCGCCGCCTGCTCTTTTCTTGCGTTCTTGATCTTCGTTCCGGCGCTTGTGGCTACGCCAGAACATCACTCCTCCACAAAGCGACGGACCGTCGTCGTGTGGGGAGTGGGACCACGACGGGGGAGGCAGGAGTGTGGGCGCATCGCCGGGCCGGAAGCCGTGGCTGCAGTGGACGTCGTTCGGCGGTTTCGTGAGGACAACCTGTGGCAGCTGCTGTGGCCGCGATGTCCTCTGGACCCGTGAATCTGGGGAAAGAGAGACTCAAAGATCATCGTGTACATGAAAGAGGTGAAGTTGATTCTGATGGCGGCGCTGCTAGCCATCTGGACTGGAGAGAAGATGCATGCAAGTGCCAAGTCGACGGACGATCTCGCCTCGATCCCACCGTCTGCTGCCGCTAAAATCCCTGTGAAAGAGAATGTCATGCAGCGCGAAGCGACACTTGCGGCCTTCCTTCGGAACTGGATGCTAAGGAGAGTGGAGCGCGTGGAGCAGTTTTCGATGGCGGTGGCCGTGAAGCAATTCCGCCGGCGATGGTCCATCTCGTGGGTGCGAACGTTATGAGGCGAGAAACAGTTGCAGTGCTTGATCTCTGTCATGAGCGTACCGAAGTTGGCCATCTGCTGCTTGAAGGTTCTTGCAGAATGTTCTGCTTCACCGTTCGACTGTGGAAGGAACGGTGCACTGGTTAGATGCTGTATGCCATTGCGTTCACAGAAGGTTTCAAATTCATTTAACGTGAACCGAGGTCCATTGTCTGACACTGTTACTTCAGGTAAACCTTCAAGGCGAAAAGTCGATGACAAGTACTGAACTCTTCTACGTGATGTTGTCGAGGTCACTGGCACTACAATCAACTCACGGGTGTTCCAAAAATGGCCTCCTAAGTGTATGTGCACACATAGCCATGGCGATTGCGACTTAGAACAAGGAGAGAATTTTTGTGGTGGAGCGAACTGATTTTCCGCACATGTGTGGCACTGTGACGTCATCTGTTCTATTTGGGCGTCCATACCCTGCCAAGTACCGTGTCGACGCGCTAACTGTTTCGTACGAACAATTCCCAAGTGTCATTGGTGAAGTAACTGCAATACTTCTTTTTGCAGAGCTTTAGGGATCAACACACGTGACTGTCCACTGTCGTTCTGAACAAGGATCACAACCTTCTGTACAGCGAGGCTATGCCGACGTGCAAAGGATCGTCGCACTACAGCTTTCTTCATGCTATGCATTGAACGATGCCAAGGTGTGCGAATGTATGTTAGCAAACTGTTCAAATCTGAATCAGCTTCCGTAGCGCGTGCAATTTTCTTACAGTTCAGCGGATACGACTGAAGCAATTCAGAATCCTAAGCATCGATGTCATAACAAGACGCATCAGAAGCGTCAATGTTTGTATGAGGGTTAATCGGAAAAGGAGAAAGTTAGTCCACATTATCTCGTACTGGTATTGAGACAACAACAAAGCCTATCTGTGCAATTTTTGGGCAGTTCGTACAGGAACGGGTTTCATCGGATGAAACAAGGACTCCAAAGGCTTGTGATTCGTTACTAGGTAGAATTTTCTGCCATACAAATAGTGGTGGAATTTGGTGATACCGTACACAATAGCCAAAGCCTCTTTCGCGATTTGTGAATAATTACACTGAGCTTTGGACAACGATGCGAAAGCTATAGGCCTGTCTTTATCACCAGTTATGTGCAAAAGCACTTCACCGATTCCGTAAGAGGAAGGGTCAACCTGCAATACAACTGATTTGTCAGGATCAAAGTGCACTAAGCAGCGATCACTGAACAATGCATCTTAATGTTTCTGGAGAGCTACTTGGCACTCATCTGTCCAAACCAAAGGGACATTCTTGCAACGCAATCGATGCAATGCAGCAGCGATTTGTGCAGCATTCAGTATGAACCGAATATACAGGGTGTTTCAAAAATGACCGGTATATTTGAAACGGCAATAAAAACTAAACGAGCAGCGATAGAAATACACCGTTTGTTGCAATATGCTTGGACAACAGTACATTTTCAGGCAGACAAACTTTAGAAATTACAGTAGTTACAATTTTCAACAACAGATGGCGCTGCGGTCTGGGAAACTCTATAGTACGATATTTTCCACATATCCACCATGCGTAGCAATAATATGGCGTAGTCTCTGAATGAAATTACCCGAAACCTTTGACAACGTGTCTGGCGGAATGGCTTCACATGCAGATGAGATGTACTGCTTCAGCTGTTCAATTGTTTCTGGATTCTGGCGGTACACCTGGTCTTTCAAGTGTCCCAACAGAAAGAAGTCACAGGGGTTCACGTCTGGCGAATAGGGAGGCCAATCCACGCCGCCTCCTGTATGTTTCGGATAGCCCAAAGCTATCACACGATCATCGAAATATTCATTCAGGAAATTAAAGACGTCGGCCGTGCGATGTGGCCGGGCACCATCTTGCATAAACCACGAGGTGTTCGCAGTGTCGTCTAAGGCAGTTTGTACCGCCACAAATTCACGAAGAATGTCCAGATAGCGTGATGCAGTAATCGTTTCGGATCTGAAAAATGGGCCAATGATTCCTTTGTAAGAAATGGCGGCCCAGACCAGTACTTTTTGAGGATGCAGGGACGATGGGACTGCAACATGGGGCTTCTCGGTTCCCCATATGCGCCAGTTCTCTTTATTGACGAAGCCATCCAGGTAAAAATAAGCTTCGTCAGTAAAGCAAATGCTGCCCACATGCATATCGCCGTCATCAATCCTGTGCACTATATCGTTAGCGAATGTCTCTCGTGCAGCAATGGTAGCGGCGCTGAGGGGTTGCCGCGTTTGAATTTTGTATGGATAGAGGTGTAAACTCTGGCGCATGAGACGCTACGTGGATGTTGGCGTCATTTGGACCGCAGCTGCAACACGGCGAACGGAAACCCGAGGCCGCTGTTGGATCACCTGCTGCACTAGCTGCGCGTTGCCCTCTGTGGTTGCCGTACGCGGTCGCCCTACCTTTCCAGCACGTTCATCCGTCACGTTCCCAGTCCGTTGAAATTTTTCAAACAGATCCTTTATTGTATCGCTTTTCGGTCCTTTGGTTACATTAAACCTCCGTTGAAAACTTCGTCTTGTTGCAACAACACTGTGTTCTAGGCGGTGGAATTCCAACACCAGAAAAATCCTCTGTTCTAAGGAATAAACCATGTTGTCTACAGCACACTTGCACGTTGTGAACAGCACACGCTTACAGCAGAAAGACGACGTACAGAATGGCGCACCCACAGACTGCGTTGTCTTCTATATTTTTCACATCACTTGCAGCGCCATCTGTTGTTGAAAATTGTAACTACTGTAATTTCGAAAGTTTGTCCGCCTGAAAATCTACTGTTGTCCCAAGCATATTGCAACAAACGGTGTATTTCTATCGCTGCTCGTTTAGTTTTTATTGCCGTTTCAAATATACCGGTCATTTTTGAAACACCCTGTAATAGTTGCATTTTTCCTAAGACTTACGGCAATTCTGTTATATTTAGAAGAACTGGCAAGTCTCAATGGTTAACTTTGACTGTTTATGACATGACCAAGACACTGCAACTCAGGTTTTAAAAAAATCGCTCATGTCCAGTCCACACATTAGTCTTGCATCTGATAACACACGAAACAGTGCAAGCAAATTTCCACGTATACGACCTGCAAAGACAATATCGTTCACATACCATTGGAAAATGGCGGTTGCGAAAGCACTGCAAAAGGTCAAGGCAAATACTTGAACAAACCCAAGTGAATATCTACGACACACACTTTTTGAGATGATACATCGAGCGGTATTTGAAGACAGGCGTCGCGGAAATCAATTTTTGAAAAGTAGCGTCCCGCACCAAATCTATCCTTGAGACCTTCTGGGCGTGGCAACAGAAAAGTATCAATGACAGTTTTTGGTTGACTGAGGACTTAAAAGTCAACAGAGAGACAAATCCGACATGAAGGGTTGGGGAGCAAAACTAGTGGACTTGCCCATTGACTAGCTGCAATAGCTCCACGATCTTGTAATTCTTTAAGTTCAGCAGTGACTTTGTCCAGTAATGATGCGCTAAAATTTCGGCTGAGCATTGTCATTCAGAGTAATGTGTAAATTGTTAGTTTTGCCTAAACCTTCTGAAAAGAGTTCTGGGAATTCTTTTAGCAAGCTAACTACACTGTCTTCTGCATAGAAGACAGACAATGACAACACATTGTCCTGAATGGTAAAGCCAAACAAACCAAAGGAATCAGGCCAAATATGTTCTCATTATCGCGTGGTTAGAGCCTTGTAAAGTCACTGTTCGCCTTTGCAAGCGATACATGGCAGGAAAAGTACATGTTCCAAGAACGGGAACGTCTTGTCCATTATAGGCCGTCGGTTGCGTGCTACTTGTAGACAGGCGTGGAGAGCCTAGCAGTTCATATGTGTGACTATTAAGCGATGTGACAGAGGCACCTGTGTCCAACTGAAATTTCACACTTTCCCACAAATAAGTGAATGAATAAAAAGTTTGTTTGATTGACATGTCACTGAGTAAACTGCATACTTGCTAGGTTTGATACCGCCTGTTGCAGACTTTGAATATACTGCATTAATGACAAGGGCCTTGTGACTAGATTTTTGTCAATGGGCTGAATTCTTATGTTTGTTCCATTGTAAAGATATGGATTGTACATGTCCTTTCCTACAACAAGCGTAACGCTGAACTTGTGGTGAGGGGCAGTCGTGGCGTTTGTGTTTTGAATAATATCTAGGGCAAGACAATTCTGTTCGCCTGTGTAGCCATCAGTTTGGGGAACTGTTTATGTGGCGTGGAACGTTGTTTACTCGGCGTAGGTAGCGGAAGCAGCCGGTGCGGAATGGGGCGATCGCAAGCAAGGGACTCAACACGACAAATAGCTGGCTGGTCAAATGTCTGAATATAAATCACTGCAAGCACATTTGGATCTGCATTTCCCTGTCATACCCTGCAAATCTGTTACCCATTCGCGATGAAGTTTGTTCTGATCGTTTCTTGCTACTAAAGAAATTGATACCTAGCTGCTACCACATTCACTTGTTGTTTATAATAGTGTGTTACGACGCTACCACGTCGTTTTAAGCAAGTTCACTCGGAGTGGCGTTAGGGAACAGCTTATGTAGGAGCGTAAACACTATACTTTCTACTGTTTATAGTCGATAGGAAAATTTCACAGTACCTGGTACAATGGGGGCTATGACGTGGGCTTCAAATTTGACAATCACTCTACCCAGTCCTCGTCTTGTTCCCTAACTGTCGAAAAGGTTGGTATAACAGCTGTAGTAGGCGGTGCTTGTTCCGATATACGCGCGGCGTTGTCCAGTAGCAGCTGCACCATGTTGAGCAACGTGGAGACTTGTTGAGTCTGGAACTGAAACATCTACATTAGCTGTGTGGCATCTAAGGCTTGCAGCTGTGGCGCCAGAGCACTGGGTGGGGAAGGTGGGGTGGGCATGTTGAAGACAGAAACGCAAAATAAAAAAAAAAAAAAACAGACAAAGCAAGCAAGTAAAATTAGTACACTAGGAAAGAAAATTTCTACGATGCCCACCTGAAAACAAGAATTAGCATAAACTACAAGAAACTGTTAAAGCAAAAAACGCCCCTGCAAGGTATAGACAAGAGAGAATTAAGGCGCCAGCAAAAAATTTCGTGGCTGTCTGGAACGGGTTTCGGCGGATACTCGTCGCCAAATGTGGAGTCTTTCCAATTCGTCTCGTATAGGGTGTCTAAAGGACGCTGCGTTCTCGGAATGCCACTTAACAATTCAGCCAAAGTCCCATTAATAGTTTTTATTACAAATAAGAAGATTGGCAATACTTAACTTTTAATTTACAACGGTGTCGCAAGAGATGGGCGACATGGCCTTTGCTTTATACAGTGTTCATACAAGTTTGACACACACTTTGTGGATCACCAAAAACCGCTATCGTAGCGTTCCCTGCTAGGCCTGTCCGTATGCTGTCCGATTACTGAGCGACCGAGGCTGGCAGGAGCAGCGCTTATATTCTCCTCTTGCAGAGGCCGCTCCTGTCGTGGTGGCGTCCAAGTCAGCGCACCATTGGCAGACGTCGTTTCACCGCCTGCTCTGGTCTTGCGTTCTTCATCTTCGTCTTGGAGCTTCTGGTTACACCAGAACAGAAACAGTGGAATCGGCTGGCGTGTACTGGTTACCCCTGTCGAAGGCTGGCAATATGTGTGTGCATCAGATGCCCTTTGTAGAACTTAAACTGTGCGTGTAAAACAATTTATACGGTTGCTGCTGACCGGCGTCTGATCCCTCATCAGTTTTCGGAGTCTCAGAACAGTCAATGGACAGGAAAATGCCACGCTCCAGGAAGCATGTGAGGCCATAGGATGAGTCCGAAATCAACTCCAGTTAGTCAAACCGTGTTTAGGGGCATAAATACTACTATGTGAAGTGAGTATCTCAATATCACCTGTGAAACAGTTGAACCGTAGATTTTATCACCTTGACCGAAAACATCGTTTGCCTTTCGAGAAACTGCTTCCGATTATTAGTCAGTAATATTATACGTCCTTTTATGACACCTATCAGTTGTCTTACATAGTCTAGCATGATTCTACAAGCTTTATTTCATACCATAGGCGTCACTGGATGCGGATATGGAAGAGCCTGAGGTCAGCACACCGCTCTCCCGGTCTTTAGTTTTCGTGACCGGAGCCGCTACTTCCCAACCACGGAGCTCCTCAATTTGGCTCACAAGAGCTGAGTGCATCTCGCTTGCCAACAGCGCTCAGCAGATCGGACAGTCACCCATCGAAGTGTTAGCCAAAACCGACATCGCTTGACTTCGGTGATCTGACAAAACCGGTGTTGCCAATGCGACATGGCCACTGACCGCCCTACGTACTATCATCATACATACAGATTTATACCTAAATTAATCGGCTTCTTATCAGCTTTTCTGTTTGGGTATTCTGAAGTTGCTTCGAAGAGAAGAGATACGTAAGGTAAATACGAATTTTCTCCATGGGTTTTTTTAAAGGGAAGGCCTCCATGAAGATTTAAACCAAGTGTCAATAGATGTGGACGAATGGCGGATAGCAGCAATGGACAGAATACAGTGGAGGAGGAAACTTGTAGATGCGTGCGGTCCACTGGGCCTAATCACGTAGTAGTAGCAGTAGTATATATTCGAAAAACTGTGAAAATAAGCGACAGAGAAGCGCATATGAATTATTAAATAATTATCAGTGAAATTTGACGTACTGCATCAATCATCTAACGATAACGGATAACTAGTTTTCGACCTACATAGCACTGAACTACAAACTTAAGTGTTTTCTAGGAATCCTTATTTAAATTCGTTGTGGTCTGTATCATTTAAGATAGAGGAGGGCAAATAAGTCTGACTTTAAATATACTATTTCTGTGGGATTTGACACCATGGCTACAGTTTTCGTATAAAGAATGTGAACATTCTCTCACTGGTGTAGTACAGACTAAGGTAGAGAGAAGCGACTCAGGTATTTATTTTATGTTTAGCTTAACATGCTGGTACGCATTTCAGGCATGTTTTTCTCATCATCAGCTCTTATACGTACAGAAAACTGTTACGTAAGGACAAATTATCTTAATCTAACTTAACGTATAACTGTTTTGTTCGCTGCTGGTGCTGCTTTTGGACTATATGGGGAGGGAGTGTCAGTGGGTGGCCAGAAATAAACGGCCAGTGGTGCCTTTTAACCATAACGAATAAATAACATACATCGTACTTTTAGTATTTGTGGACTAAATGACAGTTTTTTTCAAGAATGACTTATTTTTGACATCACTGTCCAGGTTTTATGCTCCTAGTTCCACTTTCCGATAACAACTGCTCCTCCTTTCATGATAGTGAAGCTGGAATCGAAGTTACGCTGCATACTTCTACGTCTACACCTACATCTACATTTATATCTGCAAGCCACCCAACGGTGTGTGGCAGAAGGCACTTTACGTGCCACTGTCATTACCTCCCTTTCCAGTTCCAGTCGCGTATGGTTCGCGGGAAGAACGACTTCCGGAAAGCCTCCGTGCTCGCTCGAATCTCTCTAATTTTACATTCGCGATCTCCTCGGAAGGTATAAGTAGGGGGAAGCAATATATTCAATACCTCATCCAGAAACGCACCCTCTCGAAACCTGGACGGCAAGCTACACCACCATGCAGAGCGCCTCTCTTGCAGAGCCTGCCACTTGAGTTTGCCAAACATCTTCGTAACGGTACCACGCTTACCATATAATCCTCTGACAAAACGCACCGCTTTTCTTTGGATCTTCTCTATCCTTTGTTTAATTTTCAACGGAATTTTGAGCCTGGATTTTCTGTCATTTCTTATAGTTTCCTCCACAATAGCCTTTCTTGATTCGGATCTTGACTTTATACTTAGCTTACGAATCCTGCCTGTGGATGCTACGTTTTGCACTCAAAGCTGTGTTATCGTCTCTTCATATGTGTGCTTGTCTTTCATGGATAGTGTCATTGACATCGATTTAAAGAAAAATATTTTCCAGTTCTCTTATTATAAAAAAGGTGCGTTGCCTACCCATAATGTTTACAATATAGCTACTGGACATGTTTCAGAAATGTGAAACATGTCTGGTGATGAGCTTTTTTCTCAGTTCGCTTCAGACAGAAAAAACACAAATAATTGTAACAATTGGTGATCTGTGTTGTTTAGTTTTCAGCTACTCGTCTAAGTATTATTAGTGACGATACTCTAGTCCCTAAAGCCATTTACAGAAACACAAATAAGATTCACTGAAATACCCATTGGGTATTTAAGCGCTCGGACGCCACGTCTTAAAGATACGAACTATTGTAACTTCCTAGGTCGCTCAAAGCTGGTATTTCCTGATAGAACTACTACTGCTACTACTACTACTATTACGTGATCAGGCCCAGTGGACCGCACGCATCTACAAGTTTCCTCCTCCACTGTCCATTGCTGCTATCCGCCATTCATCCACATCCATTGACACTTGGTTTAAATCTTCATGGAGTCCGTCCCTCCAACGCTTCTTGGGTCTCCCTGGCGGTCTCTTTCCTGTAGGTGTGAAATCCAGTAGCTTCCGAGGCCATCTGTGATCCTCCATCCGGGCCACATGGCCGGCCCACTGCATTCGTTTGGCTTTGACAGTTCCTGCTATGTTGGGCTGCTGGTATAGTTCCTCAACCTCTTGGTTGTATCTGATCCTCCATTCCCCTCTATCTGCATCCATAACCGGACCGAAGATCTTCCGAAGCACTTTTCTCCCAAAAACAAGGAGCTTATGGAAGTCCTGTTTCCGGATACTCCATGTCTCACAGTCATATAGAACAACAGGCTGGATCAGGGTTTCGTACAGTCGAATCTTGAACTGTCTGGAGAGAGATTTGGACCGAAGCAGTTGTCCTAGGCTGTGATAAGATCGGTTTCCTGCTTGTATTCTGGCATTGATCTCTGCTTCACATGACGAGTTCTCAGTGAAAAGTGCCCCTACGTATTTGAATTCTTGCACTCTCTTGTAGGAATGGTCCCCAAACTGCAATGATTGTAGATGATTAGCAGTCTGACAATGACCACGCGTCATAACGAGGTACTCTGTCTTAGCTTCGTTTATGTTTAGCCCAAATTTGCTGGCAGCCTCCGTTAGTGCTTTGGTCATTTGCTCCAACTCCTCTTCCGACCTAGAGAGTAAACAGATGTCGTCTGCATAGGCTAAGTATGCCAGTCTCTTTCCTTCGATTTCAATCCCTTCGTTCTCTTGGAAGGTCTCGCGTATGATCTTCTCGAGGGCAAAGTTGAACAGGATAGGGGACAACCCATGTCCTTGCCTGAGTCCTGTCACAATTTCAAATTCCTCAGTTACGCGATTTCCCATCTTCACCTTTGCATGTGTTTCGTTCAGACAGATCTTTATCAGATTGATGAGTTTCTCTGCTATGCCAAACTCCCTTAATCAGTTGATGTATGCAATCATAAGCCTTCTTAAAATCAACGATTAAAATATGCAAATCTTTACCATATTCACCCAGTTTCTCAGTGAGCTGCCGGAGACTAAAGATGTGATCTACTGTTGACCGTCCTGGCCGGAAACCTCCCTGGTACTCCCTAATCACCGATTCTGCCAGTGGCTGAATTCTATGCATGAGGCAATTGGACAGGATCTTATAGCAGACGTTAAGCAGGGCGATTCCTCGATAGTTGTCACATTTCAGTTTGTCGCCCTTCTTATGTATTGGACAAATCAGAGCTGTTTTCCATTCTCCTGGTAGTTCTTCTTTGGTCCATATTGCCTGTATCAGTCGGTGTATTTTTTCTGCAAGTTTCTCTCCTCCTGCCAGGATCATTTCAGCCTGTAGTCCATCTTCACCTGGACTCTTATTCTGTTTAAGGCGTCTGATTCTGGTTTTTATCTCATCCAGGGTAGGTGGGGTATAGTCTCCATGGGCTGTAATTGGGTACAGCAAATCAAACTGCAGTTCGGGTTCATCACAATTTAGCAGCTGTCGAAAGTACTCTTTCTATCTCTCAGCTATGTCCCTATCGTTCGTCAGGATCTTATCACGGGAATCTTTGACAAATTTCTGCTTGGCCTGGTGACTTTTGCAGAGGTACTTCACCCTCAGAAACATTTCCCTCGTCTTTTGTCCTCTGAAGTCTGTTTCTGCTTCAGTGATGATATTCCTTATGTATTTCCTCTTTGCTCTTCTCAGAATTGCTTGTGTAGTCTTTCGGACCTCCTCAAATTGTGCTTTGGCCTGTGCCAGATTTGTCCCCTTCAGCTATTTGTTCCTGGCTTCGTTTCTCCTTTCCAGGGCATCTGCACATTCCTTTCCAAACCAGATCTTCTTGCCCACTGGGTTTCCTATGAGTGTTTCCTTTGCTGTATCCGTAACTGAGCTCTGGATGTTTCCCCACATTAGTTCGAGGTCCTGATTCGCGTCCACTTCACTGAGTGCTTCAATGCGGTTACTAAGTTGTAACTGGTATCTGGCCTTCGTTGCCTCATCTTTCAGTTTCTCCACATGGTACCTTTCCACTCTTTTTAACTTAGGCCCCGTTCTTCCTTTGCACTGTATGTTTAAAAGGCCTCTGACCAGGAAATGATCACTCCCACCTTCGGCACCCCGCGCTGTCTTAACGTCTAACACCCATCTCTTGGCTCTGATATCAACAGCAACATGGTCTATTTGATTTACAGTTCTCCCATCTGGTGATACCCAGGTACCTTTATGTATGTTTATCCGCTGGAAGTTTGTGCTGGAGATGAACAACCCTAATGATGTAGCGAAGCTGATGAACCTAACTCCATTGTCATTGCTTAGGTTGTGTATACTGTGCCTTCCTGTTGTGTCTTGGAATATTTGTTCTTTCCCAACCTTGGCATTCATATCACCAAAGAGGATCCTCAGGTGTCTATTTGGTATAGCGTCCATCACTGCCTCTAGCTGTGCATAGAACTCGTCTTTCACTTCACATTCGCTCTCCTCCGTGGGAACATGACAGTTCACAAAAGTCGCCTTAATATGCTTTACTTCCAGTGTTAGAACAGATATTCTTGGGTTGACTGAAACGAACTCTGGAACATTAGTGGCCAACTTCTTACTGACGCAGAAACCAGTGCCTAACAGATGACCTCGTTCACAAGCTCCATACAGAATTGTACAGTTTTCAACATCAATGCTCCCAGCATCGTCCCACCGGATTTCTTGCAGTGCAACTAGGTCTAGTTCGTACCTCTGAATTTCCTTGACTACACTGATTGCAGCTCCTGTCTTGTAGAGACACCTTACATTCCACGTTCCAAATCGTATACTGTTTCTTTGCCATTGACGTCGTCTGTTTTTGTCAGTAATGTTCCGAGGCTTACTTGTAGTCTTGAAAGCATGTTTAATTTTTTACAGAGAGAGGGTGCTGACCTCCTGTCCAACCTGCGGTGTTACCCTCACAGCTCACAGGACTGCTGGCTTTTCTTAAGGGGTGGGCTCCCCTCAGGAGTTGGGTTATAAGTAGGAATAAGAAAATTGGAAAGACGCCCTCGGGCCTCGAAACCTAATGCCGTTGGGGTCGAAAAAGCAAGAGTTGGCCAAGGGAGGCCGACAGGGAAGGAGAAAGAAGGAGTCTGACACAAGTAAGTGTAAGCAATGTCAGACTCAGCTGGGGTCCCCGCGGTCGCCACCCGCGTACTTCTAGCTGAAGCCCCTGGGGGCATTTCCAGATAGAAGAATAACTGAATCTCTGCAAAAAGGCAAGATAAGTTTTTCAATTCTGTGATTACATAGAATTAGCTTACAAGATTCACTTGATATGTTCGTGTCATTTTCATTAAATAATCTGAACGAAATTCACATAACGTGTGAAATAAAATTATACATTTACGGTTTTGAGTCCAGGAGAGTTATTCGACTTGGAAACTGCAATTAATCCTGTCGTATACGTTGCGTGATTCTATCTTCTACACAGCACTGGAGAAATAAGGGAGAGCACAACCCTCCATTGTTCCGCTAGCTATGAAGTAACGTGTTCCCTGTAAAGTGGGGACAGCTTTGGTTCCTGGTTGCAGCCTTGCTGAAGGATATGTATTTAGCCGTTTTGTGACAGAGCTACGAGCAGCCAGAGCGAAAATGATCAAGGAAAGTTATTTATTTTATTTATGAAACGCCACATTTCCATTCTTCTTCATTCTGACCCCGGACAGAACAGAATGACTAATATCTCACTAATTCGTGCAGAAATAGCCACTCTCCTGTTACAGATACTTTATGATTTATTGAAATACACTTTTATCGTAAGTATAAAACGGTAATTTCAATTTTGTTTGAATTATCACAGTGCATATTTTAATACCAGTTTCGGTTATTTTATTGAAAACAAGAGTAAACATCAGAGAGAAATTAATCATCAACACTATATTCTGTGCATTTTCTAAAACAGTCTGACAACACGCAGGTAGCTTACCGATTCCACGCCTGTAGTAACCTATTGGATATGTGTGAAAGATGTCGTCAAACATGGTTTCAATCACATTTTCGTCCAGAGACGAATTTTCCTGACTATTTTTCTATAAGCAGCTAGAAAAATAAACATTTGAAGGCATAAGATCAGAAGAATAAGTGCGTCAGGGATACTTCTCAGATTCCTGGAGAGTTTTGTTGGTGAAATCGGCAGAGTGTGTTATCGTGTTGCATCAATCCGTGATAAAGTTTCGTATTTCGTTTATCTTACACTGCGACAGATATGTGTCTTAATAGTTGACAAAATATATCAAG
Source organism: Schistocerca nitens (assembly GCF_023898315.1). Taxonomy (NCBI): domain Eukaryota; kingdom Metazoa; phylum Arthropoda; class Insecta; order Orthoptera; family Acrididae; genus Schistocerca; species Schistocerca nitens. Next base: position 158,217,415 of record NC_064618.1, on the reverse strand, counting down.
TACGACATTATCTTTCTGGGGAGGTTTTCGTAATGCACAAGACTCTTTTTTAACCACCAGAGGAAAAATATTTTGTCCACACTGCCATTTGCCTGAGTAGATTTATTTTGTTAGGGCTCAGCCAGTAACCTTAAAAAGTTAATATAAAGACATCGTATCTAGTCACCAGTAAGAATACTTCGTTGGAATTCTCCCTGAGCCAGCTGATGACGATCAAACAGAATTGCATTAATGGGCACGTCTCTGATTTTTGTTGCTTTGAATTAGAGCATGCGATACTACTGCTCCTGACTTCATAACCTTGCCTATCGAATGAAATTGTCGCACGATTCCTACATGGTCGCACATTACCCCATAAGTACATTATCCAGGCTTCTTAACTGTGCGAAATCATTCATGCCAGAATTATCTCACTTGAAGCAAAAAAAAAAAAAAAATAATTCTGTCGTCTTTTTCCCAAAAGCACTAGCCCCACACACAATATAGAAGTTCAGAGCTGCCCCTGTTGCCTCCAACCCCTACTGAACCCAAAGCGAACTACACGCCGCAAATGTTAGACCTTTTCCCGGTTGCAACTATATTTTACCACATTTGAACAAGCTTAATAAGTTTCAGGAACTCAAAATTCAAATCATAGCTACGAGATGAATACGAGAACCTCAAATCAGAAAATGACCGTTGACAAATACACTCTTAGCGCCGCGCCACGTTCACCTCTACGGAGGCATCTGTCGTTGGTTGCGGACGACATGTGGCTGGTAGTTACTGTGGTACGAGGGGACTCTCGAGCGTGAACTCTTCTGATCTTGAAGCAGTCACAACTGTTTGGCGGAAATATTTCTGGAAGTTTTTGCTATTTTAGATCGATTAGGAAGTGAATCGAATTACATTTGAGGTTCCATCAGACTCATAACTTTAGCATATAGCCGATATGCGATTTAAAGAAACTAGAGAATGGAGTGAACTCACTCGCGAGACCTTATGTTATGAGACTCTCTCTCTCTGTCTCTCTCTCTTTTTTCCGTACCTTTACTTCAGGTCGTCTTTACTGTCGCCAGCATTCTGCCTTGCGTATCTTTCTCTCGAACCATAAAAAAAGGTTAAATTCTTCAGTATTGAAATTTAAAATAAAGACATAAATAAATAAATCTGCATCTCTAAACAAGTCCTCAAGACAAAATCAGTCAAACACGTCTCGGAATAGTTTCGTTTTTTCATTGTTTTTATTCTTCTTCATTGTGGTTTCTGCCGAAATTAGAGTTCTGTTGAGTTTCCAGATTCGTCAACAACACAAGTATTTTTTCTAAATTAATTGAAAGATGCTCACTTCATAGCAACTCTCTTAACTGAAGTGCGCCAATTACGAGTTACCTCTTCCTTAAGGCAAAGTCTGAAGCACAAAATTTTGAACCAAGCCTCTTTATTTGGGACTCCTTTTGGATTATACTGCTCTTTCTTTATATATTGTATATACTCATCTGCAGTCGCATTCTTCGTCATAGTTGCAAAATATACCAACTGGCATTCTGCACAAACAATTACAAAATGGCTCTGAGCACTATGGGACTCAACTGCTGAGGTCATTAGTCCCCTAGAACTTAGAACTAGTTAAACCTAACTAACCTAAGGACATCACAAACATCCATGCCCGAGGCAGGATTCGAACCTGCGACCGTAGCGGTCCTGCGGTTCCAGACTGCAGCGCCTTTAACCGCACGGCCACTTCGGCCGGCCACAAACAATTACACATGTGTAGCTTCGCCATGACTGTGTAGAAATTTTATGACACTTGCGTTGGCAGCTATTACGTTCTCACACTCTCTCACACAAGACATCACGGAAACAAGCATATCTGATTTAACACAGCAGAATACCTTCTGTGTCACTTTCAAACAGCTTGCGTTCTTCATACCACCGTTCATGGATTTCAAAGTCAGATGGACTATCTGCATTTCCGTCTAAGATGCAATGCGCCGCTTTCAATCCGTATTTCATTCAATTTTTTTATGGAAAAGTTGTGCCATCACAGAGCTCAACATACCATTTCTCAGGATGGCGTTGTAGCATAGTCGAACGGAGCCGGCACGTTAGCTCAGGGTGTTCCATGAGAGTGGTGGCTGCTTTCTGTAATAAAGAAACTGAATGAATAGGTCAACACAAAACACTTGAGCGGGTGTCATGTGGCGTCCGCCCCGACAGAAAGCAACGAACAATACCGAGCACTAATTAAAAAAAAACGAACTGCAGGGTGGTGGTACTAATTCCGTCATTTACATAAAATTTTATGAAATTTAGTTTTTTGTAAGTGTTATTAGTTTAGAAAGACAACGAGAGTGATTATGAATTCCTAATTTATAAATATTCAGAAGTATATAACTGGGGCTGTAGTCACATCAAATGCTCGACTTCACGTCAACGCCTCCAGCCTTGCACCACTTTTTGTCTTTATGTATTGTGATTTCTGCTTGTTATTAAAAGAAAACGAAATCTCCTTTGTGAATTGGTTGGCAACGGCGACCTGTTTGCTTGTAAATAAAGATAACAGAAATTAATATTGTATTTTCTTGGCGGAAGAAATTACATACTCTCTCTTTGATGCCTTTATCGGCATTGATGTCATGCATCATCTGAAAATAAATTTTCCGGATGAATCCGTTACTCTGTGCGACAACTCTTCGCATGCGTCATGAACTGCTTCGGACAGCGCTGGCTTGCTTGACGGTGCTGGTCTTTTTGAAAACTAATCTCCCCCGAACAGGCCATGAAGGCCCAACGTTATCGACCGGCCGCCGTGTCATCCTCAGCCACAGGCGTCACTGGATGGGGACACGGAGGGGATGTGGTCAGCACGCCGCTCTCCCTGCCGTTCGTGAGTGTACGAGTGCTGGTCTTCTACAGAGAACAATTTTCTCCATCTCTACCCATATGTGTTGTATGGGACTGAGGAGAGAACCTTTGGGAGGTCAGTCCAACAGCTCAACGTCTCCGTTCATTTGAATCCAATGTTATACACAGTTCTCTGTGTGGACAGCAGAACGGTCATTTTGTAAGATTATTCTGCCTCGCGAAAATCTCTGTCGAACAGAAAGAAGCATTACGTTCTCCAGCATTTCGCAGTAGTGATGACTAGAAAACGGACGATCCAGTTGCCGCAGCACGCCGCAACCACTTGCTGATAGCCATCCCCAAACTGTGACTGCAATTCAGCCACATCTTTGTCTCTGGTGGACGTATTTGCTGTCTAATCTCGCACTACAAGTTGGTCGATATACATCGACTGAAGTATTTTGTGCGGTAGAGAACACCTTCCAGTCCGTAAATATAACTTGCTCCCTCTATGAAATTAGTTTTCTTCTGTACACAAGAGTGAAATTTAATCTGGAAACTTTATGATGTTCATTCAGTATTTCAGTAACGGCCGATTTTCTTCCTTATCTTGCGTTCTCGTTGAACGACGACGAATGGTCGAGGTGTCCACACTTAGCCGGAGGATGTTTCTAATTTCTGTGCTGGCCCTGAAAGGGGCTTCGTCACAGGAGTGGAATCTTCGATTCTCTTGAACCTCTGTGCCTGTCCGTCGATATCCAGGGTGGTACCGATGATTGATGTCGCTTTCTTCCGCCATGCTCTCCTCCCAGAGATGTTCCGTAGATTGGCTGTATCATAGGGCACGGGAAATGGCGCTGATACAGTATCCGTTTTTATAAAATGAAAGACACCGACCTCTACCATTTTCTTGGAGTTGTGGTATTTCGCAAGAAAGAACCTTTTGATGAGGGGTAAGGAAACGAATTGCGTTACAAGGTGGAAAGCACTTCCTTAGACTCAAATGACAAATGCTTTGAAAAAATATTTAATAAATTAGTTCCTTGTGAGTATTGTTTGCAGAATCTTGTAAATGTCTTTTGTCTTTAAAATCATAAGAAGTAATAATAATGACACCGTTTTGAGAGGTTAAAGGTTCAAATGTTTAAAATGGCTCGGAGTACTATGGGACTTAACATCTGATTTCATCAGTCCCCTGCCGAGGCAGGATTCGAACCTGCGACCGTAGCGGTCGCGCGGTTCCAGACTGAAGCGCCTAGAACCGCTCGGCCGAGGTTAACGGTAAACTTTAGGTTCACGTTGTGACGCATGTCACGTTGCTCCGGCTATCATATTTTAGTCACCCGCGCTATCCCAGATATCACACGACAGCGGTATGTAACAGCGCTTCATACATGTGTAGAATAGTGGAGTAGGTAAAGCGAAGAGTTGGTAGTCTCTTCTTATCGGGTTCGAATCCTGTCACTTCTACAAACCTTAATTCGTTGTAAACGAAGAGTTGTTGTTTCATGAGGACAGTGTAAAGTGTAAAATGCAAAGTATTCGTAGTTTTATAAACATTTGTGTGTAAAGCTTCCAAGACTCGTTGGAGGCAGGCCACGATAAATAGTGTCCCCTGGTTTTCCTATTGTAAATATACCTCAGTTTGAGGATGAACTCTGCTTTCGGTTGCTAATCGTTTTGTATTATAAGCAGTACCATACCTTTAGATGTTAAACTCTGTTTCAACTAATGACTTCCACAGCCACAGGAACACAACGTGTGATAACTCTTAGGCAAACTGTAGTGCAGTGCTATCACACGATAAGTTCGACCTGGCCCAGAATGTGCAGTCTTTCTTTTTAATCCTTTTCCTACTACCTGGACAATAAGGTTACCTTATATGGTAAATCTGTGAGCGTTTGCTGCGTAAGATGTTTTAATAGTATACTAAATTCCTACACCTACGACAATGCTAAAAGAAATCTTCATGACAGCACTGCAGAACGTTTTCTGAAACAATTATTGGCTGCATTTGGCCGCATTTCGCTAGTTAGAAGGGATAAAGCTTACTGAGCAGAAAACTAATCTCCGAAAAGGAAATGAGGGACGAAATTAAACCTCTCATACTGGAAGCTCATGTGACTATGATTTCGGTGGTTACAAAATCAAATGGGTCGACCGAAAACTTTGGTAGTACGCGCACATTGTCGGTGTGAGTATGACGTCGCATTACTGTGGCTTGAAATTATGCTGAGACAGTTTATGTCAAGAATATACAGAATTGGAAGGGACGGCACTATTAAATACTACAATTCGTATGCGTTGCTCACTCACGTAATTACTGTTGCAGTATTGTTGTAGAGTCCAATAAGTATCTTCCGGTGAAGAAAGAACAATGGTAAACAGTCTTCGCTACATCAGTATACTGAAACTGGTGTTCTATCGAGATAGAATCTCTGGTTGGCGACTAAGTGTAAGCCCCATGAGCGGATGTGAGTTTTGCAACGTTGAAATATTTTTCTATATTGTTGGAGTGGACACTGCAGTTAGAGTGATTCCGCGAATATGTGAACTTGAACCATCGGAAAACTATTGATCTTCTGCAATATTTTCTTCCTTGCTCTGCATGAAATAGGTGAGGTCGACCAAGTCATCGAGACATTTGACTTAAGACATTAACATCCTCTGGCTTTGAAAGTGGCGTTTACCGCCAGTTCAAGCGTTTTACCAGTGTGTTTACTAAGCACAATTAAATGAAGTAATGCAATGCAATTTCTGTTACGAAGGAACTTCTTCTTCAGTTAATTCAGTTATAATGGAATCTACGAGTAACTGAAGATGTCCAATGTAAACCTGGAACTATTCCATGGACATGGAGAGAACTAAATAATTACTTTTTATGGCCCAATTGCCACAGAAACTCCAGCCATTTGCCGCGAACTAAATATTTACCTGATTTTGTTGCAGCTGTTTCTGAAGTTGACCAAGTGAAATTAAATGCTTCCTTCAAGCACGCATGTAGCAGCATATGAATCAGGAAGTTACTACTGATAATGGCAGTAATAATCGAAGTATTTGCTAACTTAACGCTCTGCAGTGGTATTTCTTGATCTATGAAATTTCTTGAAATAGTGAAAATTTCAAAATGGCTTCGAAGAGATTATGATGGCTAAAGCAACTATACATCCTGCTGATATGAGTTTAGGATAATTTCTGTGTCAAAAGCCTACTGATAATTAACCAGTTAATGGAGAACTATACTGTTTTCTTTCAACGTGTGTAATTTGTAAGCAAAGTGCATTATACGTTAAGACACACACATGAATATGGCATACGTGGGGTTCGCGAATTGATCTTAATTTGTTAATTGTGAGCTATTGGTTCGATTCCCATCTCCGGTATGTGTTTTAAACACACATGAGCAGATCTTCACCTCTAGTAATGCCAAGTGAAGACATCAGGTTTCACAGTAGTTCAGACTTCGCATTATAAACATCATATTCCAGCGCTACCAAATGGGGCAGAACATGCTTTGGTGCGACCGTAGCACATGCGGAAATCGCGACGGACGAAACCTCTGTTGCCAGTGAGCTACCTTACGCTATAAACTTTATTTTATTTAATGAGCTAGTGGTTATTTAAGCTCACAGGGCATTATCTGAACTTGAGACGATGAAAAATTTGGTGCTGGTGTAGGATTTGAATTCGGATCTTCTTTTTCAGGGTATCTGACCCATACGGAACGACACAGTTCTATAATTTCGTTGTTTTTCCTAGGATGGCATATCCTCCAGGTCTCCACGTTTGAGGTTAGAATCCTGATCCAGCCCAAAAGTATTTATTGTTCCTTTCCAAGCCTTTGCATATGTACACAGAACCACTAGTGATAAATAATTTCCATTTTTAATGTCTGTCTTCATGTGTTGCCAACAATGACGATAGGTGGCGTTATTTCTATTCAAACAAGCACACATCTCACTACTTGTGAACAAAATGTTGTGTGCAGGAACCAAGGGCGGTAGGTGCTGGGTTCAATTCCCGTTTATAAAAAAGAAATGTGTCCTCATTTCAAAGTAAAACATTTCGCTGCTGGTGAGAAATTTGATTTTATATCGTTAGCGGTCTGACTATCTGGTGTGTTAAAGAGTCTTCGTCACAAAACGTTATATCATGGCACACCGCTTTAAACATGTGCAAACTTTGTTGCGTGGAATCATACTAAACATTTTTCGTTGTTAGTTAACAGGGAGGATAAGAGTGTTGACAGGATTCCAGGCAGAGCACAAAGTTTTCATATTCAGATTTACTGACTGATAATGGTGGAATATTCGATATTTCGTGAATATTTATGCATAGTCACCAGCGACGAACGTTGCTGTGATCCAGTCTTGGTCAAACTCGTAAGCTTTGGTTAGTTACAACGGCTGTGGGTGGCTGGTTTAAATCCAGATGCAGAAGAAAAAAGTTCATCATGTTGTTTGAAGTTCAAAAATGTGCACAAATAAATGCTCTGTCTAGAGGAGAGAGAAGTTGATGGTGATAGGTTGTTAATGTTGATGTTTCCATAGAACGGTGGCCACTGTTAATCACGTTGCTTTTAACTGATGAGCTCACCATCTAAGTTTAAGAACAACCGCTCGTATCAGGAACGATGTTTTACAGGTGTGGGAAAACCTTTTGCAGAGCAAAATTGCTTCAAATTATCATAGAAGTTTAGGAGTCCAGATATTGTCTCAAAATCTCTTGTTCGTAAAAATATTTAATTTTGCCTAAAGGGTTCTGAAATGAATTATGTAATGGAGATAGTTAATATAAATTGTAATGAATGAGGTAGTGATTTTGAAATGTCACTGTAAAAAAATTTAATTTACTAGCGTCAAGGACTATATCGGCTCTAATGACGTGTTTCCTAGTATCTGGAACACTATGGTGTTGATTTAAGTATGGACGGATTACTTTAGAGAACAGTGCTCTCAAGAGATCTTTCGTGTAGTCAAGCGACAGTACTGCAAAAAGATTAGAGGAGCTACAAGACAGCTACGTAATATGCGCTGCATACAAATCACGTAAACCGCAGTTCTGGTGGTTTGGGTACTTTTGGGTATGATAGTATCATCCTTCATAGAGATGGTTGCTTACACAGTTTCCATTCGTTCACTGTTAAGTGGTGTCTCCCTTTCACCACCGTAGCTTAGCGCTGACTACAGAAATGCATGACTTATGAGGAGCAACACTGTACCGGCTGAACTGCCGATAGGACTTCGCAACTCACGCATGATTGCTTCCACTGATTTCGTGCCGTCATTTGCAAAAACTCTGCGAAATGTCCGACGGTCCCTTTCCGTCTGTACATGAAGTTTTTCTGGTCTTGGTTTAACTGTAGTTATTCATACACTCTTGCACTTCACTATTACGTTATAGCATGCGAACGGAATTTTTACAGAGGGCAGAGAAGCGGACAGAGGTTCAGGGTACAATCATGTCTTTGGGGTTGGAAACTGCCCATAAAGGCGAATGTATCAGCAATTATCAAGGGCATGACGATGCAGAAGGCAACGGAGACCACTACATTAAAGACACATGACGTGTATCCACAGGACATTTGGCCTGCAATTGAAGAAGTGTCAGGATGATCTCTCCGTTGGCAAAAGATTCCTGAGTAGTCCTCCGTTCGGTTCTCCAGGACGGGACTGCAGACGGGAAGGTGACCATGAGAAAAAATCTGAATAACTAACGAAAGGTTAACGTTCTACGAGTCGGGGTGTGGAAATTCAGAAGTTTGAACTTGGTAGGGAAGCTAGAAAATCTGAAAAGAGACTTGCAGAGGCTGAATCCAGATATAGTAAGCGCCAGTGAAGCGAAATGAAAAGAAGACAAGGATATCTGGTCAGATGAGTATAGCGTAATATCGATACCACCGGAAAATGGTATAACGGGAATAGGATTCGTTATGAAGTAAACCAACTCCGAGAATGTTAGTCCACTTACACATGCCGATGTCGCAAGCTGAAGGTGAAGAGATACAGGAAACGTATGAGGGAATGGAAAGGGTAATACAGTATGTATAGTGAGATAAAAATCTAAGTGTCATGGGGGACTGGAATGTAGTTGTAGGAAAAGGAGTGGAAGAAAAGGTTACTGGAGAATGTGGGCTTGGGACAAGGAATGAGAGAGGGGAAGGACTAACTAAGTTCTATTACACGTTTCAGCAAGTAATAGCGAATACTATATTCAAGAATCACGAGAGGAGAAGGTATACTTGGAAAAGGCCTGGTGATACGGTAAGACTTCAGTTGGATTATAACGTGGTCAGACAGAGACTCCGAAATCAGATACTGGATTGTAAGGCATACCCAGGATATTGATTAAGATCACAATTTAGTACTGATGAAATGTAGGCTGAAGTTTAAGGGATTAGTGAGGATGAATCAATACACGAAGAAGTGAGATACGCAAGTACTGAAGAATAGCGAGATACTTTTAAAGTTCTCTTATGCTATATATACAGCAATGAGTAATAGCTCACTCGGCAGTGCAGTTGAAGACGAATGGACGTCTAAAATCAAGGCCATCACTCAAGTTGAAAGAAGGTGACTGAGAAGAAACGCCAGGGAACAGAGGAAATACTTTAGTTGATCTATGAGTGATCGAAGTAAAAAAAAGTCAGGTATACAGAAATACAAGTCGCTGAGGAATAAAATAGATAGGAAGTGCAGGGAAGCTAACACGAAATGGCTGCATGAAAATTGTGAAGAAATCTAAAACGAAATTATTGTCGCAAGGAATGACTCAGCATATAGAAAAATCCAAAGAAACGTCGGTGTCATTAAAAGCAAGGGTGGTAACATCAAGAATGCAACAGGAGTTCTACACTAAAATGCAGACGAGAGAGCCGATAGGTGGAAAGAGTGTATTGAAGGCCTGCATGAGAGGGGAGATTTATGTAACGTGATAGAAGGAGAGACAGCATTCGATTTAGAAGAGATATGGGATCGAGTATTAGAAGCAGAATTTGAAAAAGCTTTGGGGGGGTTAAGATAAAATAAGGCAGACGGAACAGATAAGGTTCCATCAGAATTTCTGAAATCGTTGTGGGAGCGGCAACAAAATGACCATTCATGTTGGTGTGTAGAAAGTATGTGTCTGCCGACATACCATCTGACTTTCGGAAAAATATTATCCACACAATTCCGAAGACTGCAAGTGCTGACAAGTCAGAGAATTATCGCACAATCAGCATAACTGCTCATGTATCCAAGTTGCTAAAATCAATAGTATTCAGATGAATAGAAAAGGAAACTGAAGATGTCCTAGATCACAATCAGTTTATCTTTAGGAAAGGTAAAGGTGCCAGCAAGGCAATTCTGACGTTGCGGATGCAAGTCTGCTGTCGAACTGAAAAGAAGCGTTCGACAACATAAAATTGTGAGAAGGCAATTATGCAGTACGTACAAAACCCAAGAGTGGATAATAAGAGTGGACGACCAAGATGGAAACACTCGGATTATAAAAGGGTGTATGACTGGGATATAGTCTTTCACCCTTACTGTTCAATCTGTTCGTCGAAGAAGCAATGATGGAAATAAAAGGAAGGTTGAGGAGTGGAATTAAAATTCAAGTTGAAAGGATATCAATGATACGATTCGCTGATGACATTGCTACCCTGAGTGAAAGTGAAGAGGAATTATATTAACTGCTGAATAGAATGAACAGAGTACGGAATATTGATCGAAAGTTAATCGAAGAAAGGCGGAAATAATGAGAAGTAGCAGAAATGAAAACACCAGGAAACTTCACATCAGCATTAATGGCCACGTGGTAGATGAAGTTAAGGTATTCTGTTACCTACGTAGCAAAATAACCAATGACGGACGGAGCAAGAAGGACATCAACAGCAGAGTAGCACTAGAAAAAAGTGCATTCCTGGCCAAGAGAAGTCTTTTAGTATCAAACATTGGCCTCCATTTGATGAAGAAATTTCTGGGAGTGCACATTTGGAGCACAGCATTGTATCGTAGCGAGATGTGGACTGTGGAAAAACCGAAACAGAAGAGAATAGAAGCAGTTGAGGTGTGGTGCTACAAATGAATGTTGGAAGTTAGGTAAACTGATAAGATAAGGAATGAGGAGGTTCTGCGCAGTATGTAGGATAAAAAAGGAATATGTGGAAAACACTGACAAGGAGCAGAGACAGAACGACAGAGCATGTGTTAAGACATGAGGGGATGTCTTCCATGGTGGCAGAGGAAGACAGGTAAAGGAAGACAGTGATCAGAATGCATCTGCCGACCACTCTGGCCGAGTGGTTCTAGGAGCTTCAGTCCGCAACCGCGCTGCTGCTACGGTCGCAGGTTCGAATCCTGCCTCGGGTATGGATGTGTGTGATGACCTTAGGTTAGTTAGGTTTAAGCAGTTTTATGTCTAGGGTACTGATGATCTCAGATGTTAAGTCCCATAGTGCTTCGAGCCATTTGTACAATTTTGTTTCGGAATGCATCCAGCAAGTAATTGAGAACTTGGGTTGACACAGGAGAGGAATTTGTGAGGGGTCGCATCAAACCAGTCACAAGAATGATCACTAGTAATAAAAAAAATTTGCTACACTCAACATGACTAGTCCACGTATTAAGTCGCTACACTCTCCCGCAAGGTGCATTCTGCTGTTACTCTTCTCTAATCACTGCACGGTAATTCCGCCTACTTGTAGGCCTATAGCGCAATAGGCAACCAGGCTGCCGTAAACTGGCTGAAGTAGCTGAAATGCTGAGCAGCCATTTTGCCATTCAGCTTTAGTAGCCAGTTGACAGCCGGTCGTGACCAATCAGCCGAGGGCTATAGATGTGGAATATCTCGAAACTGTGTGTCTTTATCTCATAAGGATTCCAAAGCAACTTTGTTCAGAATAACTTTACTACAGTAACGAAAAGAAAATTATTGTTTTATTTGCTTTATGTGATGCGCATCATAACTTTACATACACAGACGTTGGAGCACGCCGAAAATATAGTGCTTTCCAAGCAACCAATCTCACATGAAAAACTCGTCAGTAAAAATTGGCGAATGTAGTATCATAGAATGGGGTATCGATGCCATACATCATTGCCTGGATGAGACATTTGGTGTAACTGAAAATTTAAATGCGTCCATATGGAGGAAGGGGTTGAACGAACAAAAAAAAAAGAATCTTTAACGTCCGACTGTCTCAGGGTAGGCGGTTTATAGAATGCACGTTTGGCATTCTGGCACAGAATTTTCGTCGCCCAATGCATGTAGGAGAATAATTTGTTGTTGCAGTCGTATAATCGTTCTGTGTTTTTCTTAATTACACCAAAACTAAACTAAAATCCTCCCGCAGAGGCCATGAAGGCCCAAAGGTACCGACCGCCCGCCGTGTCATCCTCAGCCCACAGGCGTCACTTGATGCGGATATGGAGGGGCATGTGGTCAGCACACCACCCTCCCGGCCGTGTTGCAGTTTCCGAGGCCAGAGCCGCTACTTCTTAGTCAAGTAGCTCCACAGTTTTCCTCACAAGGGCTGAGTGTACCCCGTTTGCCAACAGCGCTCGGCAGACCGGATGGTCACCCATCCAAGTGCTAGCCCAGCCAGACAGCGCTTAACTTCGGTGATCTGACGGGAACCAATGTTACCCCTGCGGCAAGGCCGTTGGCCATAATTACACTGAGGAGACAAAAGTCATGGGATAGCGATATGTACATATACGGATATCGGGTTGGGTTGTTTTGGCGGAAGAGACCAAACAGCGAGGTCAGCGGTCTCATCGGATTAGGGAAGGACGGGGAAGGATGTCGGCCGCGCCCTTTCAAAGGAACCATCCCGGCATTTCAATGGAGCGATTTAGGGAAATCACGGAAAACCTAAATCAGGATGGCTTGACGCGGGATTGAACCGTCGTCCTCCCGAATGCGTATACGAATATCGGTAACACAGGGTGTAAAAGGGCAATGCGTCGGTGGAGCTGTCACTTGTAGTCAGGTAAAAAAATGGAAATGTCGTGTGACGAAGGCCTCCCGTCGGGTAGACCGTTCGCCTGGTGCAAGTCTTTCGATTTGACGCCACTTCGGCGACTTGCGCGTCGATGGGGATGAAATGATGATGATTAGGACAACACGACACCCAGTCCCTGAGCGGAGAAAATCTCCGACCCAGCCGGGAATCGAACCCGGGCCCTTTGGATTGACAGTCTGTCGCGCTGACCACTCAGCTACCGAGGGCGGGTAGTCAGGTAATTCGCGTGAAAAGGTTTCCGACGTGATTATGGCTCCACGACGGCAATGAACAGACTTCGAACGCGTAATAATAGTTCGAGATAAACGCATGTGAAATTTTAAAAGTCTTTAGGGACTTCAATATTCCGAAATCCACAGTGTCAACAGTGTACCGAAAATACCAAATTCCACGCATTACCACTCATCACGGACAACTCAGTGGCCGACGGTCTTCACTTAATGACCGAGAGCAGCGGTACTTTCATAGAGTTGCCAGTGCTAACAGACAAGCAACATGGAGGTGAAAAAACAGCAGGAATCAGTGTGGGACGTATGACGAACGTATCCTTTCCGGTAGTGCGTCGAAATGTGGCGTTAATGGGTGTGCCCACAGACGACCGACGACACTACCTTCGCCGTCAGCACTACATCGCCTGCAGCGCCTCTCCTGGGCTTGTGGCCATATCGGTTACATCCCAGACGACTGGAAAAACGTAGGCTGGTCAGATGAGTCCCTATTTCACTTGGGAAGAGCCGATGGTAGGGTTCGAGCGTGGCGCAAACTACATGAAACCATGGACCCAGGTGTGGCCGAACGGTCGCATGTTCAAATCCTGCCTCAGGCATGGATGTGTGTGATGTCCTTAGGTTAGGTAGGTTTAAGTATTTCTCAGTTCTAGGGGACTGATGACCTCAGAAGTTAAGTCCCATAGTGCTCAGAGCCATTTGAACCATGGACTCAGGTAAACAACAAGGTATTGTGCAAGCTTCAAAATCAAATGGCTCTGAGCACTATGGGACTCAACTGTTGTGGTCATCAGTCCCCTAGAACTTAGAACTACTTAAACCTAACTAACCTAAGGATATCACACACATCCATGCCCGAGGCAGGATTCGAACCTGCGACCGTGGCAGTCGCACGGTTCCGGACTGCGCGCCTAGAACCGCGAGACCACCGCGGCCGGCGAATTGTGCAAGCTGATAGTGTCTCTATAGTGATGTGGACTGGGTTCCCTGTTCCAAATGAACCGAGCATTGACTGGAAATACTTGTATGCTGCTACTTGGAGAAAATTTGCAACCATTCATGGGTTTCATGGTTCCAATGAACGACGTACTTTATACGGGTGACTGTTCTCCATGTCACCGGACCCCAATTATTCATGATTTGTTTGAAGAACTTACTGGAAAATTCGAGTGATTTACCCAGATCACCCGACATTAATCCCCTCGAACATTTGTGAAATATAATCGAAAGGTGAATTCGTGCACAAACTCCTTCACTAGCAACACTTTCGCAATTACTGAGTCCCCTAGATGCAGCATACCTTATTATGTCTGTAGGGCACCTCCGAGGATTTGTTGACTCCATGCAACGACGAGTTTCTGCACTACTCTGGGCAGAAGGAAGATATTAGGAGGTATCCTATGCTTTTGTCACCTCAGTGCACGTACGAGAAAGAGATAGCTATAAATGCGAAGACACATTGTATGTCCCTCCAGAAGTGGAAACGCTCTCAGATCTTGCAAGCAGTAGAGAGTAATCGCGAATTTTGTTTCAGGATGCAGACAAGGTCTGGCTGCTTCCATAAGTGCGGAGAAAATGAAGCAGCCACATAAGTTCTGCACGTGACACCTTGCTCATAACTGGCTGTGTCAAGCTAGCTGGCCGCTGGTAATGGTTGCTGTAGCCAGGAAATCCTAATCCTAGCGACTAATCTACGGACTGCAGTAAACCATTATTGTTTTATTGGTGCTCGCAGCCAAACTGATCAGTGCGTTACAGCCCTTATACTCCCCACATGTGGGGGTCGGCTTCTCCTTCCGTAGACGTGTCCGGAGAGTTTGGTTAGATAGTGTATGTGTTTAATACTTATCATAGAATGTAAGGAAAAGTTTAAAGGATGAACTTCAAGCGCAATCAAAGTACAATGCGTTAGGTATGTGTGGGTAAATGAAGAGGCATGGCTTAGGAAGTGGGGGGGAATGATGAGGTGTGAAGTAGGGCGGGGGGGAGGGGGGGAGGGGGGGGGGGGCAAAGGGTCTATCACGCACCGAACACAACTTGCAGAGGGCTGCCATATGGTCTCCAATGCAAAACAGATTTTCCGGAAAATTTCAATTGCTATTTTGATCGGTCTCTGGGAAATATTTTTTAAATGAATAATCTCTGTAACATAATTATTTGAGTTCTTAATTAGTCCGATAAAATATGTTATGAATAATATTTGCAGTAAATCACTCAATTATTTCCGTACACAACACTTTCCTTCTTTCATTACAATGGCACTTAAACAGTGAAGTTCGATGTTTCTGTCAACCATCAGGAACCTGCCCTCAGAAAATTGACAGTGATTTCCATGTATCTACGCTCAACGATGAGACAAGATTGTCAAAATGGCCTAGCAGTGTAAACAGAGAAAAATGTGAAATGATCGCTTTATCAAAGGCAAGAAAAATGGTGCTGATTTGTATTAACGTGTTATAATACTATTCTATTTTTATTAAACAAGGTATATACATGCACACATCAAAAAAGATTTGCTTCACCTCGGTCCAGAATGTTCCGTAACCTGTACAGAATATTGGAATAGAGATCAAATAAACATCATTTTCGTCCTTTTTATTGCTCATGAAATCCATAAATTGCATTGTGTACCACCATACAGCGAGACCTTCAGAGGTGGTGGTCCATACTGCTGTACACACCGGTACCTCTCATACCCAGTAGCACGTCCTCTATTCGTCGTGGCATACTATCCATAAGTTCATCAAGGCACTTATGGTCCAGATTGTCCGACTCCTCAAAAGTGATGCGGCGCAGATCCCTCAGAGTGGTTGGTGGGTCACGTCGTCCATAAAAAGCCCTTTTCAACCTATCCCAGGCATGTTCGATAGGGCTCACGTCTGGAGAACATGCTGGCCACTGTAGTCGAGCGATGTAGTTATCCTGAAGGAAGTCATTCACAAGATGTGCACGATACGGGCACGACGTGTCGTCCTTGAAAACTAATGCCTCGCCAATATGCTGCCGATATGGTTGCACTATCGGTAGGAGGATGGCATTCACGTATCGTAAAGCCATTACGGTGCCTTGCATGACCACCAGCGGCCTATGTTGGCTCCACAAAATTCCACCCTAAAAGCAGCAGCGAATCTCCCTCTTGCTGCACTCGCTGGACTGTGTTCCTAAGGCGTTCAGTCTGACCGGGTTGCCTCCAAACACGTCTTCGACGATTGTAGGGTTGAAGCCATATGCCACACTCAACGGTGAAGAGAACGTGATGCCAATCCTGAGCGGTCCATTCGGCATGTTGTTGGGCCCATCTGTACCGCGCTGTATGGTGTCGTGGTTACAAAGATGGACCTCTCCATGGACGTCGTGAGTGAGGCTGGGCATCATTCAGCCTATTGCGCAGTTTTAGTCGTAACACAACGTCCTATGGCTGCACGAGTAGCATTATTCATCATGGTGGCGTTGCTGCTAGGATTCCTAGCGGTCATGCACTGCAGTAGCAACCCTTGGGCGGCTTGAGCGAGGCATGTTCTAGACAGTTCCTGTCTCTCTGTATCTCCTCCATGTCCGAACAACATCGCTTTGGTTCACTCCGAGACGCCTGGACACTTTCCTTGTTGAGGACACATCATGGCAAAATGTAACAATTCATACACGATAGAACCGCGGTACTGACCGTCTAGGCATACTTGAACTACAGACAACGCGAGCCGTGTACCTCTTTCCTGATGGAATGACTTCAACTGATCGGCTGTCAGGACCCCTCCGTCAAATAGGCGCTATTCATGCATGGTCTTATAGATATATTCCTAATCTTGATTTTCTTATGTAAGTTTCTCAGTGAAATTGAAGTCTAGCGTGAGCCTGTGTGCGTATTTATCCTGAAAAACACTATACGATTTTGAAGGAACGTAGTTACGTAGTGAATTTTCGTAATATAGATATTTTAAGGTAGGTAATATATTCTGTTGTTATTGGTATTATATTATTAGCAGAGTAAATTCTATGTGTTATAGTGCTATACGCGTTTTTGGTGTGGGGGGAAGCCAATAAAGTGTTATGACCAGAGTGGCAGCCAGCTATGTTCTCTTCGCCACTGAGACGCAAGTGGGAAAGGAGCAGTCACTGTTAACGCAAGTGGCAGAGTTCCATACGTCGGCTATTTACAGAAGAATATCGGGTACAGAATATGGACTGAAAGTAAACTGAAGTAGTAATGTGAAGTAGCAGAAACGAAAACAGCAAGGAAATTAATATCAAAGTAGGGGACCTCAAAGTAGGTGAAGTCAAGGAATTCTGCTACCTAGACAGCAAAATATCCCATGACGAACGTAGCACAGACTATTACTGTCAGTAGAGGACATTCCTGGGCAAGAGGAATCTGCTAGTATTAAACAAAGGTCATCATTTGAGGAAGAAATTATTTGAGGAAATAGTTACAGGGAATGTACGTTTGGGGCACAGCTGTGCATGGTAGTGAGACATGCATCGTGGGGGAAATCGGAAGGGAAGAGAATCGAAGCCTTTGAGAAGAGATTCTACAGATGAATGTTGAAAACTTGGTGGATGATTGAAATGGCTCTGAGCACTATCGGACTCAACATCTGCGGTCATCAGTCCCCTAGAAGTTAGAACTACTTAAACATAACTAACCTAAGGACATCACACACAACCATGCCCGGGGCAGGATTCGAACCTGCGACCGTAGCGGTCACGCGGCTCCAGACTGACGCGCCTAGAACCGCACGGCCACACCAGCCGGCAAAACTTGGTGGACCGTTAAGGTAAGGAAGGAGGAGGTTGTCCGGAGAACAGACGAGGAAACGAATACATGGAGCCGGCCGGAGTGGCCGAGCGATTCTAGGCGTTACAGTCAGGAGCCGCGCGACCGCTACGGTCGCAGGTTCGAATCCTGCCTCGGGCATGGATGAGTGTGATGTCGTTAGGTTAGTTAGGTTTTAGTAGTTCTAAGTTCTAGGGGACTGATGACCTCAGCAGTTAAGTCCCATAGTGCTCAGAGCCATTTGAACGATTTGAATACGTGGAAAACTCTGAATAGGACACCTGTTAAGGCATCACTGAATAACTTCCGTGGTACTAGAGTGAGCTATGGAGGCTAACAATTATAACGGAAGTTAGAGATTGCGATACATAGAGCAAAAAGTTGAGAACGTACGTTGCAAGTGCTGCTCCGACGTGAAAACGTCAGGACAGTGGAGTAATTCGTGGCGGACCGCATCAAACCAATCAGAAGACTGATGATTGGAAAAAAAATGTATGTTCTTAATTGCTGTAGTGGAACGTAAGGGGAAAGCTTAAGCAATCAACTACCGTACCTTACCTTGATGAAACTGTGGCATTGTGACTTTTAGGGTGAGCTACGTTTCAAGAGCTTTAGAGAAGACAGTGTGTCTTGAAAGTAATTCACAGTTGGGCAAGCGACGAGTCATTTTTACGATGTAGTTATTCTTGCACAGACAACCTGTTTACAGATCAGTATCATGTCTCACGGCTATGTTCGACGGTTTGGCGTTCCGCCCCACACTACGCTTCAGTGCAGGTAATCATAGCGAGCCACACTGAACCAAAACACCACCGGCGCTACCCTCAGCGACAGCAGCTAGTGCCCCGCGCTTACTCGCGCTATAATGGCGTAGGGGAACCCGCGGGGAAGTTACGGGTGTGGTGGCTGTGGGGGCGGTGGAGGCGGCGGGCGTCTCCGTCGCGTGTTTCCGCGCCATTACACGCCGCCTCGAGAGGAGAGGAGCGGGCAAACATGATATCATCACGGAACTGCGGCTGAAATTGCGCCGGTGTTTTCGTCGCCGCTATCTGCGCGCGCGCATCTTCGGCGCCCGCCCACGGGCCCGGCTTGACTCGGCTCGGCTCGGCCGCCACACCACGCCCTCCTCGGCGGCCGCTTTTCCGGCGCAAAATCCGCCCCGGCGGCAGCGGCGGCGCACAGTGGAATTGCAAAGTGTCTGGCGGCGTCTTATCTGGCGCGCCCACACGCGGACACGACCGGCCGCAGCCGCCGCCTCTACGCATGCAAACAGCTGCGGCTCCATTTGCGCGGCCAGACCCTTCCGCTCGAGCGCTGCCCGTCTGATTGCGGTGTCCGCGATGGCCCAAGTCGGACAAGTAGCATAGAGTTAAGAAAGCGGCTTACGTAACACGGTACGCATTACGTCGCCGTAGCGTTATCAGCCAGTTCCCTTTCGTTTCGTTGTACCGTTCACTTTCGCCAGCAAATTTTATACACTACGTAAAAGGTAACACTAACGAGCAGACAACATATTGCTGAAATGAATTGGATCAGTTTTGTTTATTTGATGAAACATTTACATGAGGTCGTTCTGCAAAGTAATGCCTCCGAATTATTTATAAGAAAATTTTTAAAGCATTTTAAATAAAACAAACGTTATTAACATTCTACACCTTTATTCTTCGTGTCTACATATTTATTTGCGAACATAGTCACCGTGGAGAAGACATTTCTCCCAACGAGAGACCAGTTCGTTAATATCGTGATTGCTGAATATTTGTGTTTGCTGACCGAGCTACAACTTCGCCTTCAGCTTGCACCGATTCATCACTGTCAACGTGAAGTCCTGAAAGTTGTCGTTTAAGTTTTGGAAATAGATGAAAATCAAATGGGACAAAGTCTTGACTGCTCCGACTATAAACGGAGATAGTGAACTCGAGCAGTTGGACTGCCGGAGATATCGCTTCGCTCGTGTGTGGTCAGGAACAGTCATGTTTGCAGTGGAGGGTGTTCCGTTTGTGGACCAACTCTCCGAATTCGAAACTCGGTTAGAGCACGCTCGTTCTCACACACCCACATGCTTACGTTACACACCATCGTATTAAACGCTACAGGTCGGAGCACTCTAGCAGCAGAGGGATGCTGATACGTAGTAATGACGATTAAAGGTGTAGAATGTTAATTAACACTTGCTTTATTTGAAAAGCTTTAAGCGGTTTGGGTCAAAAGATTCGGAGGCTATAGTTTGACGTTTCAGAACTGCAATACCGTAAAGATGCCATGCACAAAAGAAAAACTGGAATGCACAACGCACCGTACTTCCACAAGACTCCGATACTAATTATATTGCCGGCCGCAGTGGCCGAGCGTCTCTAGGCCCTACAGTCTGGTACCGCGCGACCACTACGGTTCTAGACGCTTCAGTCCGGAACCGCGTTGCTGCTGTGGTCGCAGGTTCGAATCCTGCGTCGGGCATGGATGTGTAAGATGTCCTTAGGTTATTTAGGTTTAAGTAGTTCTACGTTCTAGGGGACTGATGACCTTAGAAGTTAAGTCCCATAGTGCTCTGTAGTTTGTTATAACAGATCTATCTTGAAGTTATGTCATAAAGAAACTTTCCCATCAAAGTATTTAACTACAAAACTGAAGTTTAATTTGTCAACAAATGGCAGCAAGTCACTGTTTACTGACATTTTGTTTACGTACAACAAGATATTTGCCGTAAAATATTGCTCAAGCTTAGTAAAAATTACGTTAGTATGAGCCCGAACTGTAACATTCCGTTGTGTAGTGCACTAGTTTCTCAGGTGAAATGTACTACCACCTCATGACCTCCCGGTGTCAGGTAAACTACATTATTACCGTTTCGTGCCATGTACAGTATGCACGTGATTTGTGGTACCCGACTGTGTTGTGTTGTCACCAACATATGTGCTATTTTACGGCACCAAAAAATGAAACGTTTTGAGAATCATGTCCATCGGCACTGTCAAAAACAGCAACTGTGTTAACAAAAAGGTAGCAAAATGAATGACGCATCCCTTCGGAAAATGTAAGTGCTACGACTGAAAGTCCCTACTGTTTTTAAGGGTTTTGTTTTGCACAGGAAATTGTAACTTTAGTAATATTTTGGATGTCACGGGGAAAAGTAAAGCTTCAATAGCAGGCCACATCTCTGCTAAAGAGGTTGCGCTGCGAGAGACGTAGTAAAAATGGTTTAAATGGCTCTGAGCACTATGGGACTTAACTTCTAAGGACATCAGTCCCCTAGAGCTTAGAACAACTTAAACCTAACTAACCTAAGGACATCACACACATCCATGCCCGAGGCAGGATTAGAACCTGCGACTGTAGCGGTCACGTGGCTCCAGACTGTAGCGCCTAGAACCGCTCGGCCACTCCGGCCGGCAGACTGGTAGTAGAACCCTAACTTGTGAATGGAGCGCAGTCTTGTGGAGAAAGAGAGAGAAAGAGAGAGAGAGAGAAAGAGAGAGAGAGAGAGAGAGAGAGAGAGACGAGGAGGAGGCGAGTTGTATCTTGAGAAGGAATAAGATGTGTTTAGTCGGTGCTGTGGGCCGGTAATAAGTTTCTTATAATATCTTTCATTTATGGAGAGATGTCTTGTAAATTCATTCACAAGACCTCAAAAGATACTGAAATAGCGCATTTGCCGTGACATCCAAGCGTACTAATTAATTTGGACAGGGCTTTGCAATTGGAAATTTTTGTGATAACGGAACTGTGTGCTTTACAGACATTTTTTCAAAGACGGATACAAAAGAGTCTGTAAGAAAGTATAGGCAATTAGTTCACATTTTTCCATTATTAATGTAAAGTGAAATTTTAATATTTCAAATGCTGAAATATTTTGTCTCGGTGATTTAAAGCTTTTTGCTTTGTGTTTCCATCAGTCAGCATTCGTCTCTTTATTTCACGTTTCACACGTATAATTTTGCATACTCGAGCTGACAATGATCATTTTAGCAATGCGATTTATTAGCACAGAAACGTTGTGGGCTTCTCTATAGTTTAATCTGGATTTTTACATTTTAACTAGAATAGGAGAAGCGGCTCCAGTAGCTTGGAGATGGCAACAGCAGAGCATTTATTCACTGCACGGACAGATACGCCATTTATAAAATTTTCAGAAAGGCTATTTTTGGTAGTTATTTACATTTCGTACTTTTCTCACAGTCAGATTGCTTGTTTTGTAGCCAACAGGACAGTTCTCATAAATTTAACAGAATAGACTTAATTATAGGGAAAGAATTGCTCTCCCTCCCATGAACCATGCACCTTGCCGTTGGTGGGGAAGCTTGCGTACCTCAACGATACAGATAGCCGTACCGTAGGTGCAACCACAACGGAGTGGTATCTGTTGGGAGGCCAGACAAACGTGCGGTTCCTGAAGAGGGGCAGCAGCCTTTTCAGTAGTTGCAGGGGCAACAGTCTGGACGTTTGACTAATCTGGCCTTGTAATACTAACCAAAACGGCCTTGCTGTGCTGGTACTGCGAACGGCTGAAAGCAAGGGAAACTACAGCCGTAATTTTTCACGAGGGCATGCAGCTTTACTGTATGATTAAATGATGATGGCGTCCTCATGGGGAAAATATTCCGGAGGTAAAAAAGTCCCCCATTCGGATCTCCAGGCGGGGACTACCCAGGAGGACGCCGTTATCAGGAGAAAGAGAACTAGCATTCTACGGATCGTATTGTGGAATGACAGATCCCTTAATCGGGCAGATAGATTAGAAAATTTAAAAACGGAAATGGATAGGTTAAAGTTAGATATAGAGGGAATTAGTGAAGTTCGGTGGCAGGAGGAACAAGACTTTAAAATAAATACAAAATCAAATAGGGGTAATGCAGCAGTAGCTTTAATAATGAATAGGAAAATAGGAGTGCGGGTAAGCCACTACAAACAGCATAGTGAACGCATTATTGTGGCCAAGATAGATACGAAATGGTCCAAATGGCTCTGAGCACTATGGGACTTAAAACGTCTGAGGTCATCAGTCCCCTAGAACTTAGAACTACTTAAGCCTAACTAACCTAAGGACATCATACCCATCCATGCCCGAGGCAGGATTCGAACCTGCGACCGTAGCGGTCTCGCGGTTCCAGACTGTACCGCCTAGAACCGCTTGGCCACCGTGGCCGGCAGATAGACACGAAGCCCACGCCTACTACAGTAGTACAAGTTTATATGCCAACTAGCTCTGCAGCAAGACAATGCACGCTCACACAAGGTGGAGTCTCTACTGCTTGTCTTTGTTCTTGCCAAACACTTCTTCCGCTAACAAAGTCGCAGAATCGGCTCAAAGTTGAGAAGGTTTCGAACATTATTGGGAGGATTCTCCTGCCAGCTCGGGATTTTGACGGCCCAACCAGGCAAGTGGACAGACTTAGACAGGAATATCATTCAGGAGGACATCGTACAACTCTGTCAATCAATGCTCAGCAGAATAATTACTTGCAGAGATAGCAGGGCTAGAGATGGACCAACGCGGTATCCACTTGCTCAATATCTATTTATTTGTGCATACAGTATTTGTTACCCGTAACTGTTCGTCTACACAGCGAATTGTACATGAAAAAAATTGGCAAATTGCAGCTTGTGACTACACCGATAAATTAGGGAAACAAACAGTATTACCATTTACAGATACGTACATATATTTAGATTGTTTACATGAAAGTGGCTTATTAGTTTCCTTTTTTTTTTTGGTATTCTATGGTTATCTTTACTAGAATTATATCTGTGTGGTAATGTGACGTTGACTCGTGATTAGGGGACAGTTAATCTCATATTTAAGTTCGCAGGTAATCTCATAATCCTCGAAAAGTGATCAGCAACGCAAAAACTAATAACGAATATAACATCAAACTAGGTATTCCAACGCTTGTGGCGAGAGTAAGTCTGTTGCTGTTGAGGTCTTCAGTCCTGAGACTGGTTTGATGCAGCTCTCCATGCCACTCTATCCTGTGCAAGCTTCTTCATCTCCCAGTACCTACTGCAGCCTACATACTTCTGAACTCGCTTAGTGTACTCATCTCTTGGTCTCCCTCTACGATTTTTAACCTCCACGCTGCCCCCCAATGCTAAATTTATGATCTCTTGAGGCCTCAGAACATCTCCTACCAACCGGTTGCTTCTTCTAGTCAAGTTGTGCCACAAAATCCTCTTCTCCACAATTCTATTCACTACCTCCTCATTAGTTATGTGATCTACCCATCGGATCTTCAGCATTCTTCTGTAGCACCACATTTCGAAAGCTTCTATTCTCTTCCTGTCTAAACTATTTATCGTCCATGTTTCACTTCCATATATGGCTACACTCCATACTAATACTTTCAGAAACGACTTCTTGACACTTAAATCTATACTCGAATTTAACAAATTTCTCTTCTTCAGAAACGGTTTCCTTGCCATTTTATATCTTCTCTACTTCGACCATCATCAGTTATTTTGCTCCCCAAATAGCAAAACTCCTTTACTAGTTTAAGTGTCTCATTTCCTAATCTAATTCCCTCAGCATCACCCGACTTAATTCGACTACATTCCATTATCCTCGTTTTGCTTTTGTTGATGTTCATCTTATATCCTCCTTTCAAGACACTGTCCATTTTGTTCAGCTGCTCTTCCAAGTCCTTTGCTGTCTCTGACAGAATTACAATGTCATCGGCGAACCTCGAAATTATTTCTTCTCTGTGGATTTTAATACCTACCCCGAATAATACCTACCTTCTATCATGATTCTTGAACCAAGTGTTAGCTATGATTAAGTTATGCTCAGTGCAAAATTCTACCAGGTGACTTCCTCTTTCATTTCTTAGCCCCAATCAATATTCACCTCACATCCCAGGATGGCTTTCCATGAGGGCAACACACCGGGGCGCTGAATATCATAGACACACCTCTGTGGTGTAAAGTTGCCGCGGATACCAACCAAAGGGCTCTTACTATGAAATGAAATGAAACTCCAAACAAACACTTCCATCTGCTCGGCCATATGGCGGCCGGATGTCAGGTTGGTATCCCGTCACTGTCCGGACACGTCTTCGCTGGTTATCGCGGCTCAGTTAGGTTCAAATGGCTCTGAGCACTATGGGACTCAACTGCTGAGGTCATTAGTCCCCTAGAACTTAGAACTACTTAAACCTAACTAACCTAAGGACATCACAAACATCCATGCCCGAGGCAGTATTCGAACCTGCGACCGTAGCGGTCTCGCGGTTCCAGACTGCAGCCCCTTTAACCGCGTGGCCACTTCGGCCGGCTGGCTCAGTTAGTAGCGTGACTTGTCATAAAAGACAGTTATTCTCCAGTCAATGTGATTCATTGCTGAAGAAGGGTCTGGAGACACCCCGGACAGGAGTGTCGACTCCCCCTCCCCCCCCCCCCCACCCCACCCCTCACATACTGCCCGACATCCTGGGCTGATACTCGGGGTTGGCATTTCATTTCATAACCAGACCCGTTTATTCGTCATTCACGAGACACTTACAGCACAGAAGTACGTCGACGATATTCGACGCCCAGTTTTGTTGCCCTTCATGGCAAGCCACCGTTAGCTTACATTCCAGTAAGACAATGCCCGCCCTCACAAGGCGAGAGTTTCTGACGCTTGTTTTCGTGCTTGCTAAACTCTACTTTGGTCGGCAAGGTCGCCGGATCTGTTCTCATATGAAAACGTTTGGAGCGCTATGGGCAAGGCCCTCCGACAAGCTTGGGATTTGGCGACCTAACGGGCGATTCTACAGAATTTATCTAGTAATCCCTCTGGAGGACATCCAACAACTCTATAAATCCCAAGCCGGATAACTGCTTTCCTAAAGCCAGAAAAGTACGAAGTGTTATTGACTTACCCAATTTGTGAAGCTCTTTCTCTTTGATAAATCGTCCAATTTTTCTGTAACTGCAATCGTTTGTTTGTCTGTACATGTACATCACATCTAGAGATTTCTGTCCCAATCAGATAATTTCTTCGAGGTTCGTTGTTTTATTTTGTTTTAGAGTGTTTATAATACAATAACATTTAGTATACCTCAATGGCGTCCAGCCGAATGTTCAAAATAACTCACGCCTGCAGCATCCACAGGATATCTACCTATTTTTACAAGGTTTCTGTGGCGTATAAGTTATGTCAGCGCAGTAACTACGGTGGAAATTTGAAATAAGAACTGTAAGGAACGGACGTGTTTTCGACAAGTTAGTTGTGAGTAGGCTGTGTCGAGCATGGGACGTGCGGTCATAGTACGTCACTTGTTGTGCCTCTAATAGCAGTGGAGCGACATCTAAAAGTCAAGTGGTCGAGACACTCCCCAGAATATTCTGAAAAAGAGAGAAGCGTGCGCAAATTTCGTCACGTCCTCCTTGACTCCAGAACAGAAACAACGTCATGTGGACGCCGGACAAAATCATCGTGGGTGTTATCAGTACGTTACAAGCTTGAGTACACAAAGAATTATCATTTTCTGCGCAAACGCATAGACAGTGTAAAACTATATACAATCTGCATACAAGGAAACTTACCTATATTGTTCAGAAATTGAATTTGAATGTTAGTCTTTGTGACAAGATCGTATAGTGCCTCGTCTAAGGAGAAGAAAACTACTGTCGCAATCTCAGAGTGGCAGGGTCGTGACTGGCCGAGACCGCAGTTTACCAATCCGTTACATTGCTGCTCGAGTTGCTCTCGATACCACGACTCTCATGAGAATATGGAATCGATAATTTGACGCCATGCATGACCTTAAGGACTTGTAAAATCTCCCTCTCTGATTGGCTTTCATCTACAGACGGGGGTACAAAAATTGTTGACCGCTTAGTGAGTGAAAAATAATTTAATAATTTTGAAAATCGGACAAGGAATTTACATTAGCTAGAGAGGTACGAATGGGTTATTTCCTAATGCCATATTTTGTGATTGTCCTGGCTTTTTGGATCGGTATGCAGGAAGCAGAGGTCTCTTCTGATGAGCTGACCAGGAGAAAACTGTACTTCCTTTTATGTTTTCACCGTGAAGCCGGAAAGTTAAAGACTGCGGGCTCTCGAAAAAGGTGATAATTACTGTCTTAATTTTTGAGTACCGAGCAAGCAGCAATTTTGACACAGTCCAAGCCAGCAAGTAATTAATTCCTTTTCACTTACCTTCTTTTACAGCTCAAAGAACCACTATACGCCTTCGCCTTCTCTACAGTAAATAGTACCACAGGACAATTATAATTTTGTACACCTACGTCTTAGCTTGAATGGTTTTGATTAAATAACGAACGGATATACTGTCAACTGCCCAAGCTCTACTCAACGCTAAACAAGTAAAAATACCAGAATGTGACAAAACAAGGTCAATCATAACACATTTACTGTTTTTCTACAGAGATCATAATATTCCATCTGACAATGGAATTATTTATTGTAACATTTCACCGCTCCCAAGGGTGAAGTCTGTTCAGTTCACACTCACACTGCCGAGCCTAGTGATTCATATCACAAAACGTTTCTTATTCTCTGTCATTCATTTGTGTCAGAGTGTTTCAGGGTATTTTAAAATAGTAATCTTTATTTCCCACATTGCTTTAATATTAGATGACATCGCACGTGGTCTTCCACATAAGAGTTTTACGCTGATATGAAGCTCAAATAGTTGTAGGTACAGAGAGCTGGCTAAAGCCGGAAATAAGTTCAGCCGAAATTCTTTCAAACGATCTAACAGTGTTCACAAAGGATAGATTAAAAAAGTTGGTGGTGGAGTATTTATTGCTGTCAGAGGTAGTTTGCCTCGTAGTGAAATTGAAGTAGATAGTTCGTGTGAAATAGTATGGGTAGAGGTTATACCTGACAATCGGACTAAACTATTAATTGGATCGTTTTACCGACCCCCCGACTCAGAAGACATAGTTGCTGAACAGTTCAAAAAAAACTTGAGTCTCAATTCAAATAAGTACCCCGCTCATACAATTATAGTCGGTGGTGCTATTAAACTACCCTCGATATGCTGGAAAAATTATACGTTTAAAGCCGGCGGCAGGCATTAAAACATCATCCGGAATTGTGCTGAATGCTTTCTCAGAAAATTACTTTCAACAATTAGTTCATGAGCCCTCTCGAAGCGTAAATGGTTGCAAAAGCATACTTGACCTTTTAGTTACAAATAATCCTGGACAAATAGTGAGTATTGTGACGAATACAGGGATCAGCGATCACAAGGCAGTTGCTGTTAGGCTGAATACCGTAACACCTACAACCATCAAAAAGAAACGCAAAGTATATCTATTCCAAAAAGCTGGTTAAAAATACTGGTAACGCCTTTTTAAGAGGCAGTCACCACTCCTTCCGATCTGATCATGGAAGTGTATAAAAGTTGTAGAATGCTTTCAAAGAGATTTTATCGACAGCAATTGAGAGATGTATACCACATAAATTAATAACTGATGGTACTGATACCCCATGGTACACAAAACATGTTAGATCGTTGTTGCAGAAGCAACGAAAAAAGCATGTCAAATTTAAAAGAATACAAAATCCCCAAGGTTGGTAGAGTTTTACAGAAGTTCGAAATATGGTGCGTACTTCAATGCGAGATGCTTTTAATAATTTCCACAACGAAATTCTGTCTCGAAATCTGTCAGAAAACCCAGAGAGATTCTGATAATACATAAAACACACCAGAGGCAAGACGCAATCAATACCTTCACTGCGCGATAACAATGGTGAAGCCACTGATGACAGTGCCACTAAAGCAGGGTTATTGAATACGGTTTTCCGAAACTCTTTCACCAAAGAAGACGAGTTCCAGTCTAAAACAACTGCCAAGACGAGAAACATAGATGTAGATATCCTCGGAGTAACGAAGCAGCTTAAATCACTTAATAAATGCAAGGGCTCCGGTCCAGACTGTATACCAGTCAGGTTCTTCTCAGACTATGATGATAAAATAGCTCAATATTTATCAATTATGTACAACCACCCGCACCTAAAGACTAGAAAATTTCTCAAGTCACACCAATACCCAAAAAGGGAAGTAGGATTAATCCGCTGAATTATAGGCCTATAGCACTAACGTCGATTTGCAGTAGGGTTTTGGAACATATACTGTTTTCCAACATTATGAAGTACCCAGAAGAAAACGATTTATTGACACATAGTCAGCACGGTTTCAGAAAATATCGTTCTTGTAAAACACAACTAGTTCTTTATACTCATGAAGTAATAAGTGCTATCGACAGGGGATTTCAAATTGATTCCATATTTTTAGATTTCCAGAAGGCTATCGACACCGTTCCTCACAAGCGTCTTCCAACCAAACTGCGTGCCTACGGAGTATCGCCTCAGTTGTGCGACTGGATTCGTACATTTCCTGTCAGAAAGGTCACAGTTCGTAGTAATAGACGGAAAGTCATCAATTAAAACAGAAGTAACATCCGGCGTTCCCCAAGGAAGTAATAGACGGAAAGTCATCAAGTAAAACAGAAGTAATATCCGGCGTTCCCCAAAGAAGTGTTATAGGCGCTCTATTGTTCCTGATATTAACGACATAGGAGACAATCTGAGTAGCCGTCTTAGATTTTCTCAGATGATGCTGTCATTTACCGTCTTGTAAAGTCATCAGATGATCAAAATGACTTGCAAAATGATTTAGATAAGATATCTGTATGGTGCGAAAAGTGGCAATTGACCTTGGATAGCCGGCCGAAGTGGCCGAGCGGTTCTAGGCGCTACAGTCTGGAACCGCGCGACCGCTACGGTCGCAGGTTCGAATCCTGCCTCGGGCATGGATGTGTGTGATGTCTTTAGGTTAGTTAGGTTTAAGTAGTTCTACGTTCTAGGGGACTGATGACCTCAGCAGTTAAGTCCCATAGTGCTCAGAGCCATTTGAACCATTTGACCCTGGATAAGGAAAAGTGTGAAGTTATTCACATGAGTACTAAAAGAAATTAGCTAAATTTCGACTGTGCGATAAGTCACGCAAATCTGAAAGCTGTAAATTCAACTAAAAACTTAGGGATTACAATTACAAATAACCTAAATTGGAATAATCACATAGTTAATATTGTGGGTAGAGCAAGCCAAAGACTGCGATTTATTGGCAGAACACTTAGAAGGTGCAATAGGTCAACTAAAGAGACTGATTACACTACATTTGTCCACCCAGTTCTGGAGTATTGTTGTGCGGTGTTGGATCCACATCAGGTGGGACTGACGGATGACATCGAAAAAGTACAAAGAAGGGCAGCTCGTTTTGTATTGTCACGAAATAGGGGAGATAGTGTCACAGACATGATACGTGAATTGGAGTGGCAGTCATTAAAACAAAGGCGTTTTTCGTTGCGATGGGATCTTCTCATTAAATTTCAATTACCAGTTTTCTCCTCCGATTGCGAAAACATTCTGTTGGCATTCACTTACATAGGGAGTAATGATCATCACGATAAAATGAGAGAAATCAGGGCTCGCACAGAGAAATTTAAGTGCTCGTTTTTACCGCGCGCCGTTCGAGAGTGGAACGGTAGTGAGACATCTTGAAGGTGGTTCATTGAACCCTCTGCCAGGCACTTTATTGTCAATAGCAGAGTAATCACGTAGATGTAGATGTAGATGAAACAGCGTCAGGGTAGAGGAGAGTGAGGGAATCGACATATGTGGGCGATATCCGTAAAAAGAGATACGAAACACCAGATCATCTACGCTGGTCCACAGTCTAGCCGGTGTTCTTCAGTACTCTGGAAGTTGCAGATCGCAAGTCAACAAGATGGATCCTATTGAGTCTCTCTTCAGTAATTTGTTTTCTTTTCACTCTCAAGTAGAGGGTCGAACGTACGTCTGAATCCTGCGTTACCGTGTTGACTGATCGCCATGCTTCGTACCTATGCACAGTAGGACATGTCATTTCGACATTAGGCGACCGGCGGTGAAATGTGCGATAGATGTCATGGTTACTGGTTAGCGAGAGAAAGGGAGAACGTCCCGTATGTAGATATAGTCCAGACAGAAACATACGAAGTTGGAAAAGAGCACCGGTATCCCAGTAATCGCCACCGGAGGATCAAGGGAATATGGTGCAAGAGCCTCCATCAGTAAGCCCACGAGGGTGGTCGGCATCGTCGTCGAAGTTTAAGGTGCATACTAATGTATAAAGAAACCAGTCGATCATGAATACTGACAAGGCAACGTCCGCCTCTTCTGTAGGAAGAGTGAGGAAGTCGTGTCGAACCTCAAATATCATCCCAGAGCTGACAAAGGAACCG
This sequence comes from Schistocerca nitens, assembly GCF_023898315.1. Lineage (NCBI taxonomy): Eukaryota > Metazoa > Arthropoda > Insecta > Orthoptera > Acrididae > Schistocerca > Schistocerca nitens. Next base: position 158,186,347 of record NC_064618.1, on the reverse strand, counting down.
AATTCCGCGATGATGCTCCGAGCTATGTGTTTATGCATCGGTAGTGTTTGCGCCTATGCGGAATTCATGATGCCTGATAGACATTAATAAATTAAAGGCTATCGATTTATCTATGTTCATATGGCTCCCTGAAGCATCACCATAAGTGGTGAACCAGTCAAAGGTTCTTCTGTGTACACGATGTTCATCACGAACACCAGACCATCTGCATACGCAGTGCACCTAAAAGCGAAGCCACCCGCAGACAGACCAGTGTGGCGGTGTCGCAGACCGCACAACAGTAGTTCTAATGCTAAAGAGTACAGTATTCTCGATGATGGGCGTCCCTGTCTAACTGAGCTTCGAATTTGCAATGCGTTGACAAATACCGTTGACATGCGTCTACCGTTGACAAATACTTTCGATGTTGCGCCACGTACGAGTCAAAGTACCACCTTGACAAAGGTACCCGGGTAATGCATATTCTGAAGAACAGCAGTTAAGTACACATGACTGACACGATCAAATGCTTGATTGAAGTCTATCGCAGCCAGCGCTCCCGGTACACGACGCAGCTTACCGAAGGCGATCAGGCCCCTGTAGTGGCACAGAGCGGCACAGATATTATGCGTCCCACCCATCGATGCCCGATCCACTGATATGACACGAGATGTCGTCGCCGAGTTCGAGCTGCCAGTAAACATGTGAAGATTTTCATATCATAGTTCAACAAAGTTAATGGTCGGTAGTCCGTAATACATGATCCTCTGCGAGGTATACGGATTGGGATGATGACCACAGATGCAGCCGGAAGTTGCACCTCTGGCGTCATGGGGTCTTGATATACAGTAACCCCATAGGGCACCAATAATTTCTGGAACATCGTATAAAACTCAAAGGGTAACTCAACTGGTCCTGGTGACTTATTGGATGCCCCTTTTTCCTACGCCACCCAACATTTCGTCTTCAGTCACCGGTTCTAGCAGCTCCTGTTGACGTTCCAGAGTAACTGCGGAGTGCCTCAAACCAGCGACAGCAGTAATGATCTGCGGATCGTATCTCTTCTCCGCTTACAGGTGAGAGTAATGGGTAAAGTATGCAACACTTTTGTCTCTTTGTGTGACGAAATTCATCTTCTATCGTCGCATCATGGATCAGTGTTCTGCGTCTGCACTTTCTTTCTGTGGCTATACGGTACATAGAGGGCCGTTCGTTGGCGATTCCGAAGATTTGACGCGTACGACTGATGGTCTATTTTCTGGTGGTAAATTGTCAACGATAGAATCTTCGCTTTTGAGCGATTGACAGTGGTGTTGCGGGCCACTGATGGGGGCATAATGGAACCACACCCTGAGGATGATGTAGTAGATCTCTGTAGTGCTACTCCTCCATGTCGCAGCGTTCCTACTAAAAGTCTTCAAAGTACATCGAACGCTCGGCTTGGCACAGTCCAGCCGCCACTGTAAAGCAAATATATTTTCGTCGCAGGCACAGTCTCCACGTGTCTCTCATTGCTGCTTGACATTCCGGTGTGATCAGGTGACGGTGTTAAAATTCCATCGGCTGCGTCTGCGCCACACTTGTTGGCGTCGAAGCATGATGGTAGTGATGGTAGATATGTAAACACCGTGGTCAGTAAATGCTGCTGGACACAACTTGGCTGCCATGACCGTATCACTGAGTGAGCAGGAGGTAAGTATCCTACCAATTCTGCTAGACAAATGTTCCATAAAGTGCCTGAACCCTATCCATCTGCATATATGATGTCCCAAGTGTCTACCAAACCGATCACGTGAATGACAGCGCCAAGTGCATGGCATAGTGAATGCTGAGGAATTTGGTTCTTGGGAGATTGTGTACAATTAAAATCACCCCTGATCACCATATCATCTATCCAGCCTGGGCACAATTGTGTTAGTTCCTAAGTAAAGGATAGCGAACGTTCACGCCTCTTGCTGGTACCGAACGGTGCGTAAATATCAACGGGACGTATGACTTGGACCGTAAGCGCCATACCCCCTGGAATTGTGTAGGTAACGTATATCGGTGGCTATTAAACCTTCTTTGAGAAGAACTGCGACGCCGCTGCCCTATACGACGCGTGTGAAATGCATGTCGGGCATCCAGGGATATCCTGGAAGCCAAGAACGTATACCCCATGTAATAAGGCCACGTCGGTGTCGGCTGCATAAAGTGTGTCGTGTAACAATGACAACTTCACCCGCGATCGGAAGGTGTTGATGTTAATCGTCTCGAATCGATATGACCGTCGTTCGCCCTCGAAGGCGGCGGCAGTCATCGATGTACGGAGCGGGAAGGGTTTGATCACCCCCACGCGACCCTCTCGTCTCTATTATCATGTTGTCTGCTGGAGATGGGGAGGACTGTGTAACTACCCCTGATGTGCTCGCTAAAGAGTCGGTCGACGCCTCTGGAGCAGGAGCGTCCACAACACTGTCGAAATCACGACGGTCGTGAATATCTGTCCGCAAGAGACAATCGTAAGACGGCATCCCTCGGCGTTTCTTGTGCTTTCGGGGCGAACGCTTCTTCCGGAGGTGCATCTCCGCGTCAGAATGTGATTGTAGATCCGACTCCTCTGCGCCTTCCGAGAGGAAAGCTTGGGTTGACACGCCTCGTGGATCAACATCCATCCGCTCTTTGTGCGGTGGCAGTTGCTGTTCGGGTTTACGTGGCGACTCCCGCAGAGGGCGGACGGTATGTGCCTCATCAATAACGTGTCCGTCTGTCAGCGATGGTAACCTATCCCGATCCCAAGCGGCCGACGTCGCAGGTGCCGCCTCTTGTCCGTCACTTGTGCATAAGTAATTGGCAGAATCAATGGAGGAACATGTTGTACCACTTCTCCTGATAGAATCTGGGTTATACGCCGCTCCAAACAATCAGAGTGAACACGACCCTCCTGTCCACATCCTGAGCATGTGTGCGGTTGTAAATTGTACATGATAATTGGGCGATAACCTGCAATGTTTAAGTAGGGAGGAACATGCTTTGTGAGTTAGATTTTGACCTGTATTACTCCGATGAGTACGGTCTACGTTGTAAAAGTCTACCACTTCTCAGCCACGAGACTAATGACATTCCTGAACGGCTTAACAGCGGAGATAACGGACCCGGCGCGTACCTCAAAAGATAATTCGAATACCCGAAGGTCCTCATGCCTATTCCTGCATATTCAACAGTAACAGCGCCGATATTGAGTGTCTAAACTATAGTTCGCTGGCAGCACCGGTAACCACATTCGTGCACACTTCTTCGTTAATCATCTTATCATTGTCTTAACCGGCCATGATCGAAAAGTGAATATCAATGATGTCCTGTGGATCTAGACGTACTTCATCACGAACGTAGCTTTCTACTTCATATGCTCGCGCTCGCCATTCCGTCGCTGACGGCCAACTGCTGCTTGGCTACTACAGCTTGCATACCATCAGCTCTGTTACTGCTAGTCGAGAGAGGCAGAGGCTGACTTCGTTGCCGGAAGATGCGGGCGTAAGCCATAAATGCATGAAATTTTGGAAGGTTTCCACTCTTAAAAGCACTCCGTCTTCAGGCAACATGTGGCCCATCGGGACCATCCGACCGCCGTGTCATCCTCAATGAGGATGCGGATAGGACGGGCGTGTGGTCAGCACACCGCTCTCCCGGTCGTTATGATGCTTTTCTTTGACCGGAGCCGCTACTATTCGGTCGAGTAGCTCCTCAATTGGCATCACGAGGCTGAGTTTCCACTCTTAGGCTTTACAAAATTCCTTTCCATCGGTACTTAAAAGTTTTAAGCGCGTTTCGTTGATTATTAAGTAAAACATTTGCGGGAAAAAGTAGAAGAAGTCACTTGTAATTCCAGCTAACACTCATGTAATATACGTAAGCAGAGCAGATTCTTTGAAATGTAACGGCTTTTAAACTCCTAATTACATAAAAATAAAGGGTATTTTCTGAGAATATTGACCGAAAAAGTTTTCTTGGCGTTATAATCATTCACAGAACAACAACACAAACCACATTTCGAACAAAGGAAAACAGTCTATCACGAACTCACTTTCCACTCCTATTCGTCCTGGTGGTTCTTCAGTAAGGCATAATGACTAAATCCGAAACTAAAACCGCTCAATAAATCTAAAGTCACAAATTATAGCTGTAAACAAATCACGCAGAATCGAATGAGTGGACAAATCGAAACCTAACCACCTCTTGGTACAGTTGTCGGAAAACAGGCATTCGGACCGATAGGTAATAGGTCTCAGAAGCTTACAGAATAGCAACTTCGGATAAAGAAGCGGAAATGACGACACTACCGAGGCTAACCTACCACATCATTAAGTATGAACGATATAGAATATGGGCCACATCGCCAGGCACTAACATCAGTAAAGCCTGCTGTGTGTCAACAAACACAGGACGCGCGTCAGATGCTCGCCCATGCATGTTGCCGTTATATTGTGGCCGGGGCAGGGGGAGAGGGGCGGGTGTGTAGCCTATCCTGCTGCCCCACTGTGGTGTGTGTACTGTAAGACCTTCGGTACACACACCATCAGATTATTTGACTTGTCGCTCTGACGAAGTAGACGAGTGTCAGCAATATGTCTCGTGGTCTTATCGTGGCGTGTTTATCTTCTGCCGTTAGGCCAGACGATAGAAATGCCACTTGCACGCTTAGAGTAGCTGGTTGACGGTGACCAACTTTAAACAGAACTTGATTAATTTTCACACACATTTATTAAAATAATAATAAGGATAAAAATAACTTAACTTGGTTCTGGATGCTATTTACAATTGACAATCTGAAGTTCCTTTGGTCTTGGTACGTTAATCTTATTCTCACATATCTCTGATACTTGACAAAGTGTCTATACATTTCTCTTCATGGCTGTGTACAGGAATATGATAATCTTATTAGGCGCAGACTGAAACTTGACTATAGTCTAATGCAGACTAAGGCAGACTGATGCAGACTCACTAATTGGAGGTCAGTACACTCGTTATAATACCTCGCGCGTTCAGGTACCACTGCGCGAGTGTGATCCGCGAGGAGAGAAGGTTCTACGTTAGCAGCAATCTCATTGGTTGCGTCACATATTAATACGTGGATCGGCGGTTGCAGAATTTGGTCCGTCTCTAAGACACCGCCATCTCGTAGTGAGGAGACGGACGAGCGCTGCGCCTGCGCTGTTGTGCTTAGTGGGACTCGCTCCAGTGGGAAAGTTGTTTACGCGCTGACTACGCGAAACTATGTACACAACACCCACCATAACTATACCCATTCCGGTTAGTGACGCTAATACTAACGTTTATACTGTTCTTTCTCTTTAGTCTTCAGAAGACTGGTTTAATGTGGCATGCCACCAATTCTCCTGTGCCAACCTCTTCATCTCAGAGTAGCACTTGCAACCTAAGTTATTTGCTGCATATATATTCCTGTCTCGCTCTTCAAAAATGGTTCAAATGGCTCTGAGCACTATGGGACTCAACATCTTAGGTCATAAGTCCCCTAGAACTTAGAACTACTTAAACCTAACTAACCTAAGGATATCACACACACCCATGCCCGAGGCAGGATTCGAACCTGCGACCGCAGCAGTCCCGCGGTTCCGGACTGCAGCGCCAGAACCGCTAGACCACCGCGGCCGGCTGTCTCGCTCTTCCCCTACAGTTTTTGCTCTCTACACCTCCCTCTAGTACCATGGAAGATACTCCCTTATGTCTTAATAGATGTCCTATCATCCTGTCCCTTCTTCTTGTGGGCGTTTTCCATATATTCCTTTCTGTTCAATTCTGCGCAGAACGTATTCATCCTTACATTATCTGTCCACCTACATTTCAACATTCTTCTATAGTACTACGTCTGAAATGTTTCGATTCTCTTCTTTTTCGCTTTTCCAGCCGTTTAAGTTTCACTACGATCAATGCTGTGCTCCAAACGCACATTCTCAGAAATTAGATACGATGTTTGATAGTAGTAGATTTCCCATGGCCAGGAATGCCCTTTTTGGCAGTGCTAGTCAGCTTCTTACGTTCTTCTTGCTCCCTCCACCATAGTTTACTTTGCAGCTTAAGTAGCAGAATTCATCTACATCGTGATCATCTATGCTGATCTTAAGTGTCTCGTTGTTCTCATTTCTGCTACTTCTCATTCCATTCATCTTCGATGTACTCACAATCCATATTCTGTAATCATTAGATTGTTCGTTCAGTTCAGCAGATCCTGTTATTCTTCTTCACTTTCACTGCGGATAACAATGTCATCAACAAATCTTGTCACTGTTATCCGTTCACCTTGAATATTATTTCGACTTTTCAACCTTTCTTTAATTTTCACCATTGTTTCTTCGAAATGTGGATTGAACAGTATGGCGGAACACTGAATCCCTGTCTTACACGCTTTTTAATCCAAGAACTTTGTTTTTGGCCTTCGACTCTTATTATTCCCTCTTTGTTGTTGTACAAATTGTATATTACCCGTCTCTCCCCATTGCTTACCCTTATTTCCCTCAGAATTTCGACATGTTACACCGTTTTTCATTGTCGAATGCTATCTGAAGGCCGACAAACCTTATGAATGGGCCATGATTTAGTCTTGTGACGATCAGCAACCGCAACCGCAACGGCAACCTCAGAACTGCCTCTCTCGTGCCTTTACCTTTCCTGAAGAAAGTTTATTAATCTAACGCATTCTCAATTTTCTTTTTAGTTATTCTGTACATTCTTCTTGTCAGCAGTTTGGATGCATATGCTGTTGAGCTGATTGTGCTGTAATTCTCGCACTTGTGAGCTGTCGCAGTCTGCCGAATTTGGTGGATGATATTTTCCCGAAAATCGCATTTTATACCACCATAGTCATACATTATACAACCAACGTGAACAGTTGTTTAGTTGCCACTTTACCCAGTGATTTTAGAAAATCTTGTGGAGCGTTAATTATTCCTTCAGCCTTGATCGATCGTAATTCTTCCAAAGCTCTTTTAAATTTTGATTATAATACTTGATCCCCTATCTTTTTTATCGACTCCTTTTCCGTCCTCTGTTGCATGAGACAAATCTTCCCCCTCATTGCGGCCTTCATTGTACTTTATCCACCTACACGCTCTCTCCTCTGCATTTTGCAACAGTATTCCCATTGCACGCCTAATGTTACCACCCTTGCTTTAATGTCGACGAAGATTGCCCTGACTTGTCTACGTTCTGTATGCTGAGTCAGTCCTTACGACAGTTATTTCTTTTTCGATTTCATAACAATTTTCGTGCAGCTATTTCGTCTTAGCTTCCCTGCACTTCTTGTTTATTTCAGTCCTCAGCGACTTCTGTTCCTCTGTTCCTGAATTTCCTTGACATTCTTGTACTTCCCTCATTCATCGATCAACTGTAAAGCATATATATATATATATATATATATATATATATATATATATATATATATATAGTACTCGTCGTCGCAGACTCTGGACTAAGTACTTGTGCAAGTAGGCTGTTTAGGTTTTTATGTCGGCAACGCCATGTAGCGCTCTGTATGAAAATCACTGACTGTTCGGTGTGCAGTCTGTGGCTGGTTGGACTCATTGTTGAATTATTCACTAGTGTAGTGTTGGGCAGTTGGATGTGAACAGCGCGTAGCATTGTGCAGTTGGAGGTGAGCCGCCAGCAGTGGGGAATGTGGGGAGAGAAGTGCCAGAGTTTTGAGCGGACGATCTCGGCGTGTGTCCGTAAGAAATAGGAAATTTGTTTAACTGGATGTCACATAATATATATATATATATATATATATATATATATATATATATATATATATGATGACTTGGTAACTGTGCCTATCAGTAGTTAGTGCCTTCTGTAGTTAGAACCCTTTATTTAGCTGGCAGTATTGGCGCTCGCTGTATTGCAGTGGTTCGAGTAACGAAGATTTCGTGAGGTAACTGATTCATGAAAGGTATAGGTTATTAAACTTCCTTGCAGATTAAAACTGTGTGCCCGACCGAGACTCGAACTCGGTACCTTTGCCTTTCGCGGGCAAGTGCTCTAGCAACTGAGCTACCGAAGCACGACTCACGCCCGGTACTCACAGCTTTACTTCTGCCAGTACCTCGTCTCCTACCTTCCAAACTCTACAGAAGCTCTCCTGCGAAACTTGCAGAACTGTTTTAATCTGCCAGGAAGTTTCATATCAGCGCACACTCCGCTGCAGAGTGAAAATCTCATTCTGGAAACATCCCCCAGGCTGTGGCTAAGCCATGTCTCCGCAATATCCTTTCTTTCAGGAGTGCTAGTTCTACAAGTTTCGCAGGAGAGCTTCTGTAAAGTTTGGAAGGTAGGAAACGAGGTACTGGCAGAAGTAAAGCTGTGAGTACCGGGCGTGAGTCGTGCTTCGGTAGCTCAGTTGCTAGAGCACTTGCCCTCGAAAGACAAAGGTCCCGAGTTCGAGTCTCGGTCGGGCACACAGTTTTAATCTGCCAGGAAGTTTCATATCAGCGCACACTCCGCTGCAGAGTGAAAATCTCATTCTGGTATAGGTTATTGTTTGTCAGGGCCATTGTTTTGTAGGGATTTTTGAAAGTCAGATTGCATTGCGCTAAAACTTTTGTGTGTCAGTTTAGTGATGATCAGAATAAGTAAAGAGAAAACTGTTTGAGTACGTTGCGTTTTATTCAGCTGTCTTTGTATCAAATAACGTGGAAGTTTACTTGCACAGTCATTCATAATTTTTCTAAGGGGACGTTACATTGTTTGCATAATCTTTCCTACTCACAACGCGACCAACATTCCGGAAGAAATGCATTCTCAAGTTGTGCTAATGTGTGACAGCTCTCTGCCGTCTCAGATGCTCAATGCACGGCCTCGCCTTAGACCCTGTAGAAAACCTAATAAATACTGGAGCTTTTGTGGTTGGCATTTCACTTCTAAAAGCTTCTACGAAAGTAAGTGAATGAACAGATTCGTTTTCTGGAATGAACTCCTGGAATTCTCGGTTTTTTTAGAAGACGTTCCTCTAGTATAACTGATGAAAGTGTGGTGCCTGCCGCCACATTCCGTGTAACAGCGGCTAATGGTATTACCTTCGTGCTAGCTACTTTTCCTTGTGCACATACATTTGCTGGACTATGACACAGATTAATGCTCTTAACTAGACAGCCACTATCATTCCTTACTTGCTCATTTGTGCTAGCTACTGTTCCTTGTGCACATGCATTTGCTGGACTATGACACTAATTGTTACTCTAACCAATAAAACTGCTATCATTCCCTGCTTGCTCCTTGATGTTATTCCATTTTCCTTCTAATTTCTCCAATTGTGTTCCTATTCGTGTTGGCACATGGTCGTTCCACTTCGGTTTTTTATCGTCTTTAACACGGATGTATTCTGCTCCGTGTACACATTGGTAATGGTTTGCACAACAGTTTTCTGTAGCTATGTCTCTAACCTGTTACCAGTTAGAATCTCTTTCTCCCGCAAAAAATCATAAAATGATTTTCAACGTTTTGTTGCTGTGTCATCTACTTGTTTGACTACCTGTTGAACTGTGGATTGTGAACTGTGTTTTAACCGCATTGTATCTAAAACGTTTCTCAGATTTTTAATGTGTTCTAGCATTTCTTTTACTGTAATTTTCATTGTTGAAATGTCATTGGTTATACTTTTCTAAGTCGCCGCATATCAATTCAGTTACGTTATTCGCTATGTCTATTTTCAAAGTGTTCTGCATTTGAACAGGATCATTAACGTCTTTAGTCAAAGTCTCTAATTTACTGAAGAATTGCCAAGTCTTCATTTTATTCAAATTTTTTATGAAGTTCTTGATTTCTTTCATAAACTTTTTGATTGAGTGAAACTTCTAACCTTTGATATAGTTGTACAAAAGGATCAGATGTAGGGTTTACTACGTCGGGACTGGTACTGCTTACCGGCTTTGACACTGCGTCACTTGATAACACGCCAATATCGCTACCGCTACCCTGAACATTTTCAACATTAGTCTCAGGTATATTATGTAAAGTGTTCTCTTATTCTGAAAGTTCCATGCTTGTTGCTTCAAACTTAGTTTCAACGAAACCAACGTACATGAATTTTCAAAGTTAAACAACGCTGTCACTACATAAACAGTTAACAGATGGTGCTTAGCTGTAGCTAACCTTTGCTACTGAAAAGTGTTTCTTTGCAAAACAATTGCTTCAGACTAAGCGCGTTTGTTCGCAACTGCAAAAATGTTTCTGATATCTTATGAAATATTTACGCAGAAAAAATCATCACAAGAATAAAAGAAAAAAAAACTAATTCTATGCATAGCGTACACTGGGTCTCGTAAAAAATCGATTTAACTCCCGCATTTAACTTTAACAATCGCTACAAATGGATACTGATGGTTTGTACTTGACTGTCGTCTGGAAAGTATTTCAGACTCGGCTTTTTTCCTGGTTTTTCTGTTCTAATTGTACTGTCTCATAATTTTGGAAAATATTTCTTTATCAATGTAGTTTCAAATGGTTCAAATGGCTCGGAGCACTATGGGACTCAACTGCTGAGGTCATTAGTCCCCTAGAACTTAGAACTAGTTAAACCTAACTAACCTAAGGACATCACAAACATCCATGCCCGAGGCAGGATTCGAACCTGCGACCGTAGCGGTCTTGCGGTTCCAGACTGCAGCGCCTTTAACCGCACGCCCACTTCGACCGGCTATCAATGTAGTTTGCTCGGGGCTTTGCGCTAAGTTGCATATAGCCTGAAACAAACATATGTAGCAATACTATTGTTACCTTGTACCAATGTATGTGATAAATATGATAAAAATGTGTATATTTATGTTGTGAAAATCTCCTTTTGTGAGATTGCGTTTATTGAGGGGGAGAGAAAAATTGTTGACAGTTCAGTGAGGTAAACAGTTACATAATTTTGGAAAACTGATACGCCGGCAATTTGAGGATGATTCTCGACGAAATCGTTAGCTTCACCACACAAAAGTGATTTACATTAGCGTGAGAGGTACGAACTGATTATATCCTTGCGCCATATTTCATGATTACGGTTAGCTTTACAATCTAGAAAACAGGTAGCAGAGGTCTCCCCTGATTAGCTGACCTGGAGAAAACTGTTATTCCTGTTAGTTTTGACCGTTAAATCGGAAAGTTAAAGAATGAAACCTCATGAAAAGATTGAGAAATACTCTCTTAATTTTTACGCACCGCGCAAGCTGCCATTTTGACACAGTCCAAGCTAGCCAGGAATTAATTCTTGTTCACTTACCTCTTTTTAAAGCCTCAAAGAACCGCTTAACTCCTTAGCCTTGTCCACAGTAAAATGTACCTTTGGACAATAGTAATTTTGTACACCTAATACCTAGCTTCAATAGTTTTTATTAAATAACGTACGGGTACATTGACAATTGGTCAAACCCTGTTCAATCCTAAAAATGTATAGATACCAGAATGTGACAAAACAAGGTCTACCTTAACATATTTACTATTTTTCTACAGAGGTCATAATATTCCATCTGGCACCCAAACTATGCATTGTAAAGTCAATTCTACGACGTTAGCGTCTGAGAGGGCACATGTGCACATTGTTCAGATTTTTTCCGTACCTAACATTGTATCTCAAAATACTGTCATACAGTTTACCTATTGGAATCTTGAGAAAATTCGCGTATTTAACCTTGTATTTTTGAATGGGAATTTGTGGTAAAGACAATGCAAGCAAACTGCTGAGGACATCGGTCCCTGGGCTTACGCACTACTTAATCTAACTTAACCTTACTTACGCTAAGAACAATACACACACACCCATGCTCGAAGGAGGACTCGAACCTCCGACGAGGGGAGAAGCGCGAACCGTGACGAGACGCCGAAGACCGCACGGCTACAAAGAGCGGCCCTTGTATTTTGAACAAGAGTTAGCTTTTCATGTTCATCGCATTAGAACGCCAGATAACGCAGTTTGTCTGTTAATTTAAAAACAAAAATTGTACGAGCTGTGCATGCTATGATCCATGTTGTTGCAGGTTACTCTGTTTTTGGTAATGGTTTCTGTAAGAGTTCATATGGTTCAAATGGCTCTAAGCACTATGTGCCTTAACATCTGATCATCAGTCACCTAGACTTAGAACTACTTAAACCTAACTAACTTAAGGACATCACACACATCCGTGCCCGAGGCAGGATTCGAACCTGTGACCGTAGCAGCAGCGCGGATGCGGAGTGAAGGGCCTAGAACCGCTCGGCCACAGCGGCCGGCTTGTTTAGGGAACCATGGTGTTTGGTTCCTGTGTATTACCTGTGTCCGTTCAGTTGATCAGTCGGATCATGTACTTTACTGTGACCCATGTCACGACAATTATGAGCACTCAAAACTATTTTCAATTGTGTCCTCTGAATTATAGTTTCGAAAGCCAGCCAGCGGCTTTAACAGGATGGTGTAAAGCTTGAAGTTAATGGCTATTGACCGGTTTTCCACCTTTTGGGATCTTGCACCTTCCGGTTTTATTTTTATGGCTAAATTTTCGAACAGCGCAGTGGTAATCATAGATTCCGCTTATTAGGAATTGTAATTCCTTTGAGAGTCATGGTCACGTTAACAATTTTGGCTTCTTTTAGGACCCTTGTTGATATGAAACTTTCAGCACATGTTGAAATTCCTTTAAGTGCTATGTCCTCTTTTAGAAATTTTTCCATCTTTTAGAGCATCTTTTCACATGTAACATTCACTGAAACAATAATTTCATAAGCTGGCGCGTTTGGTCCCCTTCCTGTCACACGCTGACTTCTCTTGACGTGTATTTTGTGTGCAAGTCCGTTAGTCCTTTAAGCTGAGTGCACAAGTTTGCAGAGAAACCTGTCAATTTTCACCCCTCCTTATTAAACAGTGTGACTATTAGTCTGGGTATCTGGAGGACCTAAGTACCAAGGTTTTTTGAGTATTTGCGTATTGGTTAGTTTGACTTTTTCTGTAACAGCTAAGTTCCCTACCCTGCTAAGTTCCCTCTTATTGCATATAGTGTCGTGCGACAATTAAAAGCCTCCAATCTTTGTCGCTTGGCTACCTAACCCTTTGTGTTAACCTTCGATAGTGAACCAATAGCACTGTATATTCCACATATTGTTAGCTATTAGCAATAACACACTACTTTTTGGGGTCAACAATTTCATCTGTAGTTTTTTCATTGCGAAGGGCGAAACCTCAATAGGTTTATTATTTTCGGCCATAATAGCTACGTTTGTGAACCATGACTGCGTGAGATAATTATTTATTCGTGATCTCTACTACATCACTTCAATTTTATTTGTTTTAATTTTAATCCAACATAATACAACACGTCTGGAATATGTTCTATTCATCATCGTGCGTTTGTACATACAAACATACAGAGAAATTTTACTTAAAAATAAATTGTCTTAAACTAAATTAACCTAGAACGTTTTGTCCATTATTCGTTATTGTAGTGCCCGGTGTGGCTTTTGTGGGGGGAGGGGGGCAGAGAATGGCCAGAAATCGATGTCAGTGATGTCGTTTGCTGGTTTTTCTTGACGTTAGCTATGTATGACATCACAGCGATTTTATCGCCTTTTTAGCTTCACTAGCATCGTTGGTGTAATGGCGTGGTTGTTGAGTAATATTACACTATTGCACTTATATTTGGTCACCGTTACCGATGTAATTCACTGCGAAAATTGTTTCCACATAAATGTAAACGTTACCAAAATGTAGTACCGAGGAAAGGATTTAAAGTTATTGCATATAATGTCATGGACAATGCACAACATCGTCTAACCTGTTGTTGGGAATTTCCTTACTGCTTCTTGTTGGGAATTTCCTTACTCAGTCTGCTTATATATGATTGTGCTGAAAACATTTTTGAAGTCAATTAGAGAACTCACTGTTTTTATAAACGAAATACAGTCTCTGTATGCTATTAAGGTGGCATATATGTTCCTGTCCAGAAAGGCACACATTTCACTTTTTTAATATTTTCTTTAATCTTCCGACGTAGCACCGAACGATTAGCTTATAATGAACGTTAAGTAATGTGATCTGACATAGAGTCTGTAAATTTTGTAAATAATTGGTTTTAGGTATCCATGTGATGATACATCTTAAAAATGTCCAGTATGTCGATATAGGGTATAAGGGGGTTGAAAAGTGGCGTGAACAGCGTCAGATGTTGATTACAATGAAAGACACGGAGATGTAGTGAAATTCTGTGAGAAGGCATTATCAACACCGGATACAGTTTAAAGGGGAATATATCGTGGGTCTCAATTAGGTCAGCTGGTCGAATCGCTCAATATATAAAATTTTGTAGGATCCGAATGTGTGAGTGTTCCGAGCTTGGAATCCATGACAAGTCAGGGAAGGCATATTCGTTGTTAAGGTTCTGGTCAGCCATGTTTGACCACCATAATAGAGATAATGGACTACCTATAACATTTGGTCGAAGCGTATCAGCAGCCGGAGTGTGAAATTACCGTCCCTTGTGTATGTGTACCACAGCTTTGACGTCTGCGTTCGGAGGTGTGCTGTGATAGGAATGCACTGTCTGATCGTGAATGGCGTCGAATTGCACTCAGCAATGAATTGTGGATCTGCACGACCTCGTAAGAATATCAATGACTACTATGGGGGCAACCTGGGGAGAGCTCCCATTCGTCTCACGTTGGCAGAGACACTGCTGTGTTACTTCTGGAGTTACGGTGGGACGCCCCATTGGGCACGGCCGGTACTGATCGACTCAACACTGACAGCACAACGATACGTCACGGAAAACAATCGTCCTCACATGTTACGTCTGATGTGTCAATATCGTGATGCCATTTTTCAACAGGACACTGCTCATCTACACATGGTATGTATCTTTACAAACTCTGTTACTGAAGTACACGTGTGGCAGAAAAATTCCCAGACATGTCTTGATAGACAAGCGTAGGACGTAACGTGACTCTGCTCCAGTGCTAGTGTGCAATGTATCAAGGATCACATACAACAGTTGTGGGCTACTTAGTTCAGGAGAAAATACGATGACCTCATCTCTCTTTTTTTTTTTTTTTTTCAACCACGTCAGTGCATCCAACCATCCCAAAAGGGTGCAACGTCACACTGATAAGCAGGGTCATACGGCGAGGTCAGATGTAAATTTTATTTGTTTTTGTAATCACTGAAATAATGTCACATACTCTCTCAAACCGTGAAGATTAGTTTTGTTTTCTCTTCCTCATCAGTGCGCTTTTGTTGTCAAGCAGTGTCTATTTGTAACTGACCGATATTTCTATCGCAACACCAGTATTAGGACCTGAAAGCTATGGCGTGACAAAATAAATGACCATGCAAGTAACACGCTGTATACTAGGCAAACAAAGTTACAAACGTTTTGGTATGATACGTTCTTACTCACCCATTGTGCCCCGACTGTGTGTACAAATAACTACGAAATTAATACTGGAAAATTACTTACAAATAAAGAATACTAAATAGTGAAAGAATCTGTAGACAGAAGATCTATTTTTATTTAAAATAATAAAGTGTATTATTGTACAGTACCCATTCTCAAACAAATTGGTAGGTAACACAGATATAATCTATAACGTCTAGTGTAGTAAAATAATGTGTGACTATACGTGTGTTAACTGATCAATGTAAACTGTTAATGGAATCTGTGAAGTTTAATAATGTGTGAATATTTCTGTAATCGTATGAGGGGTGTTCAATAAGTAATGCCACACTTTTTTCCTGAGAGCAGGTTCCTTCTATGCAGGATTTCAATACACCATCTTATTCCCCATTCTTCTGGCTACAAAACCGTATTTTTCAACATAATCTACGTTCAATGCGACGGCCTTACGCCACCTTAATGTGAGAGCCTGTATGTCCGCATGGTACCACTCTACTGGACGACGTCAGAGCCAACGTCTTGCTTTATCAATAACCTCCCCAGGGTCCACGTTCTGCTTCTCGTAGAGCGCATACTTCATTGAGACAAACAGCTCGAAGACGGAAGGTGCGAGATCCGGGGTGTAATGTGGATGAGGAAGAACAGTATTTTGAAGTTTTGTAAGCTTATCTCGGTTGTGCATACCACTGTGAGTCTTTGTATTGTCATGGGAGAAGAATAAGAAGTTCGTTTGCATTTTTGTGGCGACGAACTCGGTAAGATCGCTTCTTCAGTTTCCTGAGGGTCCCACAATACAATTTAGAGTAGATAGCTGCACAATGAGAGAGGACATCAAACAGAATAACCCCTTTAAAGTCCAAGAAGACCTTAGCCATTGCTTAACTGGCTGAGAGGGAGTGGCTTTGAACTCTTTTTTTTCGGAGGAGAGGTTGTGTGGTACCATTCCAATGGATTGCCGTTTTCTTTCCGGTTCGAAGTGATGAACCCACGTTTCATCGTCTGTGACGATGTTCGACAAAAATTTCCACGATCAGCCTTGTAACATGCAAGAAATTCTGCACAGATATTCTTTCGTTGCTCTTTTGGTCTTACGTTAGGTGGCGGGGAACCCAGCGTGCATACATCTTTGAGTACTCCAACTGTTGGACGAGTGTGTCAGCACTGCCGACGAAGACGTCCAGTTGAGTAACGAGGGTCTGATAGTGATCCGTCGATCACCTCGAACGAGAGTGTCCGCACGTTCCAACATTACATACGTCATGGGTGTGAGCGTCGGCAGGCACGAGGGAGATCGGACAGGCTTTCGCGATTCGGTGGGATGATGACAGAGGCCTTGCCCACGAATCACCGTGCTTTTGTTCACTGCCAGGTCTACAAACGCCTACGAATACCTGGGATGATCTGGTTTTCCGCTTACGTATAGCGCCGCCATCTATCGGAACTTCATGAAACTATAACGACTGAAATTGGAATTTCCACGATGTACCATTAAAATTACCGCAATTTTTAACCTAAATTGGCAGAGAAAGATATGTATTCCATTACTTATATAACGTCCCTCGTAGTTGAATTTAAGATTTGACGATACCGATTGCATGGAAAATGCTTCCAGACGAATAAGTACGTAGGATGCCCTTTTTTGCAGTCACATGTGAAATTACTCTAGTGAAACTGTGGAGTGTTTCCATCACGACATAAATGCAAATCGGGTGTTGCCATGTTAAATAACAACTTATACATAATGAATAGGAACGCTGTTGGAACTGTATCAGAAGCTGGTTGAAAAATTACACTTTCATGCCATCTAATCTTTTCTCATAACTTTTTGGAACGTACACATAATAAATATAATTATTTAAAAAACGAGACAACTGAATAAACTAAGGCCTGCTTATTATTTCTAGCCCAGACAAACCCCCTATCGCCGTAGTGCCTGCCGCAACTTGTTAGCTGCAGTAGCCAGATTTCCCCACCTACATTGTGCCCTTTTTCATCCTGTCGGTTGGGATCCCAGCTCTGAAATCCCTGCAACCTCTAGCATCTCCGTCCACATTGTACGTATAGACGATACCTCAAGAGTCCATCTCTCTTGTCTTAAACAACACTTCTATCCGTTACCTCCGCTGTGTTTGAATTTAATGGGACCTGCATGTCGGCGAGGGGGAGCTAAGACCATGATTATTTTTCAAAGGGCATGCTGCTCTACTGTATTGCTTAATGATTATGGCATCCTATTTAGGAGATAAAATAGTCATCCATTCGGAGGTACTGGCGAGTACTACACAGAAGGTTGTCGTCATCAAAAGATAACAGAAGTGGCATTTAATGCGCTGAAACGTGGAATGTTAAATCTATTAGTAGGGTAGGTAAATTGGAGAATTTAAAAAGAAAAATGGAAAATTTGAACTTGGATGAAGCAGAAATTGGTAACGTGGAAGAACGGAAGTTCTGGTCAGGTCAGTGTTCAAATGGTTCAAATGGCTCTGAGCACTATGGGACTTAACTTCTAAGGTCATCAGTCCCCTAGAACTTAGAACTACTTAAACCTAAGTAACCTAAGGGCATCACACACATCCATGGCCGAGGCGGGATTCGAACCTGCGACCGTTGCGGTCGCGCGGTTCTGGTCAGTGTATTGTGAGCTTTCGTATAATATAATGAAATTATATGGTGGTGCTGGTCCTCAACTACGTACCCACGGACTGGGTTGAAATATTAAAAGTTCATGCTGGTTTCGTTGTCTAGGTGCTGGGATATGTAGTAGCTGCATTAGAGGCCAAACACTGCTGAGTCTACAATATACAATAAGAGTATACTCATGAATCGAATGGTCGAAATATCCTGTCACTCGGCAATTGCTAATTTTATGTGCAATATGGAAATTTATAAATGAAAGATTGCAATTAAATAAAATCTGCACGTACTGTCTAACGACTTTAAATTATGAGTACGATAGTAGCTTTTGAGAAAGTGCTATATTTATGCAACACATTTACTAGCGTCGATGGTCCAGCAATTAAATAATATATAAGATGCATAGCAGAGAAACAATAGATTCTTACTTCACGTAATTAGTTATGAGGATCAACATAGCTCGTGAGATATTCACTTCTAAACGCATACATGTGTTCACTGGAGAAACCTTGGAAATCTCACAAGTTCACAGGTCTGCACTCCGAAGTATTTCTCTCTCTCGTGACCACGCGCAAAGCGATCCACACTCTTCAAGTCTCTCTCGTGACCGTGCGGCCATGGCGCCATCGCGTCCAGCACTTCCCGTGTCCTGTGCCATATTGCCCAGAACTCTTCTCCCGCTTTCATCCAGTCTCCCCATTCACGAGCGTTGTGATTGGCTAGAGTGCTCGCGCCATGTCTTCAAGCCAACGCACCCACACAAACATAATTAAACACATTCGACATACTGGATTTACATTTAAATAACTTGAAACTAAATAAATATTCCTACGCCTGTACCAGAAACACGATCTAACACACATTATTAAATACATAAACAAATGAAATAAACATATATCAGAGGAATGGTAAGCAAAAGTAGGCCAGTAGCCTAATGTCTCTGTGCTTTCTAAAACGCAGTAAATATTTGACCAATTTCTTCATGAATAATATATATCAGATATAAACGAAGACACAGATTAAAGAATATATTTATAAGCATTCTGCTACCACTTTTTCGTGTAACTGTGGAGTACTTATTGCCTGAGGTGATCGTTAGTAATTGGCCATTTTGACCTCCTATAACTCATGTACTATTCAAGTTAAATGCCTGTAATTTATACCAATTTAGGTTTACACTAACAGATTTCTAAAGACACGTCGATCGACGAAATCGGTTGAACCGTTTAGATTTTGGAAATTCGTTTCTGCGTGTTACTTGTAGAATGCACAGTCAAATACTAAACTTTAAACTAAGATATTGAAAATATGATTACACCAGCAGAATCGTCATGCAAATAATGGTAATGTACATGTTTCTTTTTGAGGTTTCATGATTCATCTGGCTACTCTTAATTTCTATACGAACTGTGAAATGTCTGCCATGATGGTTTCATAAAGTCCACTATCTTTGGCACTCTTGGCATACAAGTCTCTTTCATCGACAGAGCGTCAGCATGGAATTTCCAGCAACGTGGGTGGACCGTGCAGTGGACCTACCCCTGATGCTCAGCTTACGTTCGGCACCACGTGGTTGCTGCCGGGCATCGGCCAGCTGAGAGCCCCCATGCAGCCAAGCTAACTCCGAACGTAGAATATTTCCAATTCGCCACAATTCCTCAGTTACCTCACAGCATGGTTACCAACAAAAAATCAGGATGTGGTAATACAGGATTAAGTCTAATAATGAATGAGACTGTGTCTCAGGTATTGTGAATAGCCTAGTGAGCACATTTCTAGGAAAAGTAAAAAACGAACACCCACCCCAGCAGTACAAGTTTATATACCAACTAGCTCTGCAGATGATGAAGAGCTTGATAGAATGTACGATTATATAAATTGAATTCCTCAAATAGTTAAAGGACATGAAAATATACTTGTGATTGGAGACTGAGATTCGGTTGTAGTGAAAGGAAGAGAAGGGAAAATAGTAGTTGAATACGGACGGGGCAAAAGGATTGAAGACGATACTGTCTGGTGGGAGTTAACACAAATCATAAAGAGATTGAAAGAATGTATGATGAGGTAAATGAGATGGAAGATGTAGCCGAGCGGTTCTAGGCGGTTTAGTCCAGAACCGCGGTGTTGCCATCGTCACAGGTTCTAATCCTGCCTCAGGCATGCATGTTCTTAGGTTAGTTAGGTTTAAGAAGTTATAAATCTAGGTGACTGATGACTCAGATGTTAAGCCCCATAGTGCTTAGAGCCATTTGATTTGAGGTAAAGGAAATTACTCAAATAGTTAAAGGACATGAAAATTTACTTGTGATAGGGCACTGGTATTCAGTTCTAGGAAAAGGAAGAGAAGGGAATGTGAATGGGAGAAAGGATTCAAGAGAATGCTGCCTGGTGGAAATTTGCACAGAACATAGCTGAATCATTGCCAATAATTTGCTTAAGAATCATAAAAGAAGTTTATAGACGTAGGAGACACTTGGGGACGCTGGAAGTTTACAGTAAGACATATATGAAGTTCCTGAGACGACTTAAGAGTTGCACAACAGAAGACAGACTAAGGAATCAAGATATGAGAAAATAACAAAATTCCTTCTTGAGTACTGAGATCCTTGCGAAATTCGACCACATCAAAGTTATTCCACCAAATTTGCAAGATATATGAGAGAGGGGAAATAAGCTAGGCCTTGGGGAAGAAGTTACAAAGAAGGTGGGTGCTAACAGATGTGATCACTACCGAAACATTTGTACAATAGGTCATGGTAGCAAATGTTTGACACGAATTACCTAAAGATGGGTGGATAATGAACACTATCGTTAAAATTTCACATACCGGTAACCATGAAATGCAACAAAAGAATTCTGTGCCATGGACTCTTCTTTACTATTTGAGCACTACATTTGCTTAGAATTATTTACAGAAATTCATAATGTAAAGTAATTCATCAACACGACCACCAATACGAGCGAGAGATGTTTGCGTTTACCACGGGACTTTACGTTTCCACCTAATGTGATACATTATACATTCTTTGACCCAATATGACTTGAAATTTGAGAGACATTACGGGATTCGAAACTTGGGATACCATGACACAAATTATTTAACGCGGGCGTCAAAATGAACCTTAATCGACAGGCGCTCCCCGTTTTGGATGACCCGTCAGAGGTAACTTCCCTCGGAAAGCTATTACGAAGAGCTTAGCAACAGGGGCTGGCGTGACCGGATAAGAAGAATTTGCATACATTATCGGTGGACCGAGTTCAGAAGCCGAGATAGCTAAGCGGTCTCAGCCCTAAGCGGAATTAAATTTAAGTTATATCAGCTCTCAGCACGCCACTTTCCCATACTTACCCGTCCTTGCATTATAAACATCTGCAAAGAAATTTCTGTATGCAATTCCTTTCACGGAGGAACAATGAAGAATTGTTAATTTACATTTCACATAATAAGTACATATTGGTATATCTCATGGAATTAACAGTCATTTTCTAGGAAATTTCAGTTTCCGATGGAATACTGCCCGCGTAAGTGCAATGGCAACAAATCTGAGTTGCGGTCTGGCACACAGTTTTAAACTCTCAGGTAGTTTAATTTTCTGTTCTGTGTCACTATATGTCTCCAACATGCAGCCGTATTGTGGGCTGAGATATTATTTTAACATCTAAACACTTTTCCCTGCCTTGAGACGATAGATATGTTCTTTGTATTTACCGCGCTGATAGCTTAGCACATCGAATATGTAACCAGTAGACCACATCTGACGTGAAATGGAAGGTCTTTACAAATGGAACCTCTTTTCGAATGTGGTCATTCGACTTTCAGGTGTATACGCAAGACTGCGTTATACCTGTGCAGACACTTTTGCGCTGGTAAATGACAGCAAACTTTCTGCAATAACTGTTCGTTTTGTTCCATACAGATGCATTTTTTAGACTTTTGGACATAGTATTACATTCAAGGGTAACGAGGTGAATACTGAACGTAATAAATAATGTCTTCAATGTTCACACTATTAACAGTCTCACAGCAAACTGAAATTTTATCCTGCATAACCTACATGGTGGGCTCGTGAATACAACACTTCTGACCTAAAAGATGTACCAAGACAAACAATCGCGGTGGATTTCCGTAAGTAATACACGCGATCAATTTCCATAGAACAACTGGAGGCATCTTGGTAACGTCTTGTCTGATAAAGATTCCTCGTCGCTGTCATCCCGATTGGTTTCTTCCTCGCTGTTGACGCAAGAAACAGTTCAGAACGAAGTGGCACATGGGAAAGAATGCAGTGCTATTAAAAATTAAATTTCGGAATACTGGGAACCCACCTGATTTTTAATTCTGTACTTAGAACCAGGTAGTCAAGAAAAATATTCTGAGAGCCAGTTTACTATTAATGCCCGTGTTAAAGTTTCAAGATATCAGATAATCCTGAAGCAACGCAAAAGTCACTACAAAATATATTAACGATCACACAGTTCACACGAGATCACACATAAACGATTTCCGGTTTAACTTTGAACGATTCGACTAGTTTTTACTAGAAATTGCTCTCTAGACATGAACGTACGGGAAACACATTGCAGTTTTTAATTCGGCCAATCATCAGGTGTATAATGGAATAATTACAATGAAAATTAGTGCCAGATCGGGATTTACCCCGGATTTTTCGACTTAACCGCTGTGGCTCTTAGTGTACGAGTCTCAGCTAAGCTCAAATTTCTATATATCGTCGTTCAAGCTTCACAAACAGCATTCGTACACATTAGTAGACTGACGGAAAAAATCACAATACCAAGAAGTTGTGCGAAATAAGCGAATGTTGGTATGCCTGTTTTTACATCTGAAAGATGTCTTTTCATATTTCACGCCAGTCACTTTAGAGTGGCTCTAGTAGTCCCGAACGAGGATGCAAATCAGCTTTACTGTAAATACACTCAGTAACGGTCGTGGGTATTAGTTACCTTTGTGATTAGACGTGGAGAGTTGATGTTTGTGAAGAACGTCTTTAAGGCGACAAAGACGCGATTGTCAACATCTCACCGACACTGAACGACATAGTATAATCGCGCTACGAGATACTGGATGTCCCTTCTGCGATACTGCAGGAAGTCTCGACAGACATGTAGCCACTGTACATGACTGCTGGCAGCGGTGTTGACGCGAATGTACGGTCTCAACAACACCGCAGCCAGGTTGGCACTACGGAGACGGAAGACCATCGCGTTCGGTGTATGGCCCTGCACATCGTATCTCACCTGCGGTAGCAATATGAGCAGTAGTTGCCACCACAGTGACTCAACGAACTGTTATAAATCGGTTACTTCAAGGACAGCCCAGAGCCAGACGTCCTGTAGCGTGCATTCCGCTGACCCAAAACCACAGCCAATTGCGACGTCACTGGTGTCAAGCAACAGCTCGTCTGAGGCCAGGGTGGACGTCTGTTGTGTTTTCTGATGAAATCTTTTTCTCCCTCGGTGTCTCTAATGGCCGTGTGTTGGTTGAAAGGAGGGCCTGCCAGCAACTTGTCTGCATTCTGGAGACACGGGGCCTACGCCTGCCGTTATGGTCTGGGTTTCTATTTCGTGTGACAGCAACGGCATGCTCCTAGTTTTCTCAAACACCCTGACTTCAAATCTGTACTTCTGTCTGACGATTAGACTGTTGTGCTTCTATTCGCAAACAACATCACAGGGTGTGTTTTCCATCAGAATAACGCTCGGTCATTTACGGCTGTTGTAGTCCAATATGTTCCACAGAGTGTCGACATGTTGCCTGTCTGTCTCCAGTCGAGCACACGTGAAACATCATCGGACGCCATCTCTGGCGTCATCCACAAGCAGCGTAAATCGTCCCTGTATTGACCAACCAAGTGCTACTGATATATACCTGCATCCCACAAACTAACGTCTAGCACCTGTAAAACACAATGTATGCTAGTTTGCATGCTTTCATTCAGTGTTCTCATGGTCACACCGGTTATTATTGTACCAGCTCTTCAAATTTGCAATGGTTTCTTTCGTTTACATTAATTTGTGAGCTTGTAATGTTAATCTATTAAATTTCATTAATCTACTTTAGTTATTTTTCGGTTTTGCGATTTTTTCCATTAGTGTAGGAAATAGATTTTAATTTAAAGTCATCCACTGGTATCGACGGATAAATGCGATATTGCAATGCCTGTGATGTTGTTGTTGTGATCCTCAGTCCTGAGACTGGATTTATGCAGCTCTCCATGTCACTCTATCCTGTGCAAGCTTCTTCATCTCCCGGTACCTACTGCAACCTACATCCTTCTGAATCTGCTTAGTGTATTCATCTCTTGGTCTCCCTCTACGATTTTTACCCCCCACGCTGCCCTACTATTCAAAATTTGTGATCCCTTGATGCCTCAGAACATGTCCTACCAACCGCTCCCTTCTTCTTGTCAAGTTGTGCCACAAACTCCTCTTCTCCACAATTCCATTCAATACCTCCTCATTAGTTATGTGATCTACCCATTTAATCTTCAGCATTCTTCTGTAGCACCATATTTCGACAGCTGCTATTCTCTTCTTATCCAAACTATTTATCGTCCATGTTTCACTGTCATATATGGCTACACACCATACAAATACTTTCAGAAACGACTTCCTGACCCTTAAATCTATACTCGATGTTAACAAATTTCTCTTCTTCAGAAACGCTTTCCATGCCATTGCCAGTCTACATTTTATATCCTCTCTATTTCGACCATCATCAGTTATTTTGCTCCCCAAATAGCAAAACTCCTTTACTACCTTAAGTGTCTCATTTCCTAATCTAATTCCCTAAGCATCACCCGACTTAATTTGACTATATTCAATTATCCTCGTTTTGCTTTTGTTGATGTTCATCTTATATCCTCCTTTCAAGACACTGTCTATTCCGTTCAACTGCTCATCCAAGTCCTTTGCTGTCTCTGACAGAATTACAATGTCATCGGTGAACCTCAAAGTTTATATTTTTTGTCCATGGATTTTAATAGCTACTCCGAATTTTTCTTCTGTTTCCTTTACTGCTTGCTCAATATACAGATTGAATAACATCGGGGAGAGGCTACAACCCTGTCTCACTCCCTTACCAACCACTGCTTCCCATTCATGTCCCTCGACTCTTATAACTGCCACCTGATTTCTGTACAAATTGTAAATAGCCTTTCGCTCCCTGTATTTTACCCCTGCCACCTTCATAATTGTGTTCTTACGAACTACGATTCATGTATGTCCGTAGTAACATCGCATGGTACTTCTTAAAAACGCTGACACTGCAATACCGTATTAACTCTAATTTCTCTGTCCGCGAAGTCATTTCACAAAGTGGTCCACAGCTCATGGGGGATGAAGGATAGGTTTTCGAGAATTCGTATCCGATATTCCGAAATCTCATTCCACATTTAAAATTTTATTTCTACCGGAATTATTGGATGAATTTTATAAAATTCCTCGTGTGAGGAAATTAAATACAGCAATACATGGTTGTGTAAGGTTATGCTAAATAAAGTGTTGAGAATGTCTAAAAATTACTTAGTTTCGCGGTAGTCC
The DNA here is from genome assembly GCF_023898315.1 of Schistocerca nitens. Taxonomy (NCBI): domain Eukaryota; kingdom Metazoa; phylum Arthropoda; class Insecta; order Orthoptera; family Acrididae; genus Schistocerca; species Schistocerca nitens. The sequence goes on along the minus strand of NC_064618.1, from coordinate 158,160,785 downwards.
TTTTTCTTTACGACAGTGAGTGATAAATTTTATAATCAGAAACCATTTAATCTGGGGGTCACAGAGCGAACGGATATATGGAAGATACCGGGAGAGTCAGGGAAACAACCAAATATATCAGAGAACGATTAAAACCTTTACTCTAATACAGTGTTGCTGATAGTGTCCTTGATATGTAGGAACGTATTACAGATGCATTTGGAATAGACCAGGGGTTTCCGAAATGTATGGGCATCTACGAAGAGGTGTTACAAAGCCTGTCTTCACGTGAAAAATTCTCTCGGGAAACACTTGTTGTAATCTATTTGTTCTCAAGTTACAGTGGCCTTTAGATGTGCTACCCATCACTTATGAGCTGTTTCTCCAGTAATGCTTAAATCGTACAATAGGCACACCGCACTACATAGTTTCGAAGATAAAATTAATTAGATAGCAGGTTCTATTTTGATGGTCGACCACCGGGGCCTAAGTTTTGGCTCATTAGTAGTGGTTGTAATGGGCAAGATTTGAACTTCCTTGTTTTTCTGTTGTTGGAGAAAATCACACAGGTTCACTTCGGGCGAGCTCGTTGCAGATTACCGTCTCTGGTTGATCAGTAATCAGTTTGTGTAGAATCAACTCACGAAATGTAGACCCAAATTTAAATTGTGACATCAATCATAAATAATGTTTTTAATCTGATGATATAATTTTATCGCACTTCCTTGTCAGGCTCGTCGAAACTCAGCGTTAATATCATATGTGTCTTAATCCATAGTATCCAATGATGATAGAATTATTGCTTGTTTGTGGCGGAGTTTGCTCTTAAAGGTAATTTCTGTATTCGTATTTCACAACAGTCACTTAAACGAAGAAATTCACATTCCTTCGTTACAAAAGTGAAGTCAGACTAGACATGGAAAAGTACCCTTTATAACGCTTTCACCCAAATACTGTGAAATAAAATCACCTCCAACTAAGTAGTGTACTACCAATAACTCAAAAATGTTACTTTTGGGTGTCAGTTCTTGCGAGACATATTGATCAGCCAGAACGTTATAACCATCGACCTACAATCGATATAAACCCATCTAGGAGATAGCGCAGTCACCTGGCTAATAATGATTGCTGATCGGACACCCGCTCGGTGAATGAAGTATCAGTGAGGGTGTTGTTCGTGTGGAAAATGCGGACGGCTTGCGACCTCTCTGTGTTTGTGATTGTTGTGGTGCGGAAGTTCTGCATGACCATTTAGGGACCTGCACGACTTGTCGGGTATTGGAGGAATGATGTGGTGAATTTCTTCAGCACATGGCTAAACCAAGGTGAAACCATCCCCAGTTCGGAGGCCACCCCTCATTACAGATGTCTGAGGTCATAGGCTGGGCCGACTGTAAAAACAGGTCAGATGGCGAATTGTAGTGGAACTAATGTCAGACATAAATGCTTTCCAGAGTACAAGTGTGTCTGAACACACAGTGCACCGAATAGCTCTAACGATAGGCCTCATTATCCGACGAACCATGCATGTCCCAATGTCAACAGCACGAAATGGGCAACTACACCTGAAATGGGTACGTCACCATCAGCACTGGACGTGGGCGCAGTGTCAGAGCGTTGTGTGGTCTGTTGAATGGTCATACTTCTTCAACATGCCAATGGGAGGGGGCGAATCCATCGTCTTACAGGGGAACAGCTCCTCGATGCCTATACTGCGCGACAGAGGCAAGCTGGGGGCGGATCCATTATGCTCTGGGGAACATTCAAGTGGGCATCCATGGGTACAGTGTAGCTCGTGCAAGGCACCGTGATGTCCAAGGAGTATCGTTCATTGGTTGTGAATTACTTGCGCACGTGTTGAAGATCACGTTGCCTGACGGCAGTGGCATTTTTCAGTAAGATAAAGCGGCATGTCACAAGGCCGGGAGTGTGATAGAGTGGTTTGAGGAACACTGCTGAGTTCCAGTTGATGTACTGGCCCCGTCTAGCCAGATCTGAAACCCCAAAGGAACACATCTGGGATGTGATTCAACGTGGTGTCATGGCTAATCGCCGCCTTCACGAGGTTAGGTGACTTGTTCGTGCAGATGTGGCTCCAACTCCGTCCAGCGATCTACCAAGGCCTCATTGCGTCTATGCCACGACGCGGCGCCGATGTTATCTACGCCAAAGGTGGACGTATCGGCCATTCGGTAGCTGGTCATAGTTTTCTGGCGGATAGTTGTATATTTTAAGTGGCTCTTCAACTTATACAACTTCACTTGATCTGATAAAAAACTTTCGCCTAAACAAATGAATCATGAGAATGTTCTTCGGAATGGATGAAAATCTTCAAATTACTTCTGCTCCGTTTTTGAGACTTTGTTACATAACGTCACTATATCGCCACTTCTCGGACATTATTGAAATATGACAATTGCTTCCAACTTGTCATGGCTTCAACATACCATTTAATTTTACAGTTCAAATTACAAATTTTTTTAGCATTTTTGATGCATATCGGGCGAGTTCCTTCAGGATGTCTTCTCTGTAAAACGGTAGTCAATTCGACGTCTTTGCAGCCTAGCGATAATGACTGCGTCTTGCCAGAAAGACTGTTCCTTACCCCACTGCCACACCTCACGTTCGTAAGATGAAATATGAGAAATAACTTACATTTTTACAGAGTCATACAGTGACAAAAAATATATGATATACTTACCTTTCATTAACATTACGAAACTTACAGCTACCATGCATCGTGTGGTAACGAACTATCGATGGTATCATCACAAAGGGCATAGCTGCAGTTTCATCCTCAGAGACTCTGGTATATGGCGTTCATGTAATTCGTCTTATTATTTCGTGTTGGCGAAACCACAGGTTTCCAGACTTATGTTTATTTAGATTATGTGCTTATTTTATTACAAACTAGTTGCCCCATTCTTTCGTATTTGTAATAGTGAAACTCATTTAAGAGATCTTCGGCTGTTGCAAAGTGCATCTCTTAAGTTCTTTTTATCTTACTTGTTGTACTCTTTATTACTCAATCGTCATTCATTATCTGCTGTACTGGAGCACCATAGTCAGCTGCGTCTCAACAAGCAGAAACTTGTTGATTCAACACAGGTCTGAGGATATGGCTAATGTGAAAAAGTTAGTGAGCTGTCTGACCAATCGAAAATTTGGCGACCAGAGAAGAAAGATGTTACAAATAACGATCACCACTTAAACATTAACAATATCTGGCAATAATTAAACTAGCAATTGCTGGATAGCCGCTTACGACTAACCTAGCACACAGTGTATCCTCAATTAAACGATTACAAATTGCAATTTTCATACCTGGGCTTCGAATATTTTGATGCAGGCCTCTTGTCCTGCATTGGTACGTTTAACTTGTGTATTTCCACTCAAGTTAATTACAAGAACACGTCCTTTGAATACGTTTGTTCTCGTAATACTTTACAAATTGCACAAATCTAACCCCCCCCCCCCACCAGTGCTTGTCTGACCTCGACAGTCCCAAGGTGTGAGATTGTGAGCTGCGATTTTGTGGCAGTAAATAGCAATTTGTCGAACGGTTTTAAGCGTTTTCCACCACACAGTTGAGTGGAAACACATCATTGTTTCACTGCTGAGACAAAGGACACAACTTTGCTAAAGGTCTCTTAATCTACCCATTGCAATTTTCACCATTACAGGAGAAGTAAAATATAGAGGATATCCTCGGTGTAGCGAAGCACTTTAAAGCACTTAATAAAGCCAAGACTTCAAATCCACATAGCATACCAATTAGGTTCTTTCGGAGTGCGATAATAGCGACATTATTAGCAATCTTATACAGTCATTCGCTCGACGAATGCTAAGTACCAAAAGACTGGAAAGTTGCACAGGTCGCACCAATACCTAAGAAAGAAAATAGAAGTAATCCGCTGAACTACAGACCCATATCACTGACGTCGATTTGGAACATATACTGTGTTCGAACAATATGAATTACCCCGAACGTAACGGTCTGTTGACACATATGGAGAAAGAGTTCAGAAAATATCGAAATACAACTTGCCCTTTATTCGCGCTAAGTAATGAGTGTCGACGACAGGAGATATCAAGTTGATTCCATATTTCCAAATTTGCAGAAAACTTTTGATACAGTTCCTCAGATGAGACTTCTCATCAAACTGCGCGCCTACGGAGTATCGCTTCAGTTGTACCACTGAATTCGTGATTTCCTGTCTGTATAGTCACTGTACTTAAAAATAGACCGAAAATCATGGAGTAACAATAAATATCCGGCAAACTCCAAGGAAGTGTCATCGTTCCTCAATTTAAACGATTCAGGAGACAATTTGCGGAGCCTTCATTGTTTATTAGCAGATGATGCAATCATTTACCGACAACTAAAGTCAGCAGAAGGTCAAAACCAATTTCAAAACTACTTACGTACGATATCTGTAGTGTGCAAAAAGTGAAAATTTTCTCTGAATAAGGAAAAGTGGGAGGTCATCCACATGGCGAAAAGAGATCCGTTAAATTTCGGTTATACGATAAATTTTACAAATTTAGAGGTTGTGATTAATAATGACGAACAACTGAAATAGGAACTGTCACATAGACGATATTACGAGGAAAGAAAACAAAAGACACCCAGAAGGTGCAACAGGTCTACCTTCCTGCTTATCATATGGAAACCTTACCAGGTAGAGTTGGAAGGAGGTCGTCGAAAAGGTTCAAAGAAGGGCAATTCGTTTTGTACTATCGCGAAATAGGGAGAAAGTATCACGGATGTGGCAAGCGAGTCGGGATGACACTTATTAAAACAAAGTCGTTAGTCGTTGTGGTGACTTCTTTTCACGGTATTTCAACCACCAGCTTTCTCCTTTGAAAATGAAGATGGAAGTATTTTACTGTCACCAACCGACATAGGAAGACATGTTCATCGTAATACAGTAAGAGAAATCGGAGCTCGTACATAGGGATTTAAGTGTTTATTTTTCCCACGCGCTGTTTCCCACGAAGTAGCCTGAAGCTGGCTTTAAAGCTCCTTTGGCCACGTGCTTAAGTGTAAAATGCAGAGCAGTGATGTAGACGTATGTGTAGGCACACTCTTAACAAACCGTGGAACAGCCGCTCGACAACAGCCAGCGCGCACATCAAGGGACGCAAGTGATCCTCCTACACAAGCACATTACCGCTCCCATGCTCCGTCCATGCTTCTTCCAGTGCCCATTTACGGCATTTCTGCAGCCGACGCAAGTATTCAGTAGACCACCTCTTCCAAAACGACTGATGCAGCTGTTGTACCAGTTACAGCCTGCGCAACTTATTCTGAGGGGATCTCAAAGATAGAAGGTTCACGATGGCCACAAAGTGTCTGTCAGACGTGGCATTGCCCAGGCGGGAGAGCAGATGAAGAATCTATGTCTCTAGAGAGAGCACACAACGACCACCAATTTAGCGTTCTTCTAAATTCAAAAAAATGGCTCTGAGCACTATGGGACTCAACATCTTAGGTCATAAGTCCCCTAGAACTTAGAACTACTTAAACCTAACTAACCTAAGGACATCACACACACCCATGCCCGAGGCAGGATTCGAACCTGCGACCGTAGCAGTCCCGCGGTTCCGGACTGCAGCGCAAGAACCGCACGACCACCGCGGCCGGCTAGCGTTCTTCTCTCTCAGTTAACGACGAGGTTAATTTTTCAAATGTCAGTACTGTATCTCCAATGACACGTTTGAGTTGTGACTTGAGGAATTTAAATGCTACTGCCCACAATCCATCAAAGTGAGGGTTACGAGGCGCAGTAAAATTCCAAATGACACCATTAGAGGTCGAAAAGTTCACAACTCATTCTACTGCAGCATCATTAGAGAAGAATCGTTTACGTTCGACGTGTGCACCTAGAAATATAGCGCCATTTTCCCTGTACGTATGAGTAGACTTCCCAGTTCTCGGAACGAACTGACTGACTACAGCCAGATATAAGATCGTTAGTAAGTCAGTAACTAACTGTAGGCAAATGACCTTGGTTACATTTGAAATTATTAAAGCAATATAGGCCTCGGTAGTAACCTAACTTAATCTTCTGCCATTCATAACGGTAGCAGGGCTTCCTTAATCAACTCCTCTGTGCTGGAAATAATGTAAAGCACTTCTAACATTTCCCCATAATTTGACTGTGTTACACTCGTTGGGAATCAGAAATCTACTATGCAGCACAGAAAGAAAAAATTGCGACCACGAATGCCACAGATTTTTATGTTTATACATGATTAATATTTTTGCAATTGACGCTTAGGTGGTATTATAACAGGATGTCGCTCATCATACGCTACATCAGCATTAATTAACTTCCCACTCACTCGTAAAACACTTTGTAATAGACGAGTTCAGGTTTTGTAATTTCGTATAATGCGACGTAGTTTAATTGGCCTTTAACAAAGCTGTCTCGTTGCCATATAAACCATGTTGAACAGTGCCAGATACCTTTTTGATAGCGTTTTGACCCTCTTGAGAGGTGAGTACCCCAGCTCTCTTCTCTGCTTGTTGCAAAGTAGTGTTGTTAGCCAACCTCAGAGCATAGCCCAGTAATATTCCTTGAATTTGAAATATTTACACAGCAGTTGATCATCAAGTTTAATTATAATTACCAAAGATACGTGTACACACTTTACGTTACAGTGCGTCTCCTGCAACAAGTTATGTACAAATTTTGCATCCTAGGTCACAGTTGGATAGCCATGAAGGGCCAGACCACCAGCGAATAAGTGAGTACAAAGACAACAGCTTAATACCTCATGGTAAGTGACCTGCAAGACTGTCTTCTGACTTGACATGTCTCTAGTTTTCAAATGAACTCCGTTTCCAAATTTTGGTGTTTGGCAATAAAGGTTTTCCTGTGACTGGGACTACATAACAGCCAGCTCAGAACTGTTGAGGATTCCGTCCAAAGAAAGACGTCATTATTGTTTAATTAATCAACCTATGCCTGAATCGAGGAAGAAGTAGCGAATCACATAATTCCAGTCTTGGAGGAGATGTTGTTTCATACGTGGTACACGATATTTGGATGAAGCCGGTGAAACATTAACACTGTTATTAGTATACGCTCATCTGATATGTACAGTTTCACCATATACTGAATGTGAAGCATCACAAAAACCATGCATCTCCGGTGTAACGTACTGAGGGCAAGGAATGATATTCTCCCCAACCAAAATACCAGTTAGTGAAGGCAGTTGGGCATAAAGACCATTTCATTCATCAAGATGAATAAAAGGGCTTCAGTGCATTCAAGACATAGCTGCCACAAACGCTGTAGAAACAGCTTGTATCTTATGATTTCTGAACCGATAAACTCCAGTGGTCAAAGCAGATGCTGTTTTACACAAGAAATTACAGTTTATAACATCTGAGTATTGATGGCTCTTCAGCTGCCAATGTAACAATAATGTATCAGAGATTGGGTGCCATAACATTCCTAACATTTTATGGCTTATTCACCAGTGAGATGACAGGCCAACGAAGTTTCTCTGTCCTGCACTGGAAATCGTTCCACAACCTTGTGCCTATGGGAATACCATTTCCACAGACTATCTACCTCCCTCCCCGCCCACTTTGTCTAGCTGACCTGCCTGAAGAGTCATCTATAGAGAAATCAGACAAAAAAATTGTGATGCCATTGGAACCCTGCATTTAATTTCCAAAGTCTGCTGCTGGAGACATACGATGGCACGAAAGGCAGCACGAGCGATTCCATAAGCAACTGTAAACAATCTCTATTCTTCCATAGATTTGGACGGTGATTACCGCCATAGAACTCTGTGCAATTTCCTAGAATCGGGATGGACAGGCACTTGGCGATGCAGTTGTGTCATGTCCTCTGACAAAACCACATTAAAGCAGCGAAATTTCTTAGTAATGGAAAATGAATCGTCTTGGCTAGTGGGACTAATCATCAAATTATCACTAAGGGATACTCCATTAGAAATGGCAGCACAACCCTCAAACACTACTCTCCGCTGTGAAGTAGAGCTGCCTTGCTTGAAGACAGCATAGTGCGAAAGGTAAAACCTTGTACCAACAACATACTGAGAATTAGGGAGCTCCATATGTCCTCGGTCAATAGCGTCATACATGAGTGCAGCACAGCCCATTTTCAGATTCGCTTACCTTTCAAATCTCCTCTCATGAAGCTCCACTCTTCAGGAGGCCTGTTGTCGTGATTCATCTAAGAGTTTACAGTCAGGCCTCACTGGTAACCGAACTGCAGACTTCTCATTTCCATCACGAGCTGCCTGGTGCTGGAAGTGTACGTCGCACAGTTTATTCTGCTTGCTCTTGGTTTTGGGAGACAGTTTTTGTAGCTGCCAAAACTCTTGCAGTTACGCGTCCAAGTTGTCACCTGTAATAAAGCATCTGGTGACTGCAAAACGAAGCATCTTGCATGAATCTGGAGGAACACTATCGTATAATATCCAGTCAAATTTATTTCCATCTGTTATGGTTGATCTGGTTTCTCCAGCACTCTCCCATCCAAAATATCAAAGAAAACCTCAGCACCACGAAATAGAACGACTGTGACAGGCTTCTTAAACCGTACGTAAGCGTGACATGTAATACAACACTCCAACATCTTGTGTCTATATAGCTCCCTGGTGACGTTATCTGCACTAATACAAGTGGCTCTAATACGAATGTCGTTAAGCCCAGACAACAGTTTAACGTTACAGGTATAAGACACAGAGGCTACTAAGGTATTGTACACGCTATTCACACGAACTGACGGTTCACTTCGTTTCAGTTTTAATTTATCTGTCATGCCTTTAGATATAAAAGATAGTTGACTCTCAGTACCTAGCCGGATGCTACAGAACTGCTGTCTATCCTTACTGTCTTTAGTGTTAACAGCTGATGTTGCCTAAAATGCATTACAACTGACGCTAGATCTCCTCTTCGTAGTCTGATAGACCAATAAATAGTGTCCACGTTGACCATTCTGCCTATTCTTTGAATCAACTGGCTTGTGGAGCAGTATGTTGTGGTTTCCATTGCTGGCCTTACGGAGAATAATTTACATTCACTTGAAAAAAAAATGCCGTCACTCGTCACTCGTCCGCCTCTTCGTGAGAGTACGTAGCTTCTTACGAAATTTACATCCTCCACTGGAAGAGTCAGATGGGCTAGCCTCGAGCGTCTAGTTTGATTTCAGTTTCATTTGGGATCCTTTCAGGTGGATTACTCTAAACCTGATCTACCCAAGAGCCTTATATTTTGTTACAAAGGAATCCATTAATTGTTTTAAAGTGGTGAATGTGGACCCACATTTTTTTTACCTCCCAGTCAAGACGGTCCATGGTTAGCAACGGTCCATGGGTAGCAAATTAGCCAGTATTTCTTCCGAAAGAATCACCACATGAAGTGGCTTAATAGCCTCTAATACCATCAAATGGCAATATAGTTGATTAATTAATTGCCTATGATCGGTTACGATGCAGTGGCCGACTGGAAGTAAGGCGAACAACGCATTTTCGTGTCTTTTGTGTCGTAGCTATGCATGATAAGCCCCCAAGAACTAGACAGATTCCTTGTCGCGAATGTTTACCTTTGGAAAGTACAATTAGTGTACTGAAATTTATGAAAATCGATTGTGTTTTTATTCGTAAAGAGACTCAGAAAGGAATCCTCATACGATGACAGCTGAAGTAGTTCCCTTCAAAATTGTACAGCTTAAGAGAAGGCAGTTTCAAAGTACTGACACTGCCTGATGACTTCGGTGAATCCATAGCTTTTGGTAGCCTCGTCATTACACGCTACGTAGTGGATTCAATGAAGTCTAAGGAATTCTGTGATTCCGCCCTGTTCGTGGACTCTTCTTCAGTTACAGCCTCGATTGATATGACTCCATATCCATCAGGCACCGCGTCAGTCTGCTTAATTTTGGTTCCAGATTTTCAGTAAAATTTACAGTCTGGAACTTACACAAAACTCCAGTAGCGTACGAGAGCGGTATCTACAACACATCTCTGTAAGACTAATCTTTTCCTCTCAGGAGACTCCATTTAGAGGACAGGAAGATGGTAACAGGAAGCCAGCAGCTGCTGTTACCAGATTACTGTCAGCGCGACTGGAACAGTAGTGCCGTCACGGGCGGTGGCAGCTGGCGATGTCCGCCTCTGCAGAGGCGATGCACTGTTGGCAGCCGGAGGTGACGTCACAGGAGTTGGTAGATGGCACCGTCCGGCGCTGGTAAAGTTTGGGTGACATCCGATGACTGCATATTTATTTCTCAGTACAGCTACACTTACGAACAACACATTTCTTCCAAAAGGAGACCAGTTTACTGTTACCGTCACGGTAGAATGTGTACCTTTGCTCACGGAGCCATAACATGGCTTCTGCAAGCACCGCTCTATCACCATAAGTGAAGCGTTCTTTAAGTTTAGGAAAGAGATGAAAATTGGTTGCCTAAATAGAGACTGTATGGACGATGATCTATGAAAGTAGACCCAAGTCGTCGGGTTGTTGCAGATGTCATAGCCTCGTGTGTGGCTTCGCATTGTCATAATGAAGGAGAGGTGCTCCGTTTGGAGGCTTGTTTATAAACTAGAAGATGGTTCGCTGATTTTTGCTTACAAATATACCATGAAGAGCCAAAGAAACTGGTACACCTGCCTAATATAGCGTAGGACCCACGTGAGCACGCAGAAGTGCCGCAACACGACTTGGCATGGACTCAATTAATGTCTGAAGTAGTGATGGAGGGAACTGACAACATCAATCCTGCAAGACTGTCCATATATCCGTAAGAGTACGGGGGAATGGAGGTCTCTCCTGAATAGCACGTTGCAAGACATGTCAGATATGCTCAATAATGTTTATGTGTGGGGAGTCTGGTCGATACGGGAAGTGTTTAAGCTCGGAAGAGTGTACCTGGAGCCACTCTGTAGCAATTGTGGACGAGTGGGGTGCCGCATTATCCTGCTTGAATTGCCCAAGTCGACCGGAATGTACAATGGACGTGAATGGATACAGGTGATCAGACAGGATGCTTACGGATGTGTCACCCGTATAGTCGTATCTGGACGTATCAGAGGTTCCATATGACTCCAACTGCAACGCCTTCAACCATTATAGAAGCCTCCACCAGCCTGAACAGTCCCCTGCTGACATGCAGAGTCCATGGATTCATGAGGTTGTCTCCATACCCTTACACATCCATCCGCTCGGTACAATTTTAAATGAGACCTGTCAGACCAGGCAACATGTTTCCAGTCATCAACAGTCCAGTGTTGGTGTTGGCGGGCCCAGATGAGGCGTAAAGCATTGTGTCGTGCAGGCATCACGGCACGAGTGGGTCTTCACTTCCGATAGGCTGTATCGATGATGTTTCATTGAATGTCTTGTACGCTGACACTTGTTGATTGTAGCAGAATTAACCTATCTAACAACTGCACCAGAAAGTTGCTGTCTTATAAACGCGTTGTCGACCGCAGCACCATGTATTGTCTGTTTATATGTCTCTCTGTTTGAATACGCAGACTTGTACCAGTTTCTATGGCGCTTCAGTGTAGTTACGTTACACACCACTACGTTAAACGCTACAATTCAAAGCCCTCCAGCGGCAGAGGGTTGCAACTTGCGTCAGAGAAGCAGCAAAGTAGACCGAGTAATATTCATGAATGTAATACCTCACCGGATACTGAGAACAGAATAAGAAATTCACAGAGATCACTTTTCAGCATGCTCTCTTAAAATTTTGAAGAGCACACCATTACGTAATAGCACCCAACCAGTACTAGGTGGCTATTACTCCGACTTTAATCCGCCGATAAGGCCATCTGCTAATCTCATACAGATATTCGGTAAGTCTACTGTGCATTTCTCCCATTGAAAAGATGTTTCAGAAACGGAAACGGACAGGGGAAAGCTAGCCGGTTTACTGGCCTAAAAGGTTCACAATTTGTTCAAGCAAATACCGTTCTGTTCTTTATTATAAATAACCGCTTCCTCTTGAAGAGACCATTAAGCGCTTCGACCAAACGTTGGGCTTTTACGTTTCATGTTTTTCTTTTAGTAGACCGATTTATATCAGTCTGTATGATACGATCACATAATAGCGAAGACAGAGCCACTAACACCACTCTCATTTTTCCACTAATTTATTTCCACGTACTTGATTTAACGAGCTACACATCTCTGTAGAGAAAGTGGATGAGCCATATAACATTTAGGATGGGAGGCTATTAACGGGTGTCCGATGCGACCCTAGCGATGGATCTAATGCTAAAGTGAATCTGTCCGGCCAGAGGGAAGTGCCCTGAGCACTTATTGGCAGACAGAAACTGTGGCTGCATCACTTTGTGCACTTTGGCAGTGGGTTGTCGTGTGCTACTTCAAGTATTAATAATTGTGATTTTCGTACTGCGTCACAGGGGCACTTTCTGATAGAACCTTCTTTGGGAGAATGTAGTTCATGAGGCCAAAGCAAAATAAATTGTTTTATAGGCCACTATCTCTGTTAAAAGAACACCTCACCTAAACACGTGCGGAAAGAGCCGGTGGGTGCTGTGCTGGGCAAAATATAGCTACGTCACGGTTTTGACGTAGAAGATCTGTGTGGCAATTATCGTTATTTTCTCCTTTTTGTGGGGGAGGATCAGTTTCATACGTACTCAAGACCATGCGTAGTTCAAAGTGTCTATCTCCTGATGCGAGAATGCACCAAACTGTGGCATAACAAGTATCAACTAGGTAGGCGTTTGGAGCTTCTTTTCATAAAATTTCGTTGGGAGATAATTGGCTTAGCACTCCCGCTGATGTAGGGAGGTTTGTTGAGACGTTTTAGGGAAACTCTGGAGCAGAGAGGCAATGTAAAATTTTTGTAAACATTTGGACTTAGTTGATAGACAGAGACAGAGTCACTTGGATGAGAGGTATTGGTTTGCATTCGAGAGTCACTTCGTCATTGCCGACCGATGGTTTGTTGCTGCCAGCAAGTCACATGCCTTGCTAAGTCATCTATCTGGTGAGAACCGCTTGCTGTGATGGCTTTAATTGGAGGGGAGTTCTTAGGGGTTTTCATTTCATGAATTTTAAATTTGGTAAATGACCTCATTCCACCAGGTTGTGCTTTAAATTATTTTATTTGCGCTACAAGACTCGTAAACCGTCCACTCTCAAGTGCGTGCGTAGTAACAGATGTGGTTACATTGTCAGTAAGTTACACTTGCTATTCATATTTACGCACAGACAGTCGTCAGTGGTCATATTCTTGTAATTTGTACTAAAAGGACGTTATGCACTCCTTCCCATAACTTTCACATCTGCATGAAGAAATGTACACAGTATTATTTGTAGTAAACGTTACAAGAAGATGACTACTGATGACTGTGTGGTGCACAGATATGCATAGTACGTAATTTTTTAATGAACTGGCGGCGCTGAAGCTATGTCTGTTAATACAAATGCACTTGACAGTGGACTACTAGTGTAAATATAATATTTTAAATCACAGTCTGGTGGAATAAGGTTATTTGTCACATTTATTCCGGATATGCGGCCCACCCAGAAGAGAATTATTTCTTTTTAAGTTTCATTACGCAAAGCGACTTGAAATTACGTCTTTGTTTAGTGGGCTCATCAGCGACAGAGAGAGTTAAAATATTTCCACGTGAAATCAGTACCATGTTTCCTGGTACGAACGGAGCATTTATTACACTCACAACAGCGTTTATGAATTTGAGTTGAGATGATCACCACTCTTACGTTAACCATATCCTGCAGGCCTCTCAAACAGATTTAATATACCATTAAATTGTCCCTATATTCTCTTCTTGAATTTCCTTATCTTATTTTTTGTGTTCATAAATCACATTCGTATGTGCTTCCTGTTAAAGCGTGTTCTCAGAAAAGCGAATGAAATTGTGGTTTATACGGACTAGTATCATCAATTCAGTAGATATAAAACGGGCCCAGTTATTAATCCTCAGTGACGTGTAAGAACTAGCACCCAGAACTTATTCGCGAGGGACTTTCCTTCCTCCTTATGCCATCTGTTGTGTGACAAATTTGATTACACAACTGCGTTTGTGAGGAGCGTTCTGTCTCCCGTTCCGTCCGTCTGAAACACGTTATAAAAACAATTGAAATGTACGTTACCTCGAGTCAGTTTCTTGCTGACAGACTTGAAAAAGCCGGCCGGAGTGGCCGAGCGGTTCTAGGCACTACAGTCTGGAACCGCGCGACCTCTACGGTCGCAGGTTCGAATCCTGCCTCGGGCATGGATGTGTGTGATGTCCTTAGGTTAGTTAGGTTTAAGTAGTTCTAAGTTCTAGGGGACTGATGACCTCAGAAGTTAAGTGCCATAGTGCTCAGAGCCATTTGAACCATTTTTAGAGTTGAAAAATGTGACTGTCTTAGAAACGTAAGTCAATACCAATGAAATAAAATGGTGAATTAGTAACAGCAATATACATTTACAACCATTTTATACATCTCTCTGCTGATTTTCACCTTGAAATAATTAATTATATCAGGTATTGATAACATGCTTTAGGCATGTAAATATGGCACTGTTCCGTTAGAAGAAACGCGACGTTAAAATGTTTGACTAAAGTGGGTCGGCTGACAGTATCCTGTGTAGGCCTCTTTCCAGTGTAATGATGAGGACAGTAATGCAAATGGGATCAAAGGAGCACCAATATGGCTCACGTACGTCAAGCTGGAGTCTTCTCTGTAGGATTTGGGCACACAGAGGACGTTCGTACAGGAAAAGTTCAGCACTTTGTCAAGTGATCACAGTTGACAGAAGTGATACAATCTGCAAGTATAATCGGGGCAACTTTTAACTGTCGCAGTACTACGTTTTGGTAGGCAACTCGAACGAAATCATCACACCTGTCTTTTCTAACAAGCTGAAGTTTTCTTCTACTAATGTCATGATTGTTCTTGGGTTAAATATTCCGAAGGAACAATTGCCCTCCTTTCCAGTCTTCAAGATCAGTTGCAAATTTGATGGACATTTTCACCATCAGAGCGCTAAGGGAATTTATGGGTTAAAGTTGAAAGGATAGAGTAAGATTTTTTAGGTACCAGCGAAATGCAATGGCCAGAAATGGAAGATCTACGTAGTGTGCTCTTAAAATTATTCGTACTGGATCAGATAATGGGGGAGCAGGAATATGGATTACAATGGCTAGATATATTGACAAAAAAGAGAAAGAACACCATAGAAGAGCGTCAAGGTGTCAAACAAGATGCACCTGATTTCACTTTTTACGAACAAAACTAGCTAAGTAAAATTATTATTTCACTATATTTTTTTGCCTAATTACACCAAATTAAGAACTATAACTGAAGGAGGACTGCTGCTATCAACGCCATCGTTACAACAGTTACCTGATCTAGAATGTTTTGTTCTTAAGAGAAAGAACAAAGATGATCAGATGAATGGATATACACCAAACATTTAATCATTTAAGTTCGGAAGGTGTGTTGTAATTAGCAGTGAAAGTGACACAGGTAACGGAAGCAAAACGTTCCAGTAAACATTTGTCCACAAACGAGCTGTTTGAGAGACAAGTGCGAATGGTGGTTATTAGGCGCCACTGGCTTCAGTATGAATTATTGTCCTAACTGGTATAAGCTTTTCATTGAAGCACTCATCTTATTTGGTTGAAATTTCACCAAAGCCTACTTTTATCAAGAAATACCATACTATTTCAGCATAGTCCACGGAGATGTTTATACTGGTAGCTTTAGTCAATGTCTCGTCCTCGCATTTTGACTCAGTATTGCCCTGGTCTCTGCTGTGCATTAGGAATTCTTTCAAACATCATCAGATCAAATCGTAAATCCTGAAAAGAGTGCACAGTGGTTTGTTCCAGTTGTTCAAGTGTATCAGTGGAAGTGGTGTACATTTCAGGTCTGATATGACCACAGACAGAAAAATCCACATGCCTGAGGTCAAATGATATTCGAGGCCAAAGAACAAGTCCTGTTAGACCTTCCTTGAGGTCAGTTTTGAAAGCATTGTTGGGGGAAGTGTGCGATCAGAGCGTAATATTTGAAACTGATTATAAAACAATCTACATCGCAAAGTACGTTTAGTGAAAGGTGACGCATTTCGATCATCACATGGTCATCTTCAGATCATCAACCACACTGACGGACAATAGCTGTACATAGATCAGGAACCGATGAATGGCTACCGTCATACAGCGGTTCGGCGGTCATCGGTTACTGCTCCATGCACAGTCACTGTCCACAAAACTGCTTTATTGTCTGGAAATGATCATGTGCTGACTGAAACCTGTCACCTTCAGTAAAAGTACCTTGTGATCTAGACTGTCTTAAAATCAATTTCAACTACTGACCACGGATTATAGCGGCACGTTAAATGTCACAACAGCATCAGAACTTGCCAATGGCTCATAACGTTCCATTAGACTCAGTTGAGAAGTGGACATTTCTAGTACATTTGTACAAAAAAGAGTATATTTCGTACTGCAGGCAGTAGCATCTCATAACCAAAAACCGTAATTAACCTTGCTAATGTGTTTGCTTCTAGTGTTCTATACTTCCACTCATGTCAGGTCTGCCGGCCGAAGTGGCCGTGCGGTTAAAGGCGCTGCAGTCTGGAACCACAAGACCGCTACGGTCGCAGGTTCGAATCCTGCCTCGGGCATGGATGTTTGTGATGTCCTTAGGTTAGTTAGGTTTAACTAGTTCTAAGTTCTAGGGGACTAATGACCTCAGCAGTTGAGTCCCATAGTGCTCAGAGCCATTTGAACCATGTCAGGTCTAACTATAAATAATGACACATCCTGTGGATGCCACCTAAAGACGCCAACAGGTATTGCCCCTACAGCACCATCAAGTCCGATGTAAATTATTACAAGCTGTCTTAACGGATGTCCCATCATTCTATCCCTCCTTCTTGTCAGTGTTTTCCAAATGTTCCTTTCTTCGCCGATTCTGCAGAGGGCCTCCTCATTCCTCACCCTGTCAGTCTATCTAGTTTTCGGCATTCTGCTGGAGCACCTTATATCAAATACTTCGATTCTCTTGTGTTCTGGCTTTCCCACAGTCGATGTTTCGCTGCTATACAATGCTGTCCTCCAAACATACATCCTCAGAAATTTGATTCAAATGGCTCTGAGCGCTATGCGACTTAACTTCTGAGGTCATCAGTCGCCTAGAGCTTAGAACTAATTAAACCTAACTAACCTAAGGACATCACACACATCCATGCCCGAGGCAGGATGCGAACCTGCGACTGTAGCGGTCGCTCGGCTCCAGACTGTAGCGCCCAGAACCGCACGGCCACTCCGGCCGGATCTCAGAAATTTCTTCCAAAAATTAAGATCTATGTTTGATACTAGTAGGCTCCTCTTTTTACCAATGCTAGTCTGCTTTGGTTATTTTGATACCCTAGTGATCGCCAATTCTGGTGTTTCGTTTACCGGTGTTGGTGTTTCTGCTAGTTCTCATTACTTTCATCTTCCTTAGATTTGCTCTTAACCCGTAACCTATACTCTTTAGACTTTTTATTACATTCACAACATTCTGTAATTCTCCTTCATTTTTACTGAGAACAGCAATATTGTCAGAAATCTTACCAATTATATTCTTTCACCCTGAGCTTTAACTCCTCTCTTGAGCGTTCTTTTGTTTCCGTCATAGAGTGAACAGTAGGGGCGAAAGACTACATCCCTGTCTTACACCCTTTTTAATCCGAACACTTCGTTCTTTGCTTCCACTCATATTGTTCGCTCTTGGTTCTTGTAGGTACTGTATATTACACGAATTTCCATATAACTTACAACTGCGTTTTTATCAAAATTTTGAATATGATGCACCATTTCACATTACAGAAGCTTTTTAGATGTCGATAAATTCTATGAACATGTCTTGATTTTTATTCGGTCTTACTACCATTGTTACTCGCAACGTCAGAACTGTCTCTGTATTGTCTTTAAGTTTCCGAAAGCCCAACTGCTTGTCATATAATAGATCTTCAACTTTCTTTTCCTATCTTCTACGTTTTATTATTGTCAGAAAATTGGATGGATGAACTGTTACGCTAACTGTGAGGTAATTCTCGCACTTCTCGGTACTTCCGGTCTTCGGAATTTTGTGGGTGATGTTATTCCGAAAGTCTGATGGTATATCGCCGTTCTTACACATTCTACACATCGGCATACCACTTCGCAAAATGACTGTATAGAAATTTCGATAGAATACTATTTATCTCTTGTGCTTGGTTTGTTCGTAAGTCTTCCACAGTAGAAGCTGAAGCTAAAGAACAAAATGCTACCGGTCAGTTTGGTCCCAGCGTCGAAATGAGATGGGAGAAAGATTATTGTTATCTTTTGGTGTCCGCACATAAGCTACTGGGTTGACGTTTTTCGGGACGTCTTGATAGTGAAGGACCAACTGAGATATACAATATTTTGATGATTTTGTCACGAATCAAGTTAAGGACTGCAAAAGT
This sequence comes from Schistocerca nitens, assembly GCF_023898315.1. NCBI lineage: Eukaryota > Metazoa > Arthropoda > Insecta > Orthoptera > Acrididae > Schistocerca > Schistocerca nitens. The sequence continues at coordinate 158,142,324 of NC_064618.1, read as the reverse complement.
TGTTAAGGTTCTTACAGTGATATTGACAGTAGTAATTAAATTGTAATGGACGCAGAATACATCCAATATCAGACGCTACTTGTTTAAACAGATTATCTTTCATCTCCGACTACAATAATTCTCTATAGAGTGCTAAGTTAAAGGAAACCAGTACAAGGAAGCATGCAGTCGAACTGCCCCCTTTATGTACCTGAGGCAAACAGGAGTAGGGACTGCGTAAATATGCACAGTGGCGGTAATGTGTTTGGCAGTTATGATGCGGCCGGGCCTGTTTGGTTGGAGCAACAGCTGCGGCGCGCAGGTCAACAAGTGCCTCGCCGCAGCAGGCCAGCCCTGTAATTACGGCAACCCGGCAAGCGCCCTCTGCAGTCGCCGCCGACAAGATTCTGAACCGTCGCGTACCTGCCGCATACGGTGAGATAGCTTATACAGGGAATGGACCGGCAAGCTCTGTCAAAATCTGGGGTACCTTTTGATTTTTACTACTCTTTAAGCTCTCGTTATCAACTCTCAGATTATTTTGACGCAGTTGTCCATTGCTCGTACTTGACACTCGCAGGCATCTATAAGGGGTAATGAGGATAAGGAGGGTTAGGACACTTTATTACAGATTTCTTACACATTTTTAGATACACCAGTGATGCTACTAACAGATCTGACATTGCCGAGTGATAAGGGGACCGCGCCTACTGGTCATCAGCGATTTCACCCAAATTTCTGGTGTATGCAGAGCTCGCCCAGAAATGAATGTGACGATGCTGGAAGCCCCAGACAGCTGAGTATTTAGAAAAAAAGTAGCATTTTAGTCGTATTGGGCGAGATACGAGCTATATTTATTAGCATTGTTTCCAGGCAGCTGTTGTTGCAGCGCTGAGAGTACAGGTTAGTAATCCGAGAGTCGTGCATTCGAGTCTCTCTTGTAAAACAAATTTTGCCTTTTTATTTTCTTTTTTTACGTTACTGCAATTAAACCGAAATAATACTCAATAAATTCCATTTGTCAATATTTTCGTAAAATCCATGAAAAGGAAAGCCATAGGAAACAGTGGCGTTGCAAGTAAAATTACGGGAAGGCATGTTCGAGAATTCTATGTATAAAATTATTTCTGTTATTTTACAGTTGATAATCTGCACGTGCGGGGGCGATATTCGTATGAGAAAACTGGGGAAGCAGTAATTTTCTCGTCATCTTGCACACTTTATAAATGATACAATTTATCTAGGTGTTTTAAACTTTCTATAGACAAACGTACTTGGCTTGCATTTATAAGAGGTTCTCCCACGTTGCACAGTACGGCATTAAAACAAACCAAATATTGGAGAGGACAGCTGTTTACAACAATAGATTGTATTTTGATGCAATCTTCTTGATGTGATTTCTCTTTCTCTGTCAATGAAATAAAAGCTGTTCTCAGTTTTTCCGGTCGAATTATTTACATAAGCATAAAGCAGAAATCGCAGGATTCTACTAGTGTAGGACATCAGGGGGGCAATTACTAGAGTAACGCATGACGGACATCCTTCTACATCTTGAAATATCTCCTCATACGATTATACATTTATCTGCTCCCCCACAAGTTAATTTTTTCTCCTGCACGTACGGCTTCATGCTATATGTCAATTTGTTGTATAAGGCTGTTGTAGATTTCACAGAATTTGGTGGAGTAATGAAGACATTCCGATATTCTGATGTGTACGCATCTATCGTCTATGAATCCTCGGTCCAAAAGAGCCAGTACCTTCTTGTAAGAAGACGTAGACTGATGTCAATAATTTCGCAGAAAGGGTTATAGCATAGAGTAGTGGAAACCAGTATAACGGCATGGCAAAAATGCAGGAAAATTAACACTGGGAAACTTATGCACAATGTATATGCAATAGTATGAAATCCACTATACCGAGAAATGCTATCTAATGGTATAGCATCTGATGTCAGTAGCACAGTGTATAACAAGGCGTTAACGATACATGTGGTAGAGTACGGAACTTGGTATTAGTGACAGTGTGGTTTGTGTACATAGACCACGAAAGCGACAATGCCAAGAGGAAAACAGTTACCGTGCGATGAAAAAGCAGAAATCAGTACATTCAAGGAAATGGGACCCTAAAATAATCAAATTGCCAAGACGTTGAACTGCTCAAGTACAGTGATTGATAATGTCGTTAGATTGGACCCACGATATGGACAGAACGGAAAATATGGGTAAAGTAGCAAATTATCTGAGGCATAGAATGTTCATTTTTGCTCAAAAGAGCCACAAGCAGTTATTCTTCTCACCTAACTGCTGTTTTACAGTTGCCAGTAACTGCTGGACGTGTACAACAAATGTCGTCACATGAAGAACATCTTTCAGTCAAGAAACGACTGCAGAAACTCGCTCTAGGACCCAAATATAATAGGCTACATTGACGATTGCTAAAAACGTGTGTCATGGACTTGAGGATGGGACCACGTGACTTTCACTGATGAGAAGTATTTAGGTGGTCAAGATGGTATTTCAGTATTGTTGGCATGATCTGAGAACGTAGCATCAGGTAAGAGCAGTAATTGTGTTCGTGGAAGTGTAACGGCTTAGACTGCCTTGTGCGCTAAAGGGAAGTCAAGCATTGTTTGGCTGAACACTTGAACGAACTCCAACATGTACACTGATATAATATAGACAGGACTGATTAGAATATAAGAGTGCCTAGGGGAGATAATGCATCTATTTATGTTTCTGTTACAATCCCAAGTGGTTTGAAGGTAAAGATATTGATGGATTTCCTGACCTGCACGTAGCCTGGATCGTAACCCCGTAGGAAACCTTTGGGAATATTTGCAACGTTTCTTTATCGCAATGGAAAGCAATTTGAGTCCTAAAAGAGCGATACGTGAAAAATGGGTGACAATTTCACAGTAAGAACCACAAACTCTCACAAAAATAATGCCGAAGACAATTTGTGAAGTAATTAGGAAGAATGGACGAAATGAAATTGGAAAAAGTCCGAAAATGCAACAACAAAAGTAGGACAGTGAGTGACTTTATACCAATTTTGATCCAGGAAATGCAAAATCCTAATTTTTTTTACTTGTGCTATGAGAGAAACTAAGTAATTCCGCCTTCGTTGCTTGTGTCTTATACGTACCTGCAACTCTATAGTAAATTTGATACATTTGTGCTTGAGACATGTATTATAACTTTCGTGGAACCCTGCTTTTGTACTGATTCAAAGCGAACCTTGCTTGCTGCGAAATAAATATTCCCTACTGCCCTTGCAAGCTCAAACGAACGAGAAAAAATCGTAGGGGGCATAGCATCTCCCGCTTCTCGCAGCACATTAAATAACCTTCCAATCTACCATGCAGATTAACAGTCGACATAATTGCATATGAATGCGTGAAGTCATTGGTATCAGTTGATCTTGATACAACTCTACCGGTATCTCTAATATCCAGGGTTCCTTTCATATGCAATTCCTCTTCAAGTCCTGATTGGTCGGAGTCGAAAACAAATTCCTTACTGAAAGATGGGATAAGTTTGTTTATCTCATCTACAAATTTACATGCCAATTCGGCAGTTTACTCTGCATCGTCAAGTTGACGCTTTGACATACCGTTATCTTACGTTTTCGAACTCTGAAACACTCAAATTATGCAAATATACATTGCTTCCTTTGAAATCACTGTAATCTATGGCAGGAGAAATTTTTTGTGCATGACGTAGTATGTCACTATCAGGCACATCGTAAAAATTGTATCGAGCATCTTTTAAAGTTCTTGTAACAAATGCGCCTTGTTCTTCATTGAATATCCTTAATTTTTCGTATGCGCTAAACGCTAATATTGCTGCAGATTTATTCGAAATCTATTCATATTTGTCTTTTTTCTTTTCTTCTACACCATGTACGTACCTTCCATGTACGTAATTATATTTATTTCCCGCTCCTTGGACGATTGTACTTCACTACGTTTTATTGGAGACGGGATTTACAGCTCCCTGATCGACAACGATGATGAACTTCATAGCTCGACGCCTTTTTCACTAACACTTCCACTCGTTAAGCAGGTATCGTCATCATTGTACTCCTCTTGTACATTGTCCATACAGTCGAGTGTATACACCACCAATCATGCCACTGACTCATCTTACAGAAACGCTATTTCATCTGTAACTTCTTTCTGATTCTGTGAAATTACTTCGGCTCCTTACTGACGAAATGTCAACTTGGACAACAGTTGTAGGTATGATGCAAGGTTTGCTTTGATTATCGTTACCATTGCTCTGCTTTGTATCAATAGCACTGGTACTGTAGCACCCTTGAGAGTTAATCGTTGACTAAGCAGTTAAACTACGCTCTGTAGCTTCATGCTGTGCTCCCCATTGGATACCTGCAATACGGCCCCCTGTTGCTGTTAGCACCCACTATGGTGGTTGCATGGTAGACAATATGCGGGGCGTCGAATGCCGTAAACATCATTGGCCTTTTGTTACCTGGCATTAAGAGGGTTCCTTGTCACAGTAACAGCCCCCTGTTGCTGTTAGCACCCACTATGGTGGTTGCATGGCAGACAATATGCGGGGCGTCGAATGCCGTAAACATCATTGGCCTTTTGTTACCTGGCATTAAGAGGGTTCCTTGTCACAGTAACACTTAGATCCTACGTCCTCAGTTAGTTACTGTCTTCCACTAGACTTAATCCCTCAAGAGCTCCCTCTGGTAGCATGGAATTTATTTCCTGTTGTCTTAGCGGATGTCTCTCATCTTGTCCCTTCTTCTTGTCAGTGTTTCCCATACATCCGTTTCCTCGCCGGTTTTGCGTAGAACCTCTTCATTCTTTACCATATCAGTCTACTTAATTTTCCACATTCTTCTGTAGCGCCACCTCTCAGATACTTCGACTCTCTGCTGTTCCGTTTTTCCCACTTTTATTCGTCACTACCATACAATACCGTGCTCCAAACGTACGTCCTCAGAAATTTTTTCCTCCAGTTATCTATGTTTGCTACTAGCAGACCTCTTTTGGCCAGGAATGCACTTCTTGTCCGCCGCTTGTCTGCTTTTCATGGACTCCATCGTTCATAGATTATTTTGCTCCCCAGGTAGCATAATTCGTTAATCTCATCTAACTCGTGCTCACCAATCTTCATGTTAAGTTGTCATTTTTGCTAACTCTCATCACTTTCGTCTTTTCTCGATTTACTCTCAATATTGCTATGTACTCATTAGGTGGTTAGTGGTTCCAATCGAGAGATCCCGTTATTATTCTTCACATTCCCTGATCCTTCTCCAGTCTTGTTTCCATTATCAACCATCCCTCCGATACCTTATGTTTCGTAAGTCCACTCTGATCGTTATCTAACATTTCAATGAATTACAAACATCAGCTGTGTATGGGATATTGATAGAAACCAACGGCGAGAGTTTGAAGTGTGTGCCCGACCGAAATTCGTACACAGAACCTCCTGCCTACTCGGCAGGCGCTCTAGCCCCTAAGCCATCAAGGACACAGGAATTAGCGCGGCTGCGCGAGCTTATTCCAAGCACGTCCCGCAGCAGACTCGCAATCTCAACTTACATCACACACTTCAAAAGTAGTACTCCCTGCCAATTAATCACAACGCGCCTATTCCCGCATGAGTTCGGGAGTGTGTGTGCATCCGCACAGAAATTATCCTTCGCTAATGATCCCCGTAATTACATGTGTATGGTGTCGTTTCCGAAAGAAAAGACACCATACACATAATGATATCTAACAGACTCACTGTTTTCTTTTCCATTCTTCTGTACAATTATTCGTGTTAGTAATGGGGAGGCATGGGCTCTTAAGCTCATTGTGACATAATTGTCGCACTTGTCGGCTCTTACTGTCTTCGGGAATTGTGTGGCTGATGCATTCCGAAAGTCTGACGGTATATTGCCACTGTCATACTTTTCACATAAAAACTTGAATAGTAGTTTTGTTGTCACTTCCTCCAATGACTTTAGAAACGCCAATGAAATGTTATCAATCGGTTCTACCTTATTTGATGCTCTGTCGAACAAAGCTTTTACATTCTGATTCTAATGCTGGATCCCCCGTCTCTTCCCTGTCGATTCCCGTTTCTTCTTCTATCATGCCGCCAGACAAGTCCTCCCACTCGTACAGGCCTTGAATGTATTCTTTCCACCTGTTCGCTCCCCTTTTAGCAGTGGAATACCCGTTGCACACTTAATTTCACAGAAGGTTCTTTTGACTTTTCGACACGCTGAGTCAGTCCTTCCGACAATCATTTCTTTTTCGATTTCTTCGTATTTTTCATGTAGCCATTCCGCCTTATCTTCCCTATACTTCCCATTTATTTCATTAAGAACTGTCTTGTATTTCTGTATTTCTGAATTTCCCTGCACGTTTTTGTACTAACTTCCATCGTCCATCAATTGAAGTTTTTCTCCTGTTCTCGTTGTTACTTTCCTTCCTGGCACCTACCTTCTTAAAGCCATATTTTGTGACTGCCATTTTTACAGATGTCCATACCTCTTCAATTGGACTGCCTTCTTAACTATTCATTGTTGTTATATTTATGGTCTTAGAGAACTTCAAGTGTATCTCTTCATTCCTTAGTAGTCTACTTCCGTATCACCCTTCTTTGTGCATTCCTTATTCCTGACTGGTCTCTTAAACTTTAACCTGCTCTTCAGCACTGAATTGTGATTTGAGCTTTTATTTGTGCATGGGTATGCCTTAAAATCAAATTTCTGATTTAGCAGTCTCTGCTTGGCCACGATATAATCTAGTTGTAATCGTCCCATGCTTTCCTGTCTTTTCCAAGCATAACTCCTCCGCTTATGTTCGCTATCACTAGCTGATATTTATTGGAGAGCTCAATTAGTCTTTCTCCTCTCCTCTTCCAAGCCCATTTTCTCCCGAGACACTTTTTTCAACTTCCTCGCCTACAAACGAATACTAGTTCCCCATGATTATTAGATTTTGATCTCCCTTTACTTACTGAATTATCCGTTTAATTTCCTCATATACTTTCTCTGTCTCTTGACACTATGCTTGCAACGTCGCCATGTAAGCCTGAACTATTGTTATCGGTGTTGGTTTGCTGTCAATTATGATGAGAACAACCCTATCACTGAAGATGTTCATAGTTATTCACTCTCCGCCCAACCTTCCTATTCATAACGATCCCTACTCCCATTACATCATTTCCAGGTGCTGTTGAAATTACCCTATTCTCATCTGACCAGATATCCTTGTCTTCTTTCCATTTAACTGCACTGACTTGACTATAGCTAAATGGAGTCTTTGCATTTCCCTTTTCAGATTTTATTACATCCCTACCCCGTTTAAACTTCGGACATTCCACGCCCAACTCGTAGGACGTTATCCTTTTGTTGTTTATTCAATCTTTTTCTCATAGTTACCTCCCCGTTGGCAACCTCCTCGCGCAGATCCGAATGGGAAATTATCCCAGAATTTTTTGCCAGTGGAGAGGCGATGCTGAAGCCCGGAACCGATCACGTTTACCGATTATTTGTCAAAGATGCTACGCATAGATCACGGGATCATAAGAGGTTGAGTTTAATGTAATCTGCCACCTCCTGAAATGTTCAATACTGCCTCCTTTTCTACAACTTCATTGAGATATTGTGGTTAAATAAGGACCATCATAGTTTGCTAAGACCACATTCAGTTTTACTTTTACATAGCAACTACAGTAGACTTTGAAGAAAACCTTCTTCCTTTATTCTTGGTGAGATCATCTCAATTTATTCTAAGGACCCAAATATGTGTCTATAAGAGAAAACACAATTTTCTGCTCTCCAGGAATTTGGACGTACAAAAAATTTACAGAGCAACCGGTAATCATAGAATTACGAATTCAGCAACCAAGACTGTATACCCACACAACATTTCAAACTGAGGAGACAAGTACCATCTTGGTTCAGTCCTAACTGTTACGGGTCTGTAATGGAAACTTTTTTGCCTTTCGGGTGCTGACAATAGTTGAGTTTTAGCCATACATTCGAAATAATTTAACTTTCAGGCTGCACTTTAGTAAACTTTAACGGCGGTACACAACTTAAATAAGCATAAGACATGAAAACACAGCCATAAATCCGTTATCACGATCAGACGTGTTCTGTAAGTAAATGAAGTTTTGTAGGCCTGATCAAAACACAATAAGGATTTCTAAAATTTAGTTTGTGTACATGTATTTCAAGGAGAGAAAATCAGAGACAGTTTTGGTGATTATTTCTGATAGCCAACAGGAGTTTCTCAAGTGTTCTGATTTGTGAGCAATTTAGTTTCCTTTTAATTTTCTGGGTTTATTTAACTTCCGTGAACATTTTATAGATTTATTAGTAGAGTACCTGGCGTTGCCTGGATATGTATTTATTTTTATCTTCAATTGTTTCATCTCATCCACTCCATATTTCTGTCCATATCCTCCACCCTCCACTCTCTGTCCATTTCATCCTAAGCCACTGTCTGTCCATCTGGTCCTCTCTTTCTCTGGCCGTTTGTTCCTTCTCCTTCTGTCCATCTCCTTCTTGCCCTCTAATTCCATCTCTTCCTCCCCCTAATTCCGTGTCTTTCTACTCCCTCTAATTCCATATCTTCCTCCCTCCGTCTCTTATCCATCTTCTCCTCAACCCACTCTCTATCCTCCTTCTCCTCTCCCTCTGTCCATCTCGTCTGCCCTTCTCTCTCGGTCTATCTCTTCCTCCACCTTCTCTCTGTTCGTCTTCTCATCAACTCCCTATCTGTCTTCCTTTCCCTCTCCCTCTGTCCTTTCACCTGACCTCCCCTCTCTGTCTCTTCCCCCTCCTTCTCTCTGTCCATCTCATCTTTCCTTTCGCTGGCCATCTGCTGCTCTCTTCTCTCCATTTTCTTCTGTCCATTTCTTCAACCGTCTTTCTCTCTATCAATCTCCACCTCCTCCTTCTATCTACGTCCATCTTCATATTTGCCCTCTGTGCACGTCCATTTCCTCCTGCCCCCTTTCCTCTCCATGTTATCTCCTTCTCCCTAATAGGAGTGTAATGGTTCTCACCTGCGTAGTATTTCTTTACAGATGGTGTGCGAAATGTGGTTGAAATGGTTTCAGCGGCAAAATGGTTCCAGTGGCTTAGGAAGAGCTTTCCACCAGTGGCTTAGCCTGCATACGCTGATATCAAACGAATTTCGTATATACTTAACACACTTCACGTATATTTTTACACACATCTTCCCCTGTATGTCTAGAATTTCGTCAAGCATTTGCATTTTCATGCAGCTCAATGTTTGTGACATCCTATCTCCTATAAGTCACATAATGACATAATTTTGCAGATATTTACACGAATCTCAGTATTTGACACTGTATGACCCTATATATTTGTAGTACACTTAAATTTTTCTGTAGGTACATTCAGTTCACTGTGTAGATACTTTTCGCGAAATGCGTCGCTAATAGAGTCAGTGACAAAAAATAATAAACTTCAGCTTCATGCATGATAGAGTTGCTTTCCACGCGTTTCATCATGTAATGTCTATTCACCAAAACGTACAATAGAAAAAGCAGAGTAATGCATCAATCCTCACACGAAACGAGCACACTTTTTCCAGGGTATATTAAGTCTGTTTTGACACTGTGCAGAACAATGCGTAACAAATGCAGAATTCTTTTGTTACAAGTATCGATCGTGACATTTTACACGCTCAAGGATCCCAGAAGTTCGGCGTAGTACATTCCGGTAGGCGACGCTTCTAACAACCAGGTCCATGGCAGTGCTGAGAAGACTTGTAAACAGGGCTCTTCAGTGCCCTCCGAAGAAGTACCTTGGTATACGCATGAGAACTGCGCTGGCCATGGAGGAGGACCATCCTGGTGAATTAATTATTGCCCAAACTATGCTTGAATATAGTTCCAAGCGTCGAGTACAAAGTATACCAGTGTCTTATCATCTCGGAACGACATAAACTGACGTATTCTCAACGGCATGTCTTCTAGGAAATTTGGGAGGAAATGATGAAAGCTTCTCGGGATCCCATCTGGATGACTGTTTTGAAATTTCGTTAGGTTTCGATAAGTTTCATTTCCACCGTCAACCGGCGACGGTGGGGAGAATGACACTCACCGAACTTTCACGGAATTTCAGCTAGCTCACAGTGATGAAAGACCGGGAAGACACAGCCAACAGTATTTTTTTTCTTTTCTTTTCTTTTTTTTTTTGCGCCGTCGGTGTTCTGGCTGGATTGATGCGGCGCGGCCACGAATTTCTCTCCTGTGCCAAACTCTTCATTTCAGAGTTGCACTTGCAACTTACGTCCTCAGTTATCTGCTGAACGCATTCGAATCTCTGTCTTCCTCTACAGTTTTTGCTCTCTACAGCCCCCTGTTGTACCGAAATGTCTTAACAGATGCCCTATCATCCTGTCCCTTCTCCTCGTCAGTGTTTTCCACATATTCATTTCCTTTCCGAATCTGCGCAAAACCTTCTCATTCCTTACCTTATCAGCCCACGTAACTTTCAACATTCGTGTGTAGCATGACATGTCAAATGCTTTGATTCTCTTCTATTCCGGTTTTCCCGTAGTCCATGTTCCATTACCTTACAATACTGTGTTCCAAAAGTACTTTTTCATAAATGTCTTCCTTAAATTAAGGCCTATGATTGATACTAGTAGACGTTTCCCGACCAGGAATGCCCTTTTTGCCAGTGCTAGTCTGCTTATGATATCCTCCTTGCTCCGTCTGTCATAGGTTGCTTTGCTGCCTAGGAAGTACAATTCCTTAACTTCATCTGCTGTGTCAACATCAATCCTGATGTTAAGTTTCTCACTGTTCTCATTTCTCCTACTTCTCATTAGTTTCATCTTTCTTCGATTTACTTTCAATCAGTATTCTGTACTCATTAGACTGTTCATTTCATTCAGCAGATCACATAATGTTTCTTCACATTCACTCAGGATAGGAACATAAGGGAACAATTGACAGGAATGGGGGAAAGAAATACAGTAGAAGAAGAATGGGTAGCTTTGAGGGATGAAGTAGTGAAGGCAGCAGAGGATCAAGTAGGTAAAAAGACGAGAGCTAGTAGAAATCCTTGGGTAACAGAAGAAATATTGAATTTAATTGATGAAAGGAGAAAATATAAAAATGCAGTACATGAAGCAGGCAAAAAGGAATACAAACGTCTCAAAAATGAGATCGAAAGGAAGTGCAAAATGGCTAAGCAGGGATGGCTAGAGGACAAATGTAAGGATGTAGAGGCTTGTCTCACTAGGGGTAAGATAGATACTGCCTACAGGAAAATTAAAGAAACCTTTGGAGAGAAGAGAACCACTTGTATGAATATCAAGAGCTCAGATGGCAACCCAGTTCTAAGGAAAGAAGGGAAGGCAGAAACGTGGAAGGAGTATATAGAGGGTCTATACAAGGGCGATGTACTTGAGGACAATATTATGGAAATAGAAGAGGATGTAGATGAAGATAAAATGGGAGATACGATACTGCGTGAAGAGTTTGACAGAGCACTGAAAGGCCTGAGTCGAAACAAGGCCCCCGGAATAGACAACATTCCATTGGAACTACTGACGGCCTTGGGAGAGCCAGTCCTGACAAAACTCTACCATCTGGTGAGCAAGATGTATGAAACAGGCGAAATACCCTCAGACTTCAAGAAGAATATAATAATTCCAATCCCAAAGAAAGCAGGTGTTGACAGATGTGAGAATTACCGAACAATCAGTTTAATAAGCCACAGCTGCAAAATACTAACACGAATTCTTTACAGACGAATGGAAAAACTAGTAGAAGCCGACCTCGGGGAAGATCAGTTTGGATTCCGTAGAAATACTGGAACACGTGAGGCAATACTGACCTTACGACTTATCTTAGAAGAAAGATTAAGGAAAGGCAAACCTACGTTTCTAGCATTTGTAGACTTAGAGAAAGCTTTTGACAATGTTGACTGGAATACTCTCTTTCAAATTCTAAAGGTGGCAGGGGTAAGATACAGGGAGCGAAAGGCTATTTACAATTTGTACAGAAACCAGATGGCAGATATAAGAGTCGAGGGACATGAAAGGGAAGCAGTGGTTGGGAAGGGAAGAAGACAGGGTTGTAGCCTCTGCCCGAGGTTATTCAATCTGTATATTGAGCAAGCAGTAAAGGAAACAAAAGAAAAATTCGGAGTAGGTATTAAAATCCATGGAGAAGAAATAAAAACTTTGAGGTTCGCCGATGACATTGTAATTCTGTCAGAGACAGCAAAGGACTTGGGAGAGCAGTTGAACGGAATGGATGGTGTCTTGAAGGGAGGATATAAGATGAACATCAACAAAAGCAAAACGAGGATAATGGAATGTAGTCGAATTAAGTCGGGTGATGTTGAGGGTGTTAGATTAGGAAATGAGACAGTTAAAGTAGTAAAGGAGTTTAGCTATTTGGGGAGCAAAATAACTGATGATGGTCGAAGTAGAGAGGATATAAAATGTAGACTGGCAATGGCAAGGAAAGCGTTTCTGAAGAAGAGAAATTTGTTAACATCGAGTTTAGATTTAAGTGTCAGGAAGTCATTTCTGTAAGTATTTGTATGGAGTGTAGCCATGTATGGAAGTGAAACATGGACGGTAAATAGTTTGGACAAGAAGAGAATAGAAGCTTTCGAAATGTGGTGCTACAGAAGAATGCTGAAGATTAGATGGGTAGATCACATAACTAATGAAGAGGTACTGAATAGGATTGGGGAGAAGAGGAGTTTGTGGCACAACTTGACCAGAAGAAGGGATCGGTTGGTAGGACATGTTCTGAGGCATCAAGGGATCACCAATTTAGTATTGGAGGGCAGCGTGGAGGGTAAAAATCGTAGGGGGAGACCAAGAGATGAATACACTAAGCAGATTCAGAAGGATGTAGGTTGCAGTAGGTACTGGGAGATGAAGAAGCTTGCACATGATAGAATAGCATGGAGAGCTGTATCAAACCAGTCTCAGGACTGAAGACCACAACAACAACAACAGGTATGTCATCAGCGAATTTTATCATTGATATCCTTTCACCATGAATTTTAGTCTCGGATCTTTCATTAATTTCCGTCATTGCTTTTTCGATGTATAGATTGTACAGCAGTAGCCAAAGACTACACCCCTTTTAATCCGAGCACTTTGTTCTTTTCGTCCACTCTTATTATTCCCTGAAATTGGTTCAAATGGCTCTGAGCACTATGGGACTCAACATCTTAGGTCATAAGTCCCCTAGAACTTAGAACTACTTAAACCTAACTAACCTAAGGACATCACACACACCCATGCCCGAGGTGGGATACGAACCCGCGACCGTAGCAGTCCCGCGGCTCCGGACTGCAGCGCCAGAATCGCTAGACCACCGCGGCCGCCTTATTATTCCCTGTTGGTTCTTGTACATACTGTATATTATCCGTCACTCCCTAGAGCTTACCCCTATTTCTCTCAGAATATCGAACGTCTTGCATCATTTTACACTGTCGAATACTTTTTCCAGTTCGACAATTCCTATGAACGTGTCTTGATTGTTCTTTAGTCTTGCTTCAATTATCAACCCCGACAACTGAATTGCTTCCCTCGTGCCTTTTCCTTTCCTAAAGCCAAACTGATCATCATCTAACACACCTTTAGTTTTATTTTCCGTTCTTTTCTATATTATTGTTGTCAGCAAGGTGGATGCATAATCTGTTAAGCTGATTGTGCGATAACTGTCGCATTTGTTAGCTCTTGCTGTCTTCGTAATTGTGAAGACGGTATTTTTCCTGAAGTCAGATAGTATATCGCCAGATTCGCACATTCTTCACATCAATGTGAACAGTCGTCTTGTTGCCACTTCTTTTAGAAATGGTGAAGTAATGTTGTTTATCCCTTTTGCCTTATTTGATCTTAAGTCCTCAAAAGCTCTTTTATATTCTGATTCTAGTACTGCATCCCTCATCTCTTCTAAATCGACTCTTACGTCTTCTTCTATCACATCACACAAATCTTTCCCCTCATAAAGGCTTTTAATATGAGCACGTTCTGTACATGAATCCCTTTTGTCCGTCAGGAAGTATGCAAGATGCAATTACGTAATAATGACGATAGCATCCCACTCATTCACAGCAAAAATCTTGGACTGTTAAGATGTACACACTACTCCGTAAGAGTCTCCGATGTCACATACACGGCTGATCCTACTTGTAAACAAACACTGTCTGTAAACAACACGAAAGCAGGAAAAGTGTGTGTTGTTGTTCATTGCTGTTAGAATCAATCTCCACACGTTGTAGAAAGTCCGCTTGCTGTAATGGCCGGCCGCGGTGGTCTCGCGGTTCTAGGCGCGCAGTCTGGAACCGTGCGACTGCTACGGTCGCTGGTTCGGATCCTGCCTCGGGCATGGATGTGTGTGATGTCCTTAGGTTTGTTAGGTTTAAGTAGTTCTAAGTTCTAGGGGACTGATGACCACAGCAGTTGAGTCCCATAGTCCTCAGAGCCATTTGAACCATTTTGCTGTAATGATTGCACCTTCTGTGAATGATATAGGTGTAATTTTCGTTCATATAAGATACTCAGAACTGTTATTTGGATTGTGTTCAGAGCGTTTGCAACGCACTGTTGCTGGTGGTAGAAATGTGACGTATGACATCCTTCTCCAGATCGTGCATTGATTTGAATCGTACAGCCACTATCCTCTTTCAAACAAGGAAGTATCTAATATCACTTAGACAGTTATGGTCGAATGTAAAGATATTTTGATGTGGTTACCGTTGATGCGAGTATAGCTTAGAATAGCTTCATAATGTGTCTCTTTCGTTACATTCACTGAAACCCACCATGCCGACGATTTCGGGCAAATTTCGTGAGGAAAAACTGTCCGTACTGTTATGTAACCCTCTTAATCACAAGAGCCATTGTCTAAGAACAAACAGAATCGAGACAGAATCCAGCAATACTGAATGAAAGCTTGAGGCCAAAGAGTAAAGTGCTTATCATCGTTGGCAACACCAAATACGTCAAGTCAATGGAAAACTTTTTTTCCAAAGAAAACACAAAACGTTGTTGACTTGCGCACTGTATGCTGATGTGTTGAGTGCAGATATAAAATTAAATGGGAGTAAAAAATCAAACGAAATGCAACAATTCTGTAACAAACCGCCGGAGACGTGTCCCTTGTATTGGGTTTGTGCATAAGTCCGTAGTGTTTATCCGTAAGGTTAATAATCACACCAGATGTTCATAACAGGGACATTAGTCATCAATAATATATTCCAATTTACTATTTACAGCAGTCTCCAAACGCTTTTCGGTTCCCCAAATGTAGATACCACGTGGTTTTTAGGCGAAGAACACGTTGAGCCATGTTCGGAGCACATTTTCATCCGGAAATTAAGATCTTTGAAGATTCTTCGATAGAGAGCGGTAAAAATGAAAGCCTGAGGCCCAAGATGAGGTGAATATGGTGGGTGCGGTATGACTACATTACTCAATTCCTGTACAGTGTTATCTGTCCTCCCGGGTTCCCGGGTTCGATTCCCGTCGGGGTCAGGGATTTTCTCTGCCTCGTGATGACTGGGTGTTGTGTGATGTCCTTAGGTTAGTTAGGTTTAAGTAGTTCTAAGTTCTAGGGGCCTGATGACCATAGATGTTAAGTCCCATAGTGCTCAGAGCCATTTGAACCATTTTTTTGTTATCTGTCAATCTAGCAGAATGCGGTCGGTCGTTATCGTCGAATAGCATCATTTCACTCAGTTTTCTGCTCATTGTTCTTCAATTGCATCTTAAATATAGCTCATCTGTTGACAATAGATGTCAGCAGTGTTTGTTACACCTTGGGGAAATAATTCGTAGTACACCACGCCGTCGCTGTTCCACCAGATGCATAACATTGTCCTTCGTGGATGGCCACAGGTCTTCGTATAGGGAGTGGTTGCGTTGTTTGGGTTCAAACGTTCCTTTCTTTCTCTTATGTTCACGTAAAGAGGCCATTTCTCGTCACCAGTAACGATGTAAGATATGAATAGTAGGTGTTAAAGAGCCAGCTGACGGCGAGCAAGCAGACATGCACTTATGGCCAGTCGGTGATTTCCGTGTTTTGCCTCAGTGTATGCGGTACTCAAACAAGTATGTGAACCTCCCCCATTGCATGCAAATGTAGCACGATGGTCGAAACATGACAATTCATCATATATCGCTTTTTTCGAATACAGTGGTTCAAATGGCTCAAATGGCTCTGAGCACTATGGGACTTAACTGCTGAGGTCATTAGTCCCCTAGAACTTAGAACTGTTAAACCTATGTAACCTAAGGACATCACATACATCCATGCCCGAGGCAGGATTCGAACCTGCGACCGTAGCGGTCGCGCGGTTCCAGACTGAAGCGCCTAAAACCGCTCGGCCACACTGGCCGGCTCACTGATGTCAAAGAGATCCTCCTTGAAAGGAGAAATCCATTTTTGTACCGCTCTCTCTCTGTCTAATAACATTATCCCCACACACGGCACAGTCGTTTTTAGTCGCCTCCGCTGCTCTCGCTCCTCTAGTTAACTCATACAGAAGAATCTGTCAGAAATTTCCCATTTCTCCACTTGGGACCCCACTTTCCGGTGTCCACAGCTTCACTTACTATCACTAACTGACAATGAGCAAGCTCAAGTAGCAACAGTGAAGTACAAATAAAAACCGACGACCGATAAATAAACCCATAGCAACCCTAATACCATCATGCAAAACAAAAACGCAAAGAGCTTATTCACCAACCTAATATCAAGCTACTAAGAATATATCTCTGGACAACATCCGAAGTTTGGTAGGGAGTGAAGTTCGGTTACACCTTGCTTTATTCCTCAAACATACGCTTACGCAGTCACCATATGCAGCCCTAACTAAACCTAACTCACCACGAAATCTACCTGGAGATGCACTCACCGAGCCCGCTTTCAAAACAGACTCGAGACGAGCCATTTCCAAAAGCCTTCTTCAAAATGTTCAGATGGGTGTGATGTCCTACGGACTGAACTGCTGAGGTAAACTAAACTTACAAACAAATTAACTTAAACTAACTTACGCTATACATGCACACCTCCTAGACCTATCCAGATGGTTAGACAGTGGACTCGCATTGGAGAGGACGACGGTTCAATCCCGCGTCCGGCCATCCTGATTTGGGTTTTCCGTGATTTCCCTGAATCGCTCCAGGTAAATGCCGGGATGGTTCCTTTGAAAGGGCAAGGCCGACTTCCTTCCCCGTCCTTTCCTAACTCGATGAGACCGATGACCTCGCTGTCCGGTCTCCTTCCCCAAACAACCAGACAACCAACCAACCCATCCAGACCTCCATATGCCAATCTGTCTGCATTATCTAATGTCGCAATATTACTTGGGGCTTTCACAACAGGGAGAACGGGACTAAGTGTTAAGCGTATTATCGTCGTCTTTCCCGTCGAGGCTTCTAATAATTATTTCACAATGTCTGCTCCCTCCGACAAAACTGGTATATTGTTGAAGAACTACTGAGATACTCATTACATGATTTAATCTCGGATCATAGGACAAGGAGAACACTGTATTTCGTGCCTGCTGTGCATCGCTCCTTTATCCCCCAAGCGACACTAGCAGTCGCTTGAGGTGGAAAGCTAAGAGAAGTGCCACAGCTGTAAGATACCTGTACTGGACGTATCGCAATTAGTGGTGGGGCCTTGGGGCGCTTACCTTACAGGAGCACTTACAGGGGAGATCTGTATACAGTTCGTATCACAAATAGTAGCGGAAACTGCCACAGGTGAAGATGTACGCCAGAAGAGCGGGGCACCAAATGATAAGGCGCTTAGATGGAATAATGTTCTCGAATCGCTCCTGCTGATATGAAAAACTACTACGCACGACAGCCGACACCCCCATTTGCTATAGGTTTATGCATAAGTTGGCAACGGCCTTGCCGCAGTGGATACACCGGTTCCCGTGAGATCACCGAAGTTAAGCCCTGTCGGGCGTGGTCGGCATTTGGATGGGTGACCATCCAGGCCGCCATGCACTGTTGCCATTTTTCGGGGTGCACTCAGCCTCGTGATGCCAATTGAGGAGCTACTCGACCGAATAGTAGCGGCTTCGGTCAAGAATACCATCATAACGACAGGGAGAGCGGTGTGCTGACACCACGCCCCTCCTATCCGCATCCTGTTCTGAGAATGACACGGCGGTCGGATGGTCCCGGTAGGCCACTCGTGGCCTGAAGACGGAGTGCTATGCATAAGTTCGTAGCGTGTTTGTTTTTCATGTCGTGTTCCGGGTGTTATTGGTTGGATTATAGATTATCGTTTTTTATTTGTAATTCGCTGTTGCAGGATGTACTTAAATAATGTTATTTTGTCATTTGAAGACAGTGAATGAAACTGTGGGCGGTAGAAAATGGAGTGCCACGTGGAGGAATAGAAAGTTTCTGACATATTCTTCTGTTTGTGACCGAACGAGGAGGCGCCGGGGTTAGGACACACTGGACACGGATTCGCGAGCACGACGGTTCAGACCCGTGTCGGGGCATCCAGATTCAGGTTATCCGTGATTTCTCTAAATCTTTTCAGGCAAATGCCTGGATGGTTCCTTGACAGGGCACGGCCTATTTTATTCCCCATCCTTGACTAACCCGAGGTTCTGCTCCGTTTCTAATGACCTCGTCGTCTACAGGACGTTAAACCCTAATCTCCACTTCTTCATCTCCTCTGCCGTTTGAGTTCAGTAGACGAGTGAAAGCAGCGGAGGCAGCCAGAAATATTTGCGCCGTATACGGGGATCGTGCCACTGGACAGAGCAGGGCAAGGAATCGGTCTACTCGTTTCAAGGAGCAGCGTTTGGGCGTGAGCTGCTCTCCACGTTCCGAAAAACTTCCGCGATTAAATGAGGGTCGTTTAAACGCATTAATCTGCAATTATCCACGTCATTCGACATCGTGCGATATTTGTATGCAATGTGAAAGGTTCACAAGTCTGGTTTATGGGTACCGCTTGCTGTAAGCCAAAATAACGGAGATCTGCAGTTGTGTCTCTGCTTGCTCGTCATCAATTGGAACGTGAACAACACCGAAAATTCCTATCCTATATCGATACTAGTGGTAAGGAATGCTGTCTTTACGCCAGGGCTTAACAACTGGCCGGTTTTGAGCGCGAGTACTCGCGTCTGCTCAGGCACGTGCTTGCGAGCAGGTGCAAGGTCGTGGAGTAGTGAGGGAGGGGAGGGAGGGGAAATGCGCGCGCACGTTTGAATGTGATGTCGCGTTCTTAGCAGATTTAACTAGCCATCTGAGTGCTTTGAACATTTTACTACCAGGTAAAGATCGGCTAATTACTCATTTCATAGATCGAATACGAGCTTTTAAAATGAAATTGACACTTTGGTTGAGTCAGCTGGAAACAGGAAATCTAGCTCATTTTCCTAAGTTATCATCCATGCAAGATGTTCACAAAGACTGTGAACGTTATTAAAATAGTTTAGTTGCCCTTAAGGAAGAATTTGATCAACGCTTTCAAGATCCGACAGCACTAGACAGTGATTTTGATCTGTTCTCCTCTCCATATTCCTCGAATATTGAAGAGATTCGTCCTGAGCTGGAACTAGAAATTATTGACCTGAAGTGTGACAGAATACAGAGACAAATTTCAGAACAAGAAAAAAATTTGGAATTCTACAGACACTTCCCTCAGGATAGATTTCCTCGTTTGCACAAACTGGCGGCTACAATAATATCAATGTTCGGTTTCACGTATGTTTGTGAACAACTGTTCTCTGCAATGAAATGTAACAAGACGCGCCTGAGAAACGCATTGCCTGATCGAAATTTAAACTGCACGCTGCGCCTACAATGCACAATAACAATTACTCCGAACGCAGACGCAATTGTAAAGGGCAAAAAGTACAAGATAACCGAGAATCCCACACTTCAGTGACCCCTTTTATTGTGTAACAGTTCACAAATTAATACGAATGCAGAGGTATACACTAAGCTAATAAAATTATGTGGCATGTGTACATTCTCCTATATTTGTTTCATTTGTCGCAGTAATAATTCGTGAGTGATATCCCTGCAGGTGGCCGCGGATTTACATTGACTGGCGGCAGCTGTTGTGTGCCCCACGTGACTCTCCCCACTCTCCGCTCTGGTCCGGTAGTGGGGGTATCGTGCTCGCGCTGCTCCGTGCTCGCTCCTTGCTGCTCACAGCTTGCTCCGCGAGCACGTATGTTGTGAAGACCTGCTTTACGCTAACATAAGGGAAGTAAAGGAATGATTGAGCCCAAACAAAGCAGTGACTCTGCGTACAAAGACCTGCACTCACCCACAAATAATAATGTTACGCATCTGGGGGAAGAGCGATGCCGTGGTGTGCTACGAACTGCTTCCCAAAAGTGTAACCGTCACTGATGACATTTATTGTCAACAACTGTGATATCTTGAAGACACAGTTCAAGAACAATGACCAGAAGACTGTTTGAAGTGATGCTATTCGACGATAGCGAATCAGCCTGCTAGACTGACAAGAAAAAAAAAACCACTATACTGGAGTTGTGTTGTGTAGTCACACAGCACCCATCTTATTCATCTCATCTTGCGCCCTCACACTTTCACTTTTTCCGCTGTCTGTGGAAGACTCTTCAAGAAACTTCCTTTCCGGATGAAAATGGGCTTCGAACGTGGGTCGATAGTTCTCCGCCTCAAAACCACGTGATTTCCGTAGTTGCGGTATCGAAAAGTTACCCCAGTGTTGGCAGACTGTTGTAAATATTAAAGGACAATATACAGGGTGATTCAAAAAGAATACCACAACATTAAAAATGTGTATTTAATGAAAGAAACATAATATAACCTTCTGTTATACATCATTACAAAGAGTTTTTAAAAAGGTTTTTTTCACTCAAAAACAAGTTCAGAGATGTTCAATATGGCCCCCTCCAGACACTCGAGCAATATCAACCCGATACTCCAACTCGTTCCACACACTGTGCAGCATATCAGGCGTAACAATTTGGATAGCTGCTGTTATTTCTCGTTTCAAATCATCAATGGTGGCTGGGAGAGGTGGCCGAAACACCATATCCTTAACATACCCCCATAAGAAAAAATCGCAGGGGGTAAGATCAGGGCTTCTTAGAGGCCAGTGATGAAGTGCTCTGTCACGGGCTGCCTGGCGGCCGATCCATCGCCTCAGGTAGTTGACGTTCTGGTAGTTACGGACAGATAAGTGCCAATGTAGTGGCGCTCCATCCTGCTGAAATATGAATTGTTGTGCTTCTTGTTCGAGCTGAGGGAACAGCCAATTCTCTGACATCTCCAGATACTGTAGTCCAGTTACAGTAGCACCTTCGAAGAAAAAGGGACCAAAAACTTTATTGGCTGAAATGGCACAGAAAACGTTCACCTTAGGCGAGTCACGTTCATACTGAGTTGTTTCCCGCGGATTCTCAGTGCCCCATATACAGACATTGTGACGGTTGACTTTCCCGTTAGTGTGGAAAGTTGCTTCATCACTGAACACAATCTTTGAAACGAAAGATTCATCTGTTTCCATTTGAGCAAGAATAAAATCACAGAAATCGATTCTTTTAATCTTATCAGCTGCAGACAGTGCTTGAACCAATTTCAGACGATAAGGTTTCATAACTAACCTTTTTCGTAGGACTCTCCATTCAGTTGATTGTGGAATTTGCAGCTCTCTGCTAGCTCTGCGAGTCGATTTTCCTGGGCTGCGAACAAATGCTTGCTGGATGCGTGCTACATTTTCATCACTCGTTCTCGGCCGTCCAGAACTTTTCCCTTTGCACAAACACCCATTCTCTGTAAACTGTTTATACCAACGTTTAATACACCACCTATCAGGAGGTTTAACACCATACTTCGTTCGAAATGCACGCTGAACAACTGTCGTCGATTCACTTCTGCCGTACTCAATAATACAAAAAGCTTTCTTTTGAGCGGTCGCCATCTTAGCATCAACTGACGCTGACGCCTAGTCAACAGCGCCTCAAGCGAACAAATGTACAACTAAATGAAACTTTATAGCTCCCTTAATTCGCCGACAGATAGTGCTTAGCTCTGCCTTTTGTCGTTGCAGAGTTTTAAATTCCTAAAGTTGTGGTATTCTTTTTGAATCACCCTGTATTATCGATGACTAAACTGTCTGTTATGTGTATCTGTAGATTATAAAACTTGTAGAGAATCGCTACGAACGTATGCACAAACCGAACAAATACAAGTGAGTATTACATGTACAAAGCCGTGGTTCAGTTTTTAGAGGTCCTATCAGGTAATTTTGAAAATACGTATAAAATGTTTGCACTCTCGAAAACGGCTGCGTACTGCTTGAACAATTAGACAAGAAATTCGCCTATCTAGTTTTTAAAAAATTTCACAAGCCCATTCTCAATAAGAATTATACACCGGGAAAACGAAGCAACTGAACATTGTAACAATCAGCTAAAAATAGCAGATACTTTTTAAAACCTTTCTCTTAAGTCTGACATAAATAATTCTGTATGATGTTATCATATACAGTAGGGTTTACGACGTAATTGATGATACAGATGTAACAGTTGGAACACTCGTTTAAATAAATGAATTACATTTGTATATAGAGAGTCAACAACAGTTTATCGAGAGATAAAAAAAGAAATGACTCAAACAGACCTGAGTATTTCGTTACCAACTCTAGGGATAAGACTTGCCTGTATTAATTGATCGCAAATTTCGCTGTACCTGTTCAAATCCAAATGACGTCTGTAGAGAGGCTTCTGTTATGGTCATCAAAATCAGCAAAAGCGAGAAGGGAAACTTCTACTATTTTCTTGTGTCACTATCTCTGTCGTTTTGTGAGATGTCATCTCTTTTGATTTTACACACGAAACATTCTAAGTCATTGTGCACTGTTTCGAACTTACCTTGATAACCAGATCGTATTTTCGTCAGTGGAAATTTTTAATAGAATGTTAAATGAGGAAAGTTATGAACAGAAAAGTTTCAGATCTATCACAATGAATGTATGCTGTGCCTAATATACAACGAAATTTCCCATCCTCTACCAGTCTATGACAGGTATCGATAAAATTTGCGGTTATTATGAAGAGCGTATTCCCAGTTTTGTGTTAAAACGTTGATGTCTGTTTACATCTCGTATGGCAGTCCTAGGTCACATTCTTAGTTTTATAGGAAATTCAGCTGCTATTTATGGGAATTCGGCAACCCACAGCGTCTTCAAGTACTACGAACAAATTTTCATATTCTCTCGCTTGCTACGTGAAAACTGTTACGCCTACAGAAAAAAATTAATACACTCCTGGAAATGGAAAAAAGAACACATTGACACCGGTGTGTCAGACCCACCATACTTGCTCCGGACACTGCGAGAGGGCTGTACAAGCAATGATCACACGCACGGCACAGCGGACACACCAGGAACCGCGGTGTTGGCCGTCGAATGGCGCTAGCTGCGCAGCATTTGTGCACCGCCGCCGTCAGTGTCAGCCAGTTTGCCGTGGCATACGGAGCTCCATCGCAGTCTTTCACACTGGTAGCATGCCGCGACAGCGTGGACGTGAACCGTATGTGCAGTTGACGGACTTTGAGCGAGGGCGTATAGTGGGCATGCGGGAGGCCGGGTGGACGTACCGCCGAATTGCTCAACACGTGGGGCGTGAGGTCTCCACAGTACATCGATGTTGTCGCCAGTGGTCGGCGGAAGGTGCACGTGCCCGTCGACCTGGGACCGGACCGCAGCGACGCACGGATGCACGCCAAGACCGTAGGATCCTACGCAGTGCCGTAGGGGACCGCACCGCCACTTCCCAGCAAATTAGGGACACTGTTGCTCCTGGGGTATCGGCGAGGACCATTCGCAACCGTCTCCATGAAGCTGGGCTACGGTCCCGCACACCGTTAGGCCGTCTTCCGCTCACGCCCCAACATCGTGCAGCCCGCCTCCAGTGTGTCGCGACAGGCGTGAATGGAGGGACGAATGGAGACGTGTCGTCTTCAGCGATGAGAGTCGCTTCTGCCTTGGTGCCAATGATGGTCGTATGCGTGTTTGGCGCCGTGCAGGTGAGCGCCACAGTCATAACTGCATACGACCGAGGCACACAGGGCCAACACCCGGCATCATGGTGTGGGGAGCGATCTCCTACACTGGCCGTACACCACTAGTGATCGTCGAGGGGACACTGAATAGTGCACGGTACATCCAAACCGTCATCGAACCCATCGTTCTACCATTCCTAGACCGGCAAGTGAACTTGCTGTTCCAACAGGACAATGCACGTCCGCATGTATCCCGTGCCACCCAACGTGCTCTAGAAGGTGTAAGTCAACTACCCTGGCCAGCAAGATCTCCGGATCTGTCCCCCATTGAGCATGTTTGGGACTGGATGAAGCGTCGTCTCACGCGGTCTGCACGTCCAGCACGAACGCTGGTCGAACTGAGGCGCCAGGTGGAAATGGCATGGCAAGCCGTTCCACAGGACTACATCCAGCATCTCTACGATCGTCTCCATGGGAGAATAGCAGCCTGCATTGCTGCGAAAGGTGGATATACACTGTACTAGTGCCGACATTGTGCATGCTCTGTTGCCTGTGTCTATGTGCCTGTGGTTCTGTCAGTGTGATCATGTGATGTATCTGACCCCAGGAATGTGTCAATAAAGTTTCCCCTTCCTGGGACAATGAATTCACGGTGTTCTTATTTCAATTTCCAGGAGTGTAGCACATTTCAGAACGAAATTTAATGCCATTAAATTTTGAACTAGAAAACGTTTTTACTAGAGGCCGTAGTTTTCGAATTATTCAAGAGAATCATAGAAAAGTAATCTGCAAACGAGTTTTTCTGTAATAACTTAAAAACTGTGGCCTCAAGCGACGTTGTATTCCACTACAAAATTTAACTACATCACATTTCGTACAAAAATGTACCGTTTATTTTCTCTGTACGCATGTTAGTTCGTGCGTGGCGAGTTAGAGAATATGAAAACGTTGCACATTTCACTTGAAGGCGTTGTGGGTTGCATAAAATCCATAGATAGGGGCATTTGAATCACTCTGTGTGTTAACTGTGTACCAATAGGAGGCTTCAAAACTGATTAACTTCAGCGGCTATGCAGATTTGGACTCAGTTTTTAAGGGCCACTGTTATTTAATTCGAAGCGACACATTCATCGTTGCCCATCACCACCAAAAGCATCTTATGGACATGCTCCATTTTATCTACAACTTGCTCCCCAAATTACTTACTAGTGCAGCTCTTAGGAGCAGAATCTTCAACACATCAAAATTTATTCCACGCACGTTTGTCAGAGGCATAAGCAATTGATGCGATGGTCTAACCATTCGCTTACTTCATGCAGCTCCCAATATTAAGAGGTGATGATTCCACAGGGGTTGCGCGGTATTTGAAGAAAAGACATGTTTTATTCGCAAGTATTTTCAAATTTCGACTACGTTGTCATTATTAGGTGTCATGTACATACATGTAAATAGTTGATTAATCAAGAACTCTCAAATAAAGTAGAATATACAAGGCATGTCCAAACCCACTGTTTGGAACAATTGTCTATGGACCGTATTACGAAAGAGGTTTTCCCGCTGACAATTACAGTGAGACGTCAGAAGTTATTGGACAGCGATACTCACATATACAGATGGCGATATTATCGTGTACACAAGGTAAAAAACGCAGCGCGTTGTCGGAGGTGTCAGTTGAACTCAGATGATTAACGTGTAACATTTTTGTGGTGTGCGTACTGCAAGACCTCCCGTACAAACACCGTCAGATTATTTGACTTGTCGCTCTAATGAAGTAGGCGAGTGTCAACAATATGTCTCGTGGTCTTATTGTGGCGTGTTTATCTTCTGCCGTTAGGTCAGACGATGGAAATGCTATGTGCACGCTTAGAGTAGCAGATTGACGGTGACCATCATTAAACAGAAGTTGATTAATTTTCACACACATTTACTAAAACAATAAGCATAAACATTATGTAACTTGATTCTGGATGGTACTAACAATTGAAATTCTGAAGTTCCTTTGGTCTTGGTACGTTAATCTTATTCTCACATATCTCTGATACTTGACAAAGTGTCTATGCATTTATCTTCATGGCTATGTACAGGAATATGATAATCTTCTTAGGTGCAGACTGAAACTTGACTATAGACTGGTACAGACTAATGCAGACTGGTACATACTGTTGCAGACAAATGCAGATTGACTAATCGGAGGTCTGTACACTCGTTATAATACCTCGCGCGTTCAGGTATCACTGCGGGAGTGTGATCCGTGAAGAGAAAAGGTTCTACATTAGCAGCAATCTCATTGGCTTCGTTACATATTAATACGCGGATCGGCGGAGGCAGAATTTGGTCCGTCTCTAACGCAGCGCCATCTCGTAGTGTGGAGACGGACGAGCGCTGCGTCTGCGCTGTTGCGCTTAGCGGGGCGCGCTTTGGAGGGAAAGTTGTGTACGCCCTGACTACGCGGAACTATGTTCACAACAATTTTACGACGTGATTACGGCCCCTGAAGGGAGTAAAGATACTGAACGTTTTTCATTTCAGAAATCGTTAAGAATCCAATATTCTGTGATCCACACCGTCAAGAGAGTGCTCAGAATAACGCATTTCAGGCATTACTTCTTGCTGTGTCTAGACAAGACAGTCTAGACACAAGGGAGGTAGCCGAAAGGGCACGCGTCAACTCAAGCCGTCTTGCGTTAAGTCTGAAACAGGACACGTGATGAAAGCTAAAAAGAAAAGAACGGAGCTTCTCGTATACTTAACTTTAATTCTTTGTGGTACATTTCTCTTGATAATACAAGTGAGACTCTCTCCAGATATGGTTAATGGCGCCTTGCTAGGTCGTAGCCATGGACTTAGCTGAAGGCTATTCTAACTGTCTCTCGGCAAATGAGAGAAAGGCTTCGTACGTGTAGTCGCTAGCAATGTCGTCCGTACAACTGGGGCGAGTGCTAGTAAGTCTCTCGAGACCTGCCTGGTGGTGGCGCTCGGTCTGATCACTGACAGTGGCGACACGCGGGTCCGACATGTACTAATGGACCGCGGCCGATTTAAAGCTACCACCTAGCAAGTGTGGTGTCTGGCGGTGACACCACATTCCTCCCCCGCAAATCGGCGGACGGTCGTGTGATAAGGCTTCCGCCCGCCGTGGGGAGGACCCCATGTTGACGTATGCGATGAGATGGGGAGGCTAACAACAGGCAAGGCTGTGCCACCCGCACCCTGCCATTCGGTCCAAGGGGAGCTAGGTAACGCCTGAAAACCTAGTCCAGGGTGCACGTCAACATGCGGCGTATGCGCCCGTAATGAGACAGGAGGGGCCGAAGGGTCGACCTCCATGTGGTCGGGGCACCCGACGGGCGAAGACGACATCTGGTCCGGAGCGGGCAAGAGTTCCATGGCGGAGTGCAGCTGGTCACGGGAAGCGATCGGCGGCGCGTGACCCAGGGAGGCGCTGGGCGGCTGCAGCGAAGCGTCTACTGCGGGCGGCGCCGGCGGGAGAACAGGCGGCGGCGGCGGCGGCATGTCGCCATGAGGCAAAATGGAAGGCTGCGTCTGTAACACCTGGGGATGCGGCGAGCCAGTAGATGGGTCCCCAGGGCGCTGACCGGACGGCACCGTCGCTGAAAGCAGACGGGGAGCGGCAGAACCCGGGCGACGACAGAGGCGCAGCTGATTGAGATGCCGACGCACCTCACCAGAGGCCCCCAAAACCAAATACATCGCGCGGCCGAGGCAGCGAAGAATGCGCCCTGCGAGCCAACGCCGTGAACCGCTATAGTTGCGAGAGAATACAACGTCGCCAGGTGCAAAAGCAGGAGTCTGCCGCTGCACAGGAACCTGATGCGGCGGATGCAGCAAAGACATCAAGGTTCGATGAGGACGACCATGGAGCAACTCAGCCGGCGAGCGACCATCGCGGGGCTGAGAGCGATACGAGGACAAAAAGAGCAATAATGCGTCCTCCCGAGAATGCGACTCTTTCAACTTCAACATCTGTGACTTGAAATGCCAGACCAATCGTTCAGCGGCACCGTTTGACTGAGGCGAAAACGGCGCGGATGTCAGATGTTGAATACCATTTGCCTTGCAGAATGACTGAAATTCTGCGGACATGAATTGTGGGCCATTGTGGGAAACGATAGTCTGTGGAAGACCTTCAATGCAAAAAATAACAGACAACGCTTGGATGGTGGCAGCAGACGTCGTGGAAGACATCCGGACAACAAATGGAAAATTACTGAAGGAATCGACAACAACCAACCATCGAGCACTCCAGAATGGACCGGCAAAATCTATGTGCAAGCGTTGCCAAGGGGAAGTGGCTTTCGCCCATGCAAAGAATTTCCGCGGCGGTGCGGATTGTTGTTCGGCACACGCCATGCAAGAAGAGCACATATTCGTAATCGCAGCATCGAGTCCGAACCAAGTACAGTGCTGACGAGCAAATTGTTTCGTGCGCACTATACCCCAATGTCCTTGGTGAAGGAGCCGTAAGACAGAGGACTGTAACGAATGCGGCACCACTACTCTGGACTGATCATTATCAGAACGCAACAACAAAACACCACGTCGTACAAAAAGTCTCTCCTTGTGAGCAAAAAATCGACGAACCAACGGATCCTCGATCCGTGACTTCGACAAGGGCCATGGCGTAGCAACAAAACGCAAAACAGTCGCAAGGACAGGGTCAGCAGCTGCGGCTGTAGCTACACGACGAAAGGCAATCGGAAACGATTCGACCACGTCATCGGTTTCCGCATCAATGAACATGCAAGCAAGTTTGGAAGAATCGAATGCTTTATCCTCAGCAACAGGCAAACGGGACAACGCATCAGCGTTGCCGTGCGTAGCAGTGGACCGATACAAGATATCGTAGCGGTACTAAGAGAGAAAAATAGAGCAGCGAATGAATTTCTGCGCTGTACGTGGAGGTACAGGCTTGTGCGGATGAAAAAGCGATGTCAAAGGTTTGTGGTCTGTGATGATGGTAAAGTGACGACCATACAAGAAATCGTGAAACTTCGTAACACCAAACACGAGAGCCAAAGCTTCTTTCTCTATTTGTGAATAATTCCGTTGCGCTGACGAGAGCAATTTGGACGCAAAGGCAATAGGGTGATCATGCGAACCATCTTTGTGCGCAAGCACAGCACCGATCCCGAAATCCGACGCATCTACCATCAACAAAAGGGGTTTCTGGGGATCGAATGGCGTAAGGCAAGTATTTGAAAGCAACGCCGATTTCAACTGGCGAAAGGCGCGTTCGGATTCCGCGGTCCAGACGAACGGAACACCTTTACGGCGTAAGCGATGACGCGGAGCTGAAATGGAAGAGGCATTGCGCAGAAAGCGATGATAATAATTTATTTTACCCAGGACACTCTGTAGCTGCTTCACATTCTGTGGCGAAGGCAAGTCCTGTATGGCACGGAGGTGCTCTGGACTCGGATGTATGCCTTGGGCATTGATTACATGTCCCAGATACGGTAAGTCACGAGCAAAATACACACATTTGTCCTTCCTCAAGCGAAGACCATTGTTTCGCAAGACCTTCAATAACGTTCGGAGATTTCGTAAATGTTCTGCGGCCGTTTTTCCGCAGATCACAATATCGTCCAGATAGTTTGCAGCAGTAGAGACCGACGCACAAACAGTTTGTAAATATTGCTGAAACAATGCAGGGGCGGAAGCGCACCCGAATGGCAGTCTTTTGAATCGGTACAAACCAAGATGCGTGTTAACCACCAAGACGTGCTGGGATTCTTCATCCACCGATATTTGCAAGTACGCATCTGCTAGGTCCAACTTTAAAAAATACGTTCCCGGGCACAGTTTGTCAAAAAGATCTTCCGGGCGGGGCAAAGGAAAAGTAGCAGTCACAAGTTGTGGATTCACAGTTGCCTTAAAGTCCACGCAAAGTCTCAATTTTCCGGAAGGTTTTTTCAAAATAACTAAGGGTGAGGCCCAGAGAGAAGCCTGCACACGTTCAATGACACCTTGTGATTCCAAATCGTTTAATGTTCTGGCGACCTCATCACGCAATGCGTGGGGAACATTGCGCGCCCTGAAAAATTTCGGTTGCGCGTTCACTTTCAGTTCCAAATGTGCTTCATAGTTCTTAGCGCAACCAAGGCCCGGTGCAAAAATGTCTGCAAATTCGTCACATAGACTAGAAACACTGGCTGAAGGCACAGTCTGATAGGACCTGATTGACGATAGACAAGTTAAACAACTGAAATAAATCTAAACCAAACAAGTTCACTGCCAAAGAAGAACGAAGAACGTAAAAAGACACAAGTTTTGTTTGTCCCTTGTATGTTGCAAGAAGGCTGCACTGTCCTAACACAGGGATATTCTGTCCTGAATAACTCGTGAGCTGAACATTTGCGGCATGCAACAGAGGTGCGCCCAGTTGTTTGTACGTGGCGTGATTGAGTAGTGAAACTGCAGCTCCGGTATTGAGCTGGAATGGTATCACTTGTCCGGCAAAGTCCAAATCTACAAAAAGTTTATTGTCCTGCTGACGACAAGAGCGACTGTTTTGTGGAACGTGAACAGACACTGGTACAGAATCACGTGCGACTTTATGGGATGTCCGGCGACGTCGACGCACACTTTGTGTGGGACGAACACAGTCACTGTTGGAGATAGTGGCACTGGACGGGGTGGAATTAACTACATGAATGTCCATGGGCGAAGGTTCACGAGCCTGATTGTCCTTGGTTCTATTCCGGCGCGAAGCAAAGGGCCTGGAATGGTTGTGAGTGTCTGATCTGAGCTTTTTCTGGCAAACACTTTGAACATGTCCTTTCTTATTACAGAAACAGCAAATAGCTTGGCGTGACGGGCAATTCTCACGCGAATGTCTAGTTGCACACCGCGGGCATGATTTCACTGCATTTGCCTGCTTGCGCGGTACACGTGGCTGCGCGGACGTGCGCGAGGGCAGGTTAGCGTTCCGTGCAGCGGGCCCGGCGGGCCGGTTAATGTGACACACGGCTGGCGAAGTTGCAAATGATTCCTGAGCAAAGTCAAGTGTGTCTTGCCTATCCAATATGTCTATCACTTGTTGAAGGGAGGGATTAACTAGTTTCAAAATCTGTTCCCGTATGCGAACATCAGAAACGTTCTGTGCTATTGCATCACGCACCATAGTATCTGAATAAGGGAGTCCACAGTCACATTCAAATGCACAGTCCCTAGTAAGTCCTTGCAAAGTTGCAACCCACTCCCTATTAGTCTGACCGGCCGTACGTTTTGTACGAAAGAACGCATACCTTTTTGCAACGACATTTACTGTTTCCTAGAAATAGGCATCTAAAGCAGACAAAATTTCTTCGTATGACAGAGTTGGTACGTCGCGCCGGGGAAACAATTTCACTATCACACGGTAGGTGGACACACCTACAAACGAAAGCAAAAACGGCTGCCGCTCATTACCTTGAATTCTGTAGGCGGCGAGATGAAATCCAAATTGTCGGGACCATTCTGTCCAGCTTTCGTCGTCGGGACGAAAAGCACGGAACGGCGGTGCAACTGCGGGTTGTGGCAGCGGTAGCGATGAAGCGGAGGCGGCCGCATCGTTGTGCAGCGCACGTTGACCCTAGACGAGCTGTCCAAGGGCATCCAATAACGCCTGCGTCTGCTGATTCTGCAAGCGATAAAATTCGGACAGTACATCTGGAGAGTGTGGCGAAGCCATGACACAAGCAAATTAATACAATACGAACGCTAAAGTCCCTTTTGAGACTCGTCGCCACTTATGCTGTGTCTAGACAAGACAGTCTAGACACAAGGGAGGTAGCCGAAAGGGCACGCGTCAACTCAAGCCGTCTTGCGTTAAGTCTGAAACAGGATACGTGATGAAAGCTATAAAGAAAAGAACGGAGCTTCTCGTATACTTAACTTTAATTCTTTGTGGTACATTTCTCTTGATAATACAAGTGAGACTCTCTCCAGATATGGTTAATGGCGCCCTGCTAGGTCGTAGCCATGGACTTAGCTGAAGGCTATTCTAACTGTCTCTCGGCAAATGAGAGAAAGGCTTCGTACGTGTAGTCGCTAGCAATGTCGTCCGTACAACTGGGGCGAGTGCAACTAAGTCTCTCGAGACCTGCCGGGTGGTGGCGCTCGGTCTGATCACTGTCAGTGGCGACACGCGGGTCCGACATGTACTAATGGACCGCGGCCGATTTAAAGCTACCACCTAGCAAGTGTGGTGTCTGGCGGTGACACCACACTTCTCCTCACGGGAAACGCAGTGGCCGACGGCCTTCCCTTAACGACTGAGGGTTGCAATATTTGCGTACAGATGCCATTGCTAACAGACAAGCAACAAGCAACATTGCTTGAAACTGCCGCAGAAATCAATGTGGGACATACGGCGAACATATCTGTTGCGTCAGTGTGGTGAAATTTGGCGTTAATGGGCCATGGCAGGTGACGACGACGCGAGTGCCTTTGCTAACAGCACGATATCGCCTGCGGTGCCTCTGCTGCGCTCGTGACCGTATCGGTTGGACCCTAGACGACTTGAGAACCATGGTCTGGTCAGATGAGTCCAGATTTCGGGTGGTAAGAACTGTTGGTAGGCTCCTACGAATCCAACAAGGCAGTGTGCAGTGTGGCGGTGGCTTCATATTGGTGTGGGGTCTATCTACATGGAATGGACTGCGTTTTCTGGCTACTTGGAGACCATATGCAGCTATTCAGGGACGTCATGTTCCGAAACAACGATGGAATTTTTATGGATGACAGTGCACCATATCACTGGGCCAGAGTGGTTCGCGATCGGTTTGTAGAAAATTTTGGACAGTTCGAACGAATGCTTTGGCCACCCACACCACTCGACATGAATCCCCTCGAACAATTATGGGACATATTAGATAAGAAATTTCGTGTAGAGAATCCTGCATCCGCAATTCTTTCGTAATTATAGGCGGCTACAGATGCAGCGTGCCACAGTTTTTCTGCAGAGGACTTCCAACGACATTTGAGTCCACGTCATGTCGAGTTGCTGCACTACGCCGTGAAAAACGAGGTCCGACGCGAGGGTAGGAGGTACCCCATGACTTTTGTCACCTCGGTGTATCGCTAATAGGAATACCTCAAACAAATACGACTTATATTACCCATACTGATCATAACAGCACATTTCTCTGAAATATATATACACACACACATCAACACCTCGGTTCCGAGAGTTCTTCAGCCTATACAGAAAATTGGAATACATACTATCTACAAGTTCATCAAGGCTCTTTTAGGCCACGTTGTCCCACTCCTCAACGGCGATCCGGCGTAGATCCCTCAGAGAGGATGGTGCGTCACGTCATCCATAAACAGCCCTTTTCAATCTATCCCAGGTATGTTCGATAGGGTTGATATATCTGGAGAACAAGCTATCCATTCTAGTCGAGCGATGTCGTTTCCCGAAGGAAGTCATTCACAAGATGTGCACGATAGGGTGCGAATTGTCGTCCAAGAACAATGCCTCGCCAATATGTTGCAGATATGGTTGCACTGTCGATCGGAGGATGAATTCACATATCGTACAGCCGTTACGGCGCCTTCTATGACCACCAGCGGTGTACGTCGGTTCCACATAATGCCACCCCAAAACAGTAGAGAACCTCCACCTTGCTGCACTCTCTGAACAGTGTGTCTAAGGCGTTCAGCCTGACTAGGTTGCCTCCTTACACGTATCCGACGATTGTCTGGTAGAAGGCATATGGGACACTCATCGGTGAAGAGAACCTAATGTCAGTCCTGGGCAGTCGATTCTGCATGTTGTTGGGTCCATCTGTAGTGAGCTGCATGGTGTTGTGGTTTTAAAGATGGATCTCACCATGGACGTCGCGAGTGAAGGTGTGCGTCATGCAGCCTATTGCGCACAGTTTGAATCGTAACACGACGTTCTGTGGCTGCACGGAAAGCATTATTCAACATGGTGGCGTTGCTGTCAGGGTTCCTCCGAGCCATAATCCGTAGGTAGCGGTCATCCACTGCAGTAGTATCCCTTGGGAGGCCTGAGCGAGGAATGTCATCGACAATTCCTGTCTCTCTGTATCTCCTCCATGTCCGAACATCATCGCTTTGGTTCACTCCGAGACGCATGGATACTTCACTTGTTCATAGACCTTCCTGGCACAAAGTGACAATGCGGACGCGATCGAACGGGTGTGTTGACCGTCAAGTCATGGTTGAACTACAGACAACACGAGCTGTTTACCTCCTTCCTGGTGGAATGACTGGAACTGATCGGCTGTCGTACGCCCCTTCGTGTAGTAGGCACTGCTCATGCATGGTTGTTTACATATTTGGACGGGTTTAGTAACATCTCTCAACAGTCAAAGAGACTGTGTCTGTGATACAACATCCACAGACAACGTCTATCTTCAAAAGTTCTGGGAACCGGGGTTATGCAAAACTTTTTTTGATGTGTTTATCTACAAGGTGAAGTAAAATTCGCGCACTTGGGTTTCGCAGCGCGACTTCTCACATGCCAGCTATAAAAAAATATCCGTCAAAAAATCTCGTGCGGCTAGTACATACGGCAGAAATACGACGTTAACAAGTGGCAATCTGCAACACTGTAACCACATTTATGGTAACTGCCTCTGTGAGAATCTATTAGTTGTGCTGTACACTTGGTGTTGTGGATAGATTTTTGGGTTAGCGTGCAAGATGTCGTGGGTCAATCCCGTGTTAGGACGCATTTTATTTTTATTCGCTAATTTCGTTCTGCCGTTTCATACTGTATTTTACACCTTTTATTAGGTCACATTTATCCTAAATTTACAACATTTTGTAACGCTGAACATAACAAATATGTGATTAGACAAATAAGAAACAGACAGTTGAAACAAATGACTTGTAATAGGACAGAATAGGTACAAAAACAATGTCGATTTCGAGATGCTAAAGAATATAGCACAGTACAATAACTCAACATATACTTCTCATTTATACTTAGATGTCACACATTAGCAACCAGTGACAATAATAATGTCCATATTAATGACCGCAGGACTTTCATAACAGAATACATTGTCCTCAGAGCAACATATCCTCAAAGCGACCTCCTTACACGTCCAGACTTGCGCAACTTGCCGGATTATACAGCTCTGGACCTTTCGCATCAATGCTGCGTCCACACTAACAAGAGCAGCATGAACACGCGCTGTCAATGCTTCCATATTCGTCGGCGGAGTAGAGTCCACGTGCTCTTTCAGGTGTCCCCACAGGAAGAAATCCAGGGAATGTAGGTCAGGTGAACGCGGTGGCCATACAGCAGGACCTCAACGTCCGAGCCATTTCCCTGGAAATGTTCTGTCCAAATATTGTCGCACATTAATTCGAGAGTGTGGAACTCTACCCACAGGACCAGTTGTACAGCACGACTAATAGGTGCTGACAGAGGTAGTTATCATACATATGGTTACAGCATTGCCGTATTGTCGTTCTTTAAAGCCCTTTTTCTGCCGGATGTACTAGCCGGACGAAATTTTGTGACCGACATTTTTTTACTTTTGTCATGTGAGGAGTCGCGCTGCGAAGACAGAGTGCAAGCGTTTCGCTTCACCCTATATATATAATTATCATATTGTCGATATTCTGCAGTTGTTTCTAAAATATTTTTATAATATGAATAGTATTGCTGTTGTGGAAAATTATATATGTATCCGGTGATATTGAATGTTGTATTTTTTTGCTTGTGTTTATATCTCTTTCATTACATAATTCTTCGTTAGTAATATATCTGAGTACTGTCAACTTTCTGTGACCAACCTCATGGTGAAATCTTTTTAACGACTCAACTTTATCCGTGATAGGAAAAGTGTTTGAACTTTCCACTAACACCCAAGCATCTTCCAGTGGCTTATTTCATTTCTATAGAACATTCTGTTTTTAAGCTAACTCTAGACGCTGTCGGTGAGGATATGAGAGAAGCATCTCGACTGTTGACTGGGGCACGTAAGCCCAAGAGTAACAACAGCTGAGATGACTGCTTTTCTTTCACAAGTGGTGACTATGACCATCTTAGCCGTGGACAAGAGCAATGCTACGGTTGAGTGCGAAATACGCGGAATTGCTATCTGTTCCTGGGCATCGCAGCGTCGGTGCTGACCCTACAGAAAGAGCTAAGAGAAAGACTAACAAAACATCACTGCAAGAGACTATCAAGAGTCTTTTATTGTGCGGCTCCTCCCAGATCCACAAGATAGGTGTTCCGTTAGTGTCAACTGTAAGTAACATAGGTGTTTGAACCCACCACCTATGAAAACTCCTTCCTGCTCTGCTGAGCACAGTAGTAGAGTGGTGTGAACATCACGTTAGGGACATGGCAGATTTAGTACCGTCGTTTGGAGGAACTGAGTTTCTATGACTGATAATGTCGTAAGCTTTGAAGTGTTCCCCTGTCTGATTCGTTATGGTTCATTGTGGTTGAGGCTGACTTCACTTAATTTTAATTCAATGACAAATTCTTAAAAAAAAAAAAACCGGAGCTGTTATGAGGACCATTTGTCACCTGTTATTGGCAGTCACTTTGAGGAAGAGTTCGAACACATGCCTTGAAGTCGGTTGCCTGTTAACCTGCATGCTTCTTTTTAGGAATGTAGATCACTTTTGTATGGCCAAACGGATGTGAGAATTTACATAAATTTTTAAAATATCTAAATCCAATGAACCACAATAATGAAATCACAGTGGAGTTGGAAAACGATGACTACCTTCCCTTCCTTGATACGTTGTGTGATGTCTTCTCAAGAACGAGGTCCCATGGGAAATTTGGTGACACGCGAAGGGAATAAAAACACGCGCAGTCGCTACCAGACGCAACAAAGAATAAGAGCCGTCTTCATAGAGAAGCCCTCAGTAGTTTAATAAGCCTCCACTGGAGAATACTTGTTTACGTGCGAGAGGTGTGCCTCCAAGTTCAATCTGCAGTTACCGCGGAAGGCTGCAGCTTTGTCTGTCTACAGTGCAACAGACAAAATATTGTAGTAAATTGCACTTTAAGAAAAGGTAATATTATCTAGGACTGTATAAAGTGACTGTAACAAACGGGACTAAACGTCGTTCCTGTGGACATTGTAATCTTTAAAGGTTAAATATTTCCTTTTCTTGAAGTTATAATAAAGGGAGATAATATTTTTTGTGTGCTCTAGTATCCAATCAGCCTCCTCCAGAAGAAAATCTGAGAACCTACCACCATTTCGTCCGGCATAACATATCGGTCAGGAGGAAGGTTAGTGATACGTTGGGCTATTCCGTTTACAGGAAACCAATTCGCCCTGGTTTCTGTATCCAGACTGATAGTTGTCACCATCTGGTCCGCCGGGATGGGGTACTTCGTACCTTGCTTCATAGGACCCACGTCATCTCAGACCCTGAAAGATTTTCTTGTCAGTTACCCAACTTCGAATTCACTTTTCGCCACAATGATTACGTGAAAGACAGATCTCACACACGTTGCGCAATAGATTTACCACGACTCAAGTGAGTAATGAAAATAACTAAATGTCACTAATATCTACGATCTTCTTGCCTTGGGAAGGTGGCATTTTCAACACAATCTACATCTACACGAACAGATCGCATTTCACACTTAACCACTCATACAATTACAGTCGGTGGTGACTTCAATCTAGCCTCGACATGCTGGAAAAATTATTCGTTTAAAGCCGGGGAAAGGCATAAAACGTCATTCGAACTTGTAATGAAGGCTTTCTCAGCAAAATTATTTTGAATCATTAGCTCATGAGCCCATTCGAAGCGTAAATGGTTACGAAAGGATATTTTACCTTTTAGAAACAAGTAATCCTAGACAAATAGGGACTGTAGTGACGAATACAAGGATTAGCGACACAGGGAAGTTGTTGCCAGGCCGAATACCGTAACACCCACAACCATCAAAAAGAACGCAAGGTACATCTATTTAAAAAATCTGATAAAGTGTTTTTAACGCCTTTTTAAGAGACAATCACCACTCCTTCCGATCTGATCACGTAAGCGTAGAAAAATTGTGGAATGATTTCAAAGAGATAGTATCGACGGCAATTGAGAGATATATACCACATAAATTAATACGTGATGGTACTGATCCCTCTTGGTACACAAAACAGGTCAGATCACTATTGCAGACGTTACGAAAAAAGCATGCCAAATTTAAAAGAACGCTAAATCCCCAAAATTGGCATAATTTTACAGAAGTTCGAAATATGGCGCGTACTTCAATGCGAGATACTTTTAATAATTTCCACAATGAAATTCTATCTCAGAATCTGGCAAAAAACCCAAAGAGATTCTGGTCATACATAAAGCACACCAGTGGCAAGACGCTATCAACACCTTCACTGAGCGATAACGACGGAGAAGTCACTGATGACAGTGCCACTAAAGCAGAGTTACTAAACGCGGTTTTCCCTCACTCATTCAGCAAAGAAGACAGAGTAAGTATTCCTCAATTCAAGTAGATACTCTCGATGTAGCAAAGCGGATCAAATCACTTAATAATGTATACCAGTCAGGTTCCCTTCAGAGTATGCGGGTGCAATAGCTCCATATTTAGCAATGTACAACCGCTCGCTCACAGAAAGTTCCGTAGCTTAAGACTGGAAAATTGCTCAAGTCACACCATTACCCAGAAAGGGAAATGGGAGTAATCAATTGAATTACAGACCATTATCACTGATGTCAATTTGCAGTATGGTTTTGGTACATTGTGAATTACCTCGAAGAAAACGATTTATTGACATATAGTCAGCACTAATTCCGAAAATATCGTTCCTGTGAAACACAACTATCTCTTTATACTCATGAGGTAATGTGTGCTATCGCCAGGGGATGTCAAATTGATTCTATATTTCAGGATTTCCAGAAGGCTTTCGACACCGTTCCTCACATGCGTCTTCTTACCAAAATCCGTGTCTATGGAATATTGCCTCAGTTGTGCGACTGCATACATGATTTCCTGTCAGAAAGGTCACAGTTCGTAGTAACAGACGGAAATTCATCGAGTAAAATAGAAGTAATATCCGGCGTTTCCTAAATAAAGTGTTATAGACCCTCTGTTGTTCCGAATGTATGTTAATAACATAGGAGACAATCGGAGTAGCCCTTTTAGATTAGTTGCAAATTATGCTGTCATTTACCGTCTCGTAAAGTTATCAGATGAATAAAACGAATTGCAAAATGATTTAGATAAGACATCTGTATGGCATGAGAAGTGCTAATCGACCCTAAATAAAGAAAAGTG
The DNA here is from genome assembly GCF_023898315.1 of Schistocerca nitens. NCBI lineage: Eukaryota > Metazoa > Arthropoda > Insecta > Orthoptera > Acrididae > Schistocerca > Schistocerca nitens. The sequence continues at coordinate 158,103,055 of NC_064618.1, read as the reverse complement.
TTAAGTTATTCACATCAGTACTAAAAGAATTCCGGTAAATTTCGATTACGCGATAAATCCCAAAAATCTGTAGGCTGTAGATTCAACAAAATACTTAGGGACTACATTTACAAATAACATAAATTGGAACGATCACATAGATAATTTTGTGGGTAGAGCAAACGAAAGACTGTGATTCATTGGCACAACATTTAGAAGGTGCAACCGGTTTTCTAAAGAGACTGCTTACACCACGCTTGTTCGCCCTATTCTGGAGTATTGATGTGCGTTGTGGGGCTGACAGAGGACACAAAAAGTTCAAGGAAGCATGGCTCGTTCGGTATTATCGTGAAATAGGGAAAATAGTGCCACAGACACAATGCGTGGAGTGGCAGTCATTAAAACAAAGGCGCTTTTCGTTGCGACGAGGTTTTCTCATGAAATTTCAATGACAAGTTTTCTCCTCCGATTGCGAAAACAGTTTGCTCCCACCTACATAGTGAGAAACGATCATCACGATAAAAAAAGGGAAATCAGGGCTCGCACAGAAAAATTTAAGTGCTCGTGTTTCTCGCGCGCCGCTCGAGAGTGGACCGGTACAGAGACGACTTGAAGGTGGTTGACTGTACCCTCTTTCTGATATTTTATTGTGAATCGCGTAGCTCGTGGTCTTGCGGTAGCGTTCTCGCTTCCCGCGCACGGGGTCCCGGGTTCAATTCTCGGAGGGGTCAGGGACTTTTCCTGCCTCAAGATGACTGGGTGTTGTGTCGTCTGCATCATCATAATTCATCCCCATTACGGTCGGAGGAAGGCAATGGCAAATCACGTCCACTAGGACCTTACCTAGTACGGCGGTGCGGGTCTCCCGCATCATCATCACGTAGATGTAGATGCAGGAGTACTTGTCAGAGGTCTCGGCCAACCATGCTCGGACTATTATTCTACCGTTCCTTTCTTTAACAGAGCATTATTTCGATGATCATCTTTCCCCACGTAGTTAGGCGTCTATCATGTATATGTTACTTTGCCATCTGTTTTGATCTCCCGACGACGTTACCACTCGGTAAAAGACAGCATCACGTCCTTGGGAACGATAGAAAGCCAATAACACGTCTTTGGATGATGCCACATAAATTTCTCGTATGGCGAACTTTAATCTTTCTGACAATAAATCACGAATCCATTCGCACAACTGCGATTATATTCCAGAGGCCTCTTGTGAGGAACGGTATCGAAAGTCTTCATGAAAATCCAATATTTGGAATGAATCTGCTATCCCCAGGCAATAGCACTCGTTCATCGCATTCTTCGGGAGCAGGGTGTGCAGTGTATTTTCCGACCGCCGTTTAAGGTTAAGGACCTTTTAATGACTCTAAAGGACGACAATGGTTTGTATCCGGTTAGCCGTGCGCTCTAACGCGCGGTTTCCCGGTCGGGAAGGAGCGCCTAGTCCCTGGTGCGAATCCGCCCGGTGGCTTTGAGTCGAGGTCCGGTGAACCGGCCAGTCGGTGGATGGTTTTTAGGCGGTTTTCCATCAGCCTCGGCGAATGCGGGCTGGTTCCCCTTATTCCGCCTCAGTTACACGGTGTCGGCGATTGCTGCGCAAACAAGTTGTCCGCGTACGCGTACACCACCATTGCTGAACTACGCAAGCATAGGGGTTACACTCGTCTGGTGTGAGACGTTCCCTGGAGGCTCCACCGTGGGCCGAACCGCCCAATAACTCTGGGTTCGGTGTGGGGCGGCGGAGGGGTGAAGTGGACTGCGGTAGCCGTCGTGGGGTTGTGGACCACTGCGGTTGTGAATGAAGCCTCTCCGTCGTTTCTAGGTCCCTGGTTAATATACAATACAAATACAATACAGTACAATGTTTTGTATACTGTGGGTATGAACAGTGACCCATGCAGTTGTGGCATGTCGTATGTTGCTGAGGCCATCAGAACTGTAGAGGACTTGGGTGTAACGCGTAAGCGTCATGCAGGCTTACCGCAGCTGAGGAAATCTGTTGTTGCCGAGCACTGTCTAGGTACAGTTCATTCTATGGAACATAACAGCATATATACGTATTCTGGCGTGCTCTTCCAGCTACCGAAACTGTAATTTATTAAATGACAGCTGAGTTTATATTAGTAAGTGACCATATAAATAGAGATGGATATTATTGTTTGGATTCTGTGTGCAATGTTACTCTCTCTCTCTCTCTCTCTGTTCAGAGAACAGAGGTACAGAGTTATTGCTCCTTGTTCGACTATTGGTAGTTAATATTCACCATCGATGAGTTGTGTTACTGGACGTCTTTGAGAGTATGGTGGTTCTAGTTATTTACACGCCGTATGAACGTTCTTAGTCGGCCCAGGCCGCCTGCGGGGGTTTTACATGCCCTTGCCCAGCGCTTTCTCATGACATGTTTGATTGAAAATGACACGGTGTTCACCTGTTGAAAAACTATCTGTTGACGAAGTCGTCACCCTGCAACATCCATGTAAGCACTATGAAGATTTTATGCGCCGAGAGAAACAAAAGTTTTCTTTCCCATAGTACCACACACTCTGAAATACTGCAAAAAATATAGTCAACATTTATCTAACCCACCTTTGTACACCTCGGGGTTCCAAACGCTAGAAATATGGCTATGAAGATGATGTTCTATTCGTTCTTGTTGTAGATGTGGACTGTGAGTTATACCACAGTTTCCATCAGCAAATTATTTGTTCTCGTGATTCTTCCATTTGCCATTAAACCACCTTCAGCGCATTTATTGGCAGCCTATTTCCACAACGATTTTCATGTGTTATTAAATCTATGACGGTTAGTGTACTTATTGGATGTCTACACTTGTCCTTATGTCAAAGAGAATCGCAATAAATGCAGTAACTGGTGTCCAGCGCAGTCCGTTGGTCACTGACAGATGGACGAGTTTTTAATCTTGTTTACCTCCGTCATCCACGTTATATGTCCACGGGTGATTGAGTTGGTGACGTATGCAAGTAGGTGGATGAGATATGGTTGCGCGGCTGACGAAAATATGATTGAGCTCGTCCGGAAATTACCGTAGAGAACTGCGTTCTTCATGTCATAAATGTGAGTTATCGCCTGCGCCATTTCGTAACGCACGGCTGTTAATCACTGGTGAATGATCAGCGCCTGTACAAGTGCCTCTTCGCTGGAGCGTATCGTTTCGTAATCAGTGGGTAGCAAATCGTAACTCAGGCGATTAATCTGGGAAGGTGTTGGGCAAGCCGTGGGTTGAAAGACTTCAAGCGAGCTTACATTCCTGGGGACCACAGATGATAATCAATTAAGAAAAAGATCAATGTACATGTCAGTGGGTTAAGAAGGAAGGTTAGAATAAAATTTTGGTTTTACTAGAGACAGACAGGAACGTTTGAATGAAGACTGATAGCAAATTTAGAAAATATATATAGAGTATCAATTGTCTGCAGCAGTCAGTTTGTCATTTATTCATTTCCTAATCAAACTATCTTTTAGGTCATAGAATTAGAGGTACAGTTCATGAACATTTTTGCTAAACGAAATCTGTGTGTCTCCTACACATTGCTGAAAAAAAAACTTAAGCTCCAGGAAGGGGAGAATGAAAATGGCAGATCTCCGTATTGTGGACAAAGCACATCGTCACCAAATCGCATCTACGTCTACCATCCGAAAACAAATAAACAATACATCTGCAACATTTAGTGTGATCCGACATCACTGGACAGAAAGTGTCAGCAGCGCGACTAGGGAGTTATTACTGTCCCATTTGTAGGCTGCCGTCCTTTTCTATTCTTTCATCGCATATTCCTCTATTAAACACCAAAGCCATCTCAATTTCTTTTCAGTCTACGTTCAAATCTGAATTAACTTCAGAGGCGATAAATTAATACCTTTTACATTCAAGGTCATTTAAAATTAAATAAATCATACATACATAAAGAATTTAATCTCTCAGAGACTGGAATTCATTAGGACCATAAACCATCAAACTAATCCCAAATTACATCTTACATACTAACCAACTTGCAATTACACTAAGAGGCAAGAATGTAGCAAAATTTAACTTTTCACTATCGACCATTTCTCCAAGTCCACAAAATTTGTAACTATCGTTATAAATCAGAATACCACTTCTGCATAGGTTTAGCCAACTCAAGTACATTTCTTCTCACACCAAAGAGTAACTTATGATACATGAAAATGAGGGGTTAAAACTCATATAAACTATAACTTCATCATCAATAAAAACAATTAATCAGTAACTTACTAGCTAAGCATTATCATTACTTCTAAATAAAGTAGTATCTGTGCAGTGCATAGTCTCTTATTAGTAACTCTGATCTCACTATCAGTGCATTATAGCCCAACACAAAACACCTTTACTCTAAGTTTAATCATAGTCCATCACTCCCCATTCCTGATCACTATGAATTTAATGATTAGTCCTTTTCACTCAGTTAATCAGTTCATATAATATTTCTTAATATCTTAATGGGGATACACACCAGTGTTGGAAATCTTCACAGACGGGAATGAACTACTATATATTAATGGTCACTTCCTATTCTTTTTGGAAAGTCATGAGGATCGATGATGTGCTTTCAGCAATACTTTTTTGATGATCCTGAATGCTTGCATCCATTTGAGTTTGCTGTCCTAATCCTTTTTAGTGATCCTGGCCTTCTCGGTGAGATTAACCTGAGTTGTTCAATTTTCTCTTCCTTAGGTATGTCAATATCTTCATCTTTCGGAGTTTTATCTACCCATTCATTTTTTCCTTTCTTCTAAACATCAGTTGATTAGGCGTTACTTTGGTTGATGCATGAAGCAATTCGTTCACACTTCATCTACTATAGGTTTCTTAAGACGTCAGGAAACCGGATAGAAGCTGTATGTCCAGTGTGGCATAACATCAAGATGACACACATATCCTTTGATAATTCCAGGGTTTTATCCAAAAACACTTGAATATGGTAAATGAAAATGCCGTATGGCGAGGACCACCTGTCGGGTACACCGTTCGTCTGGTGCAAGTCTTTCGAGTTGACGCCACTTCGGCGACTTGCGTTTCGATGGGGATGAAATGATGATGATAAGGACAACACAACACCCAGTCCTTAGCGGAAAAAAACTACGACCCGGCCGGGAAGCGAAACTTGGCCGTTAGGCGTGACATTCCGTTGTGCTGACCACTCAGCTACCAGCGGTGGACAGTGAATGAGGTAAAAGGAGGCTTGATAATTGATGTTTCTCTTCATCAGTGAGGTGAATACGTTCCTGTAGTTTCACAATTACCTCATTTGAAATTGTGGATAGTTTGATTGTGTTCATTGAAGACATTGTTCGCCTTTTACTATTTGTGATGATCAAGCTTATGCGGACCGCACGGGAGTGCCGCTCATGTACTCCTTCTTGCGGTATTAAGTCAACCTCCGAAATTTCGTTTTACACGCTGAGAAGCCGAAGCTCCAATCGTTCTTTCATATGCTACTAACCCCTATGATACAATCCACTATCAACTTTTCAACAGTTAGGAAAGCGCATGTAATCGCTTTATTTACCAATTTCAGTTTTGTGTCCCCATCCTGACACTTGTCGATCTTGTGCTTAGTGCCCCTATTATTCTGCAGTTCTCCGCTAGTAAAATTGGTAGTTTTGGTTTTAGCGATATCTTCTTGAACAAAGCGCATAACATCACCCTAGCCGAAACTCCCGTGTCTAATATTACAGCGACTGAAATTCTTTCGAATGTAACAAGGATTTCCGACACTGGCACGAAAGGATAAACCTTGCCACACTTATAAATACCTCACACAATGACTCCGATAATTCTTTCCATCGCTATACTGTAGCATCTGCAGTGGCTTGTCGTAGCCCTTATTCGTATCTCTGAGCGCGTCGCTGGGTAAATACTTCTTGGGGCAACCTTCGTTGAATTCCACGCCACAATTATTTTTCTAATAACACCTGTTCAAATTCATCGTAAGTTCTACAAGATTCGTCTGTGTCGGTTACCCATAGTGCACCTTCTCCTTGAATATAACCCAATACGTAGTTTATGTGCTGTGCATCACTTCAGTTCTTTGGCTAAACTCCCCTAGGTACTGATGTCTCCCAGGAGGAGAAATAGTCCGGGGAGTTGTTCCATAAGATCCGTGAGAGCCTCCGCGTCTACTACATCCAGTGGAGGTAGCTACAGAGAGCAAACTGTAATCCTCTGACGAGCTTGAATTTCAATTGCAACTGCTTGCAGGTCAATAGCGAGGAGTAGAGCAGGGGAATGGTGTGAAGTATTGACAGACATAACATCCCCTACATTGGCCCAATCCCCAGGCAGATCATCCTTGTGATACAGCATATAGCCTCATTTTACAGGGGCATCAGATATTTTAAGATGTGTTTCCTGTAAGACCAAGCACTGGGGACATTTCTGTACTACAAGTTTGTCTCTCTACATGTGTCCTGAACCCATGAATGTACCTCTGTATAATGGGAGCCATCTATCGTGGGGTAGTATTTTCATCCTGACTTTCTGCCAGGAAGACGAGTCCACAAAGGGTGGAGACTCAGTCTTGCGGTGAGATGGGTGCCCCAGCCCAACGTCTAGACGCATCGCCTGTGAAGAAGATTATAGAGAAACGTCAGAGAGGATAATGTCGACATCGTCGGAATGTGTACCTCCTGTCTCCTGCATTGGGCAATTCTACGCCTTCAAGATCGATTTCTTCCTCAGAGCCGACTTTGGAGCCACAACCTCAAAAGTGGTAGTGGTATAGTGGTGGTAACAGCACTGGGCGGTGCACAAGATTTGACCTGTGGAGGAGCAAGGTGTTCCATGATGTCAGCAACCACATCATTTTCGGGAGTTATGGGGGGGGGGGGGCAGCAGGCTTCAGTGGAACTGCAGCACCACAAGTGCACTGAGAAACGGAGGTGCTAGCTAGTGCTGACAGTAACAACCTCCGTTTGTGTAGTGGCATCAGTTTTCAGGACTGGCTGTTTCAGAACCGAAGAAAAGGAGGGAGGCAACGTGTACAGCTGCATAGACTTGCAGGGATTGTTGGCTTCACCATAGGGGATGCGTTTTGTTCTTTTGTTCTTTTCCTCAAGGAAACCTCAGCAGTCTCTGCTCCACACAGGGTGATCCCAGAGCAATTGACTTACTTTGGAGGAGAGGAGCAACCAACCCCGTCATGGGCAGCTTTACCACATTTCCCACAAATGGCTTCTCCTTTACAGCCAAGAGTAGTGTGTCCAGAGTGTTGGCATTTAAAATACCGCATTCGATTTGGGATAAAGGTTATACACGTGGGCATAGGAAACCTGCCTTCTCATGTTCTTCTAGTTTGGTGATGTTCAAAGTAAGGATAACAGAGTCTGATCTTACAAGATCGCCATCCACCAATTTTGTAAAGTTTTGCAAGCTGACAATTACTTCCAGGGACCGTTCTGCTTTCATTTCCTCTTGGGTAAAGTTAACTAGATCTTGCAGGTCACACCTTTGTTGTAGTTCAATATGATGTGCAATTCAGCGTCTGTCGCGTAATCCCCGAGGCACTAAGCTTTCTGAAGGTTCTTGACTTATTTGCAGCTAGATGATTCAACGAAAAGAGTCCCATTGTGCAAACTCTTAACAGATTTTTAGGTGCCAACAATGTCTTCCAGGCCTTTCTGTATGTAAAATGGCGACACTTTCTCAAAACTATCCTCTTTTCTTATAAATATAAGGAACACTTTCTGCGAGACAGCATGCATTCTGTTACTACTGACTGGGTCAGGAGGACTAGCTCTTCTTAGATTGGATGTTGATTCCTTCCATTGGCTCACCTTTACCCGAGGAAGGAGGAAAAGAACATTTCGGACGATGTGTTTCGGTCCCACGAGCAGCTAGGGAAATAACAGTCCACTCAGACAGAGCCCCGAGTGCCTGAGTAAGCCTTATACAACTGAGATGCGGCAGGCTCTCCAGAGCTTGCCCTATTACGACTGCTCCAGCTCAGCAGCCATGCATCTCATCAGCGAGCAGCACACCTCGAGATTCAGGGTTTGCTGATAGAGGTATGATCCGTCGTTGGAATCTGGGTTGTCAAACCAAGATCCTAGCCCTTGAGACACACAACGTCCCACCACCGCGCTGTGCAGTGGTCGCTGAAGCACACCGAGAGGTTAGGGTGGCAGGGGACTGGAGGCGCTTACCGGTCCCCAGCTCAGGAAGGTCGGGGTCGCCAAGCACGTGCCCAGTAAATGGGTGCTGAGCTCCTGAGGGCTAACTCGGTTAAACATTTTCTCTACATGAATAAAAATGACAGAAAAAGGGTGATACTACGTTCCAAGCCCTGAAGTTAACGCTTCACACACCAAGGAAGGCTGAATCATGTCCTTAGCTTTCGGTTCCAGACTGTTGACCGATATCACAAAAACAGAAAATATTATCTGAGATGTTCACTATGGACACTGACATGCTGCCCTTGTTAGACGAGACTCGTATTTTTGTATCATACTTCTTAATAGAAAAGTCAATCCTTTACTTCGGTCTGCACTTTGAGAATTGGCTGACACATCATAAAGAGATAGGTGTATATTGGCGTGTAATTAGCTGCTTTTGTGCCTGCAGAAACGTGAAACATGCAATGCGTTCACACATGGAATGCATGACACATGCAACATGATTAGTAACACAATTAGCAGACTGTTAAAATGTCGAATCAGACTCATTACCTTGTGCACCAACATCTCCTACTGTAAAATCCTGTGACCGTTTGACACTCGTTACCATTACTGCGCATTTCCGAAGCTATGCACGTTAAGTAAAATGGTGGTAAATCAAAGTTTCTTTGGAATGTTAGTGCTTGGTGTACCGACCTCTGAATGCAAATACACAGAAGATTATTAGTTTCTTTGGGTTGACACTTTAAACATCTTTTGAACGTTAAACACAAGATCGATACACAGGCTCTTAATTCCAGAGACTGCATTATTGAGAAGAGTGCAGATAAGCAACCAGGTAACAGTAGGGTTGAGGCAAATCGCAGTGTTGGCAGTAGTAGTTGTTCAGTCATGGAGAGAGGGTGTTACACCATGGTGTTATAAGCAGCCTGGATAGAAAATGTGCCACATAGAGATTTCTATTAGAGATGTTCCAAGATGTGTAGCCTTAGGAAGAAGGATGATTTATAGGACAGTATATCCGTAAACGTAACTCCTTTTGAGTTTTTTGGGTCAAGCAGGCTTAAGTAATTATTGCTGTGTCCAGCAATATCTCCATGTTGGTAATAAGGGAAATCTATCATTCATGTATTCAGTTATCTAATTTGCCTTCTCCTCTTTAGAATAGTTAAAAAGTATTGCATTAAGAATACAAGAAATAAAAATTTATAATAGAAATATCCTAGAAAAGCTGAAAATATTATGTATGACAAAGTGGGATGAGACAATGCTGGTTATTCATATTAGGTTGAATTTACTTTTGTGTGATTAAGTGAATTCAAATAGTTTTGAAGTACTTCCATTTGTCATTGTAAATAATTCACAAAGCACATCCGCACTGTTCACAGAAAAATATGCTCGTTAAAATTTTCACTGTCAGATCATGCATGTTTACATCATAAATAATTAGATTCAGAAACGATTCTGCTAAAACGACTTAAAATAAATATATGAATAAGAAATCAAACTGTTCCACACCAATTATCTTTCAGTTCTCCAATCTGTCTGTGCAGCCAGGGCTGACTCAAGTTTCCCTGTGAAGGGGAAGACTTAGTTGTCTGTTTTAAATGAATATTTTTATGGAATAATAGGAACAGTTTCTAAGGAATGAAATTCCATGTGAATTAAACCAATAATATTGTGATAGCGTGCAATAGAATTACCCTGCAGGCCATGTGGGCGGACGCAGCGCCAGGAATACGTGCGGAAACAGATCTTAACTCAACAGAAATATTTTCCTTGTTTGGCCTTCGCTGTTTACTACGGTGTTAAATGTCGCTTCCGCAGCACCTCGGGTCGCCAACCTCACTGACAGGCAGCACGTTTCTCGCAGCAGAGAGCACTGTCGACAGGACACTATTTTGCTACACCTGAAGTCGGCAGAACCAGCAGATTCCATCGGGAAGCATCAGTAATTCAGTGTTAGTGCTACCAGTTGGCAGTACCAACAGCTCGTCTCAACGGCCTACGCCAGCAGCACCAGTCTAGTAACTTCCCAGGTCTTCACGCCACCGCCTGCCAGTACTGACCCAATTTACACAGGACTGTTACTTCTTATCTACAAGACTTCCGATCTTAGGCCAGAATAACTTATATTTACTTCAGAAAGCCTATTTTAGTTTAAAGTACTTACAGAAGTTAATAAAAATAAACATTTTTTCGTTTTGCATTTACCTATTATAAAATTGTGTTTGTCTCAAAGAAGTTGAATGTAAGAAAATTAATTTCATAATTGTTTTATAGAAGGTGAACGCAAGAAAACAAATAAAATAAATTATGGTGAATAAATGATATCTATTCCTTACCCAAGAACATTTTAATCCTTTCCTCTTGAACAGCCTTAAAGTTTTTATGAGCTTCCAATTGTAAATGTTTTTTGCCAGAAGCCTTATTTACAGTTCGATCACATTCACAAGTAATTTTAATTTTTCGCTAATATTTTCTAAATTTCTTACAAATCTAACAATGTCCATTGTTTCGATATTTATCTTCATAAAATTCATTAATATTCTTTTTCGTTACATGGTCACCACACTGCCTTACCTGTTTGGTATTCTCCTTTTAAAAGATATAAAGTTAATAGGAAAAACAGTATTTTTAAAAAATTCTCACAATGTGAATTTCACATCATTAAATTAACTATTTATTTTTTTAAGTTTCTTCATTCCCTTATATTCAGTTTCAACTGTTCATTTTCAATTAATTATAAATGTCAATTAGTAACTAAGTTACAAAATATATCTGGCAAAACAAACTTAAACTCATTATTAAGCCCCATACAAATTTTTCTTCATATTTAAAATTGAAATATTTATACCCCGTAATATTAAATGAAACATTTACCTCTCACTCACTTTTTTAATCTCTTTTGAGATACTTGCGTTTTTGAGCTTATTGAATAGTCACCATTTACACACTACAAGTTTTATTAGTTCCTCTTATAATTTGTTACATCTCTATGGTAATGTATCTATTTTATTTTCCAAAACATTTATCTCATCATGAGGACTCCACTCCTTGTTGTTTATTTCAGTTGTATACACTTCACGTTTTTCAATTCGAATCACATATTTTTTTCTGTACTGATCTCAATTGTCAAACAAACTATCTTCATATCATCTAAACTTATTCTAGTTTTAACAATACCTTTCTTAACTCCTTTACGTTTTATCTCTATTTTATCATCAACTTTATAAGCATACATTTTCTTCGCAAACCACAAAATTCTTCCATTATTTCTCCATTCAATATATCATTCACTTTGGTAAAAGTTTTTTGTTTACCTCTAGAATACCATGAATGTTATCTTCAGGATAATTACTTGTATCAAACTAATCAATCATAGATTTCATATAATTAAAAAGCTTTTAGTTTTAATATTGTAAATGTAACTTTCTCTACCTTGCTAACACAATTTAAGGTTTTCTACATATTTTGGTGTACTATTCTATAGTGAAAATTATACATCTTTCTTTAAATAAATCAAGTATACTCATACCAACATAGATGGGTTTGTTAAACTAATTTTTTGTTTTGTTGATATGAATATCAACAAGATTTTCATTAAATATAGTTCTTCTCTCAAAGATTCATCTATCTATAAATTTATCACATCTAACACCATCTGACACTAATGTTATATCTACTCTGTTTCTTGTTTCCCATCATATTCCCAGACACAGATTTATTCATTAATTTATAGAAATATTTTTCGTATTCTGCTTTAGTTCTTGGTTCTGTACATAAATCTATATACTTCTTCAACCCATCTGATTGCCAAAATTTTAAAACTGTATATATTTTTGTTATTTTTATTCCAAGGGACAGGTACTGTTTAAAATCTCTGTACTGGACTACATAATTATGTTTGTCATTCAACATGCTTACTTTAGTTCCTGGTACTACTTTAATTTCAGGAGCTAATGGTAAATCTTTATGTAAATCATGTATTTCTTTCGGATATTCTAAATATTCTTCAAAATTATATCGAATTTTAGAAGGCTTTGATATTTCGTTTATACTAGTTCAATCTAAATTCTTTGGTGTATCCCATTCAACTTCCCCCATGAACCATGGACCTTGCCGTTGGTGGGGAGGCTTGCGTGCCTCAGCGATACAGATGGCCGTACCGTAGGTGCAACCACAACGAAGGGGTATCTGTTGAGAGGCCAGACAAACATGTGGTTCCTGAAGAGGGCAGCAGCCTTTTCAGTAGTTGCAGGGGCAACAGTCTGGATGATTGACTGATCTGACCTTGTAACATTAACCAAAACGGACTTGCTGTGCTGGTACTGCGAACGGCTGAAAGCAAGGGGAAACTACAGCCGTAATTTTTCCTGAGGACATGCAGCTTTACTGTATGATTAAATGATGATGGCGTCCTCTTGGGTAAAATATTCCAGAGGTAAAATAGTCCCCCATTCGGATCTCTGGGCGGGGACTACTCAGGAGGACGTCGTTATCAGGAGAAAGAAAACTGGCATTCTACGGATCGGAGCGTGGAATGTCAGATCCCTTAATCGGGCAGGTAGGTTAGAAAATTTAAAAAGGGAAATGGATAGGTTAAAGTTAGATATAGTGGGAATTAGTGAAGTTCGGTGGCAGGAGGAACAAGACTTTTGGTCAGGTGATTACAGGGTTATAAATACAAAATCAAATAGGGGTAATGCAGGAGTAAGTTCAATAATGAATAAAAAAATAGGAGTGCGGGTTAGCTACTACAAACAGCATAGTGAACGCATTATTGTGGCCAAGATAGACACAAAGCCCATGCCTACTACAGTAGTACAAGTTTATATGCCAACTAGCTCTGCAGATGATGAAGAAATTGATGAAATGTATGACGAGATAAAAGAAATTATTCAGGTAGTGAAGGGAGATGAAAATTTAATAGTCATGGGTGACTGGAATTCGTCAGTAGGAAAAGGGAGAGAAGGAAACATAGTAGGTGAATATGGATTGGGGGGAAGAAATGAAAGAGGAAGCCGCCTTGTAGAATTTTGCACAGAGCACAGAGCATAACTTAATCATAGCTAACACTTGGTTCAAGAATCATAAAAGAAGGTTGTATACCTGGAAGAATCCTGGAGATACTAATATGTATCAGATAGATTATATAATGGTAAGACAGAGATTTAGGAACCAGGTTTAAATTGTAAGACATTTCCAGGGGCAGATGTGGATTCTGATCACAATCTATTGGTTATGAACTGCAGATTGAAACTGAAGAAACTGCAAAAAGGTGGGAATTTAAGGAGATGGGACCTGGATAAACTGAAAGAACCAGAGGTTGTACAGAGTTTCAGGGAGAGCATAAGGGAACAATTCACAGGAATGGGGGAAAGAAATACAGTAGAAGAAGAATGGGTAGCTCTGAGGGATGAAGTAGTGAAGGCAGCAGAGGATCAAGTAGGTAAAAAGACGAGGGCTAATAGAAATCCTTGGGTAACAGAAGAAATATTGAATTTAATTGATGAAAGGAGAAAATATAAAAATGCAGTAAATGAAGCAGGCAAAAGGGAATACAAACGTCTCAAAAATGAGATCGACAGAAAGTGCAAAATGGCTAAGCAGGGATGGCTAGAGGACAAATGTAAGGATGTAGAGGCTTGTCTCACTAGGGGTAAGATAGATACTGCCTACAGGAAAATTAAAGAGACCTTAGGAGAGAAGAGAACCACTTGTATGAATATCAAGAGCTCAGATGGCAACCCAGTTCTAAGCAAAGAAGGGAAGGCAGAAAGGTGGAAGGAGTATATAGAGGGTTTATACAAGGGCGAAGTACTTGAGGACAATATTATGGAAATGGAAGAGGATGTAGATGAAGATGAAATGGGAGATAAGATACTGCGTGAAGAGTTTGACAGAGCACTGAAATACCTGAGTCGAAACAAGGCCCCGGGAGTAGACAACAACAGATGTGAAAATTACCGAACTATCAGTTTAATAAGTCACAGCTGCAAAATACTAACGCGAATTCTTTACAGACGAATGGAAAAACTGGTAGAAGCGGACCTCGGGGAAGATCAGTTTGGATTCCGTAGAAATGTTGGAACACGTGAGGCAATACTAACCTTACGACTTATCTTAGAAGAAAGATTAAGAAAAGGCAAACCTACGTTTCTAGCATTTGTAGACTTAGAGAAAGCTTTTGACAACGTTAACTGGAATACTCTCTTTCAAATTCTGAAGGTGGCAGGGGTAAAATACAGGGAGCGAAAGGCTATTTACAATTTGTACAGAAACCAGATGGCAGTTATAAGAGTCGAGGGACATGAAAGGGAAGCAGTGGTTGGGAAAGGAGTGAGACAGGGTTGTAGCCTCTCCCCGATGTTATTCAATCTGTATATTGAGCAAGCAGTAAAGGAAACAAAAGAAAAATTCGGAGTAGGTATTAAAATTCATGGAGAAGAAGTAAAAACTTTGAGGTTCGCCGATGACATTGTAATTCTGTCAGAGACAGCAATGGACTTGGAAGAGCAGTTGAACGGAATGGACAGTGTCTTGAAAGGAGGATATAAGATGAACATCAACAAAAGCAAAACGAGGATAATGGAATGTAGTCGAATTAAATCGGGTGACGCTGAGGGGATTAGATTAGGTAGTGAGACACTTAAAGTAGTAAAGGAGTTTTACTATTTAGGGAGTAAAATAACTGATGATGGTCGAAGTAGAGAGGATATAAAATGTAGACTGGCAATGGCAAGGAAATCGTTTCTGAAGAAGAGAAATTTGTTAACATCGAGTATAGATTTAAGTGTCAGGAAGTCGTTTCTGAAAGTATTTGTATGGAGTGTAGCCATGTATGGAAGTGAAACATGGACGATAACCAGTTTGGACAAGAAGAGAATAGAAGCTTTCGAAATGTGGTGCTACAGAAGAATGCTGAAGATAAGGTGGGTAGATCACGTAACTAATGAGGAGGTATTGAATAGGATTGGGGAGAAGAGAAGTTTGTGGCACAACTTGACTAGAAGAAGGGATCGGTTGGTAGGACATGTTTTGAGGCATCAAGGGATCACAAATTTAGCATTGGAGGGCAGCGTGGAGGGTAAAAATCGTAGAGGGAGACCAAGAGATCAATACACTAAGCAGATTCAGAAGGATGTAGGTTGCAGTAGGTACTGGGAGATGAAGAAGCTTGCACAGGATAGAGTAGCATGGAGAGCTGCATCAAACCAGTCTCAGGACTGAAGACTACAACAACAACATCCCATTCAAATCCAATGGTAAATATTAACTCATAAGATATTGCAGCAGCACGGTTCTTGCTGTCCCCTTACGACGAACCTGCACCTACTTGTGAACATTGTCTCAGCATATCATCAGTAGGGAAGCTGAGCCAAACCTACTGTAGTTTGACGTGAACCAGGCTGCAATTTAAGTCACTAATCGACGTTTCGGGAGGATGTTTTCACATGAGGAAATTTAGTCCTCAATTAATATATTCTGAAACTTAGGTGAACAAGTATCACTGCCGAGCCCGTGCTAGTCTTAACATATTCACTCACAACCTGTTTCACTCACGTTAGCAAGTTTATGGTGTTCAATTTCCCGATTACATAACAGCTACAAAAATACTGATTGATTTTGATTGATAATGCTCGCCAAATATTAAGTCTGGTGGCACCAAATGCAGTCACAGTTGTTAGCCACCGACCTGCTCAATACACCACGTGGAATATGTCTTTTCTCGTCACAAAATTCTCTTAAAAATTCTGAAATTCCTACATGCCCATTGGAATAATTATGCCATCAGTTTACCATAGTTTTGATGTATGAATCACTGGTAGATCCGGCAACTTATTGTTTCCATCGGAACTACTACTACACACATCCGAACTGTTTCATGGCTAGGCTCCCACTCTTCTCTAGAATACTCTAAGACTTTTCTACCAGCAGAGAAAGATGCGTGAAGAATACTGCTTTACCATTGGTCAGTTTACTCGACACCCAATAGCAAAACAACATTCTCCCACCTCAGTCCACGCTATTCATCAATAACCAATCGCAAAATAGTAAACCTAAGGACTGTACTTTTTACCGACCTAACTATCTAATATGCTGAAATTTTGTTTATGCATAAAGTTATTTACTATTGTTATTTATACGTACCTATTCTACAAAAATTCCCTTTGTCCATATCCATAGTCCTTCGAAATGTTCTCACACTAAATCCTACTACATAACTCGTTAAACAATTATCTTCATATTAACCTTAAACCACACTCACGCACCATTCGTACAGCTAAAACACATTTATAACATTTTACATACACAAAAAGACATAATAACACTTCATGAAAATACTAGAAAAGTTTATGAAAAACTTTCTGTTACTTTAGTGCACTCTAGTGGGCACAATCGAAACTAAAATTACAGTCCCCTATCCAATATTGTCCTCTATCCGCTGGTACATAAGCTACATGCACGTCCAGTCGCACGTCACCATCTGTCACTATCCAACTCTGAGACAAATCTCCCACTTAACCACCTCCAAAGCAGGATCGTTATACGGCGCTGTGCCTCAATTTCCATATAAACTAATCACATTTAAATATCCTAGATAATGTGATAGCTTTTACTATGAAAAGCCTTCATATATTTAGTATTTGCTTTAACATATCTCTTATAACAATGTGATATTCCTTCTCTTATTCCCTTTTCAACCAGTATAATTTCATGAATCAATTCGTTTTTTAACTATTTTCAATCTAGCATCCCAAGATGAATCTGGTGCAATGAAATATCAGGATGGATTTAAATCGTAAGTTTTAATGAAACATTTAATAAAATTTTCAAATATTTCAGCCAATACTAAGACATCGGTTTCAAGATACAGATCATAATATTAACGAAGATTTTTCATATTAAGTTATTCCGAAAGTACTTCTGCATATTTATGACTTATTTCACAGTCTTCAGTTAATTACAAAATTCAACTTATGCTGGTAATTGTCTCTCTTCAAACTTTTTTCCAATAATCCATGTCCTCACATAATTATACATGTTTTCTGATAAGCCAATTCAATAACTCTTCTGAGAGGATTGAGGATTGAGGAGAAGAGAAGTTTGTGGTACAACTTGACTAGAGGAAGGGATCGGATGATAGGTCATCTTCTGAGGCATCAAGGGATCACCAATTTAGTATTGGAGGGCAGCATGGAGGGTAAAAATCGTAGAGGGAGACCAAGAGATGAATACACTAAACAATCACATAAGGATGTAGGTTGCAGTAAGTACTGGGAGATGAAGAAGCTTGCACAGGATAGAGTAGCATGGAGAGCTGCATCAAACCAGTCCCAGGACTGAAGACCACTACAACAATAACAAGGTTCATTTCCAAACTTTTTGTATCACTATTAAAAGTAATATATCAGTCTTGATAATTAGGTGTTAAATTTATGTCTTGTTTATCATAGTTGAGTTCTTTCTCAAAGAGATATGAAGTATATCTTGACAAATTATATAAATAAACTGGTACAATGCAAGGTTGTTTCAGCTGTAAGGGATTTATAAATTTTCCAATTAAACAGTCATAATGAAAAACCTCTTTATTCTTCTATGAACAATGACAGACACACAATATACATTTTTTCGAACTTGCATATCTTGACTGTTCTTCTGGAGTTAACGGTCTCAATTCTTCAGCTTCAGAATAAGTTATTCAAATTTCTTCAGCTTATCTTTTAATACATTCAATAAATTTCTTATGACAATTTGTCCCCTATAAACAACACAGTGTCCATTTGTATATTTCATATAATAGCTGTATCCACTCATTTCAAGTTTCTGATATTTCATTGTACATAAATTTTCTGAATTACCCTGAGAATTGTCTGTCTTTAATAGCAAACATTCAGAATGAGCATATCTAACAAATGAAACTTTTTGTATATGTTCATACTTTTTAATACGAGTATATGACTCTTTCTTTGATGTCTGTACTTCTAATGGTTTGTTAACTAAACAACCTGTTGTGTGAGTATTAAACTCTTCTTTTGTAGTGAAATGGAGTAAACATAAATCACACATAAATTTTTCCTTTTTGTTTTCATTACTTTGATTTGAAACAACCTTAGATATATTTTTCTACAACAATAAAGTGAATAACATTTATGCTTAAAATAAAGAAGATTTACATGTTCCTCTCTCTTATGTTTCATAATTTTTAGTGGATACACTTGACATTTTACACATTAATAGATTAATTTATGGAATATTGTCAACCACTACAGTAAATTCAAAACTTTTTAGTGTCTGATCAAGATCAAGACCAACATTCTTATATTTTGTAACTATTTTTCAATTTTTTTCTAGCAGATATAGTGCAGATTTGGCAGTCCACAGCAAATATCGTTGGTCTTTACCTTTTACATTAAAGCATGGCTTTTTTTATTTTGTAGTTTATCTCGTAATTCAATGTAAGATGACCCTCTCTATGTAACATATCTGTTAATTCCTAATTGAAATTTAATAATAATGTTTAATGAACATCCTGATCCACATGTTCGAGAATCAAAGATTTCTGCTAAAATATTTTGTTTAACAATCTGTGACTTTTTCTTTAGTTCTCTTCTGCAATTTTCATAACTTTTGGTTTTACTGATTTCAGGAAATAATTAAGTTCAGTTGAGTTTGTATTATTTTCCAAATTTATTGTATGTAATCTGTTTGCAACTCCAGTAGCAACTACATTATCACTAACTGTATTTCTGTCTCTTGGGTACTCACATAAAAGAGTTTAAAAAGGAACTGATATTTCATCATTAGTTCTAAATTATTCTTTCTCAAAGATGCTTTTAGAAAAGGGAAACACTGTTTTCATACACTTATCTTCATTACTTATCAAAACACCATCATCAATTCAAATTTTACAATAAAGTAATAGTTTCTAAGGACTTTCTCCATGCTGATTCCAATTTGTTGTTGAAGTCTATTAATAAATGTAATTAGATCATCTTTATTTAATTTACTATATCCTCTAAACTTATTTCCATCGCAATAATAATGAAGTTGAACGATTTAGAATGTTTCCATTTTGGCCAACATGTATACAATAAATGAAACTTTTACTTTTTTAAGTAGAATTTAATTTTACTTTCCAATTTTCGAAGTACATTTATTTTATTTATTACAAAGTTTTTCCTTATGTGATGGATTACCATAGAAACAATTTACACTATTAATATGTTGGAACCCTTTACATTTCTTTCGATTCTTCTTCACTCAGAATTCGTTGTAAATGAGTTTTATGGTAATATTTAGTAAAATTTTTTTCCAAATACGAAATGAATTCGTTTATGAGTGCAATTTTTTCATGGTATTCACTTTTACATTAACTATATTTCTATATCCATCTTTTGTATATTTCTGTAAAGCGAAATTATCATTTGAATTCTCTGTACTACAATAGTTACGAATTTTGTATTTAACACAAGACTGTTATTGTTGTTGTTGAATGTGATCATTTATATAGAAAAAATTTGTTAAGAAAATAACAATTCCAATAAATTTTTTATAAATGTAGTCAGTCTTAGACATGATGAACAACGAGTTTATATAATATAATAAGCAAGTGTCTATGATACTGGATGAAAAAATTTTTATGTAAATCAGGTTGCTAATCTTTCTGGATTTGAATGGTCTAGAAAAGCAATTAAAGCCCATGTTAAACGAAAATGATGTAAAATATGTGAAATTGCAGTGAGACTAAAATAGTACTAATCTCAATAAATATGTAATTCAATATAATTTTTCTGTGAACATGACCTATGTTCTTTTGTTGTGTATTGTAAATAACTTTTGCTGAAAATGTCAAAGGTAGGATTTATGAAGAAGTTATACCGGAAATTATAAAATGTGGAATACAAAAAATTTAGAAATTAACAAAAGACATGTATGAAGACCAAATATCTTAGTTAGAAAACTTAAATAAAATTTGAGCATATCTCAATCAAAATTTAAATTTAGTAGCTGATAGAATTTTAGATGATAGAGCTAGAAAACGTTTACATGAAATGAACGGATAAATAAATACATTATTACTTTCTTTTGTTCTTCAAAAAGCTATTGAATATTTAAGTCCAACATTTGGTCTTTTAAAATTATTAGATGATAAAAGTGAATATGATTATTTTGTGATTAGAACATGAAGAAGAAGGAGTTTACTATAGCAGTTGTATAGGACTAAAGATAGACATCTTAACTGCAGTAAGTTTATGCCAATGAATGAAAGAAACATTCAGAACTTTTTGTTGGTACAATTATTTCTAATTACACTCACGAACAATTGATTAATGACATAACTACATTGCATGAAAATAACTGAAACTAATAATATACTTCTACTAACTTTTCTAAACATTGGACACTTCAATTTTCCTTGAACCATTCATCAATACACTCTTAATGAAAAATATGATTCCAATCCGTTTTTACAATTGGATGTCTATCATTACTTAAATATATAGAGCTATAAATACCTTCTGTTTCCTCTATTATTTCATGTGGTTTAAGTGATTTTTGTATAAATGATTAAGATATATTTTAATATTGTAAAATTTATCCCCAGATAACTTTACCTTCATATTCTCTTATAGAATGTATTAAAAATTTTTGTTCGCTTGATATTTCAATCCAGTTTACTTTACTATGAAATACCCTAATAAAGCCTTCAGATAAATTTTCATATAATGATATAAATTAATGTCTTGAAATTTTTCAATAAAATGTTCAGATATATTTTTCGGATTGTTATGTCATGTTTAATTTGTCTTAAAATTTTCTCTTAAGATTTTTATATATTTTTATATAATATTCCAAAATACTTTATTGTGATATTGTCTTACAAATTTATCAAAAATGATTCAAAAGGCTGTGAGCACTATGGGACTTAATATCTGTGGTCATCAGTCCCCTAGAACTTAGAACTACTTAAACCTAACTAACCTAAGGACATCACACACATCCATGCCTGAGGCAGGATTCAAACCTGCGACCATAGCAGTGACACGGTTCCAGACTGAAGCACCTAGAACCACACAGCCACACCGGACAACTAGAAATTTATCAGGTAAGATATCTTTACTGGTTATAATATTCCAATATAATTTGTCTTGAAATTCAGTGATGAAACGTTTAGGTGATTTACATTGTGATATATTTCCCCAGATTAATCTGTCTTGAAATTTTCTCATGAAATTAATATTTAATTTATGGAAATTTTTTATATTTCAATGTAATTTATCTTGGAATTCAATCAGAAAAGTTTCACATAATGATGGGTCAATTGATATAATGTTCGAAACTCCTATGTCGTTAAATTCTGTCATAAAATCTGCAGATTATGCAAAATGTTGTGATATACATTTCCATTCATCGTTACCAAATGGGTCATTAATTAAAAATTTAGTTTTCATGTTTGGATTGTTTGTGAATACAGTTAACATAATTTCTTATTGTTTAATTTTCTAAATTATAATTAAAATATCGATAATATTTTCTTCTTTTTTAAAATTGTCTTCAGTTAGTAATTATTTTGCTTTAACTATTAATTATTTTGTGGCATAACTTTTTAATTGTTATTCATTGTATCATTGTTATGATAAGTTCATTAAGCTGATATATCCTCAGTTTGGAGTACCCTTTGAGTCCTAATTGTTTTGCTCTAGCTTTCAGTTCATTTACCTTCAGACTATTTAGACTTTCCTTTTATTAGGAATAAAATTTTGTTATATTTCGAAGAAAAGTAAATTTTGTTGTCATCTACAATATTTCAGGGATGAGATTATCTACTTTTTGAATGTTGTATAAAATGTATGGAAATGATTTTATTTTCTGTGTAGAATTCGGACCAGTAAATATTTACCACTTGAAAACTTTTAGCTAATGATATTTTGTTTCTAATTAAATATAGTATTTCTGGAAATGTGAGTGTAGGCCCTGAAACTTTAAAGAAATGGAAAAAGGTTACTTTGGTTACTGATGATATTTTGTGTTTATTTATTATGGAACTTCAGATTCTGTGAGGACAGGAGCCGAAAAAACTATGAAATTAATATTCTTATGGAGGAACCCAATTATTCCTGAGATAATATTAAACATTATGCCTTACTGTATGGCAGATTGCAGGGTACCCAACCCTGAAAAATAGAAAAATATGGAACTAATTTCATTTAATCTTTAGTGTATCGAAGTCGAGAAATTAAAAGTTACTTTCCTGAGGATCTTAATTAAACAGAAGAAGATTAATCAATAATGATATTTTATTATTTTTATATCATATTTCTGCAGACAACTATTTGACTGCTGAAAGCATTCGAAAAATAAAATTTTTTACTTTATTTATGTAGATTTTCGAGTGTGTAAATATTTACACACTTGTAAATATATTATAGTGTTTCTCAGAGATGACTCTAACACAAAATGGTACTACAGATCTTCCAGGTGGAAGGAATTATATAAAGAATTGAGGTAAATGAAATTTCTCTATATCCTTAAAAACCAACAAAATATGATTTACATAATAAGTCAGTGATCGAATAATATGACCAATGAAATAAGAATTAGAAATGTAATAATTTTAGGACACTGATGACCTCAGATGTTAAGTCCCATAGTGCTCAGAACCATTTGTAATAATTTTTTTGAAAAAATTAAAATGCTGACAAAAATTATTTATAATAAAGACCATTTATTCCCAGTACAACTAAGGCAGTTGTTGCTAGTTCAGAAACACCTATGATGAAAGTATTTCTATTTGTTCAGAAGAACAATAGATAGGTTTTGTGATTACTGATGAAGAAAATAATCGTTAGTTTAATGAGCACTGAAATTTTAGTTTTAATGACCAACAAAGGCAATGAGGAAAAATGTTAATGAAGATGATAAAATATGCATAGTAGATTTAATATATTTAAATAACAGTTTAAAACCTCTATCTTCAAATACACATCCAATGTTACTTTTATTATTGAATCAGTACTTTATTCTCTTGTTTTATCCACAAAATGTCCAGCTGCAAAGCATTTCATAGTTGGGTAACATGACGTTTGGCCACTGATTAGAAAAACAGGCCATTTTAACTAAAAATTGAAATTATGTATTTAGAAAATAAGGTCAAAGACTTGGAAAATAAAGTTGAAAGTATGAAGAAAAAGAAATAGATTTGTGTTCGATACCACCAGAGATATAGTACAAAAGAAGAGGGATATTATTGAGAATCATGCCACTCCTCCAACAATTAATCGAGATAAAGTTAGCGAATATATTTGTATCAATAAAAATGATATGTGCAAATATCCATATTACATTATACTGACTCAAAATATTTCTGTATATTCTAAATTGAATGAAATACCGGAAGATTATCCATAAATCAAGTATATTTAAGAATCAAATATCCAAACTCAGTAAACCCATATGATTTAATGAAAGGAAGATAACTAATAATTTTTCAATGGAATGACTTTGTAACACCTTTAAATGAACATATTCTCATAAGAAAAATTATTAATATGAAAATAGATCATTAATTATTTCTCAATAACAGTAAATTTACAATAACATTTTGATATTTAAAATTTATGTATCATTCATAATAAAACTTATATACATCTAATACACAAAATGAATGAAAACTGTCAGATGTATGAATTCAAATTTAAATCCTCAAATTTTTCGACATTTAATCGTTTTTGTTAACCTTTATTTTAATATCAGAACATATTTTAGCGAAACATTCAGTAGAATATACATAAAAAATTTTAATTGGTAATATTACTTTTATTCATCCAACTATTATGCCTGTTATCAAATCCAAACTATTTTAAATACTTTATCTCCTCTATTTTTCAAAACACGTTCCACAAAATACAGGGTGAGTCACCTAACGTTACCGCTGGATAAATTTGGTAAACCACATCAAATACTGACGAACCGATTCCACAGACCGAACGTGAGGAGAGGAGCTGGTGTAACTGTTTAATACAAACCGTACAATAATGCACGGAAGTACGTTTTTTAACACACACCTACGTTTTCTTAAATAGAACCACGTTAATTTTGGTAGCACATCTGCACATAAACAAATACGTAATCAGTGCCGTTTGTTGCATTGTAAAATTTTAATTACATCCGGAGATATTGTAACCTAAAGTTGACGCTTGAAACCTCCAACATTCAGTTGCGTGTTGTAACAAACACGGGCCACGGTCGGCGAGCAGCATCTGCAGGGATATGTTTACGATGCCGACCGTGTTTACGAGTGTGGCTGTAGTGCACTGTTGTGGTTTGGTCTAGCTGTCGCAGTGTCCGCAAGTAGTGCTTGCTGCTATTGTTATTCTGCATTCGTCTCCGCACGCAGACCAACTGTAGTACACCGCGTTACCACATGTCTGTGACAGTGTAGTGTTGTAGGAACTGTGACCATGGTGTATTCGAACTCTGAAAAGGCGGAGATGATACTCATCTATGGCCAGTGTCGACGAAATGCAGCTGAAGCCTGCAGGGTGTATGCAGAACGGTACCCGGACAGAGAGCATCCAACGTGCCGCACATTGCAAAACATCTACCGCCAACTGTATGCAACAGGTATGGTCGTAGCAGGCAAACGGGTCCGTAACAGGCCCGTCACAGGAGAAGCGGGTGCAGTTGGTGTGTTAGCTGCAGTTGCCATGAGCCCTAACATGAGTACACGGGACATTGCGAGAGCCGGTGGACTGAGTCAAAGTAGTGTCATGCGCATACTGCATCGTCACCGCTTTCACCCGTTTTATGTGTCGCTACATTAGCAATTACATGGTGATGACTTTAATCATCGAGTGCAATTCTGTCAATGGGCATTAACAGGGAATGCGTTGCAGTTCTACCTGTTTACCGATGAAGCGGGTTTCACAAACCACGAGGCAGTGAATCTACGGAACACGCATCACTGGTCCGTGGACAATCCTGGCTGGCTCAGACAGGTAGAGCGACAGCGACTGTGGACTGTAAATGTAAGGTGCGGAATCATTGGCGACCACCTCATTGGTCCTCACTTCATTGCAGGGACCCAAACAGCTGCAACATACATCGCGTTTCTACAGAATGATCTGCCAACGTTGCTCGAAAATGTCCCACTGGAAACGCGTCGACGTATGTGGTATCAGCACGATGGTGCTCCTGCACATTCCGCAATTAAAACTAGGCGGACCCTTGACAGGATGCTCGACAGGCGTTTCATAGGACGTGGAGGACGCATAAATCGGCCAGCCCATTCTCCTGATTTTACACCTCTGGACTTCTTTCTGTGGGGTACGTTAAAGGAGAATGTGTACCGTGATGTGCCTACAAACCCTTTTTTTTTTTTGGTCGTCAGTCTACTGACTGGTTTGATGCGGCCCGCCACGAATTCCTTACCTGTGCTAATCTCTTCATTTCAGAGTAGCACTTGCAACCTACGTCCTCAATTATTTGCTTGACGTATTCCAACCTCTGTCTTCCTCTACAGTTTTTGCCCCCTACAGCCCCCTCTAGTACCATGGAAGTCATTCCCTCATGTCTTAGCAGATGTCCTATCATCCTTTCCCTTCTCCTTATCAGTGGTTTCCACATATTCCTTTCCTCTCCGATTCTGCGTAGAACCTCCTCATTCCTTACCTTATCAGTCCACTTAATTTTCAACATTCGTCTATAGCACCACATCTCAGAGGCTTCGATTCTTTTCTGTTCCGGTTTTCCCACAGTCCATGTTTCACTACCATACAATGCTGTACTCCAGACGTACATCCTCAGAAATTTATTCCTCAAATTAAGGCCGGTATTTGATATTAGTAGAATTCTCTTGGCCAGAAATGCCTTTTCTGCCATAGCGAGTCTGCTTTTGATGTCCTCCTTGCTCCGTCCGTCATTGGTTATTTTACTGCCTAGGTAGCAGAATTCCTTAACTTCGTTGACTTCGTGACCATCAATCCTGATGTTAAGATTCTCTCTGTTCTCATTTCTACTACTTCTCATTACCTTCGTCTTTCTCCGATTTACTCTCAAACCATACTGTGTACTCATTAGACTGTTCATTCCGTTCAGCAGATCATTTAATTCTTCTTCACTTTCATTCAGGATAGCAATGTCATCAGCGAATAGTATCATTGATATCCTTTCACCTTGTATTTTAATACCACTCCTGATCCTTTCTTTTATTTCCATCATAGCTTCCGCGATGTACAGATTGAAGAGTAGGGGCGAAAGGCTACAGCCTTGTCTTACACCCTTCTTAATACGAGCACTTCGTTCTTGATCGTCCACTCTTATTATTCCCTCTTGGTTGTTGTACATATTGTATATGGCCCGTCTCTCCCTATAGCTCACCCCTACTGTTTTCAGAATCTCGAAAAGCTTGCACCATTTTATATTGTCGAACGCTTTTTCCAGGTCGACAAATCCTATGAATGTGTCTTGATTTTTCTTTAGCCTTGCTTCCATTATTAGCCGTAACGTCAGAATTGCCTCTCTCGTCTATTTGCTTTTTCCTAAAGCCAAACTGATCTTCACCTAGCGCATTCTCAATTTTCTTTTGCATTCTTCTGTATATTACTCTTGTAAGCAGCTTCGATGCATGAGCTGTTAAGCTGATTGTGCGATAATTCTTGCACTTGTCAGCTCTTGCCGTCTTCGGAATTGTGTGGATGATACTTTTCCGAAAGTCAGACGGTATATCGCCAGACTCATATATTCTACACACCAACGTGAATAGTCGTTTTGTTGGCACTTCCCCCCAATGATTTTAGAAATTCTGATGGAATGTTATCTATCCCCTCTGCCTTATTTGACCGTAAGTCCTCCAAAGCTCTTTTAAATTCCGATTCTAATACTGGATCCCCTATCTCTTCTAAATCAACTCCTGTTTCTTCTTCTATCCTCACCCTCATAGAGGCTTTCAATGTATTCTTTTCACCTATCTGCTCTCTCCTCTGCATTTAACAGTGGAATTCCCGTTGCACTCTTAATGTTACCACCGTTGCTTTTAATGACACCAAAGGTTGACTTTCCTGTATGCTGAGTCTGTCCTTCCGACAATCATATCTTTTTCGATGTCTTCACATTTTTCCTGCAGCCATTCCGTCTTAGCTTCCCAGCACTTCCTATTTATTTCATTCCTCAGCGACTTGTATTTCTGTATTCCTGATTTCCCGGAACATGGTTGTACTTCCTCCTTTCATCAATCAACTGAAGTATTTCTTCTGTTACCCATGGTTTCTTCGCAGCTACCTTCTTTGTACCTATGTTTTCCTTCCCAACTTCTGTGATGGCCCTTTTTAGAGATGTCCATTCCTCTTCAACTGTACTGCCTACTGCGCTATTCCTTATTGCTGTATCTATAGCGCTAGAGAACTTCAAACGTATCTCGTCATTCCTTAGTACTTCCGTATCCTACTTCTTTGCGTATTGATTCTTCCTGACTAACGTCTTGAACGTCAGACTACTCTTCATCACTACTATATTGTGATCTGAGTCTATATCTGCTCCTGGGTACGCCTTACAATCCAGTATCTGATTTCGGAATCTCTGTCTGACCATCATGTAATATAATTGAAATCTTCCCGTATCTCCCGGCCTTTTCCAAGTATACATCCTCCTCTTGTGATTCTTGAACAGGGTATTCGCTATTACTAGTTGAAACTTCTTACAGAACTCAATTAGTCTTTCTCCTCTTTCATTCCTTGTCCCAAGCCCATATTCTCCTGTAACCTTTTCTTCTACTCCTTCCCCTACAACTGCATTCCAGTCGCCCAAGACTATTAGATTTTCGTCCCCCTTTACCTACTGCATTAGCTTTTCGATATCCTCATACACTTTCTCTATCTGTTCATCTTCAGCTTGCGACGTCGGCATGTATACCTGAACTGTCGTTGTCCGTGTTGGTCTGCTTCCGATTCTGATTAGAGCAACCCGGTCACTGAACTGTTCACATTAACACACACTCTGCCCTGCCTTCGTATTCATAACGAATCCTACACCTTTTATACCATTTTCTGCTGCTGTTGATATTACCCGACACTCATCTGACCAGAAATCCTTGTCTTCCTTCCACTTCACTTCACTGACCCCTAGTATATTTAGATTGAGCCTTTGGATCTCCCTTTTCAGATTTTCTAGTTTCCCTACCACGTTCAAGCTTCTGACATTCCACGCCCCGACTCGTAGAAATTTATCCTTTCGTTGATTATTCAATCTTTTTCTCATGGTAACCTCCCCCTTGGCAGTCCCCTCCCGGAGATCCGAATGGCGGACTATTCCGGAATCTTTTGCCAATGGAGAGATCATTATGACACTTCTTCAATTACAGGCCACATGTCCTGTGGATACACGTTACGTGTCTTTAATGCAGTGGTTTCCATTGCCTTGTGCATCCTCATGTCGTTGATCGTTGCTGATTCTTCCGCCTTTAGGGGCAATTTCCCACCCGTAGGACAAGAGAGTGCCCCGAACTTCTATCCGCTCCTCCTTCCTCTTTGACAAGGCCGTTGGCAGAATGAGGCTGACTTCTTATGCCGGAAGTCTTCGGCCGCCAATGCAGATTACTTTTCAAAATTTAGGCAGTGGCGGGGATCGAACCCGGGACCGAAGATATTTTGATTATGCATGAAAGACGCTACCCCTACACCACTTTTTTTTTTATTACGGGCAAGTGCTCTACCAACTTTTTTTTTTTAGTAGTAAACAGAAATTTTTATGGTGCACAAAAGACTATCACTTCATAATTGAAGGAAGGTTGCTCCGCTCGCTCTGCAAGAGAAGGGAAAAGCGAAAAAGGGAAAGAAAAAATGCCTTCTGCATTGGTAAGCATCTGAATAGTATCGTAAAATTCCGACAAGTACTAAAGTCCCAGGAAGCAAATGGGATTCATACATACAGGTCACTGGCAACCTCTGCGAGCCGAATATTGTATTTGAAGCATTTAACCGTTAGTTATGATGTTCAGCATATTTCCAAATATCCTCCTGTAGTCATAGTGTTGTCTCATTTTAAAGTGTTCAACTTCTATGTAAGAATAATAGTCGAGGAAAATAGCATGCCTATTCTGCATAATAAACGATGCTGTGTGGCCCATGATCCACGTTGCAGCGTTGTTTTTTGCTCGTGGATATCTCAGTTTTTGTGGCTGAATGATCTCTAAAAGATCTACACCACAGGGCGTCGTACGGTCTATCACCGACAATCGTTGACGAAGAAATGTAGTAATTTCTTCTGCAGGTCCGCACGTGAACCTATGAAGAAGTGTATCGACCCTTCCGCATGCGTCACAGTTGGGCGTTGGATGAAGGCCAATTTTATGTAGCTTTTCATTCGTTGCTACTTTATCGTTGACTGTTAGATACCAGTCGGCTATGACGCGTGACGGTAGCACGTCGCTGTGCACATTCCGCCATACTATACTCCAATGTGTATGTGGATGTTTGTCTTCGAGACGATTCCCGTGGTTTGTTGTCGTGAGAAGGCCATAAAGCTTCCTGTTCGTCAGGCTTCCGTTATCGACGATGTTGTGGCGAATGTAGCTCATTTCCATGTAGTACAGCCGCACATGTCGGTAAGAAAGTGGAATGCCGGCGATATTAACGGGTGGGTCAAGGCTATGAGGCTTCCACCGCTGAATGAGGTTTGTGATGATACTGGTCCTCCGGGTACGGAACTCCTTCCTGATGCGATTTAGGAGCAGGGTGACACATTTTTTGTGTACTTTAATGAGGTTAAGGCCACCTTTGAACGAAGGTAAGGTTAAGGTATCGAATTGAACTTTGAAAATGTGCCCCCTAAAAAGAAACCAACATAACGCTTGTTGTATACTCTTGGCTAGATGGTCGGAGATTGGAAGAATTTGCGCCAAATAAGTCATCTTGCTCGTAATGGTGATCTCGATGGTCTTAACTTTCTGTAGTATGTTCAAGTCACGGACGGACTGAAGTATCAAAGCAGCACGTAATTTATTAAGCATGTGTGACCAGTTCTTCGTCAGGAATTTGTCTGGTTTGGCCTCAAAAGTAACACCGAGGGTTGTGTGAGAATCCTTGACCTTGCACCAGGTAACATGGGAGATGTCTCCGATACCGCCACCGATCTGTAAAGCTGTGGTTTTAGTTCTTTTGAGTATTGCTCCTGAAAGAAACGTGAATGTTTGTAAAAGAGTTTCCGCTGACAGAAGTTGTTGCGATGATGACACAGTTACGCATACATCGTCAGCATACGCAATGCATGGGATAGTGACAGACTCGACGCTAAGTCCGATCCCGCTATGCGCCAAGTTGTTCAGTAGCGGCTCCACTGCAATGGCGTACAAAATCATTGACAGAGGACATCCTTGGCGGACGGATTGCTCAATGGAAACTTCTTTTGTAAAATGGCCATTAATGAGAATCCGTGAAGAGGCGTTTGTAGTAAGTTTGCGAATTAATTCTATGAGATGAAGTCCAAAACCTAGTTTCTTCATGCTTTTAAAGAGGAAGTCATGACGTACACGGTCATAAGCCTTCTCAAAATCTAGAAAGATCAGAGCGCCCTGTCCTTTGGTTTCAGCATATGAACAGATGATGTCCCTCAAATCGCAGGCTGCTGAGATTGCACTTCGGCCTTGCACTGCATTGTACTGGTAACTGCCCAAAACCTTGTACATAACGGTTTGCAACCTTAGCTTAATCGATCTGGTGATGATTTTGAAATCGGCATTCAGGAGCGTGATGGGTCGCATGTTTTCGACCTTCCTGCTGTTCCCTTTTTTCGGTAAGGGCAGGATGATACCTTCCGTAAATGCCTTGGGTATAACTTCCAGGTGCCAGAGTTCATTCGCTATCTCGAGCAGTGTCGGACCGAGGAGGTTCCAGTAACGCTGGTAAAACTCAGCGCTGAGACCGTCGGGTCCTGGTGACTTCCCTTTCTTTGCACTGTGGACCGCCAGTCGGATTTCGTCCTCTGTGAAAAGAGATTCCAGATTTGCAGTATCCTGTTGTGACAAGCGACAGCTCAAGGTCCTAAGAAAATCGTCGCACGAGTGTTCATCAACGGTTTGCTTCTTGTAAAGTTGTCTATAATAGTCGTAGACGTGCGAGATGATGTCACGTTGCTTCGTGATGGCATTCTCAGCGTCATCAACGATGGCTTCAATCAACATGGCTTTGCACCGTTTCGTCGTTCTCAGGATGTGGTACAGAGAGGCCCGTTCTTCGGCGGCAACGTCCTTGGGGTGGGCTCGCACGATGATGCCTTGCATTCGTTGGCGTTGTATCGCCGTGATTTTCGCTTTATATCGTTTGATCTTTATGTCGATATCGCGAGAAGGATTGTTAGCACGACTGTACAGTTCTCTCAAACAGCGATAATAAAACTCAATAGTCTGTTTCTGCCAAAAGCTTTTTTGTCGGGCGTAACTCATGAGGGTGAGGCGTAATTTAGGCTTAGCACACTGAATCCACCACCGTAGATCGCTATCGTAACGACGTCGTTGCCGCTGGAGCTGTTGCCACGTTATGTTCACCTCCGCTTCAAGTTGGGCATCCTGCAGAAGGCTGACATTCAATTTCCAGTAGCCTTTCCCGCGGTATATTTGCTGGCGTTGTAGGTTAAGGTAACACTGATACGCACAATGGTCGGAGATGTTGACAGGAGCTATGTCACAGTTCACAGCGTGTCGCTGGAGGGCCTCGGACACATAGATCCTATCCAGCCGACTGGCAGAATGACTGGTTACGAAGGTGTACGCTACCCGTTCACCGTGCAGTTGTTGCCATGTATCGTGAAGACGCATGCCATGAATTAAATGTTCAAGTTCGACACATCTGTTCGTGTTAGGAGTTTGGTCTCTGTCGTTAAGCACACAATTGAAGTCACCGCCGAGGATGAGATGTGCACGATAAGCGCTAAGAAGGATGGGAACCTCGTTTTTATAAAATGTTGAACGATCTCTCTTATGAGTGCTACCTGAGGGAGCGTACACGTTAACAATCTGCACACCATTCACTCGAAGAGAAATGCCACGACCACTAGGCAGCCGCTGCTCATCCGTAAATGGTATACCGTCGCGCAGAAGTATGGCAGTGCCGACAGCATCCTGGAGATTGATGTTATCAATGAGAACGTAACCGGGCATTTCGAAGACTGTGACTGCCTCCTGTAGGAGGGCAATGTCAACGCTGGTACCATACAAGAAATGAGTTAGCGAACGGAGTTTCACCGCACTTTGAATTCTATTGACGTTAAGTGTGGTAACGTTGTAGGTTTGGCTATCGCACATGATGGTTCAGAGGACAATGAGCTCTGTGTTGGAACGTCCTTCTCGACGTCTTTGAATCAAACTCGTTGGGAACGTCTGGAGTACTCAGAGAGTGGAAATGTCGCAGCGCGATGGTCATGCGCGAGAGCAGCTACTGCTGCATCTCCTCGTCCTGCTGCCACCACGGCTCATTGCTGTCGGGGTGCTGCGCGGTGCGCGCGCCGCCCTGCCCGCCACCGCCGGCTGAGTCTGTCAACGTGGTCGCGTCCGCCTGGCCACCACGCGGGGCTGCGACTGACGTCATCGAGTTCCTGCGGGAGCGCTGCTGCAGCTGTTCGCTACTCTGTTCGCTCTTCCTCTTAGCCATTACGGTGCTCTGTTCCCTCTCAGCGCTCAGTAGTGCCTTCAGGTGTTTGGTCTGTTCACGAATGCGTTCTTGCCTCGCGGAGTCCTCGCAGCGCACGGAGCAAGAAGATTGAGGTTCAGTCTCGCTGCCACTTTCTGACATGTGTACGGGTCTGAAATCATCCGACTTTTCCTCTTTGCTACTATTCCCTTTGCTTCTCCTTCGGCGGCCTTTCTTCGTTTCTGCTGCAGCCTCTACCGATAGGGGCGGTTCAGGCAAACTGGTCTGCACCCGCTCCTGTATCTCACACGGCTTAGTTTCAGAGGTGGCTGGCGCATCGTTGTTATCCAGCGGTAACTGCCCCGGTGAGGATGACGGTGCCGGATCGACGTCCGTCCTACCGCAAATGTCTTGGGCACGGCATTCCACCTGAACTGGCATCTCCGCCTCGCTAACAAGTTCCGGCTGCCGAGGTGGTTGTACAGTCCCCGCGACGACCTCACTCAATAGCGGAACAAGCTTTTCACTACCGTCTGTAGGACGTTCCCGTGGAAGTTGAAATGGACGTCGACGTGTACAGTTCATCCGCAGATGTTCTGTTGAATGGCAGATCGAACAGGTAGGGGGTTGTCCAATGTAAGTTACCTGTGCACGACAGCCGCCAATGGCAACATACGAAGGTATATGCTTTTTTAAGTCCACACGTACACTTCGCACCCCGCTGTTAACTTGGTAGCAATATGCACTCGACCATTTTTCATTGGTAACTGACAAAAGAACGCCGTACAGTGACAGAGAACGTGCTATCAGGTCATTAGGGCACTCAGGTGGCACATTAAATACCCTGACGGTTCTCACTCCGTATCCCGAAGGTACGATTTGGACATTGCTAATACTGCCATCATTATGACGAAATTGTCTCACACCAGCATGTTTCTCAACGAATTTCTCATAAGTGTCACTCGAAATAAATTTGATAAATAACGAGTACTGCACAAAGTCCAACTGGAACGTGTCGACTATATCTTCCGGCAATTTCAGATCCTCAAAAATCCACTCATGGATTTCGAAAGCCGTCGGTCGCAAGGCAGCACGATCGAAAACACACTGAACGCTGTTCGCTCTGTTAATTGTCGACATCTTACTTACAACAGTGGTACAGAAACAAACGTTAACAGCGCTCGCACACGCTGCGCAGCTCTCCACCGCAGCACCGCTCGCGACGTAAACACTGGCCCGCGCTACCGCCCGTCACCGCGCGATGTGCACTGGCCGAGTGCCTGAACACGACTGTGGACCACGGGTTGTTCATAGGTTTTGTCGAACTGGAAAAAGCGTTCGACAATGTAAAATGGTGCAAGATGTACGAAATTGTGAGATAAATAGGGGAAACGTATAGTGAGAGCCCCAGAGGATATGAAACAACGTATTGTGGCAGCCTGTGGCGACATTACACCAGATGTACTGCGGCGTGTACGACATTCATTACGCCAGAGATTGCAATTGTGTGCAGCAAATGATGGCCACACGTTTAACATCGATTGGATTGACATGTCGGGACACACCATATTGCACTCTGTAATTGAAAACGGAAACCACGTGTGTACGTGTACCTCACCCCTCATGGTAATGTAATTGTGCGTAAGTGAAAAAGACCAATAAAAAGGTGTTAGCATGTGGACGTAATGTGCTGTTCCAGTCTCTTCTGTACCTAAGGTCCATCACCGTTCCCTTTGGATCCCTACGTAATTCGGTGCTCTCCGATACACACGATCGAACAGTGGAGGAGTGGTACTCAAGCGTCAACTTTAGGTTACAATATCTCCGGATGTAATTAACATTTTACAATGCAACAAACGGGACTGATTACGTATTTATTTATATGTTCAGATGTGCTAATAAAACTAACGGGGTTCCATTTAAAAAAACGTAGGTTTGTGTTAAAAAACATACTTCCGTGCATTTTTTATGGTTTGTATTAACCAATTACACTAGCCCCTCACCTCACGTTCGGTCTGTGGAATCGATTCGTCAGTATTTGATGTGGTTTACGAAATATATCCAGCGGTAATGTTAGGTGACTCACCCTGTATATATGAGGCTATTTTGTTTTCTGTAAATTATGATCATAAAAATATCTTTCTTCATCATTTAAATGTCTTCATTTATATGGTTTTTTTTTGAGTCAAAACTCTTCATCTCAGAGTAGCACTTGCACGTACTTCATCAATCATCTGTGGGATGTGTTCCAATCTCTGTCTTCTTCTACAGCTTTTTTTCCCTCTACCACTTCCTTTGGTGCCATGGACGACGTTCCCTGACGACTTAACGGATATCCAATCATCCTGTCCCTTCTTGTTGACAGTGTTTTCCATAAATTCCTTTCTTTTTAGATTCTTCATAGAACTTCCTCACTCCTTACCTTACCCGTCCACCTAATTTTCAACATCAGTCTGTAGCATCACATCTCAAATCCTATGATTCTATTCTGTTCCCGCTTTCCCACAGTCCATGTTTCACTACAATATACTGCTATACTCCAGATGTATGTTCACAGAAATTCCTTCCCCAAATTAAAGCCTATGTTCGATACTAGAAGGCTTCTTGTGGTCAGGAGTGCCCATATTGCCAGTGCTAGTGTGCTTTTGATGACCTCCTTCTTTGGCCATCGCTGTTCATTTTGCTGCCTAGGTAGGGGAATTCCTAAACTTCATGTGTTTCATGACCATCAATCCTATTATTAAGTGTCTCACTGTTCTTATTTCTTCTACTTCTCTTTGTCTTTCTTCAATATACTCTCAATCCATATTCTGCACTAGATTTAGCATGTTAACACTTTCACTCAGGATAGCAATGTCATCAGTGATCGTATCTTTGATACTCTTTCACCTTGAATTTTAATTCCACTCCTAAACCTTTATTTCCATTATTACTGCTTCGATTTACAGATAGAACATTAGGGGCGAAAGACTACAGCCGCATCTAACACGCTTTTTAATCCACTCTTATTACTCCCTATTTGTTCTCATACGTATGGCATATTACCTGGCTCTCACTATACGTTTCCCCTATTTTTCTCACAATTTCGTACATCTTGCACCATTTTACATTGTCGAACGCTTTTTCCAGTTCAACAAAACCTATGAACATGTCGTTATTTTTCTTTAGTCTTGTTTCCATTATCAACTGGAACGTCAGAAATATCTCTCTGGTGCCCTTAACTTTCCTAAAGCTAGACTGATTTTCATCTAACGAAACCTCAATCGGCCGGCCGAAGTGGCCGCGCGGTTCTGGCGCTGCAGTCTGGAACCGCGAGACCGCTACGGTCGCAGGTTCGAATCCTGCCTCGGGCATGGATGTGTGTGATGTCCTTAGGTTAGTTAGGTTTCACTAGTTCTAAGTTCTAGGGGACTAATGACCTCAGCAGTTGAGTCCCATAGTGCTCAGAGCCATTTGAACCATTTGAAACCTCAATCGTCTTTTTCATTTATCTGCGTATTATTCTTGTCAGCGACTTGAATGCGTGAATCTCTCAGCTGATTATGCGACAACTTTCGCACTTGTCAGCTCTAGCAGTGTTCGGAATCGTGTGGATGATATTTTTCCGAAAGTCAGATGGTGTATTGCCAGACTCGTACTTTCTACACACATACATGAATATCTCTTCTAAATCGACTCCTGTTTATTCTTCTATCACCTCCTCTCTCGCAGTCCCCATCTTGGATATCAAAATAGAGGATATTCCACAATCTTTTACCAACAGAGTGATCTTAATGACCCTTTTTAACTGTAGGCCACATGTCCTGTGGATACACATTATGTGTCTTTAATGTAGGGGTTTCCATTGCCTGCTGCATCCTCATGCCATTATTCACTACAGATTCTTCCTCCTTTAGGGGCAGTTTCCTACCCTGAGGGCAACCTCCATCTGCTCCTCTGCCCTCTTTGAGAAGGCTGTTGGCAGAATGAGTGTGACTTCATATATCTGAAGTCTTCAGCCGCCAATGCTGATTAGTAATCAAAATTTAAACAGTGGTGGGTTTCGAAA
Organism: Schistocerca nitens; assembly: GCF_023898315.1. Taxonomy (NCBI): domain Eukaryota; kingdom Metazoa; phylum Arthropoda; class Insecta; order Orthoptera; family Acrididae; genus Schistocerca; species Schistocerca nitens. The sequence continues at coordinate 158,066,242 of NC_064618.1, read as the reverse complement.
CTGGGACCAAAGTTGTTTTTGATGATGAGTGAAAGGCACCACACCTAGACAACAAGACTACTGGATTAGAAAGAATGACAGACTCAGTTTCAAAAATTTCTGTCGACCAATCAGCTGTATTTCCTTTCTCGAATATTTCTTTTAATTTACTGATCCTGATTTATCAACTGTTTTAAATTTCGCTTTATCATTAAATGTTAGATCCATCTTGAAGAGAGGGCTTAAATTTTTTTAATTAACTTCAATTGCTTTCATTTTCATAGTTGAATGTTTTGTATTACTCTATTAATCAATTACATGTTTAAATACGTCAGCCCTTTTATACTTCCTCGCAGGTTAAATTTTTCCACATCTTTTCTTTAAGTGTTCTTTTAAATTTTTAACGGCAGATGCTTTCAATTCTGTGAAAGGTTAATGATCATTAAAATTATATTTCTTCATCAATGCTTTAAGATCTTTATTATGTAATTCTTTACCAATAACTGTTATTTCTTTGTATTTCTATCTAAACATTTTTTTCTAAAGCATAAACTACTTTCTTACTTCTTTTATCGTTAAATAGAAAAGCCCAAGTTAATTAAAAAACAGTAACAGTAAATAAATACTTATATCCTTTATTTTCTTCTGAAATTCCTTTCAAATTTCCTGAATCGATTTCAACGATATCAGCTAGCCTTAAATCATGAATACCAAGAGCAACTAAATATCGGTGTTGGAACTGTTTTTCCCTGGTTTTGTATTTCATTAATAACTTCTTCGTGAATAGTGGAAGGAGATAGCGATTTGCTACCACAATTGCCTACAAATCTTTTTGAACAGATTCACAATTTTTGCTTTTACAAAAAGATCAAATACCTTCAATTCTTCATCTTCAATTTTTTTTGCTCTGTGAGGATTATGTGCCAGTAATTTTTTTTTACATTTCAAAGAGTAAATGTGAATCTAGATTTATGTAGATCAAAAATTAGATAAGATTTAAATGTTGTCACTAAATATAATAACTTAATATCAACTGGTACACTTTTGAACAGACTCTTTTAATCTTATAGTTAGAAAACACGTTTCATTTACTGTTATTGACTGATTAGTATGAGTTATTTTATGAAGGTTAACATTACCACTTACTGTAGTATCAAAATCATTAACTGATAGTTCTATATATTTATTTTCGCCAATAACTATAATCTTTTTAAACAAAATCTTATTCCGAAATTGTACATTTTTGTTCACCTCCAGTCATAAAAGTAAATTCAGTTATTTGTTTATCCTATTCTTTATCGTTAAGATTACTTAAATTGTTTGAGTATGGGGTTAAGTATGTTTTTGAGAACTAACATGTAAAAGCTTCTTCAATTTCCTTTTTTGTAAAGTAATTAGATCATTTTATTATGATGATTAATATTTTCAGTGAGTTGTTAAATAGTGACAGAATTACTGAGGTTTGTTTGAATACCTGTGTATTCTGGTTTTGTAACAAGAGTGGTTAAGTTATTTTCTAAGTACTGTTTTGTAACTGCATCAAAACAATTTTAAAACAATCAGAATACAAATGATTACAAATTACATCATCAAAGTTTTTTGTTCTCTTTATATTGTAGTACAAGTCATTTTTCTCATGTTGTTAAGTAGCTGCTTGGTTCCATTGTACAATCTTTCTAAAATACCTTACCATACCAGTTTGGCACACTAACAAAATGATAGTACAATAAGTACTGGGAACGAAATCGTGTTTCAGAACAATGTGTTTTATTAATTTTTGAACTTCGCTTGTAAATGATGTTAAGGTGTTTTTATTCATGTCATATAAATATTTGCATAGCACAAACGTTCCAAATATGGAAATTGTAGCGAATAATTACATGACATAGTACCCTTCCTCGTGGTGACACCGAATGCAACCGTTAGATCGTCTTTAGTAAATTGGAAGCTGATTTACAGGATCAAGTGATATCTCTTCAATCTGCCGCATTAAATATTCCATTGTATCACCATCTACTGCGTTCTAGACGTATTATCTTTGGACCTCAGTGATGCCTTGGTTTTGTAACTGGCCACTGTGAAGATACACCAGTTAAAAATTGAATTGCCTTCCATTTCTTGTGTTCTTAGCTTAGAATTTGATACATGTATTGCAATATGGTACATTAAATTAATAAATACACAAAAATCTAACTTTTGAGAACGGATATGTTTTGTATATCTTTCAAAAATTCAGTTCTTTGAGTATGTTACATTTTCAATCTCACCAAATCAGGTACACCTTATCAATGCTGGCAAGTTTGAAATCTTGACTCTCTTGAAAAAATCTCTGTCGAAGGCTATGCCTTTGTGCTCTCATGTAGCATTCAGTAAAATATTTTACCATAAAATATCCGTATGACACAGTGACTACAATCTAAATTTTAATTATCAATAGTCTCACTTACAAATAACTTACTTCAATGTTCATGTTCTTGCACGTATAAATCGACAGTACGATTCTGGAACGTTTTCTCAACTATTGAACGTCTCTATTATATTTATTTTTGATTGTTACTGTACATTCATCACCATTTCCCCAAAATAAACATTTGTACAGTTTATCAGTCTATCGACATCTAATTTTACCCAGTAGATTGTATCTTTCCTTCAAGTAGTGTTTGACATGTTGTTGTTGTTGTTTGAGGGAAGAGACCAGACTGCGAAGTCATCGGTCTCATAGGATTAGGGAAGGACTGGGAGGGAAGTCAGCTGTGCCCTTTCAAAGGAATCATTCCGGCATTTGCATGGAGCGATTTAGGGAAATCACGCAAAACCAAAATCAGAATGGCCGGGACTGAACCGTGATCCTCCCAATGCGGAGTCCAGTTTGGTAGCCACTGCGCCACCTCGCTGTTTGACTTGTATTTTCTCAGTGTACAGGGGTGCAGCTGTTATTATATCTTCTTTACGTTGAAGGAGTGACATCTTCATTTGTATTCATAGAGCTCACTTCATTCGCAATAAACTGCTGCTGTGCTGTCACCTCTTTCGCCATAAGCAGGAAAGGATGTTATGCATAGTGGGCATACAGTTTTTTGTATCGTGTATGATATCTGCAATAGTGGTTACCTGGTGTCCTCAAGATCACCTGATATTACACGTAGATAGATTACAAATGAAATAAAACCTATAAATACAGTGCCAGCAGTCATCGCTACTATATAAACTCCTGTGAATTCGTCTTGCAACTTAGAAATTTCCTCTTCTTTCAGTGGCAATGGAGGAAACGAAATGGGACTTTTCAAGTAAAGTGCAAGACCATCAGTACGTTGTATTCACTGCTGCATTTCAGTAGCCCTCTCTTGAAAATAATTGCCACACATCTTATTTAGCTCATGGCACACATAAATGTAAAGTATTTCATTATTACACGTGCTTAGTCACCGGCTCCTTTTGGGAATATGTCTAAATAAGTACGTATCTGACATCTATTTGTATCGGAAACTCATTGTGGAATTCCGTTCACTGTCTTCATCTACATCTACATCTACATCTATACTCCGCGAGCCACCTTACGGTGTGTGGCGGAGGGTACTTATTGTACCACTATCTGATCCCCCTTCCCTGTTCCATTCACGAATTGTGCGTGGGAAGAACGACTGCTTGTAAGTCTCCGTATTTGCTCTAATTTCTCGGATCTTTTCGTTGTGATCATTACGCGAGATATATGTGGGCGGTAGTAATATGTTGCCCATCTCTTCCCGGAATGTGCTCTCTCGTAATTTCGATAATAAACCTCTCCGTATTGCGTAACGCCTCTCTTGAAGTGTCTGCCACTGGAGCTTGTTCAGCATCTCCGTAACGCTCTCGCGCTGACTAAATGTCCCCATGACGAATCGCGCTGCTTTTCGCTGGATCATGTCTATCTCTTCTATTAATCCAACCTGGTAAGGGTCCCATACTGATGAGCAATACTCAAGAATCGGACGAACAAGCGTTTTGTAAGCTACTTCTTTCGTCGATGAGTCACATTTTCTTAGAATTCTTCCTATGAATCTCAACCTGGCGCCTGCTTTTCCCACTATTTGTTTTATGTGATCATTCCACTTCAGATCGCTCCGGATAGTAACTCCTAAGTATTTTACGGTCGTTACCGCTTCCAATGATTTACCACCTATGGCATAATCGTACTGGAATGGATTTCTGCCCCTATGTATGCGCATCATACTACATTTATCCACACCCAGGGAAAGCCGCCAGCTGTCGCACCATTCATTAATCCTCTGCAGGTCTTCCTGGAGTACGTACGAGTCTTCTGATGTTGCTACTTTCTTGTAGACAACCGTGTCATCTGCAAATAGCCTCACGGAGCTACCGATGTTGTCAACTAAGTCATTTATGTATATTGTAAACAATAAAGGTCCTATCACGCTTCCTTGCGGTACTCCCGAAATTACCTCTACATCTGCAGATTTTGAACCGTTAAGAATGACATGTTGTGTTCTTTCTTCTAGGAAATCCTGAATCCAATCACAAACCTGGTCCGATATTCCGTAAGCACGTATTTTTTTCACTAAACGTAAGTGCGGAACCGTATCAAATGCCTTCCTGAAGTCCAGGAATACGGCATCAATCTGCTCGCCAGTGTCTACGGCACTGTGAATTTCTTGGGCAAATAGGGCGAGCTGGGTTTCACATGATCTCTGTTTGCGGAATCCATGTTGGTTATGATGAAGGAGATTTGTATTATCTAAGAACGTCATAATACGAGAACACAAAACATGTTCCATTATTCTACAACAGATTGACGTAAGTGAAATAGGCCTATAATTATTCGCATCTGATTTATGACCCTTCTTGAAAATGGGAACGACCTGTGCTTTCTTCCAGTCGCTAGGTACTTTACGTTCTTCCAGAGATCTACGATAAATTGCTGATAGAAAGGGGGCAAGTTCTTTAGCATAATCACTGTAGAATCTTAAGGGTATCTCGTCTGGTCCGGATGCTTTTCCGCTACTAAGTGATAGCAGTTGTTTTTCAATTCCGATATCGTTTATTTCAATATTTTCCATTTTGGCGTCCGTGCGACGGCTGAAGTCAGGGACCGTGTTACGATTTTCCGCAGTGAAACAGTTTCGGAACACTGAATTCAGTATTTCTGCCTTTCCTCGGTCGTCCTCTGTTTCGGTGCCATCGTGGTCAACGAGTGACTGAATAGGGGATTTAGATCCGCTTACCGATTTTACATATGACCAAAACTTTTTAGGGTTCTTGTTTAGATTGTTTGCCAATGTTTTATGTTCGAATTCGTTGAATGCTTCTCTCATTGCTCTCTTTACGCTCTTTTTCGCTTCGTTCAGCTTTTCCTTATCAGCTATGATTCGACTACTCTTAAACCTATGGTGAAGCTTTCTTTGTTTCCGTAGTACCTTTCGTACATGATTGTTATACCACGGTGGATCTTTCCCCTCGCTTTGGACCTTAGTCGGTACGAACTTATCTAAGGCGTACTGGACGATGTTTCTGAATTTTTTCCATTTTTGTTCCACATCCTCTTCCTCAGAAATGAACGTTTGATGGTGGTCACTCAGATATTCTGCGATTTGTGCCCTATCACTCTTGTTAAGCAATGACACCTTTTTCGTGTCCTCCGACCGAGCTCTGATTTCAGCGTCGGTTCCTGTATTTATACCGAAGATAACCGTAAGTGAAATATCGGAAGCAAATTTGGAATTACTCTCCAGATGACCTTAGTTCCTGTTGCGTCCCGTCAGAGCTTGTATCGCGGCAGTAGTGCAGAAGTGTACTATCCACGCCACAACAGCGTTGAAAGTTTATACGTGTGTGAATCCAGTCAATATTTTAGCGAAAAGGGTTGTGAATGTCATTGAGACACATGATACCTTAATGCTGTACAGTATACTTGGATTTGCTATTTCTATACACAGTTATGCGTAATGAGCCACAATTGTTTGACTTTGGGTTCAGATCAGTAGTATCTTTCGCTGAATTGTTTGACAGATTCATGTCACCACTTTTTTTCGCTGTAGAGGAACATTCAATTATTCGTAGTGCACAAATTAGTCTCGTGGAGGAACATGAAGGTCGCACGTGGTGATGGACATAGAGGCCACAGCGTAATATAACACACACAAATATATAAAACCAATACAGCAATATTGGCCAAATGGACAACTCTTGGCCTACTGACTGACGTAGAGGAAAGACTGGTTCCAAGACTCTGTATGGTGTGAACCAAGTCATTATGAAATTGGTCATGTGGGAAAAAAATTTCATTCTATGAAAATGATTGGTAACTGTGACCACAAACGAAAGAGATTTTGGTAAAAGTTCATTTCTCAAGATAAATTATAGCATTGGTCAGAGATTAATACTTGCTGCTATAAACATTACCAGGTTAACACATTAACTGGAGAATTACAGTGTGTTTTGAAAAAGAATGACTCCATTTTGCGTAATAATTACGAGTTATGGGACGTGCCGGCAGAGAATTGTGTCTTGTTTGAATGCGCGTGGTCTAGAGTTTCAGAAAATCGCCATTAGATGTCAGTCAATGCGTCTTCTCAGTCTGCAGTTAGTCAGAAGTAAGATGGCGTCAGCTCAGTAGAAGACGTTTTGTGTTTTGCAGTTGGCAAGGGGTAAGTCATTTCCACCCCTCGTGCTTTTCGTCGGCTGTTTGAACTAAAAAACATTGGTCGTGGGTTTCGACAGTCTGGATTCTTTTGCAAAGGAAAGACGTGCCCGCCTAATGACGTAGTGAAAAGAATTCTGGAAACGTAGGAGTCCACGAAAAGGTAACATGACGATGATGATATTTGGTTTGTGGGATTCTCAACTGTGCGGTTATCAGCTCTCGTACGAATCCCCAATCTTTACACAGTCCAATCTCGCTACTTTCCCGAATTAAGATAAAATCGGGAGAACAATACATACACCCAGTCCGCGGGCGGAAAAAAAAAAAACACCCCAGCCACCCGGAAATCGAACATCTGACGTCATGATCCAGATGCAGTAACGCTAGATAGTAGACAACGAGCTGCGGATGCGAAAGTCGGATCGCCATGCTTTAAGAAAACTGGCAATGCCTCAAACGACTGTCCGGCAAGTGGTAAGACGTCGTTTGGTTTACAAAACCATACAGACTACATTAGATCAAGCGCTTTGTGTTCGTGATAAAAGAAAACTGGTTGATTTCAGCAATGCTCTGTTAGAGGACATGGAAGACGGTAAAATTTCTGTGACGAAGTATCATTTCATGTTAACGGTAAAGTAAACCTACATAACGTGCTCATGTGAGTGCTCCGGAACCCTCATGGCATTATTTAGCAAGAAAGCGACTCACCTGAATCGAATGTTTTTTGTGCCGTTTCTCAATTCAAATTGTATGGTCCTTTCTTTTTTTTTTAGGAAAACACAGTCACCGGAATAGCAGTCTTCAGATGCTGCAGAATAGGATTTTACCATAACTTTATAAGGACTTCGATGACTTCATTTTCCAACAGGATGGAGCTCTACCACACCTGCGCAACAACGTACGTCAGTTTCTCAATGACACTCTGCCACAAAGCCGGATAGGGATCCAGAGACACTGGCCTTTGTTCATTTCCAACTCGTGACGTACAAGAAGTGAAGGACAGAATAACAGCCTCCATAATTCCTGTAAAAGCGGAAACATTATACAGAGTTTGTGAAACATTTAGCCATCGTGTGGATGTTACTAGAGCTGCTGCTGGTGGACCCGTAAGCATTTGCAACAGCATAGCTCAACTTAAGGGTTTTGTATTTTATAATTCGTCCCATGTTTGCAGCACTTTGTTATCAACAAATATGGAATTTTGTAAGCAGGTCATTTTGAAACATCATGTATTACGTTGAGAAGTGTCTCATTTTCTGTCTGTCACCAGCACGTCAATAGTCTAGGTTAGACAATTGCTTTAGCATATATTTATAAAACGTAAACGTCACTCAAGGATTAGGCCTTAGGCCTTCTCCAACTGTACAGCTTCTGCCTGCATGCGTATGACTGTGGGACATAGGATCAACCTGTTTTCGGTCCCTTCCTGCGGGACGTGTGATCAGCCCATTTTAGATACCTCCAGCCGTAGCTGCCAGTAGATGATTCCCCATTATGTCGCTGCTCCCATACTCAAGCAGCTCCTCATCTGGCCACAAGAGACAGAGACTGAGTGGATTCATCTCAGAAGTTTCCACTGCAGAAGGAATTCTAAGATGTACCGACAGTAGAACTGATGTTTTTTTTCCATATCGAAGGCAGTGACGATAACCTCTCACCTACGAAGCAAGCATTCTGTGTCCTTAAAATGCCACAGTGCTGCCATCCCAATGCTTGGAAAGATAATAAAAATAATACCAACTGTGAACGAATTAGTCTAAAAATGCCAGAAATGTGGGGTCTACTCACAGAAGTAATATTAATATGTGGCTGGAGGGGGCTTTGTGCTACATGTTACGTGTTTCTATGTCATAAAAACATATTTTCAGAAGCCTTTCACTCATATTGCGCTGCTAGTAGGCTGTCCTCACCCCTGATGGACCTGTGAACGAAATTGCAGTGAGGAAAGGTTCATTTTTATTCGGGTGGTGTGGCCGGGCGCTACCATCCAGCTGGACCTGAAACCACACCAGTGGTTGCCGCCCTGAAAGCGGCGGCGGATCTGGAATGGAAACATGCCGTTAAAACGTGATTATGGCCTGCACTGCAGGCTCGCAGGTTAATCTGGCGGATCAGGCGGTTTCTTAATTGCCGCCAATTAAACTGATAATTTGTGAGTTTGGCCCGGGCCGGGCGCGTGCTCTGTAATTAGCAGCAACACGGCCTAGCTACCGCTGCGAGCCCCGCCCATCCCACCCCAACCCACACCACAGGTGCGGAGCGGGGTCTGCCATTTCCCACGGAAGGCCACACGGTCGTTTATAGCCACATCCAGCTGCCGCACATCGAAGGTCGTGGTCGTAACGTGCAATCTGGAATTAAAATTAGCAACTGACAAATTTTTTTCCTAGTTAACTTATGGTTAAAGTAGGGGTTCCCAAAGTTTTCCTCCGACGGAGTTCTTTGAGAATCCATTTACTTATCTGGAATACCTTGTTCATTATGAAGCTTTATAATTTTCTTTAAAAAAAATGAAAAACTCGTTTTGTTAAGTGATTACTTTAATTTTAAATCATAACTAAAACATAGAAGTCATAATGAAAATTTCAAAAATTGGTATCGTCAAAATGTAGAAATGAACTGTTCTGTTTTTAATTTTCTCACGGAGTTCTAAATAATATCCTGCGGAACACTGGCGTTGCACAGAAGTGAGCTTTGGAAACGCTGACTTAAAGGCGAAAATACACTCCGGAAATTGAAATAAGAACACCGTGAATTCATTGTCCCAGAAAGGGGAAACTTTATTGACACATTCCTGGGGTCAGATACATCACATGGTCACACTGACAGAACCACAGGCACATAGACACAGGCAACAGAGCATGCACAATGTCGGCACTAGTACAGTGTATATCCACCTTTCGCAGCAATGCAGGCTGCTATTCTCCCATGGAGACGATCGTAGAGATGCTGGATGTAGTCCTGTGGAACGGCTTGCCATGCCATTTCCACCTGGCGCCTCAGTTGGACCAGCGTTCGTGCTGGACGTGCAGACCGCGTGAGACGACGCTTCATCCAGTCCCAAACATGCTCAATGGGGGACAGATCCGGAGATCTTGCTGGCCAGGGTAGTTGACTTACACCTTCTAGAGCACGTTGGGTGGCACGGGATACATGCGGACGTGCATTGTCCTGTTGGAACAGCAAGTTCCCTTGCCGGTCTAGGAATGGTAGAACGATGGGTTCGATGACGGTTTGGATGTACCGTGCACTATTCAGTGTCCCCTCGACGATCACCAGTGGTGTACGGCCAGTGTAGGAGATCGCTCCCCACACCATGATGCCGGGTGTTGGCCCTGTGTGCCTCGGTCGTATGCAGTCCTGATTGTGGCGCTCACCTGCACGGCGCCAAACACGCATACGACCATCATTGGCACCAAGGCAGAAGCGACTCTCATCGCTGAAGACGAGACGTCTCCATTCGTCCCTCCATTCACGCCTGTCGCGATACCACTGGAGGCGGGCTGCACGATGTTGGGGCGTGAGCGGAAGACGGCCTAACGGTGTGCGGGACCGTAGCCCAGCTTCATGGAGACGGTTGCGAATGGTCCTCGCCGATACCCCAGGAGCAACAGTGTCCCTAATTTGCTGGGAAGTGGCGGTACGGTCCCCTACGGCACTGCGTAGGATCCTACGGTCTTGGCGTGCATCCGTGCGTCGCTGCGGTCCGGTCCCAGGTCGACGGGCACGTGCACCTTCCGCCGACCACTGGCGACAACATCGATGTACTGTGGAGACCTCACGCCCCACGTGTTGAGCAATTCGGCGGTACGTCCACCCGGCCTCCCGCATGCCCACTATACGCCCTCGCTCAAAGTCCGTCAACTGCACATACGGTTCACGTCCACGCTGTCGCGGCATGCTACCAGTGTTGAAGACTGCGATGGAGCTCCGTATGCCACGGCAAACTGGCTGACAATGACGGCGGCGGTGCACAAATGCTGCGCAGCTAGCGCCATTCGACGGCCAACACCGCGGTTCCTGGTGTGTCCGCTGTGCCGTGCGTGTGATCATTGCTTGTACAGCCCTCTCGCAGTGTCCGGAGCAAGTATGGTGGGTCTGACACACCGGTGTCAATGTGTTCTTTTTTCCATTTCCAGGAGTGTATATTTCAGTTTTAGCTGTGTATTGATACAACAATTCCAATTAAAAAGAAATCACTTGTGGTAAGATATCGTATTACCGACCCGCAACTTTAATAAGTCATGGTAGCAAAAGTCACAAAGTGAATTAAACAAAAAAAGTACTTATGGCAGAGGCCGGCTTCTCGGAACAACAGTTTCGGTTGCAGAGAGATGTAGGAACGTGCGAGGCAATGCTGAGCCTACAGCATATCTTAAAAACAGGTGAAATTACGTTTATAGAATTTGTAGATTTAGAGAAAATTTTCGACGTACGAGCTGTAACAGCTGCAAGTGCAGATATTTGTATACGTGGTTCCTCAATTTGTACATACATCACTGTGCTGGTTGTTTTCTGCTGTTTCCCAGAAATAGGTCACATAATTTACTATCTGATGTTTTCTGCACGGTCGTAACTGCCCCATAAAGTTGAATATGCCTGTCAGTATAGGCTAATCATTTTGCATCAATCATGCATCCATACTTCAACACCTGACGTGCTGCCCAGCGAAGAATAAGCACTAATGGCTTGTTCTTGTCGTACATGCCTGGAAACACTAACCTACCTAACAACCTACTACTCGAAATAGCTATAATTATCAATCTGAAAAAAAAAATGGCTCTGAGCACTATGGGACTTAACATCTGTGGTCATCAGTCCCCTAGAACTTAGAACTACTTAAACCTAACTATCCTAAGGACATCACACACATCCATGCCCGAGGCAGGATTCGAACCTGCGACCGTAGCAGTCGCGCGGTTCCGGACTGAGCGCCGGAACCGCTAGACCACCGCGGCCGGCATCAATCTGAAAAAAAGAGGTAAATAGTGGTGTAATTTGTTTTGCATGTAGTTATCAACCACATTCAAAAATATTGGCACGTCAATACTTATTAAACCCTTTACCGACTGGAGTGCGAATTTTTGAAGTTCTGGAAACAGCAGAGGTAAATTAGAAGGAAAGAAGGGTTATCTACAACTTATACAAAAACCAAACTGCAGTTATGTGTCAAACGACATGAAAGGAAAGAATGTAGCTCAGAAGGAAGTGAGGCAGTTTTGTAGCCCATCCTCGATTATAATTAATCTGTTTGTAGTGGAAACACTAAAGACCGTCAAGGAGAATATACTAACTGAATTAATATTACGACTAAAAGCTTATAAACTTCGAGATTTCTTGGCAATTCTGTAGCTTCAACGCAAATCGCATTGAAATTACAGCTATGAACATCAACATACCAAAATACACTCCTGGAAATGGAAAAAAGAACACATTGACACCGGTGTGTCAGACCCACCATACTTGCTCCGGACACTGCGAGAGGGCTGTACAAGCAATGATCACACGCACGGCACAGCGGACACACCAGGAACCCCGGTGTTGGCCGTCGAATGGCGCTAGTTGCGCAGCATTTGTGCACCGCCGCCGTCAGTGTCAGCCAGTTTGCCGTGGCATACGGAGCTCCATCGCAGTCTTTAACACTGGTAGCATGCCGCGACAGCGTGGACGTGAACCGTATGTGCAGTTGACGGACTTTGAGCGAGGGCGTATAGTGGGCATGCGGGAGGCCGGGTGGACGTACCGCCGAATTGCTCAACACGTGGGGCGTGAGGTCTCCACAGTACATCGATGTTGTCGCCAGTGGTCGGCGGAAGGTGCACGTGCCCGTCGACCTGGGACCGGACCGCAGCGACGCACGGATGCACGCCAAGACCGTAGGATCCTACGCAGTGCCGTAGGGGACCACACCGCCACTTCCCAGCAAATTAGGGACACTGCTGCTCCTGGGGTATCGGCGAGGACCATTCGCAACCGTCTCCATGAAGCTGAGCTACGGTCCCGCACACCGTTCGGCTGTCTTCCGCTCACGCCCCAACATCGTGCAGCCCGCCTCCAGTGGTGTCGCGACAGGCGTGAATGGAGGGACGAATGGAGACGTGTCGTCTTCAGCGATGAGAGTCGCTTCTGCCTTGGTGCCAATGATGGTCGTATGCGTGTTTGGCGCCGTGCAGGTGAGCGCCACAATCAGGACTGCATACCACCGAGGCACACAGGGCCAACACCCGGCATCATGGTGTGGGGAGCGATCTCCTACACTGGCCGTACACCACTGGTGATCGTCGAGGGGACACTGAATAGTGCACGGTACATCCAAACCGTCATCGAACCCATCGTTCTACCATTCCTAGACCGGCAATGGAACTTGCTGTTCCAACAGGACAATGCACGTCCGCATGTATCCCGTGCCACCCAACGTGCTCTAGAAGGTGTAAGTCAACTACCCTGGCCAGCAAGATCTCCGGATCTGTCCCCCATTGAGCATGTTTGGGACTGGATGAAGCGTCGTCTCACACGGTCTGCACGTCCAGCACGAACGCTGGTCCAACTGAGGCGCCAGGTGGAAATGGCATGGCAAGCCGTTCCACAGGACTACATCCAGCATCTCTACGATCGTCTCCATGGGAGAATAGCAGCCTGCATTGCTGCGAAAGGTGGATATACACTGTACTAGTGCCGACATTGTGCATGATCTGTTGCCTGTGTCTATGTGCCTGTGGTTCTGTCAGTGTGATCATGTGATGTATCTGACCCCAGGAATGTGTCAATAAAGTTTCCCCTTCCTGGGACAATGAATTCACGGTGTTCTTATTTCAATTTCCAGGAGTGTATATTCTTCTGATATCACACATCATATCAGACACTTTTTGCCGTATTCCATACCACCGTATTTCATTTCTCACACGAACATGTGGAACAATATAGAACTCCTTAACAGATCAAGAAACACATCATGAGCTTCAGAGCTGTCTACTGCCCTCTCCAACACATGAGAGAAATGAGTTCCACATGACCAGTGCTTCAGCGAAAAATGTTCGTTCGGACATGGGAGTCATTTAGTCTCCAAGTAAGTCATCAGCCGTGAACACAATTTATCTACCATAATTTTAGAAGCTGCTTAATGCAATTCAGTCAGTGCATAGCTCTGCCCATCCACTATGTGTCGCATATTATACAGTGGAATGGTGTGCTCTGCCTTCCACTCTAGAGACGTGGGGTGTTGGGTTGGTAAAGTGAACTATTAACAAACTGTTGTTAGAATAGGGGTAAAATCTATTTTTTTCAGTGAAAAGTCATAGCCACTTGTGGCGAGGCTAGAGGACAGCCATTCTTGTTGCCGACATAAACCAGTACCGGATTTCGAGGATTGTGCACTGTTAAAGGACTTGGTATCGTCTTCAGAATAGATCACATTCTCTGTACAGGACAAAATTCATTCGTAGACTTCCATACAGTTACAGTATGATGCATTAAATTCATTTGATATGACTAGAATGTTGACTAGCCTGTACTAGGGTTTTGTTATGAGAGTGTGAAAAGTAATTCCTCCGAAATTTTGTGTGAAAACTCTTGAAACTTTTAAAGTAAAACACAGTTCATCAACATTTTACGTCTTTACTATTCATGTTTACATATTTTTTTCCCAACGTAGTCACTCTGTCGACGAACACATTTCTCCCAACGAGAGACCAGGTTGTTAATACCGTCACTGTAGAACGTTTGACTTTCTTGACGGAGCGACAAGCTAACCTCTGCTTGCACCGCTTCATTGCTATCAATGTGAGTTTCTCGACGATGTTCTTTAAGTTTTGGAAACAGATGAAAATCGGATGGGGCAAGTTGCGAATGCATAGGGGATGATCGAAGACTGTGTCGTATTGTTGCAGGTGTCGCAGCGCTAGTGTGTGTTTTGGTGTTGTCATGCGGAAGAAGAGGGTGTTCCCTGTGTTGAGGAATTCGTCGAATTTGTGCCTCTAGTTTTCTTAGGCTCTCTCGCACCGACATGTTACGTTACACATCGCCACGCTACACTCTGCAAATCGGAGCCCTCTAGCGGCAAGGGGTTACAGCTTACGTCAGCGACCCGGAAAGTCGATCGAGTAATATGCGTGATATGTAGTGCTTCAAACGATGTAGAGAACAGAATAAAAAATTAGGAGACACTGATCTGCAGCATGTCCTTGTACTGTATATATTACGATGCCTGTCGTTTTTAAGGAAATACATGTTCTAGTCTGTTATTGTTGTTTTAACGGTGAGAAGAAAATGTTGGGATAGAGAAAAAAGTAAATTTAAGGTTTAAAATACATTAATGAATATCTCATTACAGATGGAACCTAGGGCGAGTTTGTGTACGGTGAGGGTAGGAAATTATTGTCCCAAGCACCGTTACTTTTTACTAATCTGTTTAGGAAAACCATGAAAAAACTGTCCTGCCCCATAAAATGGTGATTTTATCGGTAGTGCCCAGGACGGAGGCCACTCAATCAAGAGTGAATCATGTTTGCGATAGTTATGTATAGTGAACTGCGTCGAGGTGTCATTTACCGCTAAAACTGCAAACTGCAGGGGTGAGGGTGGGGAGGGGGGCTCTAGAAGTGATAGCAATTGAAGTATTGTTAATTACAGCTGAACTCGCATGGAGATAGACGGGTTCTTACATATTACAATGATCGATATTTTCGACTATTCTATCTTAGAAATGGGTTTCCAATTTATGAAAACTACTCTCTACAGATCCTTTGGCCTGCGTGTAACATTAAAATTTTTTCATTCCTTTCAAAACCTTAATTTATTGAATGGAAGAACGACTGTCGATAAGCGACAGTATGAGCTGCACTCTCTGTGCATTTACTGACATAGTCGTACAACATAATATACATTGTCGACATAAATATGTACGTTGACTTTTCTTGAAACATACATAGAGAACTTCTTACACAATATATTTCAAGGAAGAGGTACTACACAGCTATTAAATATTTAAAAAATATGTCGATTCACCGCCAACAGCTGCTGCTAAAATGTATTTACTAATCTATCAGTTTTCGTGCACTTACCATCATGCAGTAACATAAAATATTTACGTCTCACAAGGTCTTATGAAATCAGCTACGTCAAAGGACATAAAATCCAGTGATGAATTACGAATTATTATTTTTAGCACTATCTATTTGAAATCACCTTGTCAGATATTATAAACATTTGATACCTGATGATCTGTGGTTTGAATGTGGTTGTGCAGCAAAGAACATTTTATCAGCAGCTCTTGGTCGTCAATCGAGACGTTCTTGTAAAAGTAAACTGCTCCGTAATGCACATCGCATCTGGTGTATATTACATTTGAGTTTGATAACATTCGCCAAGACGCTCTCATGATAATTAGTGAAGCATACGGTGAAACTCGCTGTTCTATACATCGTCTATTTCTTGTCTATTACGCCAGTGCAAGACACAGTTGTCAGGCACTCGAGGATACTGTAAGACCCGACTCTTGCAGGCTATGATTTACCTGCAAAGCAACATCAGCTGTATTTTGATTTCGCAGATGAAAAATATTAGTATGCAATGTGTTTGGTCTGTTCAGTGTACTGATATGAGGTGCTATTTCTAAGGAATGTCTTTCTGCTTCTCCTTTAGATACTTCGTGACGTCATAGTATTAACCAAATTTACTTTTGTAACTACTTCCTTTAAAATACTGCTTTCCTAATACATAACACAGGTTTATCTGGAGATTATTAGCTGCTGTTAGAACGTCGTGTTTGAGCGGAACTCATACTGTTAGTTGTACTGAGAAGGGAGACCAGTGCATCAAAAAAGAAAGTAGACTTCGTTATTTTTAAGGAGCTCAGTGTACGAAATGCTATGGCCTCTTACGCATCTGTGCTGTTTGGAAATTTAGCTCGTGTTCGAAGTGAATCAGTGAATAGCACAAACTATCTGAAGAGGTATGGGCAGGAAATGAGCCATTTCGAACACCTTACTGTCTCTGCGTTTTTGGTGTGAAGACAGTAAATTCATGGATTATGATAGTGTATTTACATTTATTCGAGGAAATAGTGTTAGACAAAGTGCTCCTGATGCTGGTATTCAGTTCTGGCAGTGACACAGTTAAAAGACATCACTGAGTAGAACGAGAAAGAGCAACAAAATAACAGTTTTAGGAAAAAATATAACCAACGTGGCAAGATAAAAAAGACACCCGATACTTAATAGCAGAATTGACGAAGGCAATCAACAAACTGGAGACGAGTCAGTCTAAAGAAGACCAGGCCCCACTGAAATTATTGGTATTGTGGTCCTTAGTCCGAAGACTGGATTTATGCTGCTCTCCAAGGTACTCTGGCTTGCGTAAGCCTCGTAAAGTCTTCATAACTGCTTACATCTACACGAAACTACTTGATGTGGTCAAGCATTAATCTCTTATTACAACTTTTACTTGATTCATCTCCATCACCTAAATTGACCATTACTTCATTCCTTAGATATCTTATCAAACTAACGATTATGTTAGTCACGTTGTGCAATTAATTTCGTATCTTTACAATTCACTCTCAATAGATCGTTAGTTTCCCAGCTATCCATCTAACTTACAGCATTCTACTGTAGTACAACATTTCTTTACTTCTGTACTCCTTATTCTCCATGTTTCCCATGTGTAAAAGATTACATTCAGTACAAATGTATTCAGGAAATGAGGCCAAACATTTGAATTTCACTTGATGTTCCCAAATTTCTCGAAGTTTTACTTGTTTTTGGCTATTTGCATATTGCATGCTTTCTCCATCTCGGTCATTGTCAGGTATTTCGCTGCTCAAATAACTACAGCTACATCTGCGTGGATACTCTACAGAGAGTTAATCGACCCATTTTCATAATAATTCTCTAATAATTCCCTCTCGAACAGCGCTCTGGAAATACGAACACATATATCTTCCCGTGCGAGCTCGGATTTCCCTTATTTTACTATGATGATCGTTTCCCTCTATGTAGGTCAATGTCAACAAAACATTTTCTAATTCGGAGTAGAAAGTCGGTGACTGAAAGTTCGCGAAAAGATCCCGCCGCAACGAAAGTCCTTCTACTCTTTTTAGTGTCTCAGTTCTTACTGTAATTCACCTGTTTAATTCGCCTACATTCCATTACCATTGCACGACTTTTTTTGGTGTTAATCTCATAACATTCTTCCAAGACGATATCCTTTCGATTCAGTTGATTTTCAGTGTGGTTTACCATCTCTGATATCTTACATTTCCTCTGTGAAATCTAAAAGTTTTAGTTTCTTCCTGTTCTCTAGTTCCCTTTTCTTTGGTTCCCCATATTAGTTGCTGAATATACAGATTTACTAAAATTACGAATGTTGGGCTATTATGCCTCGTTTTCTTTTCCGTTACTGGTGTCATGTTCCACCAGACTCCCATTAACACAATCTGGTTTCTGTTTGTACAATAACTATAAGAATTGCTTCCATAATTTTAAATGCCTTTTCCACAAAACTTTGAGCCCATGTCTGGGAAACTTTTGTAGGCTCTCCGTAATTATTTCCAAAGCAATAGATTCAGGCTCATAAATACGCTTTTGGCTGGGTTCGTTTAATGTGCAGTCACGTTATCAAAACTGTAAATTTAGAAATTGAGTAAAAAATCCCTTTCGTTTCAGTGCTTTCATTCTAACGCAAAGAATAATAATGAACAGTAGATATTTGAGGTCTCTGACTTTATAACGCTCAGAAATAGTGAGTCAAGATCGTAAAAATTTTACATGGTCGGAATAGGGCCCTGCAGCTCTCCTCAAGAACCAGAAGATAGTCCTCTCCGATGTCCTCACGTTGTCTAATGGAAAACAACGAAAGAGTTACTCAGAACAGACAGGTCTTAAGGCCTATGGAGGGGTGCTATGTGGCCGACTGTTTCTGGAACAAGGCCAGAGCACAACGCTTCAGCACAAGTACAGGGTTATTACAAATGATTGAAGCGATTTCACAGCTCTACAATAACTTTATTATTTGAGATATTTTCACAATGCTTTGCACACACATACAAAAACTCAAAAAGTTTTTTGAGGGATTCACAAATGTTCGATATGTGCCCCTTTAGTGATTCGGCAGACATCAAGCCGA
The DNA here is from genome assembly GCF_023898315.1 of Schistocerca nitens. Taxonomy (NCBI): domain Eukaryota; kingdom Metazoa; phylum Arthropoda; class Insecta; order Orthoptera; family Acrididae; genus Schistocerca; species Schistocerca nitens. The sequence continues at coordinate 158,047,506 of NC_064618.1, read as the reverse complement.
TAATCAAGTTCCTCCCTCACTCGGCGCAGCATGTCCCCATCAATGAGTTCGAAAGCATCGTTGATGCGAGCTCGCAGTTCTGGCACGTTTCTTGGTAGAGGAGGTTTAAACACTGAATCTTTCACATAACCCCACAGAAAGAAATCGCATGGGGTTAAGTCGGGAGAGCGTGGAGGCCATGACATGAATTGCTGATCATGATCTCCACCATTACCGATCCATCGGTTTTCCAATCTCCTGTTTAAGAAATGCCGAACATCATGATGGAAGTGCAGTGAAGCACCATCATGTTGAAAGGTGAAGTCGGCGCTGTCGGTCTCCAGTTGTGGCATGAGCCAATTTTCCAGCATGTCCGCGGGCTACGCGTGAAACTTGCACGCACGCGTTCAACCGTTTCTTCGGTCACTGCAGACCGACCCGTTGATTTCCCCTTACAGAGGCATCCAGAAGCTTTAAACTGCGCATACCATCGCCGAATGGAGTTAGCAGTTGGTGGATCTTTGTTGAACTTCGTCCTGAAGTGTCGTTGCACTGTTATGACTGACTGATGTGAGTGCATTTCAAGCACGACATACTCTTTCTCGGCTCCTGTCGCCATTTTGTCTCACTGCGCTCTCGAGCGGTCTGGCGGTAGAAACCTGAAGTGCGGCTTCAGCCGAACAAAACTTTATGAGTTTTTCTACGTATCTGTAGTGTGTCGTGACCATATGTCAATGAATGGAGCTACAGTGAATTTATGAAATCGCTTCAATCATTTGTAATAGCCCTGTATATAGGGTAATCAAGTCGCGGCTCCTTTGCTCCGCTGCGTACCCGGTATTTCATTTGTCAAATACGACAGAAACGCCCACAATTTCCGGCACGATTCACCTGTTTCCACAATTTCCGACACGATTCACTTGTCTTGTTGCAGAAACAAATGAAAGGAAAATACACTAATGTCTGCCATTGGACGTATGAACTTCCTGTGACGCAATACCATGATATGCTGACGATATCAACTTATTACCCCGTAATATTTTAGATTTACGTTAGAAGCACCAGAAATGTCATTAATACGTAATGACATCGAAAATCTGCTTGTTAATTTTCTGTGTTTACTGAAAGCAACAGGAGACGATAGCAGTGTAAAATGTTCCACGGAGATGGGAGTAGTTTTGCATTATTTTATGAATCTATATATAACGCCATTACAATGTAGAAATTATCTCAGAGAAATCGATCACGTTGGGAACTAAGTTTTGTCTGGTAAACGCCAACCATTACACGCAATGATGCACCTGCAAGATGACGTTGGCCTAGAAAATCGCCAAGGACTGCATGCCTAATATTCCAGAGCCGCGTTTCAGAACTTGCTGTCAAGGTGGAGTTAAGTTAGTCATAAAACATAGCGCCAGTCAGTCGATAGATTTTTATCAGGACCAGAAGTTTCAAATAGGACTTGAGAAGTGACATAGATGTCATTTATTGCTCATTAAGGGAACGATAAGAACTTCCGCTGTCGATAACTCACTCACGAGACCAAATGGATTTGCAATCGGGAGGCAAGACACGGAATTTACCTGTGTGCCAATACTTGAGAATTTTAAGGAAGAGAACGTGACTTCGAGTAGCAATTACATTAATCATATTGTAGCTCGCTCTGTGCGTTGACTACGTTAGCTGACAGTAATGAATGTTTCCGAGTCTTGAGGTGCGCCGTAGTTGTAACGTTAAACATACTAGTGACTTTATCGTTACTAACACCATCTACCACACCTTCTATCGTGTCTTTTTATTTTCGTTTGCATTCTTCAGGTAACCAAGCAAGAATTGCAATAGTCATTTTGTATCCATTACGAACAATTTAAGCAATCGTTGCTTGCTACCTAAGAGCGATTACATTTATGAAACAGTTAAGAACTTCGCACATGTAATTGAAGATTTCATCACATCTTGTTATTTGAGTCAGAATACAGCTCTCACTTGAGTCCTGTCTTAGGTTTCTAATAGCAGCTTCAATCATGTAAATTATGACCGAGTCTGTGGTTTAATACGCCTACCATTAGGAAATTAAAGCTGGTACCTAAATCCCAGTCAGCACAGGAAACCATCAGAGAGGCTCCAAGGTACAGATCTTTTTAAATTCTTTTTTTACATTCTGAACACCTTATCAATCAACCATCCTTGTGAAAATCTTGCCCACAAACTTATTTGCTTATCCCATCCTCAAAGAGAGGTGAAATTTTACAATGAAGTACGAAGTAGTTAGTGAGAGCAGTCCTTATACGCATTTTTGTTAACATAAACAACTGGAAAGTGAACAAAAAAGCTGAACTCCTTCAATATAGGGTTACTTATATTTTTCATTGTTTTAAACAGTATAGTCTTTAAGGCTGAATGTGTGGAGACTCTCCTAGGATAAGTCATCTCCTGTTAAACCGCTCTGAACCGCAAGATGGTCTTGCCATCCTCTTTCCGAAGGATTTCTTTACTTTTCATATTGGAAATCGAGTGTTATACAAGTATATTATCCTCACAAAATCGCTGCTAAGTTATTTGTCAGACAACATGTTTTTGTGCTCACATAAGAACAAACCCAGAATGCGAATAAACAATTGTAACCAAGCCATGCGCAAAGAAGATAGTTTCTATATAGGGAACAATAGCTTTCCAGAATGAATTTTCACTCTGCAGCGGAGAGCTTCCGTGAAGTTAAGAAGGCAGGAGATGAGGTACTGGCGGAATTAAAGCTGTGAGGGTGGGTCAAGAGTTGTGCTTGAGTAGCTCAGTTGGTAGAGCACTTGCCCACAATAGGCCAACGACCCGAGTTCGACTCTCGGTCGGTCACACAGTTTTAATCTGCCAGGAAGTAACAATAGCTACGCACACTCAATGTGTTGAAGTGGATTAGCAATGTTTCAAAGCCATTTCAAAGTGTAAACATATAGCCTAGTCTGGTATCATTATACACTATGTGATCAAAAGTATCCGGACACCTAGCTGAAAACGACTCAAATGTTCGCGGTGACTTCCTTCAGTAATGCTGAAATCCAATATGTTCTTGGCCCACCCTCAAGCTTCCACTCTCGCAGGCATATGTTCAGTCACGTGCCGGAAGGTCTCTTGGGGAATGGCAGCCCATTCTTCACGAGGTGCTGCACTGAGGAGAGGTATCAATGTCGTTCGGTGAGGCCTGGAACGAAGTCGGCGTTCCAAATAATCCCAACGGTGGATTATAGGATTCAGGTCAGAACTCTGTGCTGGCCAGTCCATTACACGGATGTTATTATTGTGTAAGCACTCCGCCACAGGTCGTGCGTATTGAAAGATGCAATAGCCATCTCCGAATTTCTCTTCAACAGTGGGAAGCAAGAAAGTGCTTAAAACATCCACTAAGGCCAGTGCTGTTATAGTGCCACACAAAACAACAAGGGGTGCAAGCCACCTCCATGAAAAACTCGGCCACACTAACATCACCGCCTCAGAATTTTACTGTTGGCACTACACACCTTGCAGGTGACGTTCACCGGGCATTCGCCAAACCCACACCCTGCCATCGGATCGCGAAATAGTGTACTGTGATTCGTCACTCCACACAACGTATTTCCTCTGTTCAGTCGCCCAATGTTTACGCTCCTTACACCGAGCCAGCCGTCGTTTGGCATTTACCGGCGTGATGTGTGCCTTATGAGCAGCCGCTCGAGCATGAAACTCAATTTTCTCCCTTCCCGCTTAACTATCATAGTACTTGCAGTCCATCCTGATGCAGTTTGTAATTCCTGTGTGATAGTCTACATCTACGTTGGTGATAGTCTACACATTACGACCCTCTTCAACTGTCGGCGGTCTCTGTCAGTCAACAGAAGACGTCGGCCAGTACACTTTTGTGCTATATGTGTCCCTTCACGTTTACACTTCACTATAACATCGTAAACAGTGCACCTAGGGATGTTTAGGAGTGTGGAAATTTCCCGTACAGACGTATGACACAAGTGACACCCAGTCACCTGACCACGTTCGGAGTCAGTGAGTTCCTCCAAGCGCCCCATTCTGATCTCTCACGATGTCCAATGAATATTGAGATCGCTGATATGGATTACCTGGGAGTAGGTGGCAGCACAATGCACCTTATAAGGGAAACGTGTGTTTTTGGAGGCGTCCGAATACTTTTGATGACATAGTTTACATGTAACGTAGGAAACTCACAACACAAATGTTGACTTTGATGCTATTGATTTATCGACCAGTTTCAGTCAAGGACCATGTACGTCATACTGCACAAAAAAAAAATTAGTAAAATGAAGTGACCAATATGACCTGCAACGTCAAAAATTACAATAGCGATATTCATAAGAAGGCACTTACGGCAGATACATAATTATTCTACCAAAGTTATAGATTTTACATGTTTCGAAATCCAAGGTACACAATACAAGACAACCAGAACATTTCGGAACAGAATAGCTACCTGAAATGCAGGCCCTAATCACTGCAAATGAAGACAAGAAAGCGGCTCTAGATATTCAGCCTCAGAGTCACGAATGATCGCATTGTGAATGGTCAGTCACCACAGACCACAAAGGTAGCACAAACAAGGAACATAGTTGAAAATATCAAAAATTAAAAGGTCAAAACGTGAAATATATCTACATGACGTGCTACACAGAATACTGCCATGCATCTTATGTAAAATATGTAAAAGATTACATTAGAAGTCGAGTTTTTTAAGCTATAAGACTAACCACAATTGCTATCGCAATGTCCAAAATATGTGACATGGTTGTAGTTATAGCTAGTATCAGGCACAATGTGCAATAAAACCATATGGTGATTTCAGAATGCAAGTTTCATCTATGTGAAAGAAAATGGCTTGCAGACATAGCTAACATCAGAAGTCAACCTCAGAAACAATAAATAAATAAATAATACATTTACATTTATATTAAAGATCTAGCCCTATGTGTCATGATAAGACGAAAGACAAAATCCGATAGTGATGTGGCAGAATGCAAGGCATTGCAGTAACACAAAAAGGACTTCAAATGTGGCATCCTGTGTTTTCGCCATGGCAATAAAATTGAGGTAATGCTCATTTCGTTAACATCAGCATGTACACAAAGAATCCTTTCAGGATGTAGAATCCTTCTCCCATACAAACCAGTTTCCACCAACACATATATAGTGAAAGATGCCGTTAAAAGTGTACATCATTCGTCGTACTAGCTTCACATACAAACATCCATAAGAATTTAAGAGAAAGTAAATGGTATACAAGCATTAAATGAGCTATGAAACCTACAAATATACGATTTCACAATAATAAGAAATCTGTGTGACACATTTGTAAGCATTACGATAGTAACAAATGAATATATCCTCACAATCATTAGAAAAGTAGGAGCAACAAGTCCTAATCATCTTAAACAAAAGATAGAAAAACACACAAGTCCTAATCTTCAGATAATAGAATAGGCATATATTCTAATATGGGTAGCATCTGCGATCCCTTTACAGAAGCAACAACTGCAACAAGGAGTAATACCAAGGGTTAAACGTGTTAATTTTGCTAGTCTCACATGTGAATATCTATAAAACTAAATGAATGTGAATGATACACAAGGACACAAATAGCTAATTAAGACAAATGAACTGTGAAACTCATTACCACATGTTGCAGTAATAAAACAAAATTTGTGAAACACAAGTACAACTTCTATTTTAATCGTTTACATATTGCACACAAGACATGTGACAGTTTTCTGTGTAGTATTTCATGTACATGTGTTTCACGTTTTGACATTGTAATCTGATGTCTTCAAGTATGTTTCACGTTTGTGTTTTCTTTGTAATCCATGGCGCTTGATCATGATACTGAGACCATATGTCATTATGTAACTGACGGTACTGAACTGCTTTAATGCTTTCATTTGTAGTGATTAGGGCCTGTATTTCACATTGTTACAGTGTTCATGAATTGTTCTAACTCCCTTAGATTTCGAAAAATGTATGATACATAACTTAAATTTCACAGTTCCATATTTGTCGTAAGTGTTTCCTTATGAATTATGTTATTGTGATATTTGACCTTTCTGGACTTAATTATCATTGGATTTTAATGCAATTTTTGTTTTGTGTACAGTACTGTGAACACAACCCATGAACGAAACTGGCCGGTAAATAAATTACATTAACGTCAGCATTTGCATTATACATTTCCTACAGTATTTTAGAGTCGTATATCTGAATAATATTTTTTTATGCTGGTAGTTGTAAGACTTTCCTGCTGTGTGTCATATAATTAAAAATACATTGGGAACTGAATTACATTTCTGTTTTAACGACATATCTTGTACCTAACTGTCTCAGACACCATCAACAACCTGAAAAGGAAATATATGTAATATTTCTTCACTTACCTGTAAGTAGCTTGTCTGAGAAACGCAGTAATTCGTAGAAGTACTTTTCAAGCAAACAAGCTTTTACATTATGTACAAAGTAATGTAACGTGCACTGAAATAACGTTTATCTTTTATCAATGCCTATATAATTAAGCAAACAGTTATCTGAGCTATTTGCTTTGTAGACCACTGAAGATGTCCACAACAGTAGGTGGGTAATGTTATAGAGTGTGTATGTTGAACACCGTAGAGGTGTTAAAACATGACTACAATTTTTACTAATGCTTTTCTCCTTATGGTTGTTACAGAATCTGACAAAGGAACGGTGGGCCATTCTTCGTCTCTATGTCCATTAAGTACCAATGAAAAATAATAACACTAAAAAGATTATTTACATTTACAGCCCATTCGTGAATTTTGACCTACTGTGGAGTCTTATAAAATCAACTGCTACTGGTTTGTTGTCCTTACATTCGGCTGTAAACTGTCCCCTTTCGATCAAGGATGAGGATATGCATGTGTAGTCTGCAGTGCAAGATATTAAATCAGAATATGAAGTATTTACTGTCCTTTCATTATTTAGGTTAACTGACACCCACTTGCACGTGGTTCATCATATCTGTCAAATGTGACCTTAGAAGACCTTTATTAAGTCAAAGTAGAAGGATCAAACTACTGTACTACTGAAATTTAAGGACTATTTTCCCTCATTGTAACATCAAAACCATCTCCTTGTAAGATGATAAGCTGCCTAATAGCTCTGAACAGTGTTAAAACTGCTAGCTGAAAGTTATATTTTTTTCAGACTGTAATATTTGTCAATGTGATAGAGGTATGTATCGAAAGGAAGCATAATGTATACAATTTTTGTGCTGCTAACTGTCATTTCAACTCCAAATTAGTCTTTTGTCAAAACAGACTACAAATTAAATAAGCAAATGGAGGAATTTTAACTCAGTCAGTTCAGTCGCTAATGGTATTATATTCATTACTGGAGCTCAGAAGCTACATTATTTATATGTTTTGCTGTTAATTTCAATAGCAGTTTAATTTGTCATTAAATCTGTTTCGAAATTAAGGAAAAACTTTTACTAGGAATATTAAGAGTATAATAAATAATGCATGTCGCTGTACAGCGAAAATTAGAATAATTAATGTATTTTATACCAGCAATTAATTTAAACGAATGTTCATTTAATTAGGTTTAAGCAATAATTAAGCATATTATGACAGCATCCGGTGCACAGTTAACAGCTCTGGCCAACATTTCAGAAAACAAATTCTGTATGCAACTCAAGGCTAATTCCTTTTGCAGCAGTGTATGCTACCTTAACCTGATGTAAGGTGATGAACTTCTCATATTCAAAAGGATCACTAGGCTAAAGGCAGATATTATAGAATGTCAGTCTTGCTGCTGTGGTTTTTTGCCTAAGGACAAAATCACCACCAGGCCTATTGCACGTAGATTGTATTTCAGACTTCGAAACAGAACTACAATATCCTAACAGATTTTCATGACATACTCTAACAGTCATGATTCTCTCTTTTGCCTCCTATTCTAACCCCATTTCCTTCTTATAAGTGGAAAACTTTCTAGGTTATTGCCATTGATTGGAGGGACAGCAGGTAAGTAATAATCCCAAATATATGCATGGGTCAAAACCATATTTATCTGAAATACATGCACACTTAGGAAATGCACATCTCAAACTGTATATTTAATATTTCTTAAGTTGTGTGTTTTCGAAATTAAGACATAGAAGGGCTCACCATCAATATCGTGTAGAAATTCCTTAATTTTAAAATATACAACACCAAGCAACAAACAAATCTTGCTGAAACTCGTTAGTGACTGGTATAAGCGTGAAATAACTCAGTCATGTAGGTGAAGTATTGCCTACATGAATATTGTAACCTTCAAGCAGATGCAGTTGGTAAACAACATGCGCACTGTAGGTGAGTGGCAGCCGCTTGGAAAGTAGAAAATACCACAGTTGAAGAGATGCTTACAAACTTTCTAACAAAAGAGTATGCGTGGATGTATTTAAGGTATGGTCTAGAGTAGCAGAAGGGTTAATGATATGTGTGTCGAACTATGTTAAGTTGAAAGAAGGTTATGACATCCAATAGGGTTGAAACATTTGAAGAAGTAAATGTCTCCTACACATTGTATTTGAAAGATGAGTAACCATTTGGGTTCTGGACCTGGACTGAATGGTAAAAGAAGAGACAGCAAACTGTAGGGAAAAATCGGTCAGGGTATGGTAGACATGGAGAGAGAGGATTATATAACTTCTTTCTGAAACTGTTATTTCACAGTCAATTTAAAGATGTTTTATCATTACTACCACAGTTTATTATTTACTGCCAGTCAATGATTGTATGTACTTGTCACTAGGCATTTTTTCTACCTTTAGGTCCTCTCTCACCATTAACTCTAAGCATTGGAGATTTTCCTTGCAATCAACTACGCAGTATGCACAAAGTTAAGTTAAAGATAAAAACAATAATAATAATAATAACAAAAAATATTAGAGACAGAGAATAAACTATTCAGTCAGCATTTAGTTTCCTCCTGACAGTAAAAACATGGGGTTCTGCTCACTATGACAGTATAAGATCTTCAAGAATAAGGGATTACAAATAACGACATCCACCAAAATGAAATTTAGGAGAATAATGTTAGAACAAAACAGCATTTTGCAAAAATGATCAGAGTAGTAAGTTAGCAAGAAGTACAATGAAGAAAGAAATGTGCCAATGAATATGATATAAGTATTGCAAGTTAAAAGTCAATAAAAAAAGGGATTGAAGCGAAACAAGCGCTGTATCGTTTGTGAGATACAGAGATGAGCCAGTGTGTTGGGACTTACCCCAGTGCACTACTAGCACCACCACGTCACCCTAATGCATCTGTGCATAACGCACAAGTATTGCACCATAATTAATATAAAATTAAAAGTCAAAATGTCTTATTCAGATTTAGTCAACATATACTTTAATATCATAATGTTTTAAATGTCAAGTCTTAAAGTAATTAAATCAAAAGCTTTCATAAAATTCAGTTTTAATAAAAAATAAGTGGTGCTAAATAATAAAGCTAGAAATCCATAATTTGGTTGTAATATGACAATGTATGTCAAAAGCAAATGGTAGAAGTTTCAACAAGGTAGAATAAAAATTACAGTCAGAAACCACATATTTAAGAAAAATCGAGGCGCTAAATATTAGAATTAGAAAAGTAAAATTTTGTGTGATGTTTCAGTTCAACTTAATGTGACAACTAAGAGACCACGTTAAGATACCTCTAATAGTTTTAAAGTAATTTAATTGAAACCAAATTCGTAACTAAAACATACCCATTTGTTGTAGATTGAGTGCCTGCAGTTTTAATGCTAGTTACACTCTACAAATTCTGTAAGGGAAAGTTTTATTCAAGCGAGCCGAAACTTTTTTTGTGAATGAAAGTAAAAGTTAAGAAGATTCTAAATTAATTCTTAACTTTGTTATTAAAGATTATGTGTCCGAGAAAGTGAGCGCTCAAGCACAGCTGCAGTGTGTGTAAGGCAGGTGACAGTTGGTGTTCCCTTGGCCATCCGCTGCGGCACATATATACATACAGCCCGAGAGGCAGAAAGGAAGATTCACTTCCCACCCTGCCTCTGAAAGATCCGCGTCTCTCAAACGCCGGACTGGGCTCTGCCTCGAATGACGTCAGAGATGGACTGTGACAAAACGCGTATTTCCTGTAGTAACTGATGGTGAACTATCATGGACTGTACACCATCCTGGATCACTTACATTTTGCTAAAATATCTGTTACTGTGCCGTCCGTCAATTCTTCAAATCCGCGTGGCAAATGGTGACTATTAGTTACACTTTTGCGGGGAGTATGTATTTCGAACATTTGAGTATTAGTAGTCAGAGACAAAGACAATCTCATAGGAACATACCATATGGCTCTGAGCACTATGGGACTTAACATCTGAGGTCATCAGTCCCCTAGAACTTAGAACTACTTAAACCTAATTAACCTAAGGACATCACACACATCCATGCCCAAGGCAGGATTCGAACCTGCGACCGTTGCGTTGTTTAGGACAGAAAGACTTACTGTTAGCTGAACATAGTGACTTCAAAATTTGTTGTGCGTGAGATACTTTAATAAATATATGTATGAAATGAAATTATATACCTTAATTTATAATCATAGTCCTGATCCCGCTAAGCTGAAGGAGAGTAGAAGCATTTCTGTCAGTGGGCTGGACAAGAATGTGGACTTGCAGACTGGAATGTATGGTCAGTATGTTCTCCATTGCTTACTGACTGACCACAAAAATAGTTGGCAGTCTCACGTGAGAAAGACGGCGGACGACATAACAACCAATAAAGTTACAATTTTACTCACTGCCCCACATGATATCAAGGGAAAAATCATGGTTACTGTGTAAAAATGAAACAAAGCATCTTCCGGTGATTGTACTTGTGAATATATAAATGAACATGATTTATTAAGCCAGCTGGTATTTTCTTTCATTGAAAAAGGTAATGATTAGCTAGCTGTAACAAAACATGCTACAATTGTAATTAAAATAGTATATCAGATATAATATCGTATTTATTAAAATATTATTTAAATTATTAACAGTACGATAAGTATATTTCTCCTCTATTTAACTGTAAAATGTGTGTATCCAAATACTAACAGAAAGGTATTCTAATATTACTGAAAGAGCCAAATCAAGAGGAAATATTGGTTGGTGATTGAAAATTCGATGCATATTTAGGGAAAGTTTATACAAGAGAATGTAGTATATTACACAATAGCACAATAGGAATAGAGGAAAGTCTAAAAGGTTTAAGTGTGTTGATGCTAGTTCGGTGTTTCTTGGTTGTGGGACACAAAAAGTAATTTGCTCATATTTGCCATGTTATTGGTGGAGAGCAGAGGGAGCTATATTGCTTTTAATAACAGAATTTGTTGCAGTCAAATATATATGCCTTTCAAGGACTATGTGGTTCATACATAGCTGTATTGTTAAATGACAAAACTTTTTAACTTACTTAGTTTTCTTTATTTTATGTATGTAATCGTTAACTGTTGCTACCATTATTTCTTATTACTTACGGCACTTCTGTTAGATCTTGAATTTTGAAGTATCAATACGTAATCTTTTTTACATGACATTCTCCATGGGGCAAGGATGAACTATTGACGGTGGTGGGTGTGGGAAATTTAGTGACCATACTGTGTGTCAGCTCATGTTTCTGTATGTTATCCCTAGATGAGTGGATTCATTTATGCCCTGTGCAGACTGCTGCCCCGTGCTCTCTGAGTGAAATTACGCGAACATATGACTGCTGTATGTAATTTCCGACGAAAGATTAACTTTTTAACGAACGGAAATCAATCACCTGCAGGAGCATATACTAAAATTTCTTTGTATATCAATTATGCAGTCTAGCATGCTCTACACTATCGGCTAAGCTGGAAACCATATTTATACAGATTCTATGAGAAGATGAGGACCAATTGGACTACATTAGCGTGACCAAATCCTAACCCACCAGAAGAAATAATCACCCAGCTCTACGATGTACGGGCTGTGCATTAGTACCTGTAAATGTGTGTGAACCAGCCATGCCCGATTTAGGTACTGAACTACCATATTATTTAAGCATGCATATGTATCCAGCTAGATCTAATATTTATAAATATAATAAAAGTGTAAGAGGTATATGGTTTTTCGTCTCTATAACATCCACTGCGTGCCAATGAATATCAGTCACCAGCGTGGCTGAGAAGATAAAAAACACTCGTGGCAAGCACTACGTGTGAACTGACTCATCCAGAAATGATACAGAAAACCAGAAGGAAAAGAACAAGAAGAAGAATGGATCACTACTCCCTGCTTATCCACAGGCAATGTTAGTTGTCTTATTGAGTTGTGGCAACACAAAAATTATTTTTCGTTGCTAAAACAGTCTGATTGGTTTTCCCTCAGTCAGTGTATCTATTTTCGCGGACATAAAGAAACATTAACGTGGCAATCAATTTCCGTTGTATTAAGAGGTACAATCATGGTTCCATAGGCAGCAGCAAATATTTTTCCATGAAGGTACTACCTATTTTCTTCCACAGTGGGACAAGTGTGTTAACAGTTATGGTGATTGCTTATGAAATAACAGAGTGTTTACTTTTTTCCTTGTCTTGTTTTCACTCAATGCCCCCTTATATTTCTTCTGTTTTAATCGTAATACGGGGCTGACATCTTTTACTTGGGCCGGATATGGCGTGGCATACAATAAGTCACCCGACTGAATTCTTATCCTACAGGGATACTATTGGGCCAATAGCTTTCAAATTGTGCTCTCAAATACGTGCAGTTCATGGAAATTGCGCCAGATGTCGTTGCGAGTTCATTGCTTCCGTTGTGAGTCCGCCATTTCAGTTTGCCGCGATGGCAGACAAAGGACGGTTGACCGAGAAGAAGATAGATAGGTTTGTAAGGGCGTACGATGGAAAACTCTTCAGCGTCCGCGCCAAAACAGGTGGAGGCGGGTGTCAAGAAAATACCCAGAACACGAAAATAAAACAGAACGTAAAACACAGGTAACAAAGGTTCGAAAACGATGAACGTACCCACATCGAAGCATGGGACGAAGCATTGCATCAGTTGTAAAACAGGAATGACACAGGAAGAAAGTGGTAGAAGAAGATAAAACAATATAGCAAATGGAAGTTGTTGAGTGCACGCAAGGAAAACAAAAGGGAGGAGCCACCCACTCGGTAATACACTAAAACCTCCAGCCTAAAAGTTTTGGCCATAGTCCAGACACATCGCAAAACTTTAATACCCTAGTTACACTCGCCTCATCATCAGCTAAACTAGAACACAGATCCCAACCAATTTTTGGTTCTTCCCTTGCATCACCGTATACAATGCACTCCGTTGAAATGTGGCGGACAGATATGTGCAACCACAAGCATCACAAAACGCGGGATCCTACCGCCGTAATAGAAAGCTGTGCATGAGAGGACAGTTTCCAATCCGAAGACGCGTGAGGGTCACTTCATCCCACCTGAGTAACCGGCGGGAGGCACACCACGGCCGAGATGTTGACTTCACCAACCGCAGCTTATTGGCCGTCACCGTCAGCCATTCTACCTCCCACAAGTGCATGCACTTCCTGTGGAGTGCAGAAACGAAATATCTTGTATAGACACCTTTTATTAACCTGACACGTTCCACTTCATTACGAACTGTCGTATTCATGATCTATGGAATAAGTACTAATCTAATCAAATCTACAAGGGAATAGGACTCTGCCACATCCTGCTCTCTGCAGGCCTCCTTGGAAGCCCGATCAGCCTCTTCATTGCCCCATATTCCGACATGACCTGGCACCCAGCAGAATGACAACAGCATACCCCGCCGTTGGAGCAAGTACAATTGGTCATACATCAGCTACACCAACTCCTTAGCTAGATACAGATTTTGCAACGATGGTAAGGCTCTAAGGGAATCGGAGCAGGTGAGAAACCGATAGCCCCGAATACGATGCATCTGCTACAGTGCCTTCAGGATCGCGTGGAGCTCCGCTGCCAAAACGGTATATTCGCGAGGCAGGCGAATCCTGGAGAGATGATCGGGGAACACTACAGAACAGCCAAGAGAATTCCCTTGTTTTGAGCCATTAGTGTAAACTACAGTAAAACCGTGATGCACATCTAAAATGTTAAAAAACAGAGATTGAAATGTAAAATCTGGCGTATTGTCTTCCTTAAAATTAATTAGACCTAAAATAAGTCTTGGTCTTTGGAGAAGCCAAGGTGGAAATTGCTCCAACCTCGACGTAAAACGTTATGACCAGCCTTATCCATCTCGAAAAAGCAATTCTGTGCGCAAATCCCACAGGGCGTCGTTGCTCGTTGCCACTTATGATAAAGCCGTGCTAGAGGAAGCTGAGCAACGGTATGGTACGCAAGTGTGTATGGTGTGGACATTGTTTTATACGCCTGGCGCACCATAAGTAGCCGCCGCCGCATATGAAGTGGTTGTTCACCAGCCTCTGCACAGGGGCTTGGTATGGGGCTGCTTCTGAATGCCCCAGTGACTAACCGAATCCCTTCATGGTACACAATGTCCAACATCTTTAAATAATAAGGTCTAGCAGACCCATACAGCGTGCACCCATAGTTCAGCCGAGATAGCACAAATGCCCTGTAAAACTGGAGCAGACAAGTCCTGTCTGGTCTCCATGCACTGCGGCCAAAAAATGCTTAAAGCCTTAAGTAACTGTTATTTCAGATCTCTAGGATGTGATAACCGCGTAAGTTTAGAGTCAAAAAGGAGCCCCAGAAATCTCACTGTGTCTTTAAAAGTAAGGACAGTGTCACTCATAAGGTAAGGTTAAAATCGAACGAGAACGGTGAAAAATAACACGCACGGATTCTCGGCGCAAAACGTAAAGCCACACTTCTGCGCCCATTCATCCGAACGTCTAAGAGTAAGCTGCAACTGAAGCGTCGTCGTTGCGAGGCTTGAAGAAGAGAAAAATAGAGGGAAATCATCCACAAACAAAGAGCACTGGACAGGATTTTTCACTATGGACGTAATTCTATTAATACATATGGCAAAAACATACATACTTAAAACACTATCTTGAGGCACACCGTTCTCATACTCAAATCGATCAGGCAGGACGTCACTGACTCCGTATCTAAAGCATCGTGGCGAGAGGAAGGACTGAATAAAATGGGAAGACAGCCACAAAAACGCCATTCGTGAAGCTGCTCCAGGGTGAGACGCCTCCAAGTAGTATCTTAGGCCTTCTCGATGTTAAAACATACACCTAGAAGTTGATGCCGGCGTACTAAAGCTTTTTGTATAGTCGCTTGCAGGAGGGCAGGGTTATCAAATATTGAACGAAACCTCCTGAACCCACACTGAAAGCGACTAAGGAGTTTTAAAATACACATCAGACGCCTTTACGAGGAGGAGATGGCCTCACATATCCGAAGTTTCGAGAAGCTACGTGGAAAAGGAGCAAAGCTTTTAAGTTCTTTAACCTTTTTATTGAGATGTCGGGACCATGGCATTATACCAAAATTTGCTAGAGTGAACGGTCTGCGACGGCTCACCTGAAGATGACTGGCAGGTGCCCAGTTGAAACATCGTGCGAAGTATTGAACGACGTCCGGCTGCAGGCCCGAAATTTGTTTGAACAGTCAATTCACCAGGAAAATTTTAAAATTCACGATGATTACTGAATCACGATATGGCTACTGTTTTCGTCGAGTTCATAAAGTCTGCTTATGTCGGTTTGCCTACCCTGAAACTGTCTTAACATTACACACACCACTTTCGTTATACGTTTGCAAAAACGAATTTGCAGGCTCAGAGTTAGTTATATGGATACAGACAGTTTCATCAATTGGGTAATGCGTTGCCTTCAATATAGTATAATATGATGCCACTTCTGGTTATGTGTCCGATGTGGCATAAAGGCAACTGACAAGGTTATCGGCTTGATAATAGATGAGGTGAAACTGTCGCACATTGTAGGACATGTAATTATTAGATAGAAAATACACACTTAGCGTACAGATTTTGGTGTCATCCGGAGGCCGAGTAAGTATGTGCATAATGTGGTCACAAAGGCTGTGACAATAGGTGATTACAAGGAGTGCCAGCGAATGGTGTAACAAATCAATATTTGATCTCAAGACCATGAGACACACTGTACCGCTATTGCAGATTCGTCTGTCGTCCCATGATGACAAACGGTTCATTTCTAAGGGTGGAATACATACAGGGTGTTTCAAAAATGACCGGTATATTTGAAACGGTAATAAAAACTAAACGAGCAGCGATAGAAATACACCGTTTGTTGCAATATGCTTGAGACAACAGTACATTTTCAGGCAGACAAACTTTCGAAATTACAGTAGTTACAATTGTCAACAACAGATGGCGCTGCGGTCTGGGAAACTCTATAGTACGATATTTTCCACATATCCACCATGCGTAGCAATAATATGGCGTAGTCTCTGAATGAAATTACCCGAAACCTTTGACAACGTGTCTGGCGGAATGGCTTCACATGCAGATGAGATGTACTGCTTCAGCTGTTCAATTGTTTCTGGATTCTGGCGGTACACCTCGTCTTTCAAGTGTCCCCACAGAAAGAAGTCACAGAGGTTCATGTCTGGCGAATAGGGATGCCAATCCACGCCGCCTCCTGTATGTTTCGGATAGCCCAAAGCAATTACACGATCATCGAAATATTCATTCAGGAAATTAAAGACGTCGGCCGTGCGATGTGGCCGGGCACCATCTTGCATAAACCACGAGGTGTTCGCAGTGTCGTCTAAGGCAGTTTGTACCGCCACAAATTCACGAAGAATGTCCAGATAGCGTGATGCAGTAATCGTTTCGGGTCTGAAAATTGGGCCAATGATTCCTTTGGAAGAAATGGCGGCCCAGACCAGTACTTTTTGAGGATGCAGGGACGATGGGACTGCAACATGGGGCTTTTCGGTTCCCCATATGCGCCAGTTCTGTTTATTGACGAAGCCGTCCAGGTAAAAATAAGCTTCGTCAGTAAACCAAATGCTGCCCACATGCATATCGCTGTCATCAATCCTGTGCACTATATCGTTAGCGAATGTCTCTCGTGCAGCAATGGTAGCGGCGCTGAGGGGTTGCCGCGTTTGAATTTTGTATGGATAGAGGTGTAAACTCTGGCGCATGAGACGATACGTGGACGTTGGCGTCATTTGGACCGCAGCTGCAACACGGCGAACGGAATCCCGAGGCCGCTGTTGGATCACCTGCTGCACTAGCTGCGCGTTGCCCTCTGTGGTTGCCGTACGCGGTCGCCCTACCTTTCCAGCACGTTCATCCGTCACGTTCCCAGTCCATTGAAATTTTTCAAACAGATCCTTTATTGTATCGCTTTTCGGTCCTTTGGTTACATTAAACCTCCGTTGAAAACTTCGTCTTGTTGCAACAACACTGTGTTCTAGGCGGTGGAATTCCAACACCAGAAAAATCCTTTGTTCTAAGGAATAAAACATGTTGTCCACAGCACACTTGCACGTTGTGAACAGCACACGCTTACAGCAGAAAGACGACGTACAGAATGGCGCACCCACAGACTGCGTTGTCTTCTATATCTTTCACATCACTTGCAGCGCCATCTGTTGTTGAAAATTGTAACTAATGTAATTTCGAAAGTTTGTCCGCCTGAAAATGTACTTTTGTTCCAAGCATATTGCAACAAACGGTGTATTTCTATCGCTGCTCGTTTAGTTTTTATTGCCGTTTCAAATATACCGGTCATTTTTGAAACACCCTGTAGGCTCCCACAATATCTGTAGCCAAAATTCCAGACATTTTGTACCATCCCCTCAGGCAATTGCGAACTTACTGCATGTCAGCACTAGGGCAAGGCCACAGTCCTAGTGTACTCAACCAATGGAAGCTAACGGATTCACCACATCAAACAACCCCCTACCTCCCCTTAAGCTTCCACTTACTGGAAGGCCACATAATCCTCCTATAAGTTACCGTTCGCTCGGCCAGTTCTTTCATAGGTGCCACGTTACTCAAATGGTTCAAATGGCTCTGAGCACTATGGGACTTAACATCTGTGGTCATCAGTCCCCTATAACTTAGAACTACTTAAACCTAAGTAACTTAAGGACAGCACACACTTCCATGCCCGAGGCAGGATTCGAACCTGCGACCGTAGCAGTCACGCGGTTCCAGACTGAAGCGCCTAGAACCGCACGGCCACACCGGCCGGCCGCCACGTTACTGGCCACATCCCATTGGTTTTCATCGTCTATGTAGAAATTAGTCCTGGCACTGGTGTGTCCACAGAGATATTCGTTCACTCATTCACAGTATTCACTTCAGCATTAGCACTTACATTTGGGTTTCCCTTACACTAAACATTAGTTCCCTCCAAGGTATCATATTTTCTACCTCGTTCACCAGATGTCATTTGTCTCTGTCCCTAACAGTGTCACTTAGTGTATTAAATGCCAGTTTTTAGAAGGCTGTTTACTGAAAACGAATGTAATCTACACTACTCCCGTGGTTGTACATTTTAATTGTTTTTGGGTTGCTCATAAGACCAATGGTGTGGTAGCCCAGTATCACAGGGGCTGTTTGAGCACCGCTGTCAGATTTGAAAAGTTCTGGCAAAACTGCCACCAGTCATAGAATGGAACCAATTGCTACTAAATTATGGATTTTCAAACAATACCACCATGATGAACTCTTCATTGGAGGACATGCCCACGACCTCAAGCTTACTCCATCTCACGTTTCCATTTTATATTGCTGAGATTAGCATCACTTTAATACAGGAGGTATTTCATCGTCACTGCACGATAGGTGGTTCTGATGGGGATGATAGCGTGAATCTACAGTTGGGGAAGAAAAGTTCTCGATTATCATGCTGCCATATATCATCACCTGTGCACTTCGTTTGCTGTTGTGGTGGATACTCTGAGTTGGGCAAAGAAGAATCAGGTGGTGGATACCTAAGGTCTGAGAAATAAGGTAGGTGCAATGAAATTCGATTAATTCGATTGTCCCCGAGAAATTTGGTAATTTATCAGATGTCCACTGCAGTGCAGGAGAAAAATAATAATAAATCAAAAAATATATAATAATAATAATAATATTAATAACAATAATAATAAGGAAGAAATGGAACAATTATTATACTTCATTGTGAGAGTCTTATTTATATTTTTATTCCCGCTAGGGTCGGTAGCTGGTCTCTACTGTGCTAAGGCTTCTTGTTGTCAGTCAGTCGACGTACAGAGAACAAATGTTAAGTCCGTCGTATGATTCTGGGGACCAATAAAACCGCACTACACAAGGGGCGAAGGGAGGCAGCAAATTTCGTGTCATAAATTACGGCAATTAAATTGACTGCTATGGGACTAGGCTAAACCTTTTGGCCAGCATGTAACCCTTTTGTTTCCATATATGGAGCTAGGCAAAGTGGCTGGTTTGCTTGCATAAGGAGAATAATAGCCCCCCCCCCCCTCCCCGAAGCAGGTAGAACCCACCCAGCCAAAGTAACATCGGTAATACCAAACTAGCCCAGACAGTATTTATAAGACTTGGGTTACACTCTTAGATGACCATTGTTAACGATAAGGAGACCTATCTGGCATAGTAAATGCAGGGAAAAGGATTTCAAAGCACCAACTGGTTGCTGTCACATATCTGCGCATGTGAATCTCCCGCAAGCTTTCCCCTGAGTACTCCACTGTGTCGTTAAGACTGATTGAGGAAGAGAAGCAGACGTGTTTATCGATCAGTTGGATGCCACACAAAATGGTGCTCACGATAAAAGAGCGACTCTTCATTCTCGAGTATTATGCGAAACACAATTAGTAAATAAAGTGTATATAATCGTTTGCGCAAGAGTTGATGAGGGCAAAGATTTTGGAAAAGCTTCTAGAAACGTCTGCAATGCAGAATGTAATGGTAAAACAGCGGATATTGTTCTCTGTAGCCAATGAAATAAGCAGCAATCCGATAAAGTTTGAACATCAGAAATCTGTGCTCGACTAAGAGAAAGCCTGGAACAAGTTCTACAAAATCTGAACACAGGCTGTCTGTGTAAATGGCGCATAAGAAAAAATCGTGTCGAAACAATATCAAAAAGGATCAGCATGTGTGTCCTCACAAATGAACTCCTGTTAAAACGTCTAGACGAACTTCCACGTGTCAGGTTCTTGCCAATGGCTTCTGAGTGAGGATGAATCAGGAGTTTGGGATCCTTGGCTATGTGAACAAACAGGACATTTGTCATTATGAACCGAAAACGCCCATCACTACATAATGTGGAGAGGCGTAGGATACTCCCAGTAATGAAGTACTGATACTTGGTGTAAATTGTTTGGTGTCCGCCCCCGGTAGCTGGTTCCCGACCCTAACTTCACCTGCAAGTCACGCATGAAAAATAAAGCAGCAGTACAGCAGATACGAAAATATTGCGGCAAACATATGGTGTCTGTTATAAAGGAAGATCTTGAAATCCCTAAGAATGCGTTTAGAAGACTGGAATTGACAATAAACAACAAGGCAGTGAAGGACTTTGTGATGTCGCTGTTCGGGACTGCTCTTCTGTCCACGAAATTTACCCTGGAAGGAACACACATCAAGGATTTACTGAATGATTAATTTGGGTCTGGGAAATGATGATGAGAAACCTGAGGCTACGGAAGAAGAAAATGTGCATGCTGAACTGCCGCCAGGTGAAGCTGACAGTGAAGATTCTAAATGTGTGCTACTGCTAACGACTGAATATGATTCCTCACTCTATGAATGCTGTAATTTGTGACTGCAATTGTCTGTCACCTTGAAACTTCCTGGCAGATTAAAACTGCTTGCTGGACCGAGACTCGAACTCGTGACCTTCGCCTTTCCAGGGCAAGTACTCTACCATCTGAGCTACCCAAGCACGACTCACACCCCGTTCTGACAGCTTCACTTCTACCAGTACCTCGTCTCCTACCTTCCAAACTTTACAAAAGCTATCCTGCGAACCATGCAGGACTAGCAATCCTGAAAGAAAGGATATTGCGGAGACATGGATTAGCCACAGCCTGGTGGATGTAGAGTGAAAATCTCATTCTGGAAACATCCCTCAGGCTGTGGCTAAGCCATGTCTGTGCAATATCCTTTCTTTCAGTAGTGCTAGTTCTGCATGGTTCACAGGAGAGCTTCTGTAAAGTTTTGAAGGTAGGAGAGGAGGTACTGGCAGAAGTAAAGCTGTGAGGACGGGGTGTGAGTCGTGCTTGGGTAGCGCAGTTTTAGAGCACTTGCACGTGAAAGGCAAAGGTCCCGAGTTCGAGTCTCAATCCGGTACACAGTTTTAATCTGCCGGGAAGTTTGATATCAGCGCACATTCCGCTGCAGAGTGAAAATCTCAATCTGTCATTTTATTTATGTCATTTCATTGTAAACTAGTAATTTTTGTTACTGTCTTTGTGGAATAAAAAAAAAATGTGGGCAGCGCGACAGACTGTCAATACGAAGGGCCCGGGTTCGATTCCCAGCTTGGTCAGAGATTTTCTCCGCTCAGGAACTAGGTGTTGTGTTGTCCTAATCATCATTACATCCCCATTGACGCGCAAGTCGCCAAAGTGGCGTCAAATCGAAAGGCTTGTACCCGGCGAACGGTCTACCCGACGGGAGGATATAGTCACACGACGTTTATTTATTTTTATTATGTCCACAGCCAGTTAAGGAAAAGGTGATGTAGCAACAGAATGCAGCAGCCCCATATTGTGAAGTTATTATGACAGACATTCTCTACGAAGAGTTTTGATGAAAGGGTTGGCCGACGGGGTGCAGTAGAAAGGGCTCGCGGTCCTCAGATAATACGCGTATGCATATTTCAGTCCATGGTTTATAAAATATATTTATCTGACTTTGAGGATTTGAAGAAACGAGTTCAATCAGAATTTCGAAATCTGTAGTCCTGGACGCTATGTGACAACATTTGTAAGTCGGTTTTTAATAGGTGCAACGTTTCTTTAGAACAGCATGAAAACCACACTGAGCGTCAGTCAGACCATTATATACCCAACCTTACTTACTGTAGCTCAACATGTTACTTAATTCATCGTAAAAAATATTTTTTTACCATTGTTGACACATTAATTAAAATTATTAATGATTGATGTCACGTGTAGCTGTCTGGCTTCCCTAACCGTCGGCTCTTCAGTAACACACAATCATTGCTTCTGACACCCCCTGTCACCTCATGCGTAACACGATATTCCGATGACGCTCGCATCCTGCTCAATATACTGCGGCCATTAGTGGACGCTCTTAAACGCCGTATGAGTTCAGCGCTGCCGTGGGGACTGTAATCTGCATTACGGGCGGCACAACAAGCTCCATCAAGTGGAACAGCAAACTGTCTGCCTCCTCCCCTCTTGCCCCCCACCCCCTCCCCCGCCCCCCTCTCGCAAAGTGTCGCACTCGGAATATTGTGTTCCGCAGCAGCGCTGTGCTGTCCCGGAGTTTGGCATCGCGGCCGGACGGAGCCGCGCCGAGCCGCGGCGATATTATATAGGTAGGGAGGCGGCGCTGCGCGGTGTACCGCCCGAGCGATGAATTATGGATGGCATCTGGGGCGCAATATCGCAGTGCGGCCCATTTACATCGCTGTGTGCCGCCGCCCGCACTTGCCGGCCGGTGCAGCCGTCTGACGAGCCCGCCGGCAGAGTTGGAGCGCCGCACGCTTTCCGGCCCACCGCCCTTTGCGCGCCGGCCTCGCCACTGCTGGTCATCTAGTTTCGCCTCGCAGGCGAATATTGGTCTTCTTCTGGTGCTCTAGGTCAGTGACTCCCAACCTGAAGGTCATTAACCGCTGAAGGGTAAACGAAATTTTCCGAAGAGTGAAAACTTGAAACGTCCCCTTACAAGGGAACCTCCCCATCGCACCCCCCTCAGCTTTAGTTATAAGTTGCACAGTGGATAGGCCTTGAAAAGCTGAACACAGATCAATCAAGAAAACAGGAAGAAGTTGTATGGAAGTATGAAAAAATAAGCAAAATATACAAACTGAGTAGTCCATGCGCAAGATAGGTTACATCAAGGAACATGTCAGCGCAGGAGAACCGTGGCCCCGTGGTTAGCGTGAACAGCTATGGAACAAGAAGGCTTTGGTTCAAGTCCTCCCTCGAGTAAAAAGTTTTAAGTTTTTATTTTCAGACAATTATTATCTGTCCGTCCGTTATGTTTTCATCACTTTTTTCGGAGTGATTATCACATCCAGAAGAAATCCTAAATCGGGCAAGGTAGAAGAATCTTTTTACCCATTCGCCATTCGCCAACATATTCCTGTCATGTGACGCACATGGCGTCACCAGTGTCGTATAGAATATATCAGACGTGTTTTCCTGTGGAGGAATCGGTTGTCCTATGACCTTGCGATCAAATGTTTTCGGTTCCCATTGGAGATGCATGTCCTTTCTTCTACTAATCGCACGGTTTTGCGGTGCGGTCGCAAAACACAGACACTAAACTTATTACAGTGAACAGAGACGTCAATGAACGAACGTACAGATCATAACTTTGCGAAAATAAATAAAGTTGTCACTCGAGGGAAGACTTGAACGAAGGACCTCATGTTCCGCAGCTGCTCACGCTAACCTTTTTTTTTCTCTTTTTAATCTCATTTTGTTCGTTTTCGTTCGTTGTATCTGGTCGGGGCGGACATCGAAAGACACCCGTTTCAGTTCGTTGTTGATCCATTAATTCAGTTTTTTTTTTTTTTTTTTTTTATTACAGAGGGCAGCTAGCCCTCTGACCGAACACGCCGAACTACCCTGCCGGCTACCATGGGACCACGGCGTTCCTGCCCTCAGTCTATACTTAATGTTGCCTATCTTGCGCATGGGCTACTCAGTTTATATATTTTGCTTATTTTTTCATAGTTCCACACAACTTCTTCCTGTTTTCTCGATTGATCTGTGTTCCGTTTTTCGAGACCTATCTACTGTGCCAACTTATAACTAAATCTGAGGGGGGTGCGATGGGGAGGTTCCCTTGTTAGAAAAATTTGTGAATTACTGTGCTGGTAAACCGCTTACGTTATTTGATTTTCAAACATCTGAGCAAAACTGAACGTACTCAGACATTTCTCTCTTTACTTATTCTGGTCATCACTAAACTGACACACAATATTTTTAGCGCAACGCAATCTGACTTTTAATAATCCCTACAAAAGAATGGCCCTGACTAACAATAACCTATACCTTTCATGACTCACTTACAAAAATCTTCATTACTCGAACTATTGCAATACAGCGTGCACCAATACTGCCACCGGAATAAAAGATTCTAACTACTGAAGTCACTAACTACTGATAGGCATAGTTAGCAAATGAAAGATTTTGATAGAGAACAAACAATGAATTTACCTTAATAGTGTTCAAAAGTCATAATATATATATATATATATATATCTGTTCATGACATCCAGTCTTACAAATTTACTGTCTCTGATGGACACACGTCCAGATCATCCGCTCTGAAAACTCCGCCATCTGTCTCCCCACATCCACCACTGCTGGCGGCTCACCTCCAACTGCGCAACGCTACGCGCTGTTAACAGCCAACTGCCCAACACTACAGTAGCGACTATTTCAACAATGCCCACCAGCCACAAACTGCACACAGCACAGCCAGTGATTTTCATACATAGCGCTAGGTAACTTTACCTACATAAAAACCTAAACAGCCTACTTTGAAACTGAATGATTCGTTTATGTTTCAGTCAGTTATTTTCAAGAGATCTTACTATTATCACAATTTTGTAACACTGTAATACTGATTATGTAAGTTATCAATAACTACCCTTTCTCAATCAGTAGCATTAATGCGGTGGAGTTTAAAGGATCCTGACATACTCCACCCACTACATACATATCTTCCGTCTTGCCCTGTACATCGCTGATGATAAAACTGAGGCATAAACGTAACAACAAATGCTAAATATCTAAACATGCACTCCAGTTTGTAATATTATTGGATTTCAGATACTTTGCATGTGAGATATTTGTCATTAAAGAAAAGGACAACCAGCGAGCTGTAGTTCGTAAAGATGCTAAGCATCACTGCGCGAAAGTAAAGAGATGAAATATATATTTTTTTTTATGTGCGACTATACCAAAACGCGCGTCCAGCGTTTAAGCACTCAAACTAACACTATGACGCGCTTGGCGCAGATATTTAAAATCACTGCCTCAGCGCTTGATAGCTAGAAGCTGCGAAACAGAAGAAAGAGCAATCTATCTTTTGTTAAGAAATGTCCTAGAGATTTCATTCTCCCTTGTACTTTTGGTCGCCGGCATGTTAAGACGTACTACATAGCACTGTTATATGTTGCATTTTTATTTTGTGTGAAAGCTATGTGAAACGACGAAGAAACATTTCGGTAAATCGGGTGAGGATACAATGTACTTATTCACAAGCAAGGACACTTAATTTTAAGAAGGAACGGATTGACAAAGCAGAAGCCGGCAGAAGTGGCCGTGCGGTTAAAGGCGCTGCAGCCTGGAACCGCAAGACCGCTAAGGTCACAGGTTCGAATCCTGCCTCGGGCATGGATGTTTGTGATGTCCTTAGGTTAGTTAGGTTTAAATAGTTCTAAGTTCTAGGGGACTAATGACCTCAGCAGTTTAGTCCCATAGTGCTCAGAGCCATTTGACAAAGCAGCTATCATTGGACTGCGCCATTTACAAAAGAAATATCAGATGTAAGTCATCCATTTATTGTGTATTTGTTAATGTGTAGAAGTTGAAAATCAATTTGTTCAAAATATATTACTACTTTACGATGCAGTAATTTTCTTCTTATTCTTTCCTTTCACTAACCAAAAATGATGTTCAAATTGTATATGAGCTTTGTTACAGGTTTACTCTTTATCGCGGTGTCTCGATTGTATTTGGGAGACCACTAATGTGTTCGACTTCCGATCTGTTAATCTTTCTCTTACGAATTACCACTAATTTGCTTTCATTTCCATTTTTATATTCAAATTGGTCCCTTAGGTATTTTCTTCGAAGATTCTGATTGCGTAAAGGCAATCCGGGTCAAAAGGTCAATTATTGGCGTAATCAAACCGTACGTCTCCTGAACACAATCGAGAACCGACGCATCGGTGATCAATAGCGTTAGGTTGCATTTTGTCAGTAAATAATACCAACCAACAATTACAGCATTACTATTATTAATAAACAAGTACCTAACGCCAGAAGATATAGCTATATATAGCTGATACCTGCAGTAGTCCAGAAATTGCTTCATTACTCGCTTCTAAACAGGTAAATCAATTAATTAACAGCATGATACAGCAGTAACTATGTAAGGCTTACTACACTGCTGTACCCAGTACTATTACTATTATACACGTAGTAGACCCATTGTGGATCACGTGAAGCTTCTACTGTTCCTCCTGCAGTTTTTCCGTGAGACCTTCATTTACTCACTCATGGCTTACTTTCTTTCATCCGTCCACATTGTACCGGTCTTTTTGGCTCTTGTCTCTGGCTGGACTTCCCACTTGTCTATTTTGCTTCTGTTGCTGTTAAGGTCTGCAGTGCCCCGAGTGGTGAGTTGAGCATCCGTAAGGTCTCCTCATGCTTGTTCGGTCCATCTCATACCTTTAAGGTTTTCAGTTGCTATGAGTATCTGGCGTGTGAGTGTATTCTCAGGGAGTCTGTGTATGTGTCCATAGAATTTTAGGCGTCTTTTTCTGATCTCAGCAGCAATATTCGACATACAAGGATTTTCCTAATGATCTTTCGTTCTTCTTTTGTAGATCTTGTAAAAGAATCTTCTTATGGAGTGACAACGTTTTTGTTGCGTATAGCACCTAGGGTTTAATGATAGTGGTGTAGTGCCTTTTTGTTGTGAAGTTAGTGTGTTCGACAGTAGGCTCTCTTTAGTTTCTGTGCTCGGGCTTCTTGAGATTTTTTTTTCTAGTCCAGTGTTTTCCAAAATTTCCCCCGGTTATTTAAAATTTAGAACTCTGTTTATCCGTCCATATTTTGTGCTGAGATTCTGTGTGTTTAAGAGTGTACACAGAAATTCCGGTTTCTCAAAAGAAATTTGCAACCCAACCTTTTCGTCGCATTCCTTGAGTATTTCTATTCCATGTATTGCATTTTGTTCACTGTCTGTCAGAACTGCAAAGTCATCGGCAAAGGCTAGGCAGGTGCCTTCAGTTTTTCTTCCAATCTTCATTGGTTTCCGTAGGCCACGTTTTCTATGCTCACTCTCCCATTCCCTTATGAATTTGTCCAATACGATATTGAACAGAATTGTAGATAGTCCATTTCCTTGTCTCACTTCAGTTCTGATCTCAGAACATTCCGAGATTTCACCTACGAATTTTACTTCAGAGGTTGTGTTGGAGAGTGTCTGCTCAAAGAGCATACGTGTTTTCTTGTCATGTACCCAGTATTATTATTATTATTATTATTATTAGACACACCATTACCAGCCTGTTGTTGATGTTGTGGTTTTCAGTCCTGAGACTGGTTTGATGCAGCTATCCATACCACTCTATCCTGTGCAAGCTTCCTCATCTCCCAGTACGTACTGCAGCCTACTTCCTTCTGAATCTGGTCTCCCTCTACGATTTTTACCCTACACGCTGCCCTCCAATAATAAATTGGTTACCCCTTGATGCCTCAGAACATGTCCTACCAACCGATCCCTGCTTCTAGTCAAGTTGTGCCACAAACTCATCTTCTCCCCAATCCTATTCAGTACCTCCTCATTAGTTATGTAATCTACCCATCGAATCTTTAGCATTCTTCTGTAGAACCACATTTCGAAAGCTTCTATTCTCTTCTTGTCCGAACTATTTATCGTCCGTGTTTCACATCCGTACA
Organism: Schistocerca nitens; assembly: GCF_023898315.1. Taxonomy (NCBI): domain Eukaryota; kingdom Metazoa; phylum Arthropoda; class Insecta; order Orthoptera; family Acrididae; genus Schistocerca; species Schistocerca nitens. Next base: position 158,019,672 of record NC_064618.1, on the reverse strand, counting down.
TGGCTACACTCCATACAAATACTTTCAGAAACGACTTCCTGATACTTAAATCAATACTCGATGTTAACAAATTACTCTTCTTGAGAAACGCTTTCTTTGCCATTGCCATTCTACATTTTATATCCTCTCTACTTCGACCATTATCAGTTATTTTGATCCCCAAATAGCAAAACTCCTTTACTACTTTAAGTGTCTCATTTCCTAATCTAATTCCCTCAGCATCACCAGACTTAATTCGACTTCATTCCATTATCCTCGTTTTGCTTTTGTTGATGTTCATCTTCTTTTCAAGACCTGTCCTTTCCGTTCAACCGCTCTTCCAAGTCCTTTGCTGTCTCTGAGAGAATTTAAAAGTCATCGGCGAACCTTAAAGTTTTTATTTCTTCTCCATGGATTTTAATACCCACTCCGAATGTTTCTTTTGTTTCCTTTACTGCTTGCTCTATATACAGATTGAATAACATCGGGGAGAGGCTACAACGCTGTCTCACTCCCTTCCCAACCACTGCTTCCCTTTCATGTCCCTCATGTCATCTGGTTTCTGTACAAATTGTAAATATCCTTTCGCTCCCCGTATTTGACTCCTGGAACCTTCAGAATTTGAAAGAGAGTATTCCAGTAAACATTGTCAAAAGCTTTCTCTAAGTCTACAAATGCTAGAAACGTAGATTTGCTTTTCTTAATCCAGCATCTAAAATAAGTCGTAGGGTCAGTTATGCCTCACGTGTTCCCATATTTCTACGGAATCCAAACTGATCTTCCCAGTGGTCGGCTTCTACCAGTTTTTCCATTCGTCTGTAAAGAATTCGCGTTAGTATTTTGCAGCCGGGACTTATTAAACTGAGAGCCTGAAGTCATCCAATTTCTGCCAGTTCAGAAGTGAGGAGTGCAGCAATCAAGTGATTTACAAACAGTCACTATAGTGCACACATTTGAACTTGTTTTATTTAAAATGGTTTTACGGTGTGTAGGTCAAGCAAGTACCATGGTGGAGATGAGTACTGCAGGAGGAAGTATGTTTTGTAACAAGTGCCTATCCTCACTGTGGATAGTTAGCTTTCTTATCTGAGAAGGAGGTCTGGGTAGCACCTGCGACGCACCCCGAATTCCTTCACCATTCGTTGTAAATCACACACACACACACACACACACACACAAAATAAATATCATTATTCTTTGATCAGTTTTAAAACGTAAATGTTACAATAAATGTCTTTCATTTTACAGTTTAATTAGGTGCTATATTTGGTGAAAATGGGGGGGGGGGAGGAGTTGCAACATGCAGCAGGGGCAGTGGGGATACTAACTAATGTCCTATTGGACTCAGCGGTAATAATCTAAGAAAGACAGGGAGCCACTGCTCTAGGTGCTCTAGCATGATGCTAGAATATGGGAAGAAAATGCTGAGTAAAGATACAGGGTTAGCTGTACTGTCAGCAAGTCAACTGCGCTGCATAAATATTTTTTACATTACTCCTAGCGAAAAAGTGCCAATCGACCGTTCATCTGCGAACCCAAGTGTCATCTTTACATTAAAGAATCTTTAACATCGCCGATTCTTTTATTTATCAGCAGCGTTAGATTGTTCGAAAATCCGGCTAGACACTGTCTTTATATCTTCTCAGGTTAGCGTTGCCTTACGCTGGGCATATGATGAGATACGCTCGTTATTCTAACGCCTATACCCTGTCTACAGTAGTTGGTTGTTCTGGTTTTAGACAGGTGATCACTTTAATGTAACCACTATAGTGTAACGACGTAAGTTTTGTATAAATGGTTTTCTTTTGACATATGACCATGTGCAGACTTCGTCACCTACGTCAGTTACAACACACTTCAAAATTATTTAAATTCTTTTTAAATTGTCTCTAAATGGTTCTTGAACGAAACTGGTAAACATCGTCATTTGAGTCGTATGCGCAGAATTACGTCACTCAGTCCAACTGGTTTGCGCAAAACTTTTTCAATTTAGTTATCGTTTGTTTCTCCTCGGAAATTATATTAATGCAAGTGATCTGCTTCAATAAATATTAGAACCACATTGAATAAACTTTCAAGAATCACACTCGCGATGAACGTTGTCAAAAATTAATAATCTTGTCAAATAAATTACGTAACATCATTCTTCATAAATAAATTCTCGGAACACGTTTTAAACTTTAGTAGCATCCGCTAGTTTATTATCTTCCTACATACAGACGTGAACCTGAACCTTGACAAGACAGAACTGAACATTTACAACATGATTCAACTTTCTATGACGTCATTGTTGTAGAAACATTACAAAATCTTAACTTTACAATTTTTAGAAGCACGACGCAACAACTCGGTTTCAGGATCTTCTGTTGCTCTATGGCTGTCGACCCGCGACGTATAGTGGCCAGCAATTTTCTCTCTGGTCCCGGCAGCGAAGATGCTGTCTCCGTTCGTTGCGCTGCCCTCTCCGTACATGAAACATAAAAAATAAATACAAACTTAAGACAATTCACAACCATTACAAATATTACAAAAAGTACATAAACAAAACTAAATTAAACTTATGTTCACCTGCAAACTGGGCTGACACTGGTGGATGGGTGACGCTTCAATTTCGCGTCCCACTACACCACCTGTCAAAAACCTGAACAAACAAAATTTTGCAGTGCCGATCGCCGTGAGACGTTCAGGATGAGAGTCAATGCCGTTCTGGAAAGTACGTGCCATCTCCATTGCCGTGATCAGTTGCGCTAAGAACCTCGGTTATGAGGTCATGGCACGAACTGTCCAATCGCGACAATAGAGCAGAAGGCATTCGTGGCCGTTGTCACTGAAGTTAATATCTTCTGGGTTATGGGCTCGCGTCATGTTTCTTCTAAAATGATCGACGTTTCGACCCCTCTGCTGGGATCATCCTCAGGATCTTCTGGTGTCCACTACTGCTAGAACACTGTCAGAGACGGGTGTCGCGTCCTATTATAAAGGGGGAGTTTTCACGCGTTCATGTTGGAGAAGTGATAGTATTGGTTAAGATTGATATGGCTACCATTGGTGGGCCATAGTCATTGGCTAACATTCCCGCTCTGATGCAGAAGCAGGGGCGTTGCTAGCTCATCTCCTGTGGATACCATTGGCCAGGCGCCTGGTGCGGAGGCGCATATGCAGCAACATTCTCTGAGTGGTCGTTGAGGAGAGACTGAGTGGTCTGTTGCTCAACAATTGGACGTCGTCTATTTGCCAGTACACATCCCCGCAGCACTGGTTCGCCCTTCGGTTGAACCACACCTTTGGATAGCGCTGTTTTACCAAGCACCGTATAATTTATCCACGCGAACAGCTTACAAACTTCGCCAGTTAGGGAGTGCTTCCACCTTTGACACGATAACCAATGACCATGCCCTTGCGTATGTGAGATAAGTCGCTCTGCTTGCGAAAACGACTGGTGTGTTTCCCCGTGTCGCCCCCACCCCCTTCCCGACACACTTTATATACCCTCCACTGCTAGTGCTGCCACCTGCCATCTGTGAGTGCTAACTGCACGTTGACGACGAACACAGGCGCTAGCCTTATTACTGTGACTGGACCGTGTACAATAGAGTGAAGCTGTGATGCAATATTATCCACTGATTTGCGGAATCGATATATTGTGAAATCATTAACGCACACCCCTCAATCCACTGCTAAATAATAGCAAGAAATATTATACATATATTTAACGGAAAGCTCTTCCGGTGATTTAGTTATAACCTTATTAAGTACACACGACCGGTGTCGGCCCTTATATTGGGCCATTATCAAGTGTACGTGAAACTGCCAAATAGTATTACATATTTGATATATATATATATATATATATATATATATATATATATATATATATATATATATATATATATATATAATAGGACATTAGAGACATTTCTAAAGCACGTAGAGTTCAAGTGCAGAGAGAATGTACAACTTGCGTTATGCTGTAGAGAAACAAAAGAGTAGAAGTCAAGTGGATGTCGCAGGCTTCATACAGTCCACAGACTAATGTGATTAGTCGTTTTGTTGCCACTTACCCCAATTATTTTAGAAATTCTGAATGAATGTTCTATATCCCTTCTGCCTTATTCGATCTGTAGTCTTCGCTCCTGGGGGATGAATAAATTTGTCTCAGAAACATCTGGAACGACACCGTCTTCGGGTAAGGCACAAGTTCTTGTCTAAAGAGAGCATTGGTTACTGCTTCAGGAGGTTCTTACTTCAAAAGAAGAAAAAGAAGGCCGCTGGCAGTAATTGTTGTTAATGCGGCGAGCCGTGATGCATGCGGTGTAGCATTATGTCTGTCGTCTCTGACTGGAAACTTGTGCGTGGCCAGTTCTGACTCAGCCAGTTGGTCCTTTTTGGTTTTGTATTTATTACTTCTGGAAGATTCTTGAAGTACCGTTCGTTTACAATTTTTGCGTATTACGGAATATTCGTTGAAATACCAGTGTTCTGGAAAATTCTGTGTTTTTATAAATCGCTACAATCTTTATCCAAGAGTTTACTTCTGTTCTGGTTGTACGTTGGTGTCAGTAAAAGTAAAAGACGTGCCTTCAGTTACAAGTGTTAAGCTTCACTGAGGACCCTCTCTTCGGATTTCAACTTGACAGTTGTTATGTGACACTATTACGAAATGTGAGTTATTAAAATCACAAAGATTGTGTTTCTTTAGTTAAGTACAGCATTGTTATATGTTAGTAGCCTATGTGAATATTTTGTGTTAAAATGTTTTTTGAAACTGAACAATATATGCTTTTATACAGCAAACAACTATGGAGTTGTAATTTCAACATTGTGCATGCGTCTCGCAATATATCATTATTACTTTTATGGAAATATTTAACATTTTATCGCCATAAAATTGCCAGAATCACTTTGGGGGTCAAAAAAGGCCACAGATATACAATATGTTTTCAGAACTAATATCATGTGAGGGTAAATAATTTTTAACTGCATTTAGTTCACACACATTTTAATAATCGAATTTCTTACGAAGTTGATAATTAAATACTTAACACTTGTCTATTATGTTGATGAGATATGGTATGTTCTTGGAAGATTCTGCGTGTTAAGCACTTTTTCCATCGCACTTGTAAATCTGTAATTAAAAATAGCTATGTTAAATTATTCGTACGTTTTCCAAGTTCTATGTTTTCCAAAGTATTACGTAGATACACTATGCTATCAGAAGGATCCGAACACCCCCAAAAACATACATTTTACATATTAGGTGCATTGTGCTGCCACCTACTGCCAGGTATTGCATATCAGCTACCTCAGTAGTGGCTGGCATGGTTTCACATTGTAGAGCATGCAATCCTCTCTTCAGTGATCACATATCCTATCACGGACCATGTGCTGCCTATTTTTAATGTCCAAGGAAACGTGACTTTGTGCTCTAACGGACTGTAGGTGGAACGTCTTGCAATGTTGTTTACTATTCAGTGATCGCAACTGATTGCCACGATCGCCACGATCGCCAGTGGAGATGATGGAGCTAGCTGCAGCGTAGCCAGGACTTGACTCCAATGAATGCAATGCTTTGTTTACTCCGTGGATGACGGTTTCTGACACAGGTTTCCATTAGCAGTTTTCAACTAGAAGGTTCTAAATTTTCCGTCGTTTTTCATCACACCGTAGAGAAACAAAGTACTGATGCTAATTTATAAATGATAGAGCGCAGCAATCAGTCGTCCTTTTTTGCATATTTTATTACGAAAAACTAGTTTTCAAAGAACTGTGACTGATGCCCGAACAACAGGGAACTAACAGGCATCGAGATTAAAATATAGCGCATGGAGTGCATGTACGATTCTTTCTACAGTTTGTTTACATTAAAATATGCTAATGAGGTGAAGGAATAGAAATGTGTAAGCATCTTTAAGATAATAGTTTAGGATTCTTCTTAGATGCAACTTCTTTTCCAGTCTGTTGACACTGCTATGGCCCTAATTATTCTCTTTAAATAGTAAAAAACCATACAACAGACAAGATCGCATAAAACATGTCTTTATTTAAGACAACCGGTTTAAACAGTCTTTGCTGTCATCTTCAGGTTTTGCTTTAAAACATGTTCATTTTCCTCTGAACGTCATGCACAGAATGTCAGAAGAATAAAAGTCAGCACCTTATAAAAGGTTTTGTCATCGTCAAAATATTTAAAAACATAAAGCACCTTGTACAAAAACCCATGACCGTATACATACTGCTCACGGATGCTTGTTAAATCATACAAACACGGCACGCAATAACACATCTGCTTACATGTGCTCGACATATTTAGTACAAGAAAATGTTAAGATCTGAAGATGACAGCAAAGTATATTAAAACCTGTTGTGTTAAATAAAGATATGTTTTATGCGATCTTGTTTGTTGAACTGTTTGTCACAATGAAAACAGATCGCCCTTTAGTAATCACAAAATGAGAAAATTCCGTCTCTTTAAACTCTATTTGTAGTTATGTTGGGACTTTAGAAATTATTAAATTAATCAGGCCATCCCACGCTAAGATCACTGAGAAATAAGAGTGACACTTTCTGAAAAGAAAGCAGATTTTCCGTCTTTCCTACAGAAACAATTTAAGGGGGCTATCAGTAGCTCTGACCGAATTTCATCTACTCCTGACGCCTTTGGAAAGCCAGCTATGATAAACTCATTTGATTTGCAAGATGAGCCGGCCGCTGGTGGCCGAGCGGTTCTGGCGCTACAGTCAGGAACCGCGCGACCGCTACGGTCGCTGGTTCGAATCCTGCCTTGGGCATGGATGTGTGTGTTGTCCTTAGGTTAGTTAGGTTTAAGTAGTTCTAAGTTCTGGGGGACTTATGACCTCAGCAGTTGAGTCCCATAGTGCTCAGAGCCATTTGATTTGCAAGATGTAGGAGACACGCGAAATACTCTCAGACTTAAGGAAAAATGTAAGAATTCCTATTCCAAATTAAACAGTGGCAGATACGTATGTATATTACCGAACTATATGTTTAACAAGTCATAGTAGCAAAATACTAACACAAATTCTTTGCAGAAGAATGGAGAACTGGTAGAAGCCGACCTCGGAGAAGAGCAGATTTAATTACGGAGAATTGTCGGAAAACGAGAGGCAATACTGACCCAACGACTTTTCAGAGAAGATAGGATCAGCAAAGGGAGACTACGATTGTAGCATTTGTAGACATAGAGAAACTTTTTGACAATGTTGAGTGAAATAGTCTCTTTGAAATTCTGAAGGTAATGGGGATAAAACACAAGTGATCGAAAGGCTATATACAGCTTGTACAGAAATCAGACGGCAGTTATAAGAGTCAAGGGACATGGAAGGGAAGCAGTGGTTGAGAAGGGAATGAGAGAGGATTGTAACCTACTGTTACTGAGTTTGCACATTGAGCCAGCAGGAAAAGAAATCAAAGAAAAATTTGAAGTAGGAATCAAAGTTTAGGGAGTAGAAATAAAAGCTTTGACGTCTGCCAATGACTTTGTAATTCTGTCAAAGACATCACAAAATTCGGAAGAGCAGTTGAGCGTGAAGGATAGCGTTATGAAAGGTGGATATAAAATAAACATCAACAATATCAAACAAGCATAAGGGAATGTATTCGAATGAAATCAGATGAGGAGTCAATTAGCTTAGGAAACGAGACACTGACTGTAGTACATAAGTTTTGCTTTTTGGGCTACAAAATAACTGATGGCCGAAGTAGAAACGATATTAAATGTAGAGTGGCAATGACAAGAAAGTGGTACTGAAAAAGAGAAAATTACTAACATAAAATATAGATTTAAGTGTTAGGAAGTCTTTTCTGTAACTATTTGTATAGAGTATAGCCATTGTGGAAGTGAACGTGGCCGGTAAACTTTAGACAAGAGGATAATAAAAGTTTCTGAAACGTGGTGCTACAGAAGAATGTTGAAAGTTAGATGGGTAGAACACGTAGTTAACGAAGAAGTTCTGAATCGAATTGGGGAGAAGAGCAGAGCGGTGTCCAGGGGAGACCTTTAAGACAGGGCTGCGAACAGATGGATGTACGGAAAAGGTCCCCTAGAAGCCACCGTATAGGCGAGGGCAGCTGTACTTTTCAGCAAGATCCTTCAGGTGGGCCGGTGGTTCATCTGTATGAGGGAATTAAAGTTTCCTCGAACTGACGGTCTCTTTGCTGGTGTGGTCCGCTAGCCACTTACCGTACTTCCGTGAGGCATCGATATTTTGTGTAGAGCACCTCCAAACTGCTACTGAATACCTGTATCATGGGCAGACGCATCCGGTCAGCAGCCGGTAACAGCGGGTGACTCCAGGTGGCTTGCAAGATAAAACGTGGGAAGAGCAAGACACCTTTAGGATCAGCTATTTAGGTTGCCGAGGCTCACTGGGAATATGGTGGTAAAGTAAGGCTGAGTTAAGATTGGTCGGCGTTCAGACTGCGAACAGTAGCTCGCTATTCTTCGGCACTCTCAAGTTGCCTAAAATGATCAGACTAGTTTGCACATGACATTTTTGAGACGAAATTTTCCTCTTAGCACAGCTAGAGGCGTCTTTTAGGCTTAGCTTACTAGCAGTCTTTGGCAGCACTGTGATGGCAGGTGCGGAGAGCGCAGATTTTAAGAGAATGTTGGGATCTAGTCTTCTTCAGAGTACATTGAGCTAGGCTACTCCTAGAAAGTCGGGAAATAGCGTTTCTTGGAGCCGGGGGCGAGGGTACGGCGAGGGCAGAGGCGTTGCGTACTTGGCAGACCATCACCCCATGCACTTCTTCTCACCTTGGTTCCATTCTGTGATTTTACTCAGCAATGTGGCAAGCATGAGCACTCGTGAGGGAATGGGTGCGTGTTGACCTCTTGACACTAGTCGGCTGAAAAACGTTGCAATGTACGAGGCATTTCATACTTTAATTCATTTAAAACTAACGTTTGTAGTGCTTCACGGAGCATCAAATTGAGAGGTTACGCTGATTTGTTAGTTACTAGCACGAGTAGTCAATGAGTGTGGATTCATACTCTCTTCATCCTTATTCTGAATCTGGGGAACTACGACCACAACCATAGACGGAAACATAAAAGACCAAGTGCACGCGAACACAACGGTACAGGTGAGCCCCTGTTAATCAGCCACCACTACTCGATATCCAGTTGGAATACACTTGCCGAATAATTGGCACCACACAGGGAAGCCGTACCGTGCACCACATGCAGACAAGCTACACCGTCATCGCCCCCCCCCCCCCCCACACACACACACAGTGAGATGATCTATGGCCGATCTCCCACTAATATATAACGATCCTGAATGTTCCAGGATTGCAGCGGCTGCAGAAAACTCGGATACATCGCCATCGCCTGCCACGGTAATGATGAATGATACACATACTAACAAACCCAACCTGGCGTGAACTATCGCAGCTAGTAAGCCACTACTGCTCTTACTATCCATCCCCCAGTCGCAGAGGTTTTTCCCCACGGCACGAGCCTTGGCACTTTTTTCCCTCTGCTCTTCAAATTGCTACCCTCATTCTCGTTTCGTCCACTATCTATCACCTGATGGACCGTGTTAATGCGTAGTCTTATCCAGACGCACGGATAACATCACAGCCCAGCATCCTGTGATCCACCTATTAGATAATTAACATGTTGACGGAGGTGACAGTAGAACTTTTGGTTGGGGCACCACGTTGGTGCAGGCATGGAGGGGCCCCATCTCTATCTCTTCATCCTTTAATCCAAAAAGCTTCTTTCTACTTCTTTTGACACTTATAGTTTAGCTTTTCGTCGTTATGAGTAGGCACATAGCAGGGCAGAATGTGCCAGGGCTGAGTGAGAAGGCAGTTTTCACACAGGATGTCCTGCAGCAACAAGTCTTCGGCTTTCAGATACGTGCCAACAACGCTGCCCGAGCTGAGGTGCTATGAGGACGGGACCGAAGGCTGAGAAAAACAGAGCTGTTCTTCAAGGGTCAATACAGCCAGTGGGCCGCGCACACTGATGAGAGTTTTCACCCCTCAAGCATACAGTAGGCTTCACTTTCCGTGAAAGCTCTGAACAAGCATTCTCTTCACTATTTCTCTGTGCTGCAGTGGGAATGGGTGGTCGCAACCCACGCTGGGGAGGCGGCTCCCTTGTAAGTAAAATTTAAAAGATATCGGCAGGGAGGCCATGGAGTTCCTCGGCTGACCACTGCTATTGAGGTGTGTTCCTTTTAGAGAAATTCCGAACTGAATGTGAGAATTCTATGCCGTTAGTAACATGTAAAGAGAGGTATGCTCATTGGCGTGTACGCCATGACGTCAGAGGGGCGGCAGGGGACGCTTCCCTGGCAAGCATATAATGTAACAACATATGGGATTGGACAGATTGTTTTTCCGTTTTGTAATACAGACTCTCTTCACTGTGCTTTGCCCTGTGATTGGGAGAGGCGTGCAACAAATCATAGAATGTGGGGCAATGCGAGGCTACGTAATTTCCAGAGCCGGAATATGGCGTCATTCTTCCATTCAGTTCCTTCCCTTTACATTCTTGAGCATTTTCCTTCCATTTTCTGTGTCAGGCAGAGTGCCTTACTAAACTGACAGGCACCTTTAGGTCCGGCCGCCCTGGCAAGGACAGGAGGCACTTCTGCCTGGTAATTGGCACATGCAGCCCGACCACCTGCCTTAGAACACAGCCATATAGACAGTTTTCTGTTTAACCTTCACTTGTGACAGACTAATAACTGCAAAAGTTAATAGGCTACTGGTCGTGCTCACTGGGTGTGGGGAGGACTTAGAAACATTTTCGTCTGCTGATAAATTTTAGCGAATCTTTGGATCCAAGGGCGCGTTTATTCTGAAACTTCACTCAGTATCATATGTTTTAGTCTTCCATCGTCCTCTTGTACTTACACTACTGCCCATAAAATTTGCTGCACGACGAAGATGACGTGCTACAGACGCGAAATTTAACCGACAGGAAGCAGATGCTGTGATATGCAAATGATTAGCTTTTCAGAGCATTCGCACAAGGTTTCCGCCGGTGGCGACACCTACAACGTGTTGACATGAGGATAGCTTCCAACCGATTTCCCATACACAAACAGCAGTGAAACGTTGTTGTGATGCCTCGTGTAAGTAGGAGAAATGCGTACCATCACGTTTACGACTTTGATAAAGGTCGGATTGTAGCCCATCGCGATTGCGGTTTATCGTATCGCGACATTGCTGTTCGCGTTGGTCGAGATCCAATGACTTTTATCAGAATATGGAATCGGTGGGTTCAGGAGGGTAATACGGAACGCCGTGCTGAATCCCAACGGCCTCGTATCACTAGCAGTCGAGATGACAGGCATCTAATCCTCATGGCTTTAAGGAATAGTGTAGCCACGTCTTGACCTAAATTATCGTAAACACAAACACACACACCGACGACCGAGGGAGGACTCGAACCTCCACCAGCGCCCTAGACCGCTCGGCTAATCCCGCGTGGCCCATACTGGCGTATCACCCAGTGTGATGGTGTGGGGTGCCAATGGTTACATGTCTCGGTCACCTCTTGTTCGTATTAACGACACTTTGAACAGTGGAAGTTACATTTCAGATGTGTTACGACCCGTGGCTCTACCCTTCATTCGAACCCATCGAAACCCTACATTTCAGCAGGATAATGCACGACCGCATTTTTCAGGTCCTGTACGGGCCTTTCTGAATGCAGGAAATGTTCGACTGCTGCCCTGGCCAGCGCATTCTCCAGATCTCTCACCAATTGAAAACACCTGGTCAATGGTGGTCAAGCAACTGGCTCGTCACAATACGCCAGTCACTACTCTTGATTAACTGTGGTATCGTGTTGAAGCTGGATGGGCAGCTACCTGTACACGCTATCCAAGCTCTGTTTGACTCAAAGCCCAGGCTTATGAAGCCCGTTATTACGGCCAGAGGTGGTTGTTCTGCGTACTGATTTCTCAAGATCTATACACCCAAACTGCGTGAAAATGTAATCACATATCAGTTCTCGTATAATATATTTGTCTAATGAATACCCGTTTATCATGTGCATTTCTTCTTGATGTACCACTTTTAATGGCCAGTAGTGTAAATTGGGATAGGTAATTTTAGGAAACTTGTTTCAGCGTAGGGCAGGTTTAGTCGTGATTCAACAGTCGCCAGACGAGTCCCCAAGTACAGACCCGACACGCAGAACTCACGCCGATCAGCGCCTGTCGTCGGAGCCATGACGCCGCTGTACAGTCACTAGCAATGGTACAATGCCGCTCAGTTCCGGCACGGTAGGGAAGTTAGATAACAAGACTCAGGGTAACTTCTTTCGGTCCAATAGGTTTTCTCTTCCCTTCAAGGCTTGCAGAAATACGTTAACATCTGTAATGCACATTCATTGTCATTTGTGAAGGTCAACTTGTCCAGTGAATGAAAGGTAGGAAATTTGTTGGTTTCTATTTCCTCCTTACCCGTGTCCAAACACACGTCAACTAGTTCAATTAAATTCATTCTTGTTTTTCTAATGGAACTTATGGTTCATGTTGAATATGATTAGCAGTTGTTGGTAATGTTCAGGGTCCATTTTTATGTGATGAGAGTAAATGGTGTTCACTGAATGTCTCAAGCAGTAACAACATTCACCCCTGAATACTGCTGAAGGAAGAAACAATTTCAAGTCACATGAGTCAGATGCATTATTACACATAGTTTGGAGCAGGAGTAATTTGTGCTGAATGGCGGACCTTAAGTTGAATGTCACAGGGTCAAATTCATTACTTTAGATGCCGCTTTTCCGGGTCCTTGCGCGGGTTTATCATATATTCAACGTGAGGGGCATAGTGTGGCATTTCACGAATACACGCACGAGTCAGTTGACAGTTATTAAAACAATCATTTCAAAAGTCATTTATCATAGTAACATTCTGTTTATGACCTTTTGGTCATGATTTTGTTGTCAGATTTTTCTTGCATACTTATCTATCTTACTTATCAAACAAATGCAATCATCGCAATCAAGACGAACCCGTATTTAAATTTTATTAGATTGTGCATGAAGCTTTATTGTCAGAGGAATCCCAACTCCTTTACGAGCCATCCCGTTCATCGCAACAGTTAATGTGATTATTTCATGAACTAAAGTTTGACACTCATTTCATCCCACAGACAGAATCTAGTTATAAATTTTTGTTCCGTGATGACAAAAAGGCGCTAAATCGTCAATAAATCACAATATTTCTGAAATCCTACTTCATTCCTGTAGCCATCTGCCCCAGTGTTAGTCTCATATTTATTAACTTCATACAAAACCCATAGATACGGTTCATATGTCACGGAGATCCTCTCCTTCCGTTTACTTCTTCTTCGTGGCGTCTACCAGTGAAGCCACTCTTCTCCAGATAATTCGTGTCACTGTTTTGCAGTTACGACTTGGTAAGCAGATGTCTGTCGGTACTTGCATTCTTCAGATTATGGAAACTTTACTAAACACTGCGCAACAAAATTAAAGGGTCACATTTTCGACACCATGTAATTGCCTCCCACTGAGACGGATAACTTGATAATTTGGCTCAAAGATGCTACCTCCTTCCACTGTAACGGTGCGTAGGTTTGGCACCCCGCGACGCAATCTCCGGCTTAGCGAGGCCAAAAAAAAAAAAAAAAAAAAAAAAAAATGTGGTGGTCTGGCCGTCTTAATCGACCTTACAGCTCACACGAACTTCCGAGTTGTGGCCTTTTTATCTTTTACATGTTTCGACACCTTACTGTTTGATGCGTCGCCGATCCCGAGGTTACGTTGCATCAAAATTTCAAACTTACGCACCACAAGGGGAGGCAGTTACGGGGTTTAGATTGTGTGTGCCTTTAATTCTGTTTTGCATTGTAGATTTAAAAGTAACAGCCTTTCTGTTTCTGTACCGAGCTGCAAAATGGTTCAAATGGCTCTGAGCACTATGGGACTCAACTGCTGTGGTCATAAGTCCCCTAGAACTTAGAACTACTTAAACCTAACAAAGCTAAGGACAGCACACAACACCCAGCCATCACGAGGCAGAGAAAATCCCTGACCCCGCCGGGAATCGAACCCGGGAACCCGGGCGTGGGAAGCGAGAACGCTACCGCACGACCACGAGATGCGGGCTACCGAGCTGCAGTGGCGCCTACAACCTCCCATAGTGGATCACTAGACTCCGACTATTGCCGGTTAATAAGCAATATCATTTTTGTAATATTTTGGTCTGCATTTGACACGATCAAAATTCAACGACTTGAAATCGATGTCCCTACTAGAGCCCAATACCTCGTTTGTAGTCAGCCTCAAGGACAGCTTGTTGCTAGAGGACTACACAAGTGCCTCTAATTGCCCTATCACGCCACCGGTAGCTACGGCAAACGGCGGTTTATTGAGCCATCGTGGAGACTAAGCGAGACAGCTGTCGCCTGAGTGTTGGGCAAAGTGTCGTCAGGGCGCGGCTATTAATGCTGAGCAGGAGCTGCGGGTTGCCGCGTCAGGGGCAGAGAGGGTGCTACGCGTCAGATGGCAGCTAGCAGGGAGCGGCTAACAGGTAGGAGCTAGCAGGTAGATGGCTCGGCTAGAGTCCAGTGGGGTCGGGTCGCACTCCGCCGGCGCAGACTCAGCCGCAGCCGACGCGCCGCCAGGAATTTAATAACGCCATTAGGAAGTTGTGAGCGACGTAATGACGCGGCGCGGACGGCCGATGAGCGGCATGCCGCGGACGCCGTAATGGGCCAAACTCGACCTCCCAGCCTCACCAGCACCGCCGCCGACACCAGGCGGTTCGTAGGGGCCGGGTCACTGCTGCCTCGCGTTTCACCTGCTGCTGCTGCTGCTATTATTGGCGGTTTGCACAACTTGCACAAAACGGTCGACGCAGCCACCTTTCCGCGTAACGTAAGAGACGTATCTATAGCGGCACTATCACAATGACTACTGAATGATAAGGCGAAAACATACTTTTACCTGATTTTTCTGTTTTTAGTCACGAGCCTTCTGAATGGTCTGATGCACCTCGCTACCACAATTTCCTCTTGAGCCGACCTCTTCATCTCAGAAAAGCACCCATCCAGCGTTTTTGCCCTGTACACCTGCCTCTAGTACCACTGAGACTATTCCTGATAACGCGAGTCCTATCTTCCTGTCCCTTCTTCTTGCCAGTCTTGCTTCATAAATTCCTTTCTTCTTCACCAGTTATACGGAGAAATTCCTCATTTCGTCTCTTTTGAATCCATCTAATTTTCAGCTTTGATCTGTAGCACCACGTCTCAAACGTTTTGATCTGTTTCTGTTTTCCCACTGTCACGATTTCTCAATTCTCATATCGATAAAAGTTGAAATTTGGGAAATAAACGTGTCCCAAAAGCACAGCTGTGGATCTACTGAGGTAACGCTGTACCGAATTAATGTTTGGCTTCTCATCTTCAAAAATGAAATCACTGAGTGGGAAAAGCTCGCTGCTGATAGCAATCATTTCGAAATTCACTGCAATAACTGTGTGCAAAATTTAACAACAAAAGTACACTGAAGCGAAAAAGCTATGAGAAAGCGATATAGTCATATACAGGCGCCGGTAGTATCACGCACGAGAGATATAAAAATGCATTGCTTTCAGGTGATTCATGTGAAAAGGTGATTATGACTCCACGAAGGGAGTGGAAGGACTTTAAACTCTGAATGGTAGTTGCAGCTACATGCATGGGACATTCCATTTCGGAAATCGTTAGGGAATTCAATATTCCAAGAGCCACAGTGTCAAGAGGGAGCCGAGAGTAGCAAATCAGAAGCATTACCTCTCACAACGGACAACGCAGTGGTCGACGGCTTTCACTTAACGACCGAGACCAACGGCGTTTGCGTAGAGTCGTCATTGCCAATATACAAGCAACACTGCTTGAAATAAGCGCAGCAATCAATGTGGGATGTTCGACGAACAAATTAGGACAGTGCTGCGAAATTAGGCGTCCGTGGGCTATGATGATCGAAACGAGTGCCGTTGCTAACAGCACGACATCGCCTGCAGCGCCTCTCCTGGGCTCGTGACCGTATTGGTTGGGTCCTAGACAAATTGAAAATGTTGGCTTGATAAAATGAATCCTGATTTCATTCGGTAAGAGCTGATGGTAGGGTTCAAATGTGGCGCGGACCCACCCGAAGGCCTGGTCCAAAGTTGTCACCAAGTCACGGTGCTAGCTGGTGGTGTCTCCTCAATGATACACGCTGTTTTACATGGAATAGACTTAGTCGTCTGGTCAAACTGAGTTGATATCGACTAAAAATGGTTACGCTCGGCTACGTGGACACCATTTGCAGCAATTCATGGACTTCACGCTTCCCAACATGGATGAAATTTTTGTGGATGACAGTCCATCATGTCACCGGGCCACAACTGCTCGTGACTGGTTTGAAGAACATTCTGGACAACTGAAGTGAGTGATCTGGCCACCCAGATTGTCCGACATGAATCTCATCGAAAATTTATGGGACGTAATCAGGAGGGCAATTTGTGCACAAAGTCCAGTACTGGTAACACTTTCACAATAACGTACGGTTGTAGAGGTGTCATGGGTCAATATCGCAGGGGACCTCCAACGACTTGTTGCGTCCATGCCATGTCGATTTGCTGCACTACGCCGGGAAAAAGGAGTTGCAACTTGATATTAGGAGGTATCCTGCGACGTTCGTCACCTCAGTGTAAATTTCGCACGAAGTGTCACTGCCAGGTATCATAGTTTGATGTGACTTAGTACATAGAAAGAACTGTTACCACATGGTATAGAAAGCACCTGAAGAAGTACGCGATGAGAGGAACAATACTTACATTGAAAGCGAAAAATAATTACTCTGAAGTCACCGCGATTTATCATGGCCGCCGGGCATTACGAAGAGGCAACATGGCTAACATGTGTTATCATAAAATAAGATACAAAATGCTCATGGGTAGTCAGGAATACAGCAAGAGGGTTCTTCTTCTTTTATACGAGTAGATGGTAGTGGTATACTTCAGATAGCGATCAGAATATTTTAAAAACCAATTCTTTCACTTTAGACAAGTACTCGGTAATCGATCTGTAAGCCGTTAGTATGCAGTAGCGCGGCACACTCTATGGCTAACGGTATTGCCAGAATGGCGATGGGAAATTTTTGAGCATGCTTTCAATGACTTCATCCAAAACTGCATACAATACATCATGCTTATCAAAGTAGGTACATGGTCCAATAGGCAGCCAACGTAGCTCATCAACATTCTCATGATGAAAGGGGGACTGATATTGTAATCATATTTACAGTTGGTTGTAAATAAATAGTTCTTGTGTTTGCATCTGATGCCTCATTTTGTCTAATAGCAAGGTACAGGCACTGAAACGCGAGATCAGGCGCTCACGCTTGATCAGGAGATCTCGAATTAAGGAAAACTTTTATTACTTATGTTATTGTTAACACCTCCTTCTCCACCTGTACACCTACACAGCTGAGGGGTCAGCTTTTCTGACTGCCATTCTGAGGCCGGGCTTGAATCCCTGTATTGCGAGAGGCTTTTCCTTGGTGGTCGGAATAGAGGAGTGTGCTGAACCTCGTTGTGCCAGCAGCGTTGCCAGTTTACCGAGGAGTAGCGGCAACAGGTCTGTTAAACCGACAGCATCCTGGGAAGTGGTAGGCTGAACCCCTTCCCTCTATACCACGTCCAAATAACGCCACTGGCAGAGGACGCCACAGGAGTAGGGTAGATGATGATTAGCCTGTCGTCAGAATGACAGTTTTTATGAGTCTACATCTGAAAATTGTTTTTCTTTGACACTGTTAATGTCTTGGACGCCAATGTGAGTCAATATTCAGCGCTGTCTGAAAGGTTATGGAACAACGCAGCCACAGTATCACATTGGGATGTATCAGTACCTAAATGTAAATGCATGCCTGGTAGGTAGCATATTTTGGTAGCGCTGGGTAACGTTTGTATTTAAATGAAATATGAGTCGGATTGTAAAAGAGCATGGTTACCAGTTTTCAAAAATACAACTTAGAATTTGAGATGAAGACATGCCATAGTTTTTAAGGCCCTTCCATTGAGACCTTGGTACCAAGGAAGAAGGATTGGGTTACGATTTTGAATGGGGCCGTAATCAGTTACTGTTGTTTATTTTATTTTTTAGTGATGTACACTTTATTTGGAAACAACAACAAATAAAAGGTGACCTCCATGTGCAGCAGATGTCTCATGCTTTGGTAGAGAGCAACAGTGCAAGATGGGGAAACACGTCATGCCGCTAGCCCAGTGAAAGATGTGGTTGATGCAAACTTCCAGAACTTTTCCAGGTGCCTGGTCTGCAAAATCACATCCGAATCCGTGTTACTTTTGCTTCGAGGATAACTAAAAGAAGGCTTTCACTGGGGGCACGTACGGTCTCCACCTGATCTGAAGGCCAGTGGAAACACGTTGCTCCGAGTCCACCGGAACTGCCGCGGCCAACTGTTGATCAGGGTTGCAGCATCTCTTAGACGTTCCTGGTGCTCAGACTGGACAAACTGTGTAAGAGGCAGTTGAGAATAAAGTCAACATTATGTCTTCTCACACGTTTGACCTTTTCTGTCTACGTACCGTTCCTAATCCATTAGATACAGGATTTGCACCTGGTGTTCAAAATTGGAGCAAATTTTTCTTTAGCATACATCAGTTCCACACTAACACATTTAACAGATCTACCTCGTTTCGCTGGTATACGATAATTACAGCCGACACTGGACCTCTGTGACTAGCTGCACATTAATTAAAGCCGCCCGGTAACTACAACTGTATTTCTTAGGTAATGAGGTCCTCGACGCAGACGGACGATGGGAATGCAGTCGTGGCACACATCGCGAGATCATGATTACATCACAAAAAATACCGCACACACACAACTGGCTAATTGAAAAATTTCAAACTGCATTAAAAAGTATTCGATAAACGATCGCCAGGAGAGGTCGAGCGCCGTTGCCGTTCGCCCGAGTCGTCCGAGATACAGTGGTGAGAAATGCTCAGAATGAGGGTGGCGGGTGGCGGGGGAACAGTAGCTTCACGGAAAGGGGGGGAGGGGAATGAAGAGATGGGCCTTGAGATGGGAGGAGGAGGTGGACAAAATGGGAGGCGAGGAGGTGAACGGCATAGAAGTGTTACGAGAAGATGCTTCAGGAGATTTGCGCATTATACAGTACATGATGTAGTCTACATGTACGCAGGTGAAGCCCAGGGGGAAAAGACTTGTATATATATATAATGGAGACCACAAGAATGTATGTAAGTCCAGCATCTCATCCTAAACTCCTGAATCGCTTTCGACCAAATTTGGAACTCGAACTTCACGAGTATCAGCTGTGTGGGGCTTATAGCTTCGTATCTCCAATAGGAACGAAAATGCGCCAGGCTCTTCTTGTTGCAGTTCCTCGTCAGTTTTCTTATCCAAGAAATTCTTTTATGACTGCTGTTAGCATCAAATCGTATCAGTTACATTTCTGCAAGGGATACTTTAACCCACTTGAAAGGATGAAATCGCTTCTTCTAGTAACTCTACTAGACAGAAACACCCAGCGTAAGACCATGCTGCCTGGGAGCAAATATTCTCCTTTTGTTTCCGATGCTCTCCCGCTTACTAATGCACTCCCCATCTCCTGGCGAACGTAATGTGGCAAGAAATTTTTACGCTTTACTGCAACGACCGTTAACCCCTTTGCGAAACGAAAACCGTTTGAACAGCAAAATGTGGATGAGAGCCATAAACACTCATGTCCAAAACTGGCAGAGAATCTGTGTCGCTTTCCTCGATATCGTGTTGTGCGAGATAAGTGGCTTCATAAAGCTACAGCAAATAGTTTTACCTACAGCGCGGTATTAATTATCTCAGATTTAGTTATAACTTGGCACAGTGGATAGGCCTTGATAAACTGAACACAGATCAATTGAGAAAACAGGAAGAAGTTGTGTGGAACTGTGAAAAAAGAAGCAAAATATACAAACTTAGTAGTCCATGGGCCATATAGGCAACATCAAGGAGAACGTGAGCTCAGGAGCGACGTGGTCCCGTGGTAGCGTGAGTAGCTGCCGTAGGAGAGGTCCTTGGTTCAAGTCTTCCCACCAGTGAAAATTTTACCTTCTTTATTTTTGCATAGTTATTATCTGTCCGTTCGTTCATTGACGTCTCTGTTCACTGTAATAAGTTTAGTGTCTGTGTTTTGCGACCGTACCGCAAAACCGTGCGATTAGTAGACGAAAGGACGTGCCTCTCCAATGGGAACCGAAAACATTTGATCGCAAGGTCATAGGTCAACCGATTCCTCCACAGGAAAACACATCTGATATATTCTATACGACACTGGTGACGCCATGTGCGTCACATGACAAGAATATGTTGTCGACCCACCTAACTTTTACACTTGGCGAATGGGTAAAAAGATTCTTCTACCTTGGCCGATTTAGGTTTTCTTGTGGATGCGATAATCACTCCCAAAAAGTGATGAAAACATAAGCGTTTGTCACATAAACTGAAAACAAAAAATTAAAGTTTTCTCTCGATGGAAGAATTGAATCAAGGACCTTTCGTTCCGCAGCTGCTCACGTTACCACGAGACCACGGCGCTTCTGCAGTCCCTGTGTCTTTGATGTTGCTTATCTTCCCATGAACTACTCAGTTTGTATATTTTGCTTATTTTTTCACAGTTCCACACAACTTCTTCCTGTTTTCTCAATTGATCTGTGTTCAGTTTTTCAAGGCCTATCCACAGTGCCAACTTATAACTCAATCTGAGGGGGGTGCGATGGGGAGGTTCCCTTGTAAGTAAGCTCCTAACCAGCCTTCGGAACGATATGCTGCGATACTAAGGAGATCGTTTTCCCTTCTTAATGAGAGAGTCTTGTGCCTCAGAGAAGATCACTTATTTGTGAAATGACCTTGCTCTTTTCTGTGTTCGCAGTGACACTGCTATAATGACAGGTATCTTACCCGATGCTATAAACAATATGTGAAACACGTGGGAAATATAAAACTCAAAAACAATACCCAACGGGAAAGGAGCTGGAAGTCGCGCCTGTCTTTACAAATCTGTAAATGTGGCACTGAATTTACAAGTTCCATCTTTTTCTTCTCATCACAAAATTAAACAAATCTGGAGTGGCCACTAGGTTCCCTCGGTCGGTAAGAAATTCTACAGATGTTTAGTACATAATAACGTCTAATCTCATCTCCAGAAGTATACCGAAGTGCAAATAAATGGAACAAAATATTTGTAGACGGAAAGCAGCATGACACTTCTGCAAACTCGAGCAAAGTATGCTAGTCTTACTTTCATTTCCTGATAAAATACGGAAATGAAATGGAATCACGCAAAGAAAAAGTACAGATAATCAGTCTGAGTTCCTACGACATCGTCGTGTCCTTATTCGCAAAATAATAACGAAACTGAGAACACTGTCTGAAATAATGCTGTTACCAAGGTTCAGGGAGATACAACAGCAAAGCAACAACATAAATTTCCACTAGAGAATACCTCTTCCAGCGCCGAACACTTCTCTACCATTTGCGAGCGATACTTGCTGAAGATACGCACTGCAGAAAACTCCACCAATGAATGAGACCTCGTCATCACTTACATTCACTAACATGAAGTATTGACCAAAAACTTACGAGAGATATCTAATACCAGGAGAAACTCCCTTTTATTTTAAAACGCAACGTAGCGTATGCTAGGCACGTACAACATGAGCCCAAATGATCGCCACGAAACCTAATTCAAGAAAAATTCCCCTACAACCATGCTTCTAAGAGAAGAAGGAAAACAGATATGTTCGTATAACCTAAAAACTGAGCTCCTAAATACTGCAGCAACGTAGACGGATAGTTAACTGCACTTCATATACGCGACTGCCAATCGCTGCGACTTGGAACCTAGAAACTAGGTACAGCGTGGGCACGCTCATCTATCGGAAATCATGATGTCACACCCCGTGAGGACCCGGAAAATGGCTAATCAATATCTAAAACATACTCCAGAGGCGTCAGTCCGAGACATTTGTCTCGATACTGTCGCTGGTAACATTGTTCTTACATTAGTCAAATTGAGCAATCTGTAGTCAAAAAATAAGAAAGGAAGATTAGAGTTTAATGTCATGTCGATAGCGAGGTCACCAGAGAAGCAGCACAGGCTTGGATTACAAAATGATGTGGAAGGAAACCGACCGTAAAATTTTCAAAGGAACCGTCCAGGAATTTGCCTGGAGCGATTCAGAGAAAGCACTGGAAACCTAAATCATAATGGTTGGATGTAGATCTGAACCGTTTTCATCCCGAATGAGAGTCTAGTGTACTAACCACTGTGTCACCCCAGTCGTTAACATCAGTTGAAACAGTATTAGAGATAACGGCGGAGGAGGGTGCACTATAGAGACAAACGGAAACACATTGTTGACAGCAAAAATCTGTTGATTCACAGAGACTTATTTTTTCTGTGTGGTTGAACTGAGCGAAACCGACATGAGGTTATTGGCAAATGATAGTAGAAAAAGCTACACATAATTCTGCGTTAAGGGTAAAATTCTAAACCCGCACCTAAGCCTCACCTGCATGACTTTGAAGACTGTTTTACCTTCCACATCAGTCGTGGGCAGAATCTGCGTAAGAGGGTATACGGTGCCCTTTTGGTGTATCACCTTGTGAGGAATTCTAACCTGATGAACAATGAAAATTAGTTGACCGTAGATTACCAAATCCTCCTTTACGATTGAAAGATGGTATGAAAAAGGAAATTTTGTTCTTCGTTTGGCATGTAACATACCACTGGAGATCTATAGGGTGTCCAAAAAAGGGCTCCCTGATTTCAAAATTAAATATCTCGAAAACATGATCGATAGAGGAATGCAGTAAACGGTATGTTTATTCTGAAAGCTGTAAGAAGTTTATACAGCAGTTTGAAATAATAGTTACAAAAGCTGCTAACAGATGGCGCTGTAAGCTGTACAGATCATATCAGCATACATAAGTGAAGTAATCGTATGCAAACGATCTTTGCAAACAATCACATCACAATGTTTTCAAAATGTTCACCATTGGCACTACAGGGGTGGCGCAAACGAAGAATGAAATTCGCCTTCACATTTCGTAGTGTCTCAACCGAAATGGATTCAAATGCCACAGAGATCGCCGATTCAGGCTCGTCCAGCGTGGCGGGATGCTTCGGGTAGACCATGTCTTTCACTGTGCCCCAAAAAAAAAAAAATCACAGGGAGTCAAATCCGGCGAATATGGAGGCCAATCCATGCCTGCACCAGTAAATTTGGGATATTCCAAAGCCATGACTCGATTCCCGAAGTATTCCTCAAGAAAGTGAAACACTTGTTCGGTCCGATGTGGTCGGGCTCCATCTTGCATAAACCATTCAGTACCTGGTCGATCCTCTAACGCTTGCTGTGTGGCGACAAATTTTTCCAAAATTGCAACGTAACGTGCACCAGTGACCGTTTCTCGAATGAAAAAAGGGCCAATAATGCCTCTACTGCATACTGCAGCCCACACAGTAACTTTAGGTGAATACAGGGGTTTCGCTTCACACCAGTATGGCTTTTCAGAACCCCAAAATCGCCAGTTCTGCTTATTCACGTATCCATTCAGGTGGAAGTGTGCTTCATCTGTAAACCAGATGCAGCCAACATCAAATCCTTCACTATCAATCATTGTGAGCATCTGATTAGCAAAGGCAACCCTTTGTTGCACAGCTCGTACGGGTATGGCCTGGTGCGTTTGAATTTTGAATGGAAATATGTGTAGGCTGTTTCTCAGTATTTTCTGCGTGCTGGAACGCTTCAAACCAGTGTCAGGTGCAATTCTATGGACCGATGACATTGGATTTCGCTGAATAATTCCAGAAAATGTGGCGATATTTTCAGGCGTTACTGCGGTTTGCTTGCGGTCAACATGCCCCACTAGATCATCAGTTACGCTGCCTGTTCGTTGAAATTTTGCGAAGAGGTACGAATGGTTTTCACATCGGGTCCTTTTGGAACATTAAATCGTGCTTGAAAACTTCGCTTTGTTGCCGTAGGACTCTCTTCTAACCTGTGGTACTCTAGCACCAGAATAACGCGATGTTCAATGGAGTACATGGTTTTAATCTCTTCCTCCGGTACGCTAACCTCCTTTCACGTTTCAATAGTGGAACTGATCGCTCTGGGCTTCGGATCACTATTTATACTAGGCATTACGTATGGCGATTACAGCGCCATCTGTTAGCAGCTTTTGTAACTATTATTTCAAACTGCTGTACAAACTTCTTACAGCTTTCACAATAAACATACCGTTTACTGCATTCCTCTGTCGATCTTTGTTTTCGAGATATTTAATTTTGAAATCAGGGAGTACTTTTCTGGACACCATGTAATAGTTGTAATTATCTAATGCTTAACCAATACATAATGTCCTCTTTTGAATAACTTTTGGAGTAGTAATATTTACGATTGTTTAGTACCAGTGCAACACTTTCCCCCTTTTAGTGTTGTAAGGTTAAATACTGAATTAGTTAAGATTTAGGTAACCCTTTCGATTTCTTCTGTGGAGAGCACTGACTCGGTAGCTAAGTAGTGAAGTGCACTGTGTAGATGAGAGATATCTAATCACTTAGTTTACCAGGGCCACATTGGAATAGGACGAGTATTTTTTGGCTGCACATAAAATAATTTACACGAACCACTGAGCAAGAGAGGAAAACTGACGTACCAACGAGAGAGTGGCATCATGTGGTGGGAGTTTCAAATTGAAACTTCTAATAGCTTTACATAAACGAGAAATGAAGGACTTTTTTTTACCTCCTCACTTCTTGGGCAGCACTGATACTTGCTTTGGGCCACATGTGTTCCGTAGGCTGGAGTTGGAGGCAGTTGCAATAGATGTAGATCTCTCATATATGATCCCCGATTAGGTCTGCTCCTTTCATCTGTCTCTTTTTATTTCCTTCACTTGTAATAATGTTTGCTTATGAGAAAAATGCCCAATTAAATCGTTGTTTAAAATCCTTATTGAGCGACATGTTTGTCTCTAAATGGATGCATAAGTCAGAACAAATGTCGAAAGAATTCAACGCCGTATATTCTTGAGATTTCGTAGAACAATATCTGAAACGTGTCCAACATATCACACGCTCTGGAGTTTTAATGACAACAGTGCTTCAACAGTGGCGGCTACTGCTCGCGGAAGCTTGTTTGCAAAATGGTTCAAATGGCTCTGAGCACTATGGGACTTAACATCTGAGGTCATCAGTCCCCTAGAACTTAGAACTACTTAAACCTAACTAACCTAAGGACATCACAAACATCCATGCCCGAGGCAGGATTCGAAATGCGACCGTAGCAGTCGCGTGGTTCCGGACTGAAGCGCCTAGAGCCGCTTGGCCACCGCGGCCGGCGCTTGTTTGCATCTTGCCACATGTGGTACCAAGGCTCATGGCGGTTACTAACTTTTATCTGCCGAATTTACGACAATTCTGTAGAATGAACGGTAAATTTTGATACTTTTTTAAACAGATAATAAGAGAACGCCAGATATTCTTTACAAGTTTGGTGATTTACACACTTCTCAGCCATTTTATCCCCATGTCGCTGACACATAAATTGGCCGCAGGGTAGGCGCTAGATCCTCCGAGACGTTGCGGCTGTAATTACTGCTAAGTTTACTGCGGTGGCGGTGGCGGCGACACGAGTGTTTCATCCTAATTACTCGGCCGGCCCCGTGGCCGCACCCCGGGGACGGATTAGCGCAAGTCATCCCCAACAATAGCGCCGTCAATCCCGCAACTCCTCCTCCACCCACGCCTCCTTCGCCAGGCCTCCTCATATCGATTACTTGTCTGCTTAGAGTTAAATAATTACTCGACCTGGCTGCGCTCCCAGCGTCTTCTCCATGCCACTCGGCGGGTCACTGCCAAGGCGACGGTTCGTTCGAAATTCCGCCAGTTCTCTTCCTTAGCCATATGGAATTTCGTCTTGTGCAGATTGCATTCACCCTCTAGGCATTTGCTACGACAATTAATCGTTTTCTGATGTCTTTCATGTACCATATTTTTTACATATGAATAATGCGTCGTGAGCCACAGAGTATAGCTTCAGATCTATCATTCTGCCACTGAACAATGTTACAAAGTCCATCCAAAATTTGAAATGCTATGGGATTGTTCGTAATGTAACAGTGCCTTAAGCGCACTAATGTGATATATTTCTTATGCAAGCCTGTGTCTTAACAGCTCCACGGTTTTCCATGAAGGATACCAGCAAAAACAGAGTGGCTAGATTTTTTTTTATGTGCTTCAAGAACAGCTTCCTTCCTATGTCCATCAGCCGCTGGAAATCAATACGACTTTTTTCATCACTGTTCTCGGTTGACAGAGCAGCACTGCCTTATTAACCAAGTACCAAATATTTTTCGTTGCTGAGGGTGCAATAATCGCAAAAATACTGGCTACAATTGTCTACCAATTTCTTACTGTCATATCTTTTCTCTGTCACAATATACGACCTACTACCTTCCCATTAACTGAATAGTATGCAGCATTTGTAACTAAACAGGCACTGGTTCATGTTCACTGAGACAGACGCTGAATTTCGCACACAGGCATTACGAAGCAATTCAGTGCTGGAAAACAATCCATCTTCCACTGAAGACTTATGGTTCAATTCCCAAAAATCAGCAGCACTGGAAGCACATATTAAAAGAAATACACAGAATCTGCAGTGCAAGCCAACTGATAGTGCACACAAAGACCAGCAGACCAATGGCAACCAAACTTTCAGTAACATCGCAGTTGTGAATGACTTAAGTCATTCCGGAATTAACATTTTCCTAACTGAACACGCAAACCACACGGGACACATAGTTTACTCCTTTGTTCCATTAGTGCTACTACTCACTTTCATCATCGTTGTGCATGCAGCTATAAATTCTCAACATGAGGACTCTGTCTATGTACTAGTTTCTGAGTTAAGAGAATTGAGGGAGATGATAAGGAAAGACATTAAAAACGTTATAGGTACAAGACATAAACACAGTACAACAAGAGAATTAATAACAGAATGAAAAAATCCTAATATCCTTACAGAGAAAATACAGAAATGAAATATAAAAATAATAAAGTCATACAAGGGGAATAAAATAGTTCTTCAGCGTAATAAAGATTGAGGTACCAAAACACAAGAACTGATTACAGAGAATATATTCACAAAAATAAAACTGGAACCAATAAACAGCTTACAAGCAAAAATACAGAAAATTCTGGTGGCTACAGCACACAAACGTGATGACAGGCAAAAAGCTAATTAGAGACGTATGAAATCTAATACTGCAAAAGTGTTGAGGGCGCCTAAAATTCGTAGGGACGTCGCATTCATGAGACCAGTGGAGTTTACAGAAAAGTACTTAAATAAAGTCTCATAAGACTTGTGTTAGACAGACTCGTGCAACAGTAGAGACCGCAAAACACACACAGGGACTAAAAAACGACATAAAAGGAATGCATATTCAAGATACAGCTATCTTTATCTCATTTGATGTAGGAAACTTACTTCAAAATCCCAGTCAAAGAAATTATCAAAACAGCAGAACAAGACATAAATAAAATCAATTACCAACAGAAGACTCCTCAGACATAAACACACTCCAACACCTTATTAGCGGCCAAATTTGCTTTGAGTTTAATATGAAATCTACTTACAACAAGGAAGGTAGCGAACGACATGTACCATTTCAGCAAATATCTTAATTAACAAGATAGAGGGAAGAACATTTCGAAGAATAGTGTCAAGAAAATACATTCCAGTATACTGATGGTGATACATAGATCATATTCTCTGCTTTTTAGACGAAACAGAAATAAAGATAAGATTACTAAGCACAGAGTTAAATGCAAACCCAGAGTTAATGCATGAAAAATAAACTTCATGTTAGGGAAAACACAAAGAAGGCAAATAATTTTCCTAGATACACCAATCCCAAAGAAAAGTGATCAACACTCATTCGATATTTACAGGGAAACCATCACACTACATACGATGCTACACATATCATCAAAGCTGCCACAGGCCCACAAACAAGCCGCTCTCAGAAATAAACTTCACAGGTTAACCACAGTACCACATCACAAACACAACTGCAGCAAGGAGCTAGACATAACTCATATGGCGAGGAATAATGTACCTGAACATTCTCTAGTTACAAGTTAAGCACAGCTGCAAACAAACACAGGGACCCACGACATTGACTTTTAACGTACTCCAACATACTTCTACACTACATGGACACCAAACTAAACCTCAACAGACAACCTATTACGTACCCTTACGTAAAAAGAGATTTAACACAGAATACGTAACACTTTTTGGAAAGAATGAATAAGATTAACCTACCAAACTATTAGCTCCCTAAAGAAAGCTTAACAAAAAGACATACATAAAATATCTGACATTAATTGACTTCAATGTAACGAATTTGATGTTATATATTTAGGACAGACAGCACTGAGAAAAACGCACACTGTTCATTACTGACATGTTCAGTAAGAATGAGATTTATTAGACTAAAGCTAATACGAGCATTTTTATCGCTTTGGTTATTGACTACTGCTGTACTTACAGAACCTGTTATCCAACTGAAAAATGACCAATATGATGAAATTCCAATTGTGGAGTTTTAGTAAAGGTACAATCAATAGCGAACGTGAAGTCTTTCAAGGGAAGTGTGTTGATCATGATGTGGAAGCATTATCAGAAGCGATGGTCATGCCTGGCATCCCTAAAAGCAATGTGATAATGCTGGTGCTGTTCATGACCTATGTTGACCATTCTGCTACTTTCCCTTCAATTAGAATTGTAAAAGAATATGGGTGACATATCAAATGTCAAGTCCAAGTACGCATCTTTTCCAGCTACAGTCATAATAGAAAGTTCTCGCCTGCTTTCCTCGACAACCATTTACAACTGGAATCCACCGCTTCTACACGCGAAACCGATCCTTAGGACCGCTAAAATACTGCTCATATGAGAACGAAACGTTATTATTGCATAGCTGGGAATTTGAATTTAGGTACAAGAGGTCAAGCGTAAACCTCTCTGTATTTGTTGCCTTCCCTTTTAGCAGTGTTTGAGCACAGTAAAGAATTGAAAATTAACCTCTGGATATCACTTTTCGGGTGATATCTGTCAAACTGTGTATACACAGTGTGAGCGTGGGTCCGCCCCTGCACTTCATTCCGTGGGATGGATCAGAAAGAACAGTCCAATGAAGCTTTGTGAGCTTCTCTCTGGTGCGCAGTCATATGTGATCCTTGCGTTGTCAAGGAGAGGGAAAAATTCGTTTGCATTTTCGTGGCGACAAACATGCTCAAGTCATTTCTTCGATTTCCTGAGGGAAGCACAAGTCTGTGCGACCGGCTGGCACGCGAGAGATCGGTCAGCTTTACACGAGCTTATCGCGATGATGACAGACGCCTCGTCCAATGACTCACCGTGCTTTTGTTCACTCCCAGGTCTCAGTAGGAATCCTACAAGCGCCTCTGGTTTCCCACCAAAGGAAAACTCACTGACAGTTCTCTGCTTGGGACTCACCTCCGTTAAGACGCCATTTTGAAGGCTATGTATAGCGTCGCCACCTACAGGAACTTTACGAAGCTATAGGGTACGAAACGGAAGTATTCCACGATGTCCTACAAGAGATTTCACATTTATTCAACAGAAATTGGCCGAGAAAAAGAGTGTATAGCAATAATTATTTAACGCCCCTCGTGAGATTGCTATACCACCACCCTACAATGGATTGGAAGTCATTTACCAGTCTCCGTCATCACCAAAGGCTTACCCTGTATGGTTATTGAATGATGGAAAATGGAGGGTTATATCCAAATAACTTACAATAGAAAAAGACAGTATTTAGTTCTACGATGAAATTATCTTTGTGGTGCTACACTGCATGAAGAGTAACGCTAGAATGGCAGCAAGCTATAGAGTACTATACTGTTCACAAGAATACGGGTAAAGTATCAGATGAGAATTGGAAACCATGTTAGTGCTATAGACGTATTTGTAATAAGAGCAAATGTTGCACACACACACACACACACACACACACACACACACACACACACATACAACACGCGCGCGCTCAACTGTTCCCAAAGAGAGCTTTGTACGACTTCTTTGTAAGTATTCGCTGGCATAGATTTTCAACCAGTCTTGAATTGAATAGATGTTGTTGCGGCACCCGTAATGTAATACCGTCATTAGCGTATTAGAAAATGGAAGAGGGCGTATCTATAGGCGTCGTACATCTAAGTAAATATTAAGAAAAAATAGCATTTTTATTTAGTTTCAATTTGATAATATTCGAATCTCCTGCTATTAAGAATTAAGCCTGGCCTCTCTTTTAATGTACAAGTTGGTTATGGAACACTATCAACTCCAATTACATCTGGAAAGTTTGAACATATCTCTGTCCTTCTCACCCAGACGAATTTTAAGGCAGTACGCACTAAACGAAGTATAGTTTCTTGACATAATAAATTGGTTAGGAACGTATCGGTGTCAAATTATTTTTGGTTTATTTATTTTCAAGTACAAATACAGTAAATTCTGGTGCTAGGCTGCCGTAATCGATCTGAAAGCGACATACTCGAAAGCATTTTCCTACGATAAGTAATTTCCGAGGAGTATCTATAGGTAAAACGTAGACTTCCTGTGTTTTGAAAATCAAAATTACCATTGCTTTATGCAAAAGCTGATGAGAGGAGGCAACTATAGAACACGGCTGATAGGTTTCATCAACTTGAGATAGTCATGTCGGACTAATTAATATTAAGAAGTAATGGACGCACAGAGTACATACAATGCTGCAGTTCCACTCCACCTCTTTTGTATGCCGGTATCGCCGTGGTCCAAGTGCATTTGCTCGTTGTTTGAAATGTCATTTGCGCGTGAAACCGCAAGCTTCTACATGTGACATCAATACGATCTACAGATGCACTGAATGGTGATTAGGAGAGAGAATCTCATTCGACTTCACTTCTCTCACATCTGCGTTTCTAAGCGCATAGAGAAACTCATGTCGTAACTTCGAGAGGGGGATAGTAACGTATTTAAAACTGCCAAGAAACACAATTATTCCGGACACGAGATCAAATTCCCTCGTATTTCTAAGTGACATATTTTCGCACTTAGCGATAGGCTTACTTATTAAAGAAGATAACACAAATTTATAACACAGGCAGCACAAAAGACCAAAAAGGCTCTGTTTTCCCACATAAAATTTTTCTCATCCATAATCTGCAACTAGTGAGTTTGCAAATTATTGGAGGCTGAAATATAATAATTTTATTATGAATAAAATATAAATTTAACAGTTGCACGCTGTTATTGCATTTTTTCAAAAGGTCTTCTAGGAAATGTTGACCCTAGTTCAGAGAAGAATGTTTGTGCAAAAAAAGGAAAAAGAAGAAAAAACAACGTGTTTAATATCAGAAAACCTGTCATTGAAAGAAAGAAGAAAAGTTAGGACTTAACTTTCCGTTGACAAAGTGGTCATTAGAGACGGAGCACCCGATTGCTTTGTTTTAAAGTTGGTGATGCATAACGGCCGTACCCTTTCGAAGGAACCACACCGATATTCGCCTGGAGTAATTTACGGAAATAACAGTAAACCTAAATCTGGCGACAGGAGACTATATGTCATTTTGAAGTGAGTTTTCACATTTTAAATAGGAGAAAACAGAATAATGGTAACCCAGACATATACGGAAGTAGCATATGAAAATACATCTCGCGATACGTAATGACTGTCATTTTCTGCACAACTAGAGGTTGCCCTACATACAAATGATTGGAACTAACAATTCCAGAATAATGTGAAACGGAAAAACGACGTAGACCGAGTGGAAGGTAAACCAACCCATTGACAGGCCAATGGGAAGCTCCAGTTGGATTAGCAAATATGTTACATGTTAATCACTTGAATGGCGTATAGTTGAAAACTGCTACATAGTATGGAACCCCTATGACTTCCGACTGATAGTGACTGGTTCTGTATCTACATCTGCACTTGCACTCCGCGGTCACCGTAAGGTATAGTGATGCTTAAAAGTATCCGAACGACCTTAATTGCATTTCGCCTGATTCGGATGCAACCCACATAATGCAGCTGTCTAGCAGGTCTTCTAATCGCTCCTTGGTACAGTCGTTTGACTATTCAAAATGGTTCCAGCAAGTCACCACTACAAAAAACTCCTCTGTATCGCAATAACTCAAGATGTAAAATAATACCACGTTACTACAAATATCAGGGAATGCCTTATCACAGATAAGGCTGTCCTTTAGGATTATAAGCTCACCTTTATTGCAATAAATGACATACCTGAAAAGTTACCACTTTCATTATTACTTCAGATAGGTAATGCACGTAGTAAGTTCGTCGTATTCATGATTTCCTCTTCAAAGTAACAGACCATACTTGTTACTAAACACAAAATGGCATTAAAAAAATTACGTTAGTCACTAGCAGCTAGTTGAGAATATGTATGAACTTCAAATGACACGACGAACCGATTCGTTCTGCATATCGATTCAAACCCAGGTCATGCAGACTAAGATTTCGTGACTGACGGAAACTAACAGTCATTCCTGACTAGGCATGCAGAGAGTGATATACTTCGATTTTAATCAGTTAGCAAATATCGACTTTAAATTACATAACGTAAACATTTTTCACGGACGCGAATTACTACCCAGCGTCTATTGTCCCTACTAATGAACCACGAGAGATGTTAAGTATTGCTTCTTCGCAAGTAACTTACTTGAAAAGCCGTGAGGTGAAGCTTTGTGTTGGACAGTGATTCGAACCCAGTATTTAATCGGATTGTTATCGAAGCACAATCAACTGTGACATATCGGCTTTTCTCAGCAGTAGCCAGATGTTTTAACTGCAATGACGAGACGAAACATTAATTTTTTCCTTACCAGGACTCCAACCGGCACTTATCGCTTTAATATTCTAGAGAAAACGAACGTTAAATATGGGTTTCTTACACCAGCAGTGACATGTGAGCATGTTTGACTAGAAATAATATGACGAAGAGTTCAGTGCTGACTGGGAATCGAACCCCAGACATATCGTTGTTGACTACACACGAAGAGATTTCAGCTACCGAATTTTTCTCTACCAGCAGCTCGGAGTAACAATCTCGAACATACGGTGATCTCTCAAATAATGCTGTGTCTCACTGGGAAACAGAAACGTGAGATATCGTTAGTGTTGACAACGAATGAAAATGCATGAAAAAACAAAATTATTAACCACCAGCAGACAGGTGTTCTCACGCTAGAGCTTGATAATACATAATGAAAACTTTCGTGCCGGGCTAGGATTCGAACCCATTCACGCGCAATATGTGGAGATGTTGAGGAATCTGCAGTTTTGAACAAACAACAAATTGTTGTCGAGCTGCATGGTCACTAAGGGGTCAAATTCCGCATGAAGGGCGGTCTGAGTTGCATTCCCAGTTCAGAACCAATTTTATCGACATACAGAAGCACAAATAAAAGATGGAATAAGTGTCCTGTGACCCTACATAGCGTTTGTTTCGTCACTAGAGATAAATAACTAGTATAAGAAAGGTTACTGGTGATAAAGTTCCCACATTTCCCCACTCTTGACTTTATTGTGTCTCAACCTAACGTCTATTTGGTAGAGAAGGAATATCATGTTTAATGTGAGTTTCAAGTCACAATGCCATTATACCTTCTTTACTTGGCGTAGCCAGATGACAATGGAATCCGTATCCCCTGTTAAAAAATTATCAGCAAAAGTTGGAATTCAACCCGGACCGTCACCAGAAGAACCCACCAACAGACCACCAAATCCTCTAGTTGGAGGCACATTTTTCTTTCATGACACTGTTGCGGCACACTCTATGAGAATTCTGACACACAGGCTCCATGTAGTGTTTTGCATCATGTTCAGTACATTCATTTACTTGGTTGACCGAATCGCCATGAACTAACTGCCTCGGCTACCCAGTGCATACATTCGACTCTATTTTGTAATCACCGAAAAAAATTCACGTAACTGCCACCTACACAAAACTGCCAACTGCGTAGGATGCAGAAATTCAAATAGGATGTGTCCCTTTCCATTTGAGCTACTCTATTCCGCTATCTGTTTGTTGAAAACGTCGTGCAGTGCAAAAGAAAAGATGTAACTATCTCTCAGAAGTCTAGATCCGGCCATATGAATTATCTCATGGCACTGTGGAATGCGGAAGTTCTGGACGAACTTTTATTGACTTCTGGACCTGCTGTAGCTACATGACAGCTAATAGCGTAACAGTTAGCGTCGCGCATCGTAGTTCAAATGACACGAGCTGTATTACAGTCGCTGCTATTTTTTTTTAAACGCAATTCTGCTCTCTGCTGAAGTTGTCAATTCAATGGAAGTTTCAAAATAAATCCCTTCACTTCTGAAGCCAAAATAACCGCATGTGGAGAAAGGGCTAACATCTGCGGCATTGTGTTCTTTTCAGGTTTAATAGATGGCCAGGCAGCAGATGCATCTCGAAGCTTTCGTACTACGTTTGGGGAGAGCGCATCGTGTCAAAATAAGCAGAAAAGTATTTTATACACTAGATGTCGTCTGGCAGTGGCATTTTTTCTTCTTCAAATCTTGCTTGACTGCTTTAACTCAGAACAAGTTTTCTACATGCTTGTAATCAATAGACTGCATGTGCATTGTCAGACTGTTGTAGATAACATCAGATAATTCGCATATATCGTTGATGATTAATTTCTCTCTGATGTTTAGTATTGTTTTAACAACACTAAACGAACTCTTACGAAAATTGTGCACTGTATTCTAAGGAATGAAATAAAACTGCCCACGATAACCTTACGACGAACGTCTGTTTTAATACAACTGAGCATCTATACATAAGCCTGGCTCTATCGGCACGAATTAGTAAAATACTACTCACTTAGATTTCGATTGGGTCTGTGTTTAATTGGTATGCTGTGTCATACTCAACAGGTATGCAAATGTGGCATTTCGTAAATATAGTTATGTATTCCTAGAAACCCAAAATTTACTTGTCAGCAGCGGAAAGAGGCGTTACCTGTTGTGCAGCATTGTAAGGTTTTCACCATTGCACTATGACCTGAAAGTATTTTCTTCGGATTCCCTTATCGATGTTTGATCTGACTGCTTGTAGCTCTTTCACAGAAGGGATAAAAACGTTTCAGTCAGCGAGGCTGGATCAGAGAACCATAACAGAGGATTCTTCACGGGTCAGGACGTCACCACGCAGCTGGCGAAGAGATATAGGTTCTGACATCCTCTTACGAGGCCAATAGTGGCTAGAACTCGTAAACTGCTGTTTAAAGAACGAGATTAGTTGTGATTTCCACGTGCAACGACCTTCCTGGTCTGAAAACCGTAAATTTACAATCTTTTGTTACACCTCAAGCGATAATAACTTAGATTATTCAATGGAAATGACAGGAGAAATCAAGTGAACTTTGAGGCTTAATTCCGTGCACACCAGGAAGTAACCAGTCGATCACAGAGTTGCCAAACATACATTCCATTGTTGCCAAATCTCAGTTACAGTACCAGCAGGAAGAAGACGAACCGATGGGATCCTACGGTGGGCTGGGAAGTTACCAAAGCTGGCGTCTCAAAGACGCGGCTGCTACGGCCTGGAATACGTAATGCGTCTGATCGGCATTTCTGTAACTATGTTTAGGGACTGGAGCGTTGTTACTAATAACACTCAGAACTGACTGCAAACTAAGCATCATAAATCAGTAACACTCATAGTTGTGTTTATATTTCTTTTGTAAATGTACTCAAAACTAAGAAACTCATTCACGGACGTCGATAGCCGAGTACACCAAACAAATAAAAATAAATAAGAATGTGTGTTTGTGTGTGTGTGTGAAAATAAAGGACTATAGTTTTTGTAATAAACCGCGACTCCTATCGAGACCCTTTCATCGCTTTTAACTAACCACGAAAGATGTCTGAGATACCTCCATTCAGAAGTAACAAAGTGTGTATGCATTTAAAGATGAAACGCATGATGTGAAGTTCTGTGACGGAGGTACGAACCCAACACGTAATCTGATTGTTAACTAAGTAAAATAGATGTTACGTATCGGTTTTTCTTACCAGCTGCTAGGTGTTTGAATCTAAAATAAGGATAATAAATTTTGTACCTGAGCCACAATCAAACCGCACTCCTATCGTTCTTCTTTATCGTCCACGAATATAGTTTAAGTATCAATTGCTTACTCACCAACAGTAAGATGTGTGCCTGTTTGACCAAAAATTGTTGGCAACACGTGAACAGACATTAAAGATGCACGTTAATTTTCACTAGCAGGCCAGAGTGCACGTGATAGGTCTTGAAATGATATTATGAATATTTTTGTACAGGATCAGGAATCGGACCCGCATACTTACCATTGGAGGAGTGCTAGAGAAGATTGCAGCCTTGGAAAAAGGAACTAAATGATTGAACTATACTGTTACGAGAGATTCAGATCCTCGAAAGAGGAGATACGAATTCGAATCACAGTCCAGCACCAAATTTTACAACGTCACTAGTTCAATCAAGTACAAGTAAAATAAGAGCCCTGTTCCTTCAAATGGCTATCGGTTCATCAAATAGAATAAAATTTTCTAATGTAAGTAAGTGTACTGGGGACAGTATTGCTGTTTAACGTGACCTCCACCTATATCATTTCCCAAAGCATACCGGCTCAGTCCAGTTGGGAATGAAGGAACGTGATGTTTAATGCGGATTATGGATTATAACGTCTTTCTCTTGACGTTACCAGAGGTAAAGTAAATCGGTTTGTGCCTCTTAAAAGTAAATGCCTGAACCCACGCATTGGACTTGTGATAGTTCTTTCCATCAGACCATTGTGGCCACATTTCCCATCCCCAGGAGTGTGCTGTAACGGATGATGTGCTTAGCTTACAAAATTAGTCACGGTGTAAAAAATGCGAGTGTATTGAATGGTTAAATGAGGCATTCTGCTGACGCGGAGATTATGCTATTTTCTCGTCAGCGGGGTGTAAAGAGTCTTCTAGGCCTCATAGCCTCGATGTGAAGCCATTTTGAATTGTTCACTTCTTAAAGAAATTTCTTAGTACGATAAAATCCACTGTGAAGTGTGAACTTACTGGATAATTCGATTATTACCGTCATTATTACTATCATTTTCTTCATACCGCTGCTGGAGCACATATAACTATGACCAAGATTGTAACTGCGGTCGACAGCATCGTCGTATACCACCTTCACAACTGGAACGGTAACAGTGCTCGGCCGGTTACTTACGTTTACTGGTATCAAAGCTACAGAATGAAATCACAAAAATGTTTATAACCAGAAGATCATTAACTCTGGAACCCATAGAAGGTAAAGCAGTCATCAATCGGAAGAGTGGTTTGAATACCACAGTGCTTTAATAGGCATGGTCCTGTTGGAGGTGGTATGCCGTTGCTTTCCTCCGACCTTTGAGGTGACTTACCTAGCCAGATCATACGGGAACATACAGTTTAACGTGGCTTTCGGACCACAGTGCAACTCGGCAGTTTTCACATCAATAAAACTGGCTGAGGGGAAATAAGTGTAAAATGGCACATAAAAATCGTGGGGTCTTCCTCTTTATCACTTTGCCACCATGTAGCTGCTAATGTGGTATCTGCTCGGCATTAAAAAATGAGGATCTCCCGTTTGTGCCGGCGTTGGCACTTGCGTGTCCCTTAGGAGCCCTTACCTTTGGGATTACCATCGTATACGTGTGTGTAAACGACTTCTGATACCCACTCAAGGAAGACAAGGATACACAGTCCAACTTCAATATTGTAAATACGCCTCAGTTTGTGGATGAACTCAGTCTTAGGTTGATCATCACTTTGAATATTTAGCAGTGCTGTACCCACTGGTGTTAAACTCGTTTTCAACTAATGATTCTCACAGCTACAGGTACACTACTTGTGGTACCTCATAGAAAAAAACTTACACATTGCTGTCAGACGGAAACATCAAACTGACACAACTGTGGGATTCTTATTTTTACAACCTTCGTACCTGGATAATGAGCCTTTATTGTTTGAAATGTCTGCGAACGTTGCTGCATAAGACGATTTAAAAAAATAATAAATTACTTCCGCTACGCCAATGTTTAAAGAAATCGTCTTAACGGTACTAAATCGTGATTTGTAAATCGTTTATCGACAGTACTCTGCTGCATTTGGATGATTCGAAGGCAAAAAGCTTACTGACAAATTTTCACAGAAGGAAAAGGGGGACGAAATGTCTCCCACTGGAAGGTCATGTTGTTTTATTTAAATAACTACAAAATCAGGTAAAACGAACAGTGAGGCTGTCAGTATAAGCACATTACTGTTGTCAGTATGATGTTGCACCGCCCTGGGCCTGTAATGATGAAGGGCCCGTTGAGGTCAGACATATTGTATACAGAAGTGGAAGAGAGAGCACCACTAAATTCTACAGTCCGTATTCATTGCATACACACTGAAATTACTGTTGCATTGTACTTATGGAGCCAATGAGTGAATTACGTATTTTCCGATGAGAAAGAGCACTGGCAACCAGTCTTCGCTACGTTAGGTTACTTAAACTGGTGTCCCCCTGAGCTGTCATTTATGGTCAGGGACTTAGTGTAAGGACCATCAGTCGGATGCGGGTTTTGCAACTTTCCTACATTATATAAGCGAATATTAATTTGAACTAATATTGCGAAAATTTTGAACTAGGATAGCTTAGAATGAAAATCTTTGTTTATTGCAAAGGATAATAATTGATTTTCTAAAACATTCTCAGTCATAAACAACGTGAAACAGGTCACGTCGACCAAATCATTTGGAAGAACTGACAGCGACCTATATCGGAAGGCAATAAGATCCATTGGCTTTTGGTTTGGCAGTATTCGACAGCCATTTCCAGGCGCAAGTAAATGAAGAAAGCACGTTTTTGTTTTCAGGAACGTTTTCATCAATTACTTTAGTTTTAATGTAATCTACGAGTAATTGCTGATGTTTGATATTAACATGAAAAGGATTCCTTAGACAGGGAAAGAACCTGTTCTTGGGCAACTACTTCTATAATGACCAAAAGGTCTTAAATGATCTTCAAGCATATGTGCTCCAGCAGCGCTATGAAGAAAATTATAGTAATAATGACGGTAATAATCGAATTATCCAGTAAGTTCACACTTCACAGTGGATTTTATCGTACTAAGAAATTTCCTTAAAAAGTGAACATTTCAAAATGGCTTCACATCGAGGCTATGAGGCCAAGAAGACTCTTTACACCCCGCTGACGTAAGAAAAGCATAATCTCCGCGTCAGAAGATTGCCTCATTTAACCATTCAATAGACTCGCATTTTTTACACCGTGACTAATTTTGTAAGCTAAGCACATCATCCGTTACAGCACACTCCTGGGGATGGGAAATGTGGCCACAATGGTCTGTTGGAAAGAACCATCACACGTCAAGTGCGTGGGTTCAGGCATTTACTTTTAAGAGGCACAAACCGATTTACTTTACCTTTGGTAACGTCAAGAGAAAGACGTTATAATCCAGAAACCGCGTTAAACATCATGCTACTTCATTCCCAAATGTACTGAGCCGGTATGCTTTGGGAAATGATATAAGTGGAGGTCATGGTAAACAGAAATACTGTCCCCAGTACACTTACTTACATTAGAAAATTTTATTCTGTTTGATGAACCGATAGCCATTTAAAGGAACAGGGCTCTTATTTTACTTGTAATTGATAGAACTAGTGACGTTGTAAAATTTGGTGCTGGACTGTGATTCGAATTCGTATCTCCTCTTTCGAGGATCTGAATCTCTCGTAACGGTATAGTTCAATCATTTAGTTCCTTTTTCCAAGGCTGCAATTTTCTCTAGCACTCCTCCAAAGGTAAGTATGTCGGTCCGATTCCTGATCCTGTACAAAAATATTCATAATATCATTTCAAGACCTATCACGTGTACTCCGGCCTGCTAGTGAAATTTAACGTGCATCTTTAATGTCTGTTCACGTGTTGCCAACAATTTTTGGTCAAACAGGCACACATCTTACTGTTGGTGAGTAAGCAATTGATACTTAATCTATATTCGTGGACGATAAAGAAGAACGATAGGAGTGCGGTTCGATTGTGGCTCAGGTACAAAAATTATGATCCTTATTTTAGATTCAAACACCTAGCAGCTGGTAAGAAAAACCGATACGTAACATCTATTTTACTTAGTTAACAATCAGATTACGTGTTGGGTTCGTACCTCCGTCACAGAACTTCACATCATGCGTTTCATCTTTAAATGCATACACACTTTGTTACTTCTGAATGGAGGTATCTCAGACATCTTTCGTGGTTAGTTAAAAGCGATGAAAGGGTCTCGATAGGAGTCGCGGTTTATTACAAAAACTATAGTCCTTTATTTTCACACACACACACAAACACACATTCTTATTTATTTTTATTTGTTTGGTGTACTCGGCTATCGACGTCCGTGAATGAGTTTCTTAGTTTTGAGTACATTTACAAAAGAAATATAAACACAACTATGAGTGTTACTGATTTATGATGCTTAGTTTGCAGTCAGTTCTGAGTGTTATTAGTAACAACGCTCCAGTCCCTAAACATAGTTACAGAAATGCCGATCAGACGCATTACGTATTCCAGGCCGTAGCAGCCGCGTCTTTGAGACGCCAGCTTTGGTAACTTCCCAGCCCACCGTAGGATCCCATCGGTTCGTCTTCTTCCTGCTGGTACTGTAACTGAGATTTGGCAACAATGGAATGTATGTTTGGCAACTCTGTGATCGACTGGTTACTTCCTGGTGTGCACGGAATTAAGCCTCAAAGTTCACTTGATTTCTCCTGTCATTTCCATTGAATAATCTAAGTTATTATCGCTTGAGGTGTAACAAAAGATTGTAAATTTACGGTTTTCAGACCAGGAAGGTCGTTGCACGTGGAAATCACAACTAATCTCGTTCTTTAAACAGCAGTTTACGAGTTCTAGCCACTATTGGCCTCGTAAGAGGATGTCAGAACCTATATCTCTTCGCTAGCTGCGTGGTGATGTGCTGACCCGTGAAGAATCGTCTGTTATGGTTCTCTGTTCCAGCCTTGCTGACTGAAACGTTTTTATCCCTTCTGTGAAAGAGCTACAAGCAGTCAGATCAAACATCGATAAGGGAATCCGAAGAAAATACTTTCAGGTCATAGTGCAATGGTGAAAAACTTACAATACTGCACAACAGGTAACGCCTCTTTCCGCTGCTGACAAGTAAATTTTGGGTTTCTAGGAATACATAACTATATTTATGAAATGCCACATTGGCATACCTGTTGAGTATGACACAGCATACCAATTAAACACAGACCCAATCGAAATCTAAGTGAGTAGTATTTTACTAATTCGCGCCGATAGAGCCAGGCTTCTGTACAGATGCTCAGTTGTATTAAAACAGACGTTCGTCGTAAGGTTATCGTGGGTAGTTTTTTTTTCATTTCTTATAATACAGTGCACAATTTTCGTAAGAGTTCGTTTAGTGTTGTTAAAACAATACTAATCATGAGAGAGAAATTAATCATCAA
This sequence comes from Schistocerca nitens, assembly GCF_023898315.1. Lineage (NCBI taxonomy): Eukaryota > Metazoa > Arthropoda > Insecta > Orthoptera > Acrididae > Schistocerca > Schistocerca nitens. The sequence goes on along the minus strand of NC_064618.1, from coordinate 157,978,014 downwards.
CGATATATGCGAATTATCTGATGTTATCTACAACAGTCTGACAATGCACATGCAGTCTATTGATTACATGCATGTAGAAAACTTGTTCTGAGTTAAAGCAGGCAAACAAGATTTGAAGAAGAAAAAGTGCCACTGCCAGATGACATCTAGTGTGTAAAATACTTTTCTGGCTATTTTTGACACGATGCGCTCTCCCCATACGTAGTACGAAAGCTTCGAGATGCATCTGCTGCCTGGCCATCTATTAAACCTGAAAAGAACAAAATGCCGCAGAAGTTAGCCCTTTCTCCACATGCTGTTATTTTGGCTTCAGAAGTGAAGGGATCTATTTTTAAAGTTCCATTAAAATGACAACTTCAGCAGACAGCAGAATTGCGTTTAAAAAAAATAGCAGCGACGGTAATACAGCTCGGGTCATTTGAACTACGATGCGCGACGCTTACTGTTACGCTATTAGCTGTCAAGTAGATACAGCAGGTCCAGAAGTCAATAAAAGTTCGTCCAGAACTTCCGCATTCCACAGTGCCGTGAGATAATTCATATGGCCAGATCTAGACTTCTGAGAGATAGTTACAGCTTTTCTTTTGCACTGCACGACGTTTTCAACAAACAGATAGCGGAATAGAGTAGCTCAAATGGAAAGGGACACATCCTATTTGAATTTCTGCATCCTTCACTGTTGGCAGTTTTGTGTAGGTGGCAGTTACGTGAATTTTTTTCGGTGATTACAAAATAGAGTCGAATGTATGCACTGGGTAGCCGAGGCAGTTAGTTCATGGCGATTCGGTCAACCAAGCAAATGAATGTACTGAACATGATGCAAATCACTACATGGAGCCTGTGTGTCAGAATTCTCATAGAGTGTGCCGCAACAGTGTTATGAAAGAAAAATGTGCCTCCAACTAGAGGATTTGGTGGTCTGTTGGTGGGTTCTTCTGGTGACGGTCCGGGTTCAATTCCAACTTCTGCTGATAATTTTTTAACAGGGGATACAGATTCCATTGTCTTGTGGCTACGCCAAGTGAAGAAGGTATAATGGCATTGTGACTTGAAACTCACATTAAACATGATATTCCTTTTCTACTAAATAGACGTTAGGTTGAGACACAATAAAGTCAAGAGTGGGGAAATGTGGGAACTTTATCTCCAGTAACCTTTCTTATACTAGTTATTTTTCTCTAGTGACGAAACAAATGCTATGTAGGGTCACAGGACTGTTATTCCATCTTTTATTTGTGCTTCTGTATGTCGATAAAATTGGTTCTGAACTGGGAATGCAACTCAGACCGCCCTTAACGCGGAATTTGATCCCTTAGTGACCATGCAGCTCGACAACAATTTGTTGTTTGTTCAAAACTGCAGATTCCTCAACATCTCCACATATTGCGCGTGAATGGATTCGAATCCTGGCCCGGCACTAAAGTTTTATTATGTATTATCAAGCTCTAGCGTGAGAACACCTGTCTGCTGGTGGTTAATAATTTTGATTTTTAATGCATTTTCATTCGTTGTCAACCCTAACGATTTCTCACGTTTTTGATTCCCAGTGAGACACAGCAGTATTTGAGAGATCACTGTAAGTTCGAGATTGTTACTCGGAGCTGTTGGTGGAGAAAAATTCGGTAGCTGAAGTCTCCTTGTGTGTAGTCAACAACGATATGTCTGGGTTTCGATTCCCAGTCAGCACTGAACTCTTTTCATATTATTCCTAGTTCAAACATGCTCACATGTCACTGCTGGTGTAATAAACCCATATTTAACGTAAGTATTCTCTAGAATATAAAAGCGATAAGTGCCGGTTGGAGTCCTGGTAAGGAGAAAATTAATGTTTCGTCTCGGCATTGTAGTTAAAACATCTGGCTACTGCCGAGAAAATCCATTATGTCACAGTTGATTGTGCTTCGATAACAATCCGATTAAGTACTGGGTTCGAATCCCTGTCCAACACAAAGCTTCACCTCACGGCTTTTCAAGTAAGTTACTTGCGAAGAAGCAATATTTAACATCTCTCGTGGTTCGTTAACAGGGACAATAGACGCTGGGTAGTAATTGGCTCTGAGCACTATGGGACTCAAGTGCTGTGGTCATAAGTCCCCTAGAACTTAGAACTACTTAAACCTAACTAACCTAAGGACAGCACACAACACCCAGCCATCACGAGGCAGAGAAAATCCCTGACCCCGCCGGGAATCGAACCCGGGAACCCGGGCGTGGGAAGTGGGTAGTAATTCGCGTCCGTTAAAAATGTTTACGTTATATAATTTAAAGTTGATATTTGCTAACTGATTAAAATCGAAGTATATCACTCTCTGCATGCCTAGTCAGGAATGACTGTTAGTTTCCGTCAGTCACGAAATCTTAGTCTGCATGACCTGGGTTTGAATCGATATGCAGAACGAATCGGTTGGTCGTGTCATTTGAAGTTCATACATATTCTCAAATAGCTGCTAGTGAATAACGTAATTTTTAAAGCCATTTTGTGTTTAGTAACAAGTATGGTCTTTTACTTTGAAGAGGAAATAATGAATACGACGAACTTACTACGTGCATTACCTATCTCAAGTAATAATGAAAGTGGTAAGTTTTCAGGTATGTCATTTATTGCAATAAATGTGAGCTTATAATCCTTAAGGGCAGCCTTATCTGTGATAAGGTATTCCGTGATATTTGTAGTATCTTGGTATTACTGCAGATCTTGAGTTATTGCGATACAGAGCTGAGTTTTGTAGTGGTGACTTGTTGGAACCATTTTCAATAGTCAAACGACTGTACCAAGAAGAGATTAGAGGACCTGCTAGACAGCTGCGTTTTGTGGGTTGCATCCGAATCAGGCGAAATGCAATTCAGGTCGTTCGGATACTTTTGAGCATGGCTGTACATGTCGTAGGGTATGTTGTACCACTACTAGTCATTGCTTTTCATGGCCGACTAGTAAACAGAGCGAGCGAAAACCGACTCTTCTGTGCCTCAGCAGGATCCCTAATTTCTCTTATCTAATCTTCATGGCCCTTATGGGAATTGCACGTTGGCGGCAGTAGACTCATTACAAAGTCAGCAGCAAATGCCGGTTCTCTAACGTTTCTCAACAGTGTATCTCGTCTGATCTCACGAAGTTTCTCTGTACTGACCGGACCAACCGATAATAATTGTAGCGGCTCGTATCTGAATTACTTCGATGTTTTCGTTTAAACGACCTTGTGGATAAACCATGCATTCGAGCTATACGGTACTGAGCAACAATCTCACGATACACAGTCTGCTTTGCAGATCTCCTACACCTTTCTAAACTTCTCCCAATAACCCAGAGTCACCCATTCTCCTACCCACCTTCTGCTCATTCAATTTCAATTTGCTTTGGAACGCTTCTCCTACGAGCTTAATCGACGTGACAGTGACAAGCTACTAACGTCGTATTCCAACTTTACGGGGTTGTTTTGTCTAGTCACCTTTATTATTATACATTTTTATACATTTACAACAACCTGTCATTTGTTACATTAACTAGAAGTTTTATCTGTCTTCTAGTATCCTCCTACAGTCACCCAACGACGACAGTTCCTTCTACAAACAGTTTTATCAGTAAACAGCAGAAGATTGCTGCTCACCCGGTACGTCAGATACTTTATGTATGTAGATAATAAGAACGATTCTATCACACTTCCTAGGGCACTCAGACGATACTCTTTTTCTCACGAATACTCTTCGTCAAGGACAACGTACTGGATTTTATTACATTAGAATATACGTAAAACTCTACGTAAAAATCTACGTAAAACTCATACATCTTGGAATCTAATCCATATGTTCGGACCTTCTTTAACAATCTGCAGTGGAGCACCTTGTGAAACGCGGTATGGAAATCTAGAAAAACCGAATCTACCTCTTCATTCTTTACCCATGGTTCGCATGACACTGTGTGGGAAAAAGGCAAGCTGAGTTTCACATGAGCGATGGTTTCTAAGCCCGTCCTGCTTTGTGGACTGAAGCTTTTTCCTCTCAAGGACTTTTATTACTTTCCATCTGAGAATACGTTCAACGCTTATGTAGCAAATCAATATTAAGGATGCAACGCTGTAGTTTTGCATTTCTGTGATTTTATCCTTCGTATACACAAGAGTCAACCAGTCCCCTTTTTCCAGTCGCTTTGGACTTGGCGTTCGAGTAAATGGAAGGTAAGTAATTGGCTATTGGCGTAGAGTACTCTATGTAAAAACGAATTTCCCAATGCGGACGTTGAGACTTATAACTTTTCAACTCCTTTATTTGTCTCTCTAAGCGAGGTATACCTATTATTCTCTCTTCCACACGTGCGTACCTGCGACAGTCAAACGATGGTTCCTCCTGCGTGAATGATTTCTCCTCATAATTGGGTTGTCTCGCTTGCAGCAGGTTTTGACTGCATAGCCCTTCATGCTTCTCTGTCTTCTGCGATCCTCTTCATTATCTGGTACCATCCTTGTGGCTTGTTGACATCATTCAGCATCTGGAACCTTCTTCTGCCCTTCCCTCTCTTTCCCGCAACGAAGCCTTCAGTTGCCTCTAATAGAAGGCAAGCTCATCTTAGATTGTGGCCTATCTAGTTTAGTTTCCTGTTCTTCACCGTTCTCTCCTCTGTTCTTCTCCAACTCCCATTACTTCTTCATTCCTGACTTTGTCAGTCCAGCCGATCTTCTCCATTCTACGCCATATCCACATTTCTCAATCTTCATTTCTTTTCTCATCCTGCTTTTCAAATTCCATGTTTCTGCTCTCTGTCTTCTGCGATCCTCTTCATTCTCTGGTACCATCCTTGTGGCTTGCTGACATCATTCAGCATCTGGAACCTTCTTCTGCCCTTCCCTCTCTTTCCAAGGCCACTCTCCATATTAACCAGTCGCCTCATTAAATCCTCGTCTAAACAACGAGTTAGGAGTCTTCTATGCTACTGAAATGCCTCTTTCGCCAGAGCCATCCTTATTTTCTTTAGGCCTGTGACCATACTTTTGGTTTTATTAAGTTTCATACCATATGCTGCACTGCCTTCATTCAGGTCATTTAGCGTTTCAGTCAGCGTCTCTCAATTTTCCGTGAGGATCGCCATGTCATCTACAAATCACTTACGTCCAATATTCGGCCCACTTATCCTAACGCTCTTGTCCCATCGAAACATCTTTCCAGTACTTCCTCCAGACAGATGTTAAATAGGACCGGCGAGAGACAACAGCCCTGTCTAACCGCTCTCCTAATCTTGCTGTCTTCAGAAATCCCATTACCTGTTCGTACCCGAGGCTTCTGATTCAGGTACAGATTTGCTATCAATCTTCTCTCCTTCCACTTTACTCCCTTCTTTTTCTAGATAACTAACAGCCTATCCCATTACACTCAACCAAAGGCCTTTCCGAGGTCTATGAAGGCAGCATATATTTCTTTGCCCTTCTCTATGTATCTTTCGCCGATGGTTCTTAGGAGTCCAATGGCATCTCATGTTCCCTTTCCTCTTATGAAACCATATTGTTCTTCACCACGTGTTTCTTCCAGCGTTCGCTATAGCCTTCTATTCAGAATTCAAAGTACAATTTTTGCTGCCAGCAATATTAGGCTGATTGTCCTGTAGTCTTTACACTTTTTGGGATTATTAGTCTTTGGGACAGGGATTTTATGCTTACGAGAAAGTCTTCTGGCCATTCCCAATTGCGATATGTGTAGTTCAACAGAGAGGTAAGTCATTTTCACCTGTTTCTTTTAAACACTTTAAGATTTCTGCCACAATGTCATCTACACCACATTCTTTGTTGTTTTTAAGCTCTCCTAATGCTTTAATTACATCTCAACCTAAGATAAAATCTCCTTTTAAATTTTCATTTACTGATTCTTCCTTCTCAATCTGCAGATCAGAAGGTCTTTCATCCGTTTAATAGGTAGTTTCAATATAATCTTTCCATCTATTCTGAACAGCGTGTGGGTCACTTAAAAAAGTTTCCATCTTACCCTTCCATCTCCATATTTTTTTTTGTTCTTCCTCGCCTGAAATAGCATTTCCTTGGCTACTCTTTACATCTTTTCGTACTTGCCCTTTTTCTCAATTTCTGAGCAGACTTTTCTCGTCCATTTTTCCCTGGCCTAATCAGTTACTCTTCTCAGCTCATTGTTCAGTCTTCTGTAATGACTTTTTCCTTCATCAGTTTTTTCGTTTATCCATTTTCTCCTTTCTGTCATCTTCAAGATCATGTCATCGGTAACCCATGGTTTCCTTCTCCGCTTGCACTTCAACAGACCAACATCTTTACTGGGTGCTTTCAGGGTGTCTCTGAAGTTGATCCATTGTCTATATATGCCCTCTGTCTTTTTTCTAATTTTCCACTTGTCCTTCAAGCTTTTTGGTTACTCTTTCTTCCTTTAGAGCATCCAAGTTAAATTCCTCTCTCGCTTTACCTACAAACATTCTTTTCAATATAACCTGCACATCTGCTACAACCAAGTTGTGGTCAGAGTTATTATCTGCTCCTGGATAGGCCTTCGAATGTCTCATGCACGTCCAGAATCTACTCTGTATTAGTATGTAATCTAACTGGTATATGCTATTTTCTAGATGTGATGTCCATGTGAACCGTTTTCTTTTATGAAGTTCAAAAAGCGTGTTTCTCATTACCAATGAGTTTTTATTACAAAATCTGACCATTCTCGCACCTCTTTCGTTTCTGTTACCCAATCCAAACTTTCCATCCATTTCGAGATCTTTCCCTTTGCCAACCACCGCGTTCCAATCTCCCATTACTTTTTCTTCTCTCTCTCCTCCAGTGATTCAATTCTGCCATAGCACTTTTAAATCTCGTCGTCGCTGTGTTGTCTGGTTGGCATGTAGACCTGTATCAGAACTACATTATCCTTGTGATCTCTCAACCTTAGCATCATCAATCTGCTATTTTAGTATTACACCTTTATTGCCATGGTTTTTACCTTCATCTTTACCGTGAAAGCTACTCCATTCATTCCATTTTTTCCTCGCCTGAATAAAAAAGTTTGTTGTCACCGCTCCGTAACACACCACTGCCTCGCCATCTCACCTCACACATTCCAAGAATATCAATATTGTTGTGCTACATCGTTTTCTTTCCCATTTTCCGATTTGCCAGAATGTAAGAGGGTGCGAACGTTTCATGTGCTAATCCTTAGCTTTTCCTCTTTCCTTTTCTTTTTCCTTATCTTTACGCTTTCAATTAGCCTCGATGTAGTCCCTCCCGGAGATCCGATTGAGGGGCCATGTCAAGTGCGCCTTGGGAATAGTAGTGTGGTAGCTTCCCATTGCTTTCCATTGCTTTCCACCCACTCTGGGTCAGACGCAGACTACAGTCGCTCACTCTGAGTCAGACACTGCAGCTGCCTGTTGGTCTGCGGGAGCTATTTGATTTTCCTCCTATCACCATATCTGGGATTCCCCAATCCACCACCTGGGGACAAGCCCTCTAGGTGCTTCAGGCTCCCCCGTGAGGAATGATTACTAAAAGGCGAAATTTAAAACTTTAACTTTGCTTTTACCATCTTCTATCGCCAAGCCATACTGTTAATGACTGTGTACAGGGCTTCCACCAAATTTTACGTGGACCAGAATTTTCTCAGGTGTTTCCTACAACTTTTGCTCGGGTACGATAATGAAAATTTTGTTTGCTTCACGGTTTGATCTTTTCACAGTTGAACGAACTGAATCTTATTATTGGATCACGGTGAACCCTACAGCTGCTTACTTGGCACATAGTTCTACAGAGCCCGATCACGTGTCCGTTTAGATTTTGTCTATAGATCTTCTACGTCCGTCATATTGGAACTAAGTGATGCCCATACATTGTCTTAGTGGGATGTTAATAAGTTCTTATTGGACTTTTGTAGCGAAAATATCGTCCTAGCCTTCTGGATGGTTTTATTGATTTCAGTAACCATCAATGTTATCTTGTCATCATGAAACCGAAACCCCGTCTTCATATTGACGCTGTTGGAAAGACCAGGACTCTTTGTAGCTACATGGTCGAAGTTATTTCCATTGTTTGTGAGCTGTGGAAACAGCTGAAGACAAGTTTCGGAGAACGTGTTGAAAACTGCTTCAGGAGGCTATCCGTCCCTACTAGCTGCTGTGAATCCATAAATATCCCGTACTGTACTCAGTAGCTTAAAGTCGCATCCAAATAAAAGTGTATATTAAGAGGATCTGACTAGGAAATGTCGAAAAGCTGCTTTCAGACTACAAAGTAGAAACATTCTTCAGCCCCCTCACCTACCCATATTCATTTCGAACATCATTAGACGTGTACCAGTTAACAAGATGGCGTTTCAGTAGTCACTCCAGACACACTCCATCTGTGAGTGGAAGAACAGTTAATACATTGTTTGGTAACGATACAATCTGCCTCTCAACCTCCATTAACTCGCCGAATATGGTTTTAAATATAAATGTGGAAGTGTTTTGCGTCAAAAGCAATGGTACTCATACTTTGTTTTTGATGGATTGTTTACAGTCAACTGTTCTATGGACACTCGGGTACGAATTTAACGACATATATGCAGTAATAAATATTTATTACAAAAGTAACTGTACAATGAGTGTGGCGCAAAAACTCGGAAACGAGACCTGGTACGATAAAGGGACTCTATTCCTCATCCATGAAGAAGATTCACGTTTTTACCTGAAGAGCATTCTTTTAGAGATATGATGGTTGGAAAGTTTCGCCCTCTACAAATTTCTAGAACATTCCAGAACATTCGAAAGTATTAGAGAACATCCGAGAACATTCGAGAGTATTCGGGAACATTCCAGAAGATTTTAGAGTATTCGAAAGCATTCCACAACATTCCGACATTTTACATAATGATCCGGGATGTTCTGGAATGTTCCGTAATAGTATGGAAGATTCAGCAAGACTCCAGAATTTTCTGGAACATCCCGGAATATCCTTGACCAATGTGGAACATTCCAGAACACTCTCAAATGTTGTGGAATGTTCTGGAACTATGTGGCTAATTCGAAGCCGTTTTGTGTGATCTGTAATTTGCTAACGGTGGGGCTACCTATTGGTAGGAGCATGTAAAGCCAGACCCAATGTGGGTTCCAATGTCAGTTTATTATCAGTAACGAACTGAGGATCCAAAAACGTAGAGCAATGAGTGAGTAGAAACAAAAAGCGAAATGTGAGTAGTCAAAGTGATACAGTGAATATATATCGGAAATAAAGTATGAAAAGTGTGAAAAGTGTACTTAGTGTATTTGTTAAGAAAACGTTGGTTTCATTTATATTTTAAAGGCTGTCCAAAAGTAAAAGAGGGGGAGATGTTGCCAGTTTTGATGCAAAACGGCGAAAACAAAAAGTACGACGGAAAACGAAACAGACGAAGAGCGCGAAGCATGTTTTAGTTCCCAACGAACGAGAACGACCATCGTGAAAAGCAGAGAAACCGAAGAACAATGACATGAATTGATTGAAAAATCAAGAACTGCGAAAAAGTAGTGCCTTTTATTCCAACTACCACCCACTCTCACATCAACTCCCTGAGCGTACCCGGGTACCCCAGCCAGTACCGTAATAGGAATAACCCGCACAAAATGTAAGGCGCACACAGTATTTCCAGTGATTTTCTGCATCCCCAAGTTACATCATTTGCTGCATATTAGCAATAGCCTTCATCAGATCATGTGACCCCATTCATCTAGTGTTCAGCCGGCCGGAGTGGCCGTGCGCTACAGTCTGGAACCGAGCGACCGCTACGGTCGAAGTTTCGAATCCTGCCTCGGGCATGGATGTGTGTGTTGTCCTTAGGTTAGTTAGGTTTATTAGTTCTAAGTTCTAGGCGACTGATGACCTCAGAAGTTAAGTCGAATAGTGCTCAGAGCCGTTTGAACCATTTTTTTATCTAGTGTTCAGAGCACTAGACTCCGACCCCGTAGTTCTCGGGTTCAGTCCCAGGTGCTGGCTGGGACTTTTCCTCATAGTTCCTCCAGGCGGTCCGCAGATCCACTTAGCTTCGTGTCTGATCGAGTAACGGTATCTTTCCCCCGGCTAAATGGTGGCCTGTTAGAGGGACTCCCCTCCCCTCCTAACTCCGAGCTTGGTAAATGAGAGTTTAACGGAATGTGTTGCTCTTTTTGGGATCTTCTCTATTTCCTCCATTAATCCTATCTGGAACGGATCCTAGACTGATGAGCAATATTCAAGTGTTGGACGAAAGAGTGTACTTACCTTCTTTCTTGATGCACTACATTGAGGATTCTTCCAATATATGTGTGGTCGTTTTGTGGCGTTACTGCCACATTTCTCGCCTATATTACGTTGTAATTTTACTTCTACTTGCTTTCAGTCGGACAAGAACATTCAGCACCAGCAAAGTAGAACAAGAGTACCGTGCATTCGGTTGTGCGGAAGGTGGTTTCAGACAGCGGGAACGCGCCTGCTAGCGGTGACGTATCACGTGATGAATCGTGTACACGGTAGACCGTATTGACACGTACTGAGCGTGGCGCGAAGCCGTATAATGTTGTTGATATTTGTTACTAGCTGAACCCGTCCACGCTTTGCTAAATTTAAAAAGAAAGGAAAAGAGAAAGAACACACGCTTCATATATGTAAGGGATCAGTATATACGTCCTAATCTCCTTCTGTCCGCTGTCTCTGTCATTTACCCTCTCCCTTTCTTTTTCCATCTCATCCTCCTTTTCCTTGTCTATTTCCATCACCTCCTCTCCCTCTCACTATCCATGACCTCCTCCCCGTTTCTGTGTTCATCTTCTCCTCTCCCCTCTCCATCTCCTCCGGCTTCCTGTTTCTGTTCATGTCCCCCATCCTGATTTGCACGTCAATTTCATCTAACCTCTTTGTCCATCTCCTCTTACCCCCTCTCTCTGACCTAGAGCCTTGTCTATTGTAACTGCAAATTTAGATCCGGCAGTAGCAGGGTAATCATAAGCCAATAAGCCAAACATACAGCTTTCCTGTGTGCTAACGACGTTTCGGAAATGGTTCAAATGGCTCTAAGCACTATCGGACTTAACTTCTGAGATCATCAGTCCTCTAGACTTACAGTTACTTAAACCTAACTAACCTAAGGACATCACACACATCCATGCCCGAGGCAGGAATCGAACCTGCGAGCATAGCAGCAGCGCGGTTCTGGACTGAAGCACCTAGAACGGCTTGGCCACAACGGCCCACCAACGTTTCATTATTGTATATTTTCACGTTCTTTATTATTACAATCCTATACTAATTGATCCTCCTTTAAATCTTTAATTGGAACTGAATCACAGTTTTCGCGAGCAGTTTTTCCTTTGTTATTTGTTTCCTAAAGTTGTAAATATTACTGAGGCATGCTAGAGAGGGATTAAACCACCTTATCTATGTTGGTAGTGCCGAGTCTTAATTACGTTAGAATTACTATTATGTTCTCAAAATGTCCTTCATTTGGTGTTCCATTCGAAGTAAGCCATTTAAGAAGTCAAATATCACAAGAACGCTACTTTGTTTAAGCAAAATAATTGCACCATGAAGTGATGAAATTTTTAACACTACATTTGTCTTCATAGCGTCTTGTGTTCTCGAAATGTACTAAATATAGTATCTGATTCGGAGAAATGCTTTCTGAGACTTAAATATCACACCAATATAACTTTTCATGTGCAAAAGCGCTAGGCCTGGAGGTGGTGTTCTTTTTGGCGCGTCACTTACATAGCACAAGCTGTTAGTGAAGTATTTCAGTTTTCCACCCGAAGTATTGATTAAGGTTTTCGTAATCATCCTGATAGCTTTCAGACAGTTAAATAATTTATTGCAATGCTAAAACTAGTCCAAATTAATACCCCTTTGCCGGCCGAAGTGGCCGTGCGGTTAAAGGCGCTGCAGTCTGGAGCCGCAAGACCACTACGGTCGCAGGTTCGAATCCTGCCTCGGGCATGGATGTTTTTGATGTCCTTAGGTCAGTTAGGTTTAACTAGTTCTAAGTTCTAGGGGACTAATGACCTCAGCAGTTGAGTCCCATAGTGCTCAGAGCCATTTGAACCATTTTTGATACCCCTTTACTATATTTGAATGTTCTAAAACTTACTCACTGATAATTTTCCCCCAAATCAACAGTTGCGTTTCTCTTAAGTAATTTGATTCTTTGTTTAAAACTAAGCTTAAGATCAATCAATTTCTTACACTGAGGGTCTATTTTCCATGTCTCTGTTGGTTATCAAAATCGGAAAAATTTTAACAAATAAATTTTTGCTTAATTACACTTACTACATTCGAGCTATTAAATGTTGTCATTTGCAAAACTATAACTGATGATGGGGAGTTTACCCTTTTACCCATTTGCCATTCTTCACGTGGCTATGAACTCTCCGAGAAATATTCACAGTGCAATTTTCAGTCAAATAAGAAATTACGGTACTCCGCCATCTGGCCACATGCGGCCCATCGGGACCATCCAACCGCTTTGTCATCCTCAGCTGAGGATGGGGATAGGAGGGGCGTGTGGTTAGCACACCGCTCTCCCGGTCGTTACGATGGTTTTCTTTGACCGGAGCAGCTACTATTCGGTCGAGTAGCTCCTCAATTGGCATCACGAGGCTGAGTGCACCGCGAAAAATGGTAACAGCGCATGGCGGCACGGATGGTCACCCATCCAAGTGCTGGCCGCGCCCGACAGCGCTTAACTTCGGTGATCTGACGGGAACTGGTGTATCCACTGCGGCAATGCCGTTGCCGAAATAAGAAATTAAGTTTCTGTTTATTATGCCTTTAGTTCACCAATTAATTTTTCCTTAGCAACCCTTATAACTTTCAAGCAATTAAATATTCGTTTCTTGCAAACTTTCAACTAACGATGGTCAATTTTATAGCCCTATTGTCCACTGGTCGCTCTTTATTTCACTATGAACAATCCGAAAGCTATTCATTGAGCAAGTTTCCCTCAAATTACATGGTCAGATTTTCTTCTTTACTAATTAAATAATTTTTGGATAACTAGTCCTCACTTTCAAGAAAATAACCCCTTTTGGCCAACGTAGACTTCGCGCTGTTTGTTTAGATGCTGAATATGTCCATTTGGCAGTCTTTGTTTGGTTGTGAATGTCTGGTAATTAACAGAGGTTCTTGTTTTTGCCTCGCTCAGACAATTGACCGATGGAAACTCTGTACCTAAATTTCATATGCAGACAGGGAGGTGAGTGATGATTGTGTCCGCCGCCCCCCTCCGCCTCCCAATGAAGACAGGTGCCAGAATATACGGGAGCACGGTATTAGACGACAGTTTCGTCACGCCAGCTACCCGGGCTCACCCGGTACTCCGCAAGTTCATCTCTCACACGCCTCGTTAATCCGCCGGGCCGAAAGACGCTAATAAAGGCACGAGCTCGGGCTGCGAGCTCTCTCCGGCCGGCCACGGCGTACGAGCGAAGTTGGGCGAGTTTGTCGGCTGCGGGCGCGGAACCACACTTGGGGCGGAGTTCGGCGGGCCGGTCTCCTCTCTGTGCAATCACGGCGGCGGCAGGCGGCAGGTAATCCGTTTGGGTCTCTGCCGCAGCGGGCGGCGGGCGCCGCGCCGCGCCGTCCAGCGCCCGGAGCGCCGGGCCAGCCGGGACACTTGCCGGCGAGCGCGCCTGATTGCGGCTCAAAGTCTGCGCCCCCCGCGGCCCTACATCAAAGCAGGTGCGTCGCCGCGCCGCCGTCTTATTTGTGCGAAGCCTGCCGGCCGGCATCCCGCACAGCTCGGGGCGTCTCGCCGCTGGACTGTCATTAGCGCCCGGCCCCACGCCAACGTTCCCACTGCCGTATAAAGGCGGCTCTCCCGAGCACTACTGCTACAGGGGCTTACAAAGTAAGTAGGCTAATTCGAAGTAGTGTGGGAGACATTCAAAGATGTCGTTTCCCGACGTAGGCCTCTCTTTATCCATACTAATTACAAAAATGGATGTCCGTACGTACCAACATCTAGATCTAAATGGATACTCTGCAAATCACACTTAAGTGCCTGGCAGATGGTTTGTCGAACCACCTTCACAATCATTCTCTATTATTCCAAACTCGGAGAGACTGCGGAAATAACGAACACCTATATATTTCCTTGCGAGCTCTGATTTCCCATATTTTATTAGGATCATCATTTTTCCCTATGTATTTCGGCGTCAAACAATTTATTTCGCATTCGGAGGAGAATGTTGGCAATTGAAATTTCGTGAGAAGATTCCGCGCAACGAAAAACCAACTTGTTTTAAAGATGTCCACTCCAAATTGTATTGTGGCACCCTTCAAATACTAATAACGCCAATTTTTTGTACTATATTTCAGTCGTAGGAGATACACTATATGAACAAGCTGTAATATGTAGTTGAAAAGAAACGTCGGCCTATGGAGTTCACTTTCGTAATACTATAATTAGTTGTTCTGACAAGATCTTGCCTACTCTTAACTACGTAATCTGTGAGACTTGAAATAATCGTCTGTTCTAACACAGCGACGTTACTTAAGATTTTATACGTGTGTATCATAATTAATGGCGTAAACACATACAGGTGAAAGTAAACGATGCCAGAGGCAAACTGTCTCAGTAAACATAGGGGCGAAAAGACATACCTTAAGAGCTACGAGCAATTTTTCATCTTCGATACTGTGAAGAAAACCTCTTATAATATCTGCTCTTTGCTTTTCACATTTTGGGAAGCAGTAGTATGGACCAAAACAAGAAGAAATGCTCTGTAAGCAGTTGCTCTAAAATTGCATACCATAATAGTTATAAGCAATTGTTCATTAGAAGAGTTGCGTTTCCAAATAGGAAGATGAAAGAATGGCTCTGAGCACTATGGGATTTAACATTTGAGGTCATCACAATTACTTAAATTTACCTAAGGACCTACTTAAACCTAACTAACCTAAGGACATCAGACACATCCATGCCCGAGGCAGGATTCGAAACTGCGACCGTAGCGGTCGCGCGGTTCCAGACTGAAGGGCCTAGAACCGCTCGAACACATCGGCTGGCAATAGCGAAGGTGAGCACGTTATCACAGCTCTTAAGGTATGTATTTTAGAGCACATGTTTACTGGACATTTTCTTCTTGTTTTGGTCCATACTACAACTTCCCAAAATGCAAAGAGCTTGCAGTAGAAGAGATTTGCTTTATAGTTCTGAAGATGAAAAATTGCTTTGTGGCCGAGCGGTTCTAGGCGCTTCAGCCCGGAACCACGCTGCTGCCACGGTCGCAGGTTCGAATCCTGCCTCGGGCATGGATGTGTGTGCTGTCCTTAGGTTAGTTAGGTTTAAGTAGTTCTAAGTCTAGGGAACTGATGACCTCAGATGTTGAGTCCCATAGTACTCAGAGCCATTTGAACCATTTTTGAAAAATTGCTCGTAGCTCTTAAGGTATGCTTTTCAACTCTATGTTAAATGAGACTTTTTACCTTCTAGCATCATGTACTTTCAACTATATGCGTTTACGCTATTAAGTATGATACCCCCTGCATTTAGCTTCTAACTCTATAAATTACACTGCCGCTCACTACATCACTACGTACGAAAGGACGGACACAACAACACTTTTCGTCGTATAATGCAGTTAGTGATAACTATCTGTATATTAATTACAACAACGCATCCAACTTTCAGATTTCACTATGATTCGAAAGATAAACTACCACCAAAGCTGGTATCAACCACCAGAAAAATGCTCTATGTGAGAGTCTGCTGCGCATAGAAACGATGTACATACACCAAAAACAGTTTTGCATCACCCCGGTTCCCAGATCTCCTGAAGGTAGACGTTGACTTCGAATATTGTACCACAGGCATAGTCCCTTTGACTCTTCAGAGATGTCATTAAACCCACCTAAAGATGTAAACAACATTGCATGAGGCAACACCTATTAGACGGAGCGGGTCCGACAGCCGATCAGTTACAGTCATTCCACCAGGAAGCAGGTACACGGCTCCTGTTGTCTGTAGTTCAACCGTGCCTGGACGGTCAACACCGAGATTCGATTGCGCCTGCATTGTTACTTTGCTCCAGGAAGGTCTCTCAACTAGCCAAGTGTCCAGGAGACTCGGAGTGAACCAAAGCTATGTTGTTCGGACGTGGTGGAGATACAGAGAGACAGGAACTGTCAATGACATGCCACACTCAGGCCGCCCAAGGGCTACTACTGCAGTGGAAGACCACAACCTACGGATTATGCCCCGGAGGAACCTTACGGTGAAGTCACTGATGACAGTGACACTAAAGCAGAGTTATTAAACACGGTTTTCCGAATCTCCTTCACCAAATAAGACGAAGTAAATATTCCTGAATTAAAATGAAGAACAACTGCCAAGATGAGAAACATAGAAGTACATACCCTCGGTGTAACAAAGCAGCTTAAATCACTCAATAAAGGCAAGGCCTCTGGTTCAGAATGTATACCAGTCAGGTTCCTCTCAGAGTATGCTGAAAAAATAGCTCCATATTTAGCAATTATATACAACCACTCGCTCACAGAAAGATCCGTACCTAAAGACTGGAAAATTGCTCAAGTCACACCAATACGAAAAAAGGGAAGTAGGAGTAATCCGCTGAATTAAAGGCCTTTATCACTAACGTCGATTTTCAGTAGGGTTCTGGAAGATATACTGTTTTCGAACATTATGAAGTACCTCGAAGAAAACGATTTATTGACACATAGTCAGCAATGATTCCGAAAATATCGTTCTTCTGAAACACAACTAGCTCTTTATACTCATGAAGTAATAAGTGCTATCGACAGGGGTTGTCATATTGATGCCCTACTTTTAGATTTCCAGAAGGCTTTCGACACCGTTCCTCGCAAGCGTCTTCTAACCAAACTGCGTGCGTACGGAGTATCGCCTCAGCTGAGCGACTGGATTCACGATTTCCTGTCACAAAGGTCACAGTTCGTAGTAATAGATGGAAAGTCTTTGAGTAAAACAGAAGTAATATCCAACGTTCCGCAAGGAAGTGTTAGAGGCCCTCTATTGTTCCTGATATATATTAACGACAAAGGAGACAATCTGAGTAGGCGTCTTAGATTGTAGATGATACTATCATTTACCGTCTTGTAAAGTCATCAGATGTTCAAAACGACTTGCAAAATGTTTTAGATAAGATGTATGTATGGTGCGAAAAGTGGCCACTGACCTTGAATAAGGAAAAGTGTGAAGTTATTCACATGAGTACTAAAAGAAATAGCTAAATTTCGATAACGCGATAAGTCACACAAATCTGAAGGCTGTAAATGCAACTAAATACTTAGGGTTACAATTACGAATAACCTAAATTGGAACGATTACATAGCTAATATTGTGGGTAGAGCAAACCAAAGTCTGCGATTCATTTGAAGAACACTTAGAAGGTACAACAGGTCCACCAAAGAGACTGTTTACACCATGCTTGTCCGCCCTATTCTGGAGTATCGCTTTGTATTATCGAGAAACAGGGGGGATAGTGTCACAGACGAGATACGTGAATTGGAGTCGCAATCATTGAACCAATGGCGTTTTTGGTTGCGACGGGATCTTCTCATGAAATTTCAATCACCAGTTTTCTCCTCTGGTTGAGATTACATTATATTGCCACCCACCAACATAGTTAGAGAGAGGAACGATAGAGAGACAGCTTGAAGGTGGTTCATTGAACCCTCTGCGAGGCACATTACTGTGAATATTAGAGTAATCAGGTAGATGTAGATGTTATCTTTGCGCACGTCGTGATTCAGCAAAAGGCTGGGGTTTGCAAACTCGCTGACTTCACAGGGCACAGCTTTTCTCGTCCATCAAGTGTCATATCTAAAACATTTTAACACAAATATTTAAGAAATCTATATCAACAACACAATCTCTTCATTCTTCTAGCACACACAAATCGATAATACGAGGGCAGTTCAATAAGTAATGCAACACATTTTTTTCTCGGCCAATTTTGGTTGAAAAAACCGGAAATTTCTTGTGGAATATTTTCAAACATTCCCGCTTCGTCTCGTATAGTTTCATTGACTTCCGACAGGTGGCAGCGCTGTACGGAGCTGTTAAAATGGCGTCTGTAACGGATGTGCGTTGCAAACAACGGGCAGTGATCGAGTTTCTTTTGGCGGAAAACCAGGGCATCTCAGATATTCATAGGCGCTTGCAGAATGTCTACGGTGATCTGGCAGTGGACAAAAGCACGGTGAGTCGTTGGGCAAAGCGTTTGTCATCATCGCCGCAAGGTCAAGCAAGACTGTCTGATCTCCCGCGTGCGGGCCGGCCGTGCACAGCTGTGACTCCTGCAATGGCGGAGCGTGCGAACACACTCGTTCGAGATGATCGACGGATCACCATCAAACAACTCAGTGCTCAACTTAACATCTCTGTTGGCAGTGCTGTCACAATTGTTCACCAGTTGGGATATTCAAAGGTTTGTTCCCGCTGGGTCCCTCGTTGTCTAACCGAACACCATAAAGGGCAAAGGAGAACCATCTGTGCGGAATTGCTTGCTCGTCATGTGGCTGAGGGTGACAATTTCTTGTCAAAGATTGTTACAGGCGATGAAACGTGGGTTCATCACTTCGAACCTGAAACAAAACGGCAATCAATGGAGTGGCGCCACACCCACTCCCCTACCAACAAAAAGTTTAAAGCCATACCCTCAGCCAGTAAAGTCATGGTTACAGTCTTCTGGGACGCTGAAGGGGTTATTCTGTTCGATGTCCTTCCCCATGGTCAAACGATCAACTCTGAAGTGTATTGTGCTACTCTTCAGAAATTGAAGAAACGACTTCAGCGTGTTCGTAGGCACAAAAATCTGAACGAACTTCTCCTTTTTCATGACAACGCAAGACCTCACACAAGTCTTCGCACCCGAGAGGAGCTCACAAAACTTCAGTGGACTGTTCTTCCTCATGCATCCTACAGCCCCGATCTCGCACCGTCGGATTTCCATATGTTTGGCCCAATGAAGGACGCAATCCGTGGGAGGCACTACGCGGATGATGAAGAAGTTATTGATGCAGTACGACGTTGGCTCCGACATCGACCAGTGGAATGGTACCGTGCAGGCATACAGGCCCTCATTTCAAGGTGGCGTAAGGCCGTAGCATTGAATGGAGATTACGTTGAAAAATAGTGTTGTGTAGCTAAAAGATTGGGGAATAACCTGGTGTATTTCAATACTGAATAAAACAACCCCTGTTTCAGAAAAAAAATGTGTTGCATTACTTATTGAACTTCCCTCGTAAGTTCAGGCGATACGAAAACTGATTCGCTTTGTTCGGGCTGAAAACGGTTTGGCGCATTACAAAATCCTGTATCATGTCACTGACACTCTCTCCCCTGTCCCTCTCTAACACAAAACGTACTTCTCTTCTTTGAACTTTCTCGATGTACTTCGTTAATTCTGGTACGAATCCCATACCGCGCAGTAGTATTCCAATAAAGGGACGGACAAGCGTAATGTAGGCAGTCTCTCTAGTAGATAACAAAATATGTTGTATTTTCTAATAAAAGCAGTCTCTGGTTCGTCTGACTGAAAACCAAGAATCCATCCACATAACTGAGACCATATTCCATGAGCACTCAATTTGACTACAAGCTGCTTGTGAGTTACAGTGCCAAAATCCTTTTGAAAATCTAGAAATACAGAGTTAATTTGAAGTCCCTTTTCAATAGCACTCAACACTTCCTGTGAGTGAAGATCTAGTTGTGATTCGCAACATCGATATTTTCTAAATTCGTGTTGACTATGTGTCAATAGACAGTCCTTTTCGATGTAATTCATGATGTTCAAACACAATATGCGTTCCAAAATCCTGCTGCATTTCGGCGTTAATGATATGGACCCCTTTAATTTAGTGGACTACTCTTACAGCCTTTCTTGAATATTGGTGTGACCTGTGCAACTTTCCCGTCTTTGGGTACGGATCTTCGGTAGAGAAAGCGGAGCTATTGCATAAGGGATACTCCTAAAAGAAAATAATTAGTATACAGTATGGATGGAAAGTGTTGTTTCTGTATCAGCGCTTTCTATTAGCGCTTGGAGCTCTGGTACTTTCTCAACACAGCTACCACAGTTTAGAACTGTCATACCGTTGGTTCCTGGTTCTACGTTTTTATATGTTCGACCTGCACCCTTTGAGAGTGAAGCCCTTTTGTGTTTCCCTTATACTCTATAAACCAAAAAACCGACTATGTCACGCCACACAGATCCTGCTACCGTATAGCCGCGCTCTGCGTTTAGCGGACTTCTGACCTATTTAGTGGGACTCAAAATCTGACAATTTTCTGGCGCAAGTCGAGGAATTTGCAGTCTACGCTGTCGCAGAACTATCTGAGCCTGTGATTCGCACACTCCACTCGGGTCTGTACTACAGGTCCGCTATCGATCCTGTTGACTCTGCTACAAATGGTGAGCTCTGCTTTCATCTCGCAAGCAAGGGTGGCGACCATTCCATCTTCTGATAGCCGTTCGAAACCAAACCGATACACATCAGTGGTACCGATGTGAGCCACTACCTACAGCTGGCTGCACCGTGCTCCTCATGGCTTCTTGAAGTACCTGTTCCACGCCTGGAATGATTACATCCAGTGTCTACAATGGCTTTTGTCCCCTCATTGGCGGCCATGTCCCGAAAAGGTCCCTTAACGTGCCTAACATTGGAGCTCCCAACTACCAATAATTCCACCCTCTGTGATTGCCTGAATCTTGCACACTCAGAGGTTTCCTCTGAAACAGGACAAGCGACTACATCTGCCTGAGGGACAATGTCAGCCACAGACAGCACCTGGAACCTGTTTGTCAAACTAACCGGGGATGCCTTACGTTCGGCTCCGTGGGGAGTCTTTCGCCACCTGCCACGCTACGAGGTGACTTACCACTCGAACATGGGTCAGGGGTCAACCTCAGTGCGAGCAGTAACTGGGATGGCCACCGGTGAGGACCTATCGGTGGAATCAGGCGTGCTGGACGTACGTTGGATACACACGGCCGTCTCACAACAGAGATGCTCATCCTCTGCAGCTTCAGACTGTGTTACCGAAGCCGTCACAGCCTCGAGCTGAGAGCGAAGTGTCTCCAACTTGGCTTGCATCCCCACGTAGCAATGACAGTCCCTATCCATACGAAAGTCAGTGGAGAATTACATTACGTAGCCAAACAAAGCACAGTCGACATGGGCTTCGGAACACTAATGTCGACACAGACGAAAACATAAGAATAGTATCTAATAAATTTGATTAACACGCAAAAGATTCGTAAACTAAACTACCAAAGCACTCTGGTGAAATTAAATAATTTACTCCTGATTAGGATCTCGGAATAAGTCGCGAAACTGGTTTACTTTCAAACACAGACGCGAGAACTTTGTCTATTAAATATTAAAGTAACGCGCAGAAATTCAAGAAACTAAACTACCAAAGTACACCGATGAGATCATACAATTCGCTCCTAGTTTGGACCTCGTAAAGTATCACAAAATCGGTTAATTCCCTACTGCTGCTTGTGTCTCGGTCTGCTGCCGCTGCCTGACTATGTATCGATGTTGCATTTTTCCTCCTAAACCACAACGCCGATTTCAACCAAACTTGGTACTCGCATCGTTTACTGTCTGGAAAGAGTCACCGTGGGAGTAGGAACCACCCATTTTTCAGAGGGGTTGTGATGTTGGTAAAAAGGCATTGTGGCTCACCACGCTAGAATATCCGTACAATAGTTATCCAATATTTCAGAATAGCAGTACTTACAGATTTTCAACAAACTTTAAACATTATTTCAAATCTTTATGAAACTCTTAGACTCTGACGACCCCCACAAAATGCTGAAAGGATAAAAGTTTGTCGCTTGCTATATTTTCGCTATAAATGTAGTAAAACTGCCACAGAAGCATGGCGTTTTACTTTATTACTTCGTCACAATTAACTGTATTCCTGGAACATTTTGCAGACAGTATTCACATGTACCACTGAATGTACCAGATAAATTACATCATGGTACGACATTTAGTTCAGGATGTACGTCATAAACACTGAACTCGTGAAAAAGTACAGCGTCGTCCTAACTCTATTCGCAACGAATTCACGGACAGTATCAACATATGCCGCTGAATGTACCTACAAAAATATATCAGTCTACAACACATAGTTCAGCACATGACGTCAAGTACTGAGATGCGAGGAAACTGCCGCATCATTCACGACGCTTTAGTATGTTATTTCTTTGCTACTAACTCTATACACAATACATTTCGCAGGCGGTTGACACATATTACACGGTGTACCAGAGAAATTGTACAGCCCCTAAATCAGGAGACAGGACGTCATACAGGTCCAGCCACGTGAAAATGAAACTGCAGTACGAAATTCGCTAGAAATACAAGTCTAATACGTGTAAAAATACCCGTGAAATAATTAATGGAAAGCGCTAGTGAAGTATGTGGAATATATTTGACATGCGTACGCGAGCAAAGCGATGGATAAAAAGCTCATTCTATACCCTGCTATGATTTCGTTAAAAATTAGTAGATATATTAATTACAATCTGGAAAGAAATATTGTAGGAGTAAGGACACAGTCTTCTTGTTTAGGTTAATGTGGCAACGCTGATAAAGACGGGAGAACCAAGAGCTGGACAGACGACGAAGGGGAACGAGGAGATAAGCACAAGTAGGAGGAGTAGGACAGAATTAGGGGAAGGGGATATGGACAGAGAGAGAGGTCAGAACAGGAGATAGCCAGAGAAAGTAAAAAGGAGCAGGTGGACAGAGGCATGAGATGTAGGAAACAGGCAGGGAGATGGAGGACAAGGCGATAGACAGGGGGGACAGGAGGAAATGGACACACAAAGGGAAGAGGAACAGGTAGACAGAGGAGAGGAGGAAATGGAAGGAGAGAGGGGGGAGGTTCAAATGGTTCAAATGGCTCTGAGCACTATGGGACTCAACTGCTGAGGTCATTAGTCCCCTAGAACTTAGAACTAGTTAAACCTAACTAACCTAAGGACATCACAAACATCCATGCCCGAGGCAGGATTCGAACCTGCGACCGTAGCGGTCTTGCGGTTCCAGACTGCAGCGCCTTTAACCGCACGGCCACTTCGGCCGGCGAGGGGGGAGGAACATAGAGAGTGAGAAGGAGATGAACTAATAGAATATTTGAATAAATAAATACCTGGGCATTGCTGGCTTTCTCAGCTAGTTTCATATAAATATTTTATGTAATCTGCAGTTTCCTAATTTTGAACTCCTGGGCACTGTCATGAGACGTCAGACAAAAGTTCTGTTACACGCTTCCATCACGTGTATTGTGTCCCAATCATTTTCTGCATACCATGTTCCAGGAGAATTTTATGACATTAGATGAGTCTGCATAATAACGATTTTCATTTTTCCTCGTCGCATGGGCCAACTAGGCACCACGTTCCATTTTCAATTCCTTATTTGCTGTTCCCTTGTCTATCATCTACTCCCATTTTTTCGTCCTGCCTTCTCACCACTTCTGATCAGTTTTCCTTCAGGCCAGTTTTTTCCTCTCTTCTACCTTGGAATCCTTCCATACTGTATTATGTTAGTTACTTCTTCCGGTTTTATATCTTTTCTAACTTTTCATGTACGTAACTTATGATTTGCTTGTTACGCAATGTGAATTTGACTGTCTTGTGGTTAACTTAGTGTCTAGCATTCGGTATAAATGTCCAAGATCTATATGTTTTCTTCTTTCATTGTGTCTGAAATGTGTTCTATGTTTTCATGAACTTCATAACTACCACATAATTTCCAGCCTTTCTTAGTTTATAGTGAACCTAATATTTTATTAATGATTCACCTTTCTACTATTTCTAATCTATAGATATTATAGTTCGAAGCTTGACATTAGCTTGCATATAGACATTGTGGCTTCAGTACCGCACTGCACTCCATCAATTTTGAAATTTTATACCGGCCTTTATTGTTGTAAATGTCTTTGGTTATACTATACGCCCCTCCGCTTTTTATGTATCCGACCCTCTACAGCAGCTTATTCCAAAGGATTTTCTTCGCTCAATTTTACAAGATATCTTCAATTTATAACGCTTTCAATATCACCAATATCCGATTTCATCACTTTGAATGGATTTTTTAAATTTGTAAAAACTGTTTTATTTTCTGCAGAAATTCTTAAGCTGGTCAAACTTGCTGTTTCTGTTAACAGATTAATCTGTGTTACAGCACATGTCTCACTCTCAGAAAGTATAGCAATATCAGCTCCAAATGCGAGATAGTTTATTCCAATATTTAGCTTTTCTCACCCCAAAATTAATGGCGAAATTTAAATTCATTCAGTTTCTCACTCCAAATTTTTACTCTAATCAGTCGAAATGAAGCCTCCGTAGGTAGTGGACACAACAGAGTCGAGAGGATGGCCTACCTTGAGCGTGGGCGCAATGAAATTCAAATGTTCAACATAACAAGGTTCATTCTTTAAATGAGTGCAAGAAAAGTTCGGTGGTGAACCTCATATGTAACTTTTATTGTGCAACAACTGATATATAACGTACCGCTGGAGATGCAGTTGGAACGCTTTCCTGGTAAACATTGGGTAAGTCCCCAAGAAAATTCGGACTTAATACCTGGATCCACTTTAAAATGAATAGTTAATAACACGAAATACTATGAAGACCAATACCAAATTCGATGCCGAGTGACGACTGGAGGTTGTTGGCTGGTGTAAGATCTTGATGATTCCTTAATGAGAAATCTGACTGATGAACCAGCTTTGAAGTCGGCTCCTGGCCAAGAGAATTCGAAGGAGTCAGCTGGTCTGGCACAACCCAAAGCCCGGCCCAGACACCAAGCAGGCACCAGGATACAGTTGGGGCTATTTGCGGCAAGCTGGCCCGTAGAAGAGGGAAGTAGGTCCAGAGGGCCAGCGACGTCTGGTGGCGACCACGTACCTGCCTGCTGGCCTGGAGGTCGTGAGGAACTTTCAGGCAGCCGTCTGCTGGTGGGGCCTTTGCGCGTCTGCTGTGCAGATCACACACACTTGACACTGTTTTATGGTTTTGTTGCTGTGTGATAGGAAGTGTGGTTCTGACATAATATTACTTACGCTTCTCTGTATTTTTATCTTGTCGTTGAGGCAGTACTAAAAATGGTTCAAATGGCTCTGAGCACTATGGGACTTAACATCTATGGGCATCAGTCCCCTATAACTTAGAACTACTTAAACCTAACTAACCTAAGGACAGCACACAACACCCAGTCATCACGAGGCAGAGAAAATCCCTGACCCCGCCGGGAATCGAACCCGGGAACCCGGGCGTGGGAAGCGAGAACGCTACCGCACGACCACGAGCTGCGGACAGGCAGTACTAATACTGAAAGTGTTGTGTACAAAAAGCGTCATACATTGCAAATAGCATATCCATTTAATAATAAAAGTCATTCCAGAAGTGGTTGTGGGAATGTCAAACAGACGCCACACAGTAAGTGGAGAGAACAGTACAACATTACAGCCTCAAATAGTGTGTAAAGTATGTAAGAATATTGCTCTACTGTTCCACCGTAGGCCTGTGGGGAAGAAGTAAATTAGCACCACTGATGGACAGAAGCTTAAGGAATAATAAAGACAACGCGTAATCCTAATAAATATAAAGAACGTCAATTATTACGTGTACTGTGAGTATGCAATTAATACGGTAAATTAAATGTGGCAGTTATTAACGGGACTACGTAAGTACCAGAGACGTTGTACCCATACTTCTTAGCTGCCTCCTATTTACCTCACGTAAAGTATTTCAGTTCACCATCACACTTGATATTTGCTGACAACGTTACGATTTTTATGGCAATTAATGGCTAACACTTTGCGTAACATTACTGTTAACGGTTGTAATTCCTTAGATAATATTTGATTTTGCTGACAGAGTATGCGGTTTTAATGATTTTGTCCACACCACTTCACATTATTATCGTCTACACTTGTTGCAACTGGATGACAGTCTAGAAGTTTATTCTAGTATTGCGCATAGAAATCAGTAACGCATCACCGAATTTACAGACGAATCATCCAAACAAAATTATTTATGCTGTCATAAACTACAAAAAAATTCTCAAAATCTGAAAATTGTATCAGTTGGGACCAGTGCAATGTACCAGACCCGTTACCCACACTCATGCTCATAAATTAAGGATAACTGTAGAATGTGGTACCACAAAACGTGGCACAACACAAAACTGGCGCCAATGGCATAGGCATATACGGAACACCCACGACACAGATCTGTAAGTCCACACTATTGGTGATAAGTTGAGAAAACCGTCCCGAAACATATGTGCTACAAAACGTCACTGTTTCCTGCGCATGTCGACATCAATATGGGATATGATTACAATGCACACGTACACAGGCCGCACAACGGGTTGGCATACTCTGGATCAGGTGGTCGAGCAGCTGCTGGGGTATTGTCTCCCATTCTTGCACCAGTGCCTGTCGGAGCTCCTAAAGTGTCCTAGGGGTCTGAAGACGTGCGGCGATACTTCGACCGAGAGCATCCCATACGTGTTCGATGGGATTTAGATCTGGAGAAGAGTCAGGCCACTCCATTCGATTGACATTTTCTGTTTCAAGGTACTCCTCCACGACTGCAGCTGGGTGGAGCCGTGCGTTGGTAGGTTGGTTGTGGGGATTGAAGGGACCAGACTAGGGCCGTGCGTTGTCTTCCATCAGGAGGAAGGTGAGACCCATAGCACCCCTGAAAAGGCGGACATACTGGTGCTAAATGACGCCCCGATACACTTGACCTGTTACAGTTCCTGTGTCAAAGACATTCAGGGATGTACGTGCACCAATCATAATACCACCCCACACCATCAAACCACGACCTCCATATAGGTCCCATTCAAGGACATTAAGAGGTTTATATCTAATTCCTGGTTCACGCCAGATAAATACCCGGCGAGAATCACTGTTCAGACTATACGTGGACTCGTCCGTGAACATAACCTGGGACCACTGTCCAATGACTATGTACTGTGTTCTTGACACCAGGCTTTACGGGCTCTCCTGTGACCAGGTGTGAGTGGAATGCAACTTGCGGGCCTTCGGACTAATAAACCATGTCTGTTTAGTCGTCTGTAGACTGTGTGTCTGGAGACAACTGTTCCAGTGCCCGAGCAACACTGCTTGCAGTAGTCCGTGGCCGTCTGTCGGCATTGATGGTGAGATATCGGTCTTCTTGTGGTGTTGTACACTGTGGACGTCCCGTACTGTAGCGCCTGGACAAGTTTCCTGTCTGCTGGAATCGTTGCCATAATCTTGAGATCAGACTGTGTGGCACTCGGAGGGCCCGTGCTACGACATGTTGTATTTGACCAGTCTCCAGTCGCCCTAGTATTCTACCCCTCATTACGTCATCAACATGTGTTCTTTGAGCCATTTTCAACACCCATTCACCATTAGCACTGTAAACGTCTGCACACTTACTCGTCGCACCATACTCTGACATGCACCAACACACCTCTGCGTATGTGGACTAACGCCAGTGCCACCGTGCGACGACCGTAGGTCAAATGCTGCATGGTCATACCCCAAGGTGATTTAAACCCGAAAACCATCCACTAGAGCGTTGTTTCACCACGAATCAGCATTATCCTTAATTTATGAGCAAGAGTGTTTCTTTGAAATAATATTACTGTGTAAAGCATCTACTCAGATGAATAGTTTCTGCGATTTTTACTTGTACGTCCATACTACGGAAGCCACCGCAAATTCCATGACAGAGGATTATTTGAATAGCACCCGTCGCCATAGACGAGAGGCTGGTGTCAAAATATGGAAACTTGATCTAACTTGATCTATAATGCTATTACTGTTAGGTATTCGTATATTTAGGGAGATTGTATTATTAAATTTGAGAATATGGTCCTGTACGAATAGCAGCCACACTGAACGGAAATTATGCGCATTCTGTGTTAATAATATTTTGTTAATCATCATAGGCAAATTAAGAACGTATTAACTCTGACGTCGTCTTCATTAATACAAAAAATCTGGACAGTTAGAGTTCGGTTGAAGTCTTTATTATACGAACACAACGATTTATAATGACAGCATGCGTATATCAGTAATTTACTGCGGAATCTAAATCAGCAAATCAATCGCTGATTTTTGTCCTTCTTATCGAATGGAGACTAGTGAAAGATAAGAGACTGTCCAGTTAACCCAAACCAGAGTATTTTTCCCTCCCATTTATCCCATTCATCTCTGAGCCTGGAGGATGAGAGCCACACATCAGTGCCAAGTTGGCCGCGTTCCCGACTCGCTGTATAAAAATGAAGCCATAAAGGGAGTCCTCCCCCCCCCCCCCCCCAAGTGGTAATGATCTCTCCAGCGAACTTCCGCGTCTCTCCATCTCGCAGCGTCAAATCTTAACTTAATCAGTTACTGGAACGGGCCTTACTCGGTGGAAGACAGCCAACGGTGTAAGAATGTACTTAGAAAAAATGTACAGAACGTACTGATATGAGCTGAAGGGCTAAACACACCGAGACATTGTGCTCAGCAACAGTTTTGCTTGGTTTATACGTGTCTACAGGCACAGTTGTAAAACAATCAAAATATTTTAACTTCTATTACGATTTACCATTGGCGTCTGATGTAAATACAGTTTTGGTGGTTGCTAATACTCATCAATATGTACCTTTGGACGAAACACTGTTTGTAACAACTTATTTCAACTACGTTCTTCTTTGTAGAAATGTATGAAACATCCGATACAGCTGCGTTACAGCTACAACTATTTTCGTTTACTGTTTTCTATGACAAATAGTGCACGCAGTATTGTAAGACTGGTATATATTTAAGTCATTCGACAGTTTTACACATGTTGTTGTTGTTGTTGTGCTCTTCAGTCCTGAGACTGGTTTAATGCAGCTCTCCATGCTACTCTATCCTGTGCAAGCTTCTTCATCTCCCAGTACCTACTACAACCTACATCCTTCTGAATCTGCTTAGTGTATTCATCTCTTGGTCTCCCCCTACGATTTTTACCCTCCACGCTGCCCTCCAATACTAAATTGGTGATCCCTTGATGCCTCAGAACATGTCCCACCAACCGATCCCTTCTTCTGGTCAAGTTGTGCCACAAACTCCTCTTCTCCCCAATCCTATTCAGTACCTCCTCATTAGTTATGTGATCTACCCATCTAATCTTCAGCATTCTTCTGTAGCACCATATTTCGAAAGCTTCTATTCTCTTCTTGTCCAAACTATTTACCGTCCATGTTTCACTTCCATACATGGCTACACTCCATACAAATACTTTCAGAAATGACTTCCTGACACTTAAATCTATACTCGATGTAACAAATTTCTCTTCTTCAGAAACGCTTTCCTTGCCATTGCCAGTCTACATTTTATATCCTCTCTACTTCGACCATCATCAGTTATTTTGCTCCCTAAATAGCAAAACTACTTTACTACTTTAAGTGTCTCATTTCCTAATCTAATACCCTCAACATCACCCGACTTAATTCGACTACATTCCATTATCCTCGTTTTGCTTATGTTGATGTTCATCTTATATCCTCCCTTCAAGACACCATCCATTCCGTTCAACTGCTCTTCCAAGTCCTTTGCTGTCTCTGACAGAATTACAATGTCATCGGCGAACCTCAAGGTTTTTATTTTTTCTCCATGGATTTTAATACCTACTCCGAATTTTTCTTTTGTTTCCTTTACTGCTTGCTCAATATACAGATTGAATAACATCGGGCAGAGGCTACAACCCTGTCTTACTCCCTTCCCAACCACTGCTTCCCTTTCATGTCCCTCGACTCTTATAACTGCCATCTGGTTTCTGTACAAATTGTAAATAGCCTTTCGCTCCCTGTATTTTACCCCTGCCACCTTTAGAATTTGAAAGAGAGTATTCCAGTCAACATTGTCAAAAGCTTTCTCTAAGTCTACAAATGCTAGAAACGTAGGTTTGCCTTTATTAATCTTTCTTCTAAGATAAGTCGTAAGGTCAGTATTGCCTCACGTGTTCCAGTATTTCTACGGAATCCAAACTGATCTTCCCCGAGGTCGGCTTCTACCAGTTTTTCCATTCGTCTATAAAGAATTCGTGTTAGTATTTTGCAGCTGTGGCTTATTAAACTGATTGTTCGGTAATTCTCACATCTGTCAACACCTGCTTTCTTTGGGACTGGAATTATTATATTCTTCTTGAAGTCTGAGGGTATTTCGCCTGTTTCATACATCTTGCTCACCAGATGGTAGAGTTTTGTCAGGACTGGCTCTCCCAAGGCCGTCAGTAGTTCCAATGGAATGTTGTCTACTCCGGGAGCCTTGTTTCGACTCAGGTCTTTCAGTGCTCTGTCAAACTCTTCACGCAGTATCGTATCTCCCATTTCATCTTCATCTACATCCTCTTCCATTTCCATAATATTGTCCTCAAGTACATCGCCCTTGTATAGACCCTCTATATACTCCTTCCACCTTTCTGCTTTCCCTTCTTTGCTTAGAACTGGGTTTCCATCTGAGCTCTTGATGTTCATACAAGTGGTTCTCTTATCTCCAAAGGTCTCTTTAATTTTCCAGTAGGCCGTATCTATCTTACCCCTAGTGAGATAAGCTTCTACATCCTTACATTTGTCCTCTAGCCATCCCTGCTTAGCCATTTTGCACTTCCTGTCGATCTCATTTTTAAGACGTTTGTATTCCTTTTTGCCTGCTTCATTTACTGCATTTTTATATTTTCTCATTTCATCAATTAAATTCAATATTTCTTCAGTTACCCAAGGATTTCTACTAGCCCTCGTCTTTTTACCGACTTGATCCTCTGCTGCCTTCACTACTTCATCCCTCAAAGCTACCCATTCTTCTTCTACTGTATTTCTTTCCCCCATTCCTGTCAATTGTTCCCTTATGCTCTCCCTGAAACTCTGTACAACCTCCGGTTCTTTCAGTTTATCCAGGTCCCATCTCCTTAAATTCCCACATTTTTGCAGTTTCTTCAGTTTTAATCTACAGGTCATAACCAATAGATTGTGGTCAGAGTCCACATCTGACCCTGGAAATGTCTTACAATTTAAAACCTGGTTCCTAAATCTCTGTCTTACCATTATATAATCTATCTGATACCTTTTAGTATCTCCAGGGTTCTTCCATGTATACAACCTTCTATCATGATTCTTAAACCAAGTGTTAGCTATGATTAAGTTGTGCTCTGTGCAAAATTCTACCAGGCGGCTTCCTCTTTCATTTCTTAGCCCCAATCCATATTCACCTACTACGTTTCCTTCTCTCCCTTTTCCTACACTCGAATTCCAGTTACCAATGACTATTAAATTTTCGTCTCCCTTCACTATCTGAATGATTTCTTTTATTTCATCATACATTTCTTCAATTTCTTCGTCATCTGCAGAGCTAGTTGGCATATAAACATGTACTACTGTAGTAGGTATGGGCTTCGTATCTATCTTGGCCACAATAATGCGTTCACTAAGCTGTTTGTAGTAGCTTAGCCGCGTTCCTATTTTCCTATTAATTATTAAACCTACTCCTGCATTACCCCTATTTGACTTTGTGTTTATAACCCGGTAGTCACCTGACCAGAAGTCTTGTTCCTCCTACCACCGAACTTCACTAATTCCCACTATTTACACATATAATAATGAATTTCCTACGTTTTCGTAACGTGGGTTAAGTTAATTTGTGCGAAGCAGTTATTCCAATGGTACATTGTATGACATTCTTGTTTGTGCAGTGTGTATTAATTAACCCACAGATGGCAAAGGAAACACTCGTTAACATCTTACGAGGAGGGCTGAATTGGTGCCACCACATCAACAGATTTGAGACATATTGCTATTTCAGTGCAAAGAGGAAGCCTCTGGGACAAAATATTCATTCCACTTGCTTGCTCTAATTCGCAGTCAACTAGTTTCAGCCAATGTGATCCACAATCTGAAGCGTTAGGACACACTACGTTAGCAACAACACTACCTACTTTCATTTTAGGCAATATTATCAAGGGCTCTTACTGCGACCCAAGGCAATGGCTCAGCACTGCAGCTGCGTATGTAGTACTAGATCCTACTTCCTTTTCTGCGTCATCCACACATGAAACAGAAACATCTACACTGATCAGCTAGAACATTATGACTACCAAGTAGTCGTTATGTTCACCTTCGTCACGGATAACAGCGATGATGCGTCGTGCATGGAAGCAATGAGGCCGTGGAAGGCCGCTGGAGGGAGCTGGCACCACATCTGCACACGCCAGTCACCTAATTCCCGTAAATTCGGGGGAGAGCGGTAGTGAGCTCGGACGTCACGTTCAGTCATATCCAAGATGCTTTCGAGCTGGTTCATATCTAGTGAACGGGGGGCCAACACATCAGTTGGAACTCGCCATTGTGTTCCTCGAACCACTCCACCACACTGCTTGCCTTGTGACGCTACGCATTATCTTGTAGAAAAATGGCACTACTGTCGCGAAACAACATCGTCATGAAGGGCTGTACGTGATCTACAACCAATATACCATACTCGTTGGCCATCATGGTGCCTTGCACGAGCCCCACTGGACCCATGGATGTCCACGTGAATGTTCCCCAGGCCGTGATGGAGCTGCCACCTGCTGGTCTCCGTCCCGCAGTACGGATGTCAAGGAGCTGTTCCTAGGCTTGATGACGACCTCGCACGTTTCCATCGGCATTGCTAAGAATGTTCCCAAGATTAATCAGACCATGCAACACTCTGCTGCTGCGTCAACGTCCAGTGCCGTTGGTCTCGTGCCCATTTCAGAAATAGTTGCCGATGTCCTACTGTTAACATTGGCTCATGTCGTCGCCTGCGAAGACCCATCCTTAGGAATGTTCGGGGTACTGTGTGTTCAGACACACTTGTACTGTGCCCAGCATTAAAGTATGATGTTAGTTCTGCCACAGTTCTGCGCCTGTCCTGTTTTAGCAGTCTGCCGTGCCTACGACGTCCGTCATCTGTAATGAGTGGTGACCGTCCAGCCCCACGACGCCTCGACGTGGTTTCACCTTGGTTTCACCATGTGTTGAAGACCCTCACCACAGCCCTCCTCGAACCCTCGACAAGTCGTGCAGATTCCTAAACGCTCGTGCCGAGCCTCCGGATCACCACAATATGACGTCGGCCAAATTCTGATAGATTGCACGCCTTCCCCATTCTACACAAGGGCAGTACGCTCACTGATACTACATGTAGCTTAAGTGTGTATGATTAGCAGTCGCTGGTTTCCAGGTGACGCTGCTATCGCCTGGACGTGTTTATATCGTTAGGACGTAAGTGATGACGTTCCGGCTGATGAAAGTATATCTTCCTTCAAATACACTTGAACAGCAATTCCTGCAGAGTCGTTGCACCACAAGTATCAGCTTCAAAAAGGGTGTAACCAGTGTAAGGCTATGACCACTGATCGAAATCTTGAAACTCCCAACGGCCTCGTTTCAATGTCTCAGTACTCTGCCCTCAGCTGTCTTATTATCAGTTAAAATTCCATAAATTTCCAACTATAGATGGACGAACTCTTTCTGAGAAATTTCTGAATAATATTATTCATGTAACAGGAAACTGCATTCTTAAAATATGCAACATGCTATTGCGGTCCTTGCATGTGAAGGGTGTCCTGCCGAATTGTTTTTGCCGTTTCATGGACAATGGACGGCCGACCCAACCGCCTTCTTCTGGTTCTACGTGTTGTTCTTGTTATGTGTACTCGCTGCATGGACTCCAACCAGACCTGCACGTAAGCTAACCTTGTGTCACTGTTTATAAGTGTGTTCCATTCCCGACACCCACTGCGCCCATTTTTATCCTTTTGTTTTCAGAGCCCGTAATTATATTCCGTGAAACGCAAATTATCTTATTGTCTTCCAAGCCTTGTTTGAACTGAATCATCCGTCACAGTTTATTGGGCCTTCTGACGACGCAAGACTAACACCAGCAGTAAAAACGCACAGCACCTGAAGGAGATTGTTGGGTGTGTCGTCGAAATATTTTGCATAAAATGGAAAGAAGAACTCAGTTACATAGCTGGAGGCATTACGTAAATCAATCACGCTGACAAAACTAGAGAGATACCACAGGTAAGAACAGCACAGAAGGACAGCACAGACACGTGTATTCCTGCGCCTCACGCTCGCATATAGAAGAACACCGACTAATGCGCTCCTGGTGATACTAGGCTTGCTACCTCTGCGAGCAGGGAGGAAAGAGAGGCGCCTAATATTGGCTCAAAAATAGTGAATTAGATAAGATTAAGGAGATAGTGCGCGCAGTAGCCACATCAAGTAAAGTTATAAAGGCATGCATTGATAGAGAAATCCAATAAATCTGGGTCAGGGCGGAAACAGGGAGGAGAACTTAACAGTTCCTTTCAAATATAAAGAAAAGATCGAGAAAGTGGTACTTCCTTCTGACCAAGGGAGCTGTACACTACATGTTCCAGCCACTTACTATGAACGCTTAAACGCACTACACTTGTGAGTATGAAGCAATCAGGATCCCGGACCAAATCGTGTGGGAGTATACCGCTGGTTGGTTGTTAGGGGACAGGGGACCCAACAGCGAGTCATCGGTCACTTTCGATTGGGGAAGGATGGACAGGGAAGTCATCCGTGCACTTTCAAAGGATTCAACCCAACATCTGCCTGAAGCGGTTTTGCGGAATCACGGAAAGACTACATCAGGATGACCGGTCGCGAGGTGAACTGTCGCTCTCCGGAATGCGAGTCCAGTGCGCTGGCCACAGCACCACCTTGTTCGGTCAAGTGTACCATTAGAGAAGTTGTTACAGAGTAGGATGATAACGTCTTTGGCAATACAGCGGTCTACAACATAACAGGGAATGTGGAACTGTCGCATAAAGTGAGCTGGCTAACAGCTAAAATATCAGCTTATAACTGCAAGCCTAAATGACAGAGAGTCGTGCAGTAGTCAATACATCATGACAACGAGATGTTCTATGCCAGATCATCTGCCTGCAATAACTTTCCGGAAGCAGTTAGGTGAGCCTCTGAGGCGACAAGGAAAGATTTTCTGAGACCCTGGCAGCCATGTCCCAATGTCTGCAACTAGGGTGGCAGAGCAGCACAGCCCCTGTGAATCCTGATTGTGCCTCAGCGAGCCAACAGTATCCAGACAAAAGAGAGAACTATCTTCATTTTGATGCCAACGTCAGCGTTATAGTGTAACACTGTGTAGTGTAGTGTTGTATAGTAGTGTAGTTGGAAATTATAAATTGTAAGGATGAGATTTTCAAGTGATCCGAAACTTCCTGGCAGATTGAAACTGTGTGCTGGACCGAGACTCGAACTCGGCAACTTCGCCTTTCACAGGCGAGTGATCTACCATCTGAGCTACCCAAGCACGACTCACACCCTGTCCTTACAGCTGCACTTCTGCCAATATCTCGTCTCTTACCTCCAAAACTTCACAGAAGCTCTCCTGCAAACCTTGAAGAACTAGCAATCTTGGAAGAAAGAATATTGCGGAGACATGACTAAGCCACAGCCTGGGGGATGTTTCCAGAATGAGATTTTCACTCTACAGTGGAGTGTGCTCTGAAGTGAAACATCCTGGAAAACTAAAACTGTGTGCCGCACCGAGACTCGATCACGGGACCTTCGTCTTTCATGGGCAAGGGCTCTACCGTCTGAGCTACCAAAGCACGACTCGTGCCGCGTCCTCACAGCTTTACTTCTGTCACTATCTCGTCTCCTACCTCCAAAACTTCACAGGAGCTCTCCTGCAAACCTTGCAGAACTAGAACTCCTGAAAGAGAGGAGTCAAGTTTATAAGGTAGGAGAAGAGATACTGGCAGAAATAAAGCTGTGAGGACGATTACGCCTCTTTTTCTAAAACATGGTGGTACCAACTGCAAGAAAAACTTATGAGACATGCCCACCAATGGTTGATTTTTGGTCAGTATTATTTCGTATCGCGCACAATGAGTTATTGACAAGTTATTATACTTAGTAGTGGGGGACGTATGATAGGTTTGCCTTGGGCATCAGGCTTTTGAAGTATGTGTTTATGTTCAGACATGTGCCACGTGTGGTATGGATTTCACGTTGAATACTGTGAGTACGTCAGGTCATAAGAATGGTACAGATATTTCTATTTCCAGAGCCACAGCCGTCAGAAGGGTGTTTTTCCGATACTTCGCTCACTGTCGAATGTCGTTCAATTGAGACTGCAATCGTAACATTTAATTGTAAGTAAAAGGATAAAACACAAATGTGATCTGTTTCCTATGATGTTTCTGCCTATGCGTTCTTGGCATGCAGCGCTGGTGACAGGTACAGCTGCCCATGCAGCTTCAACACGATACCACAGTTCATCGAGAGTAGTGACTGGCGTATTTTGACGAGCCAGTTGCTCGGCCACCATTGACCAAACGTTTTCAATTGGTGAGAGAGCTGGAGAATGTGCTGGTGAGGGCAGCAGTCGTCCATTTTCTGTATGCAGAAAGGGCCGTACAAGACCTGCAACATGCGGTCGTGCATTATCCTGCTGAAATGTAGGGTTTCGCAGGCATGAAATGAAGGGTAGAGCCACTGGCCGTAACACATCTGAAATGTAACTTCCAATGTTCAAAGTGCCGTCAGTGCGAACAAGAGGTGATCGAGACGTGTAACCAATGGCACCCCATACCATCACGCAGGATGATACGCCAGTATGGCGATGACGAATACATGCTTCTAACGTGCGTTGACCGCGATGTCGCCAAACACGGATGCGACCATATGCGGTAAACAGAACCTGGATTCATGCGAAAAAGTGACGTTTTGCCATTCGTCCACCCAGGTTCGTCGTTGAATACACCATCGTTGGCGCTCCTGTCCGTTATGCAGCGTCAAGGGTAACCGCAGCCATGGTCTCCTAGCTCATAGTCCATTCTGCTGCAAACGTCGTCGAACTGTTCGTGTAGATGGTTATTGTCTTGCAAACGTCCGGTTCCGATGACTCAGGGATCGGGACGTGGCTGCACGATCCGTTCCAGCCATGCGGATAAAATGCCTGTCATCACGACTGCTAGTGATACGAGGCCGTTGGGATCCAGCACGATGTTCCGTATTAACCTCCTGAACCCAGCGATTCCATAAACAGTCATTGGATCTTGACCAACGCGAGCAGCAATGTTGCGATACGATAAACGAGTGGGACAATCTGAACCAACAGTGCCTTTGTGAACTTGTGGATAGTATGCCACGACGAATACAGGTTTGTATCAATGCAAGAGGACGTAATACTGGGTATTAGAGGTACCGGTGTGTACAGCAATCTGGAGCAGCACCTGTGAAGGTCTCGCTGTATGGTGGTACAGCATGTAATGTGTGGTTTTCACGAGCAACAAAATGGGCGGAAATGATGTTTATGTTGATCTCTATTCCCATTTTCTTTACAGGTTCCGGAACTCTCGGAACCGAGGTGATGCATAACTTTTTTGATGTGAGTGTTATTTCAGACGCTTCTCTTGTGTGAGCTAGCATATCAACTTCCTTTCTCAAGTTTCTGTCTCTTACATAATCCAAACGTAAGCATCGTAAGAGAAAACGAAATCTATGTTCACTTATAATTAACGTGATTCTAGACCTTTGCGTTTAGGATTGTCCCACATTCGAGTAGTGTTTCTTTCTAGGTCATCTCATTAAGATCTGATTTCTGTTTCATCCCTATTATGGGAAAATGTGATCTGACCGTTTTTGTGTAAATACACTCCTGGAAATTGAAATAAGAACACCGTGAATTCATTGTCCCAGGAAGGGGAAACTTTATTGACACATTCCTGGGGTCAGATACATCACATGATCACACTGACAGAACCACAGGCACATAGACACAGACAACAGAGCATGCACAATGTCGGCACTAGTACAGTGTATATCCACCTTTCGCAGCAATGCAGGCCGCTATTCTCCCATGGAGACGATCGTAGAGATGCTGGATGTAGTCCTGTGGAACGGCTTGCCATGCCATTTCCACCTGGCGCCTCAGTTGGACCAGCGTTCGTGCTGGACGTGCAGACCGCGTGAGACGACGCTTCATCCAGTCCCAAACATGCTCAATGGGGGACAGGTCCGGAGATCTTGCTGGCCAGGGTAGTTGACTTACACCTTCTAGAGCACGTTGGGTGGCACGGGATACATGCGGACGTGCATTGTCCTGTTGGAACAGCAAGTTCCCTTGCCGGTCTAGGAATGGTAGAACGATGGGTTCGATGACGGTTTGGATGTACCGTGCACTATTCAGTGTCCCCTCGACGATCACCAGTGGTGTACGGCCAGTGTAGGAGATCGGTCCCCACACCATGATGCCGGGTGTTGGCCCTGTGTGCCTCGGTCGTATGCAGTCCTGATTGTGGCGCTCACCTGCACGGCGCCAAACACGCATACGACCATAATTGGCACCAAGGCAGAAGCGACTCTCATCGCTGAAGACGACACGTCTCCATTCGTCCCTCCATTCACGCCTGTCGCGACACCACTGGAGGCGGGCTGAACGATGTTGGGGCGTGAGCGGAAGACGGCCTAACGGTGTGCGGGACCATAGCCCAGCTTCATGGAGACGGTTGCGAATGGTCCTCGCCGATACCCCAGGAGCAACAGTGTCCCTAATTAGCTGGGAAGTGGCGGTGCGGTCCCCTACGGCACTGCGTAGGATCCTACGGTCTTGGCGTGCATCCGTGCGTCGTTGCGGTCCGGTCGCAGGTCGACGGGCACGTGCACCTTCCGCCGACCACTGGCGACAACATCGATGTACTGTGGAGACCTCACGCCCCACGTGTTGAGCAATTCGGCGGTACGTCCACCTGGCCTCCCGCATGCCCACTATACGCCCTCGCTCAAAGTCCGTCAACTGCACATACGGTTCACGTCCACGCTGTCGCGGCATGCTACCAGTGTTAAAGACTGCGATGGAGCTCCGTATGCCACGGCAAACTGGCTGACACTGACGGCGGCGGTGCACAAATGCTGCGCAGCTAGCGACATTCGACGGCCAACACCGCGGTTCCTGGTGTGTCCGCTGTGCCGTGCGTGTGATCATTGCTTGTACAGCCCTCTCGCAGTGTCCGGAGCAAGTATGGTGGGCCTGACACGCCGGTGTCAATGTGTTTTTGTTCCATTTCCCGGAGTGTATTTGTACAAATGATTATTATTTATTATAGTGACATCATCATCAAAGAAAAGCCGAACCAGCTCAGTTTCAGAATTTATTTCTTGGGCTTCGTTTTGCGACCCAGGCAGATATGTGATTATACTGTGTGTCCTAGTACGTCTGTTGCATGAGAGGTGTTTGATCCATTTTGTGGTCTTATCTTTACTCACGAAATAACTTCCATTGGTATCCACATATAAAATGTATTCTTTGTCCTCTGACGTCTCTTGCTCAGGAGCTGAGTGGTGGTCACTGAACATTACATTGCCTTCTTCACTTTCTGGATGTCTCAGAAGATGAAATCCTGCTTTGCGTCACTAAGTTATCAAACCGAGCCAACGATGTTGCTGGGTCTGAAGTTTTCTCAAGATTTATCCTTTTATTTAGCACAAACATTGCAACATTACCAGTAATCGTGACTATAACGATTCAAAGGAAACGCAAAAGGGAACAGAAATATAAATGAAATGTGAAGATTTTTATACAATATATAGCATAAACGCAGTAACTTAATTAATAAACGCTCAAAATTAAATTCATTAGCTATCGGAAGAAGATTGAAACAGTTAACACCAATTGTCGCATGGGTGACATTTGTTAACCAGAGCACGCAGTGTGCATAAACCTATTTTTATATTCCGTAACAAGAGCCACATTCAACAAAATTGCAAATAGAAACTTGAAAATTGCGTGTTTACGGACAACCCGTATCGGCACCAACATAACAAAAACAAATCAGTAGGTGACATATGCCACCGGCACGACTGCTTAAGAGCTAGAGGAGAGACTGTTATATTTTCATCACTTGTTTAGAACTGATAACGGCAGTATGGTCAAAATATTCATATAACCTTACAATAGAAGTCATCAATAAAATGGACTGAAGAGGTCAAGAACTAGTTAAAATATTGGTACATGAGTCTATGAAAACAATATGTTGTCGAAGAGTTCTTGCGAAACCTAAGCAACATGTATGGTACCAGAGTATTAACGATGCGAAAGAAAAACAATGTCAGGATCAGTTAAGTAATACACAAAGACATCAAATACACTGGGTCAAGTTACGGAAAAAGCTACACTCTGGAAGCATGGATGAATACTAGAGGAAAAGAAAGAGAAAGCAACTGAGTATGGAGAACAGTATTTCTATTAGTCAACTTTATCATCAATCATCACTCCTGGAGCAATCAAGTTGGCGATCCACTACAAATTCTTGCTCAGGCCGTCTGAATAGCTTCAAATGTAGAAATGGAAGCAACTATCTTAACAGTAGGGTGAGAACAAGGTTTTCACATGCATTTATAGCTACTTAAAACATAACGTCATCTGTGTATAAAAACGTAAACAGCATCATAAACACACAGACAATATCATGAACACTGGCAAAGTACATAAACATTGGATAATCGTTTGGATTTCGATTCAAAGTACTTGAATGTGAAATCAGATTTAACTTCCAGTATCATTCTTATATTTTGCGCGGCCCCTTTCACAATGGTCGATATAAGGTCATGATATCCTACTTACGTATATCTCTGATTAATGGTGCAAGCTCGAGAGGAATGACGTTTTTATTTAGTATATTTGTGATTACTTTTCCTAACATTGATTCTTAAATGTGTTTTCAGTTTTTGTGACAGTGAGTTACAGTTTAAGCTGAACGGTACTAATACAGTGAGGCCATTTACGAGCTGGCATTTCAGTAGCCTTAAATGTGTATCACACGGTCAGTAACAGAACTAGCACTTATTCTTAATTTGTAACCCAAAAAGGCTGATGTTTTTTTTTAAGAATCATTCCACTACAAAGCCCACAAAGGCACTGAAATACCGATTTACGGTCACACATCCACCTGTTAACAGCGAGTCAGCGACCACTAGTATTGCCGTTTTTTTCCTTTGCTCATGTCATTAAGGTAAATATGCGATCCCCTCTTCTGGTAATCAAACAATTCATCTTTAATCTTTTATTTGAAGTGATGGAGGAATTACAATGGCGATCTTGCGACACAGCTTGTCAATATTTTACACTGCCTGTTTTTAGTGTTTCATACCCAACCTGGCCTGCCGAAGTGGCCGTGCGGTTAAAGGCGCTGCAGTCTGGAACCGCAAGACCGCTACGGTCGCAGGTTCGAATCCTGCCTCGGGCATGGATGTTTGTGATGTCCTTAGGTTGGTTAGGTTTAAGTAGTTCTAAGCCTAGGGCACTGACGACCTCAGACGTTGAGTCCCATAGTGCTCAGAGCCATTTGAACCATACCCAACCCATTGACATGGAGAAAACACAGCTCAACACAAACCTTAAAGAACAATCAAGTTGAAGAGAAAATCAATGTGAAAATTAACTTACAAAAATGAAAAAAAGGGAGAAATATTATACAGAATCTACATTACGTCATTATTCAAGGTAACAACAACACTAACGTTTTGCCCATTTTTCAAGTGTGTACGGCCTTTAACGTGAAGATCTTCGTCCATTACAAAACAAATTTATTAACTAAATTTGTATAGTTTTTCTGTACAATAATTTGTAACCACAAGAGGACTTTTCTAGTAGCATATACACTCCTGGAAATTGAAATAAGAACACCGTGAATTCATTGTCCCAGGAAGGGGAAACTTTATTGACACATTCCTGGGGTCAGATACATCACATGATCACACTGACAGAACCACAGGCACATAGACACAGGCAACAGAGCATGCACAATGTCGGCACTAGTACAGTGTATATCCACCTTTCGCAGCAATGCAGGCTGCTATTCTCCCATAGAGACGATCGTAGAGATTCTGGATGTAGTCCTGTGGAACGGCTTGCCATGCCATTTCCACCTGGCGCCTCAGTTGGACCAGCGTTCGTGCTGGACGTGCAGACCGCGTGAGACGACGCTTCATCCAGTCCCAAACATGCTCAATGGGGGACAGATCCGGAGATCTTGCTGGCCAGGGTAGTTGACGTACACCTTCTAGAGCACGTTGGGTGGCACGGGATACATGCGGACGTGCATTGTCCTGTTGGAACAGCAAGTTCCCTTGCCGGTCTAGGAATGGTAGAACGATGGGTTCGATGACGGTTTGGATGTACCGTGCACTATTCAGTGTCCCCTTGACGATCACCAGTGGTGTACGGCCAGTGTAGGAGATCGCTCCCCACACCATGATGCCGGGTGTTGGCCCTGTGTGCCTCGGTCGTATGCAGTCCCGATTGTGGCGCTCACCTGTACGGCGCCAAACACGCATACGACCATCATTGGCACCAAGGCAGAAGCGACTCTCATCGCTGAAGACGACACGTCTCCATTCGTCCCTCCATTCACGCCTGTCGCGGCACCACTGGAGGCGGGCTGCACGATGTTGGGGCGTGAGCGGAAGACGGCCTAACGGTGTGCGGGACCGTAGCCCAGCTTCATGGAGACGGTTGCGAATGGTCCTCGCCGATACCCCAGGAGCAACAGTGTCCCTAATTTGCTGGGAAGTGGCGGTGCGGTCCCCTACGGCACTGCGTAGGATCCTACGGTCTTGGCGTGCATCCATGCGTCGCTGCGGTCCGGTCCCAGGTCGACGGGCACGTGCACCTTCCGCCGACCACTGGCGACAACATCGATGTACTGTGGAGACCTCACGCCCCACGTGTTGAGCAATTCGGCGGTACGTCCACCCGGCCTCCCGCATGCCCACTATACGCCCTCGCTCAAAGTCCGTCAACTGCACATACGGTTCACGTCCACGCTGTCGCGGCATGCTACCAGTGTTAAAGACTGCGATGGAGCTCCGTATGCCACGGCAAACTGGCTGACACTGACGGCGGCGGTGCACAAATGCTGCGCAGCTAGCGCCATTCGACGGCCAACACCGCGGTTCCTGGTGTGTCCGCTGTGCCGTGCGTGTGATCATTGCTTGTACAGCCCTCTCGCAGTGTCCGGAGCAAGTATGGTGGGTCTGACACACCGGTGTCAATGTGTTCTTTTTTCCATTTCCAGGAGTGTATAATGTAGTGGGAAGTGACACCACACTGTTGTACACACAATGTTTAATTGTTGATTTATATTTCTATAATTGTTCAGCATATTAAGATAATTGTAAATGTTGCACTATTACCTAATAAATGCTATTTCAGATCCTAATTTATTCAAAATTCGGTTAAGTATCTTTATTTACATTTCGTGTCATAATAGAAGAAGAAGAAGAAAATCGTGATATGGAGCTCGACATGAATCGAAACTACTTTATCAATACAGAAATGTAAAACTCATGTATTTCAGAACTCGATACAGTTTTGCACTCGGAAAGCGATTCGAAGACTGTAACTGACGATAATTCATGTGAAGTTAATGTTCACACAATCATTCATTCAAGTAAAATAATTATGCGACTGAACGATGTTTCGTGTGGAGTAAATGCTCCCATGGAGGATATCTCACGTAAATCGAAGGATGAAATAGATAATGAATCTGTTCATCTAATTTTGCAACTGTTACGAAGTCGACAGACAATGGAAGAAAGTATAAAAGGTCTTAAAAATGAACAACAATCGAACTTAAACATCATATGAGCGCAGATGGCAAAAACAGTTCAATATTTTTATATTTAACACTGAAGTGTAATGTTTTGTTAAGCGAAGTTGCACAACAAGAAACGTCCCATAAATGTCTTCAAGAAAACATACAGTCTTTGCTAACAAATAAAAACGATAAAAAGGTACTGCACAAAAAGAAGAAAATAAAAAATATACTCAGAATTAGAATGTGTGCTTAGTGCATCGGTCGCAGCAGTTATGTCCGACTGGGACAGTTCTGGTGACATAATAGCTTCAGAATCAACACGGATATAATCTACTTCAGAAAAAGATTTTCTGTAGTGGTGTGACCAAGTTACAATGCAAATCACAAACGGGCAAGAGAAACTGCCTGTAGTTAGAGAAATATTTCCATGCACCACACCCACTGCTGATAGAACATGTGACAGTTACAATGATCCTGCTGCACATCCAGTGATGTACACTATGAAAATGAATTATAGTGATTGATCGCCAAACAGTGTAGCATATAACGTAGGTGTTACACCTTATCTACCATCAGTCTTACCTGAAGAACGTTTAATGAAGCACAAACAATTCCAGGTCTTAATACTAAAATGGCGTGGCAAAGTTACAGTGCCGAGTGACGGTTCAGATCAGCCAAATGGATATACCGCTGCCCAAGTGACATCACCTCATACGTCACCTAGGTATGATGCACGACCTATTGATCGCCGCCAGACTAATCAAAATAATGACAGAAGAGGCTACAATAATCGGTATTGTGCTGGTTAACGGAGAAATAGGGGCAGACACTTGTACAGCAACTGATACTGTAGTCAAATAATGCAAACTAGAGCAAAAGGGATACTAATAATACCCACCTAGAGAAGAATAAGGTGGACTGAGGGAATCCCGATACCAGCCGGCGAAATCATATTATTGAAATGACCAATAAGCCATTGCCGAATAGCATCAACGAAACGTCCTCAAAATAATTCTTGCCTCTTTGAACCTTCCAATCATTCCAATCATGGTCGTTTCACTGACTGGGGGTAATCAAGGCAATGAGGATAATATGTTAAGATACAACGTCTTAACTGATATAAGGGATCAGATGACTATGGATCAATATATGTGATCTAACAGTCAACACAAGTATTAGTTCAACATTCAATTAGCGCCATAGTTGGAGAAGGTAGTCCCAATTCTTCCAGACGCCGGTGCCTATGTTAACATTGTATCACAGAATTTATTTAACAAGAATAAGGTGATAAAGTACCAACTTACTC
This sequence comes from Schistocerca nitens, assembly GCF_023898315.1. Classification (NCBI taxonomy): domain Eukaryota; kingdom Metazoa; phylum Arthropoda; class Insecta; order Orthoptera; family Acrididae; genus Schistocerca; species Schistocerca nitens. The sequence goes on along the minus strand of NC_064618.1, from coordinate 157,933,078 downwards.
GGTACAGAATGGTTAAGTAACTGAAGCCTCTGGTGCAAAATCTAAACTTGTCAAGTGACAGAGGCAGTTAGTTGATATTATAGAAAATGAAGTAATTATTATAAGTCGTTCCCTAGTTGTGCAGGATTTCATAGACATATTTTTCCTTAACCTGGATTTCTTCCGAGAACAGAACGTAAAACTAAAGTTTTCTTTGAGTAGGTATTATTTGTGCACCGAGGTGATAGACATCTTAGTTAACACTGATGAGACAAAACATTATGACCACCTGCTTGATAGCTTGTTTGTCCGCTTTGGAACGAAATACATCACTGGCTCTGCGTATCAGGATCCGACAGTTCGTTGGTTTATTTGTGGAGGTATGTGGCATTGGATGTCTACACACATGTCATGTAATTCACACAAAAAACTGGCCGCTGATTTGCACAGGCGGTGATGGCGTTCCATATGGGCTCAGGTGGGTTGCATAGAATTAGCATCAGGCGAATCTGGTCTCCGAGACATCAGCGCGAGTTCACTATAAAGCTCCTCAAACCACTGTAGCTGGGTTCTGGCTCCAAGACGAGGACCATTATACAGCAGAAAGAAGACTTCGCTGTCAGGGAAGACATAAGCTTGAAGGGATGCAGGTGGTTCGCAGCTGCCAGCGTGTCTCTGGTTACTACCACAGGTTCCATGCAAACAGCGGAAAATGTCTCCCATATCATAATACTGCTCCGACCAGCCTGCGTCCGTGCCGTGCTGCACGTTTCGATCCACCGAGCGAGGTGGCGCAGTGGTTAGCATATTGGACTCTGATTCTGGAGGCCGACGGTTCAGTCCCGCGTCCAGAAATCCTGATTTAGATTTTCCGTGATTTCCCTCAATCGCCTCAGGCAAATGCCGGGACGGATCCCTTGAAAGGGAATGGCCGACTTCCTTCCCCATCCTTCCCCAATCCGATGAGACCGATGACCTCGCAGTTTGGTCTCCTCTCCCCAAATCTGCCCCCAATCTTTCGAGCCCCCGTTCATCTCAATGACGCCGCTTGTGGGGACGACCAGAGACCTAGCGTAACGAAGAGCCAACATATTTCCATTCACCGACGGTCGAATCCCAATGGCCTCAATGAGCCAACATTCGAACACACATTCGAACACATATAACTGGTCTGCTGCGGAGCTCTATGTTTAAGAATGTACAATGAGCGGTGTATTCTGAGACATTTGTGCGTGCACAGGCACTGTGCTCTTCTGGCAGAGATACTACAGTTCACCATGTGTCCTACTTTACATAGCAGATAAGCCACCTAACCCCACGTTCTGTGAAGCGTCGTGGATGTCTAACCATATAGAGCCTAGTGATGGTTTCACTGTCCATCTCTTTTTGTAGAGAGTAGCAAGTGAACATTCGACCAGTTTCGCCGTTTTCGGATACTCGTTCACAGACATTGCGTAATAGTAATACCGACAGTTGGTAGACCTGACACACTACACGTTCTGCGTCAAACTGGTCGCACAAAAGATGAAAGACTTTGTCGAAGACTGTAACATCAAACTTATTCTAGTACGATGCTTCCATCTGCAAATTAATCGAACTGGTCAAATTTTTTGATAGCTTAATCTCTTTATGCACACATATTCAAGTGCACAGCATGCATGTAAGGTGGAATTTTATCTTATCTTTTAAACATCTGGTAAATAAGTCCTGATTTACACAATTCGGTATCTCCATCGCATGTACTAACTAACAGCAAATTTGTCACCGATTGTGTAAATCCACTGCTATGCCTGCCTAAAGAAGAATCTACCTTTGAAGAAAAGGTAAGGGAAATATAGATGCTCTCACTGAACTGGCAAAACATATTGGTTAGATCACATCAAAAACCTTCTGCCATGAAGAAAAGCGTAGTAAATAGAAGCTATTGTCCATCGAAACATATATGATTATCTGCGTCCCACATATAGAGAACTCTCTTTTCGCTTTTCCAAAGACGAAGAAAACTGAGAGTTTTTACAGTCAACAAGGCTTGAAAAACTATCTGCGTGGGTAATAATGATGACTGCATTCCTCAAATTTAGAAAACACTATAGGTATTCATGGTCGACTAGTGATTCACACGAAAACATGTTCTAAGCAGTTTTTCACGTAATTGCAAAACTATTAAGTACCTGTAAGGAAATATTACACGCTGACCAATATGTGAATAGTTTTACTACAGTGTTCACATATTTTTAAGTACAGTAAATGCTGCATACCTTTGTGAACTGTTTTGTCAAAAATATGTGTAGAAATGTTTTTCTATGTAATGGTTTAAGAGAAAAAATGTATAATATGATGATATACCTTGTGTACAATGTGTCAATATGTGACAGTAATGGACACTTGATAGAGCAGTGCTTTGACTATGAAGAGGCTCTTGCTTTCTTTTGATGGAGTTTAAGGAAATAGTTTTATCTAAGGTGTAATCACTAGCATTCTTACAGAAAATGATAATATTTATATGTGTATATATTAGTATTTAAGTTATATTGTGCATCATGCATGGTTACCTGACCATGACTTTGAAATGATTGAAGATGATATGGGCTCTCGAGCAGAGTAATGAGAGAAAATGTAAACATTTCTGATGAAATTAAAGGTTTAGATACAGCTGTGCAATGTTTTAACAGATTATATCCATGAAACGATGATTCATTCTCCTGACATGAGAACTTGTTACAAAAGAAATGTAAAAACATATGTATAACTAATACTTTTTGTATACATCAGGTTATAAGATCTTAGCATTCTATTGAGAATAACTAGGGCCATCTGGTGGACCTCCGAATACGTCAATGGTATTTAAATGTCAGACCTCTAAAATGGAGGACTGTGTTCAAGGTACATGTGCTCTTAGTATAAATTAAACAATTAAGCAAATGCTGCATGACTTTCTGACCCCTTTAGTGAAAAAATATGTGTAGAAACATGTTTCAATGCAATAGTTTGAGTTAGAGCACATGCAGACAGGGCGACGTACAAATGGAATCTTGTGTCAAGAAAGTATTGCGTGGTGCAACCGGACGATTTCGCCGAATCTGACACTTCGCAAAAAGGAGAAAGTTTCAGTTGCCTAGGTTCAGTCCCATGAGTAGATGGTTGTTCGTGATTCGATGTGCAGAACATGGATAGCCTTACACAGATCAGTAAAGCATCGAAACACACTGGCACCTGAATACAGCAACCACTACACAGCTTTACCCACTAACGGTTAACACTGCCCCCACATTGACAGGCCACAATCTCAGTAACAAAAGGCAAACTTGCTGTCGACACTGAGTGTCACGCCCGCAGTGCCATTAAAGACATACTCAAATACCATAGTGGAGATACACACGAAATGAAGTTTAACAAGGACTTTTAAATTTTGTTTAATTTTACTAATTTAATTATTTATTGTAAGGTAAGAGTGACTACATTACCTAATATCTTTGTTAAGAAAAATTGTAAGGTTGTATTTCGCTGCTGAAAATTAAACTCAGTGCAATCGATACGGATGTAAGGAAATTTATGAAATCTTAAAATAAATTTTGTTACATTAGATTTAACTTCTCTTCCACAGTGTGTATGTACAGGTATGTATGTTCTGACAGATTTCAGCCCAGAAGCGAAGAAATGATACTATTTATAAATGTAATTGAACTGTGGCAATGACAGTCAGCGGAAACAATGAACGAAACTAAGTGAGGAACAATTTATTGAATGAAGTTGCATAACATAGTGTGCCAGAGCCACTCAATGGGGCTGTATAGTAGAACATTATATGTGTATAAAAACCTATACAACCTCATAAACTCACAGATCGTACTATAAACATTTTTAAAGTGGTAAACTGTGGATAATCATTTGGATTTTGTTTGAAAACAATTGCTTGGGTAATTACATTAAGCTTGCTGTTCAACTCGTCTTTTCCACATTCTCACGTTGGTCGTTATAAGGTGGTGCCATTCTAGTTTAGTTCTTCTGAGGTTTGTGATACAATCTTGAGAGAGATGACCCTTTTATTTAAGACTATCATAATTCCTAGTCCTAACACTGAATGTTTAAATATTTTTCTCAGCTTTCGTGACAGTTACCAATGATTTAACCTGGGCGGTGCTAATAGACATGGCCATCTTTACTGCATCTCGCACAGTCAACAGCAGAACCAGCATTTATTTTAAATTTATTGCACGAGTTGAGTGAAACGTCGAATGACAATTTGTACCAGAGATGGGATTTGACCACTGATTATGCCTATTTTTTTCCCTAGCTCTCGTTATTAAGATGATTCCTAATATTTTGTTGCTTGTAATCAAATAATTAACCTTTAATTCTTTATTTGAAATACAGGAAAAATTATATACTGAAGCATAACACACATCAACAGCCAATCCAAATGAAACAAGACAAGGAAAAAGGTAGATTACTATTTGTTGACTAACAGCCAAATAGAATACCTTCCGTGTGCAGATTCCATACCTGACTGAAGTTTTTGTTTCATCACTTTTCGTTTTTCTCACAATGTGATTCGCTATAACAGAAACATCAAAAATCATTTATGATTTAATAAAACACGTCTCAAGTTACCGTTTACAACTTCATTTAGGCCATTACAGGTTTAGGCCATTATATTAAGCCATTGTCTAGAGATCTGGAGAACTGTGCTACATAAAAGCAATGCGTCCAGTGATATCGTCAGATATATGGACTTCTCAAGACTGTATACAATAAACCAATAAACAATGAACTGTGTACAGTCTCACTTGAGATGTCGTTGGTTGGTTGTTTTGGGGAAGGATACCAGACAGCGAGGTCATCGGTCTCATTGGATTAGGGAAGGATGGGGAAGGAAGTTGGCCGTGTCCTTTCAAAGGAACCATCCCGGCATTTGCCTCGAGCGATTTAGGGAAATCATGGGAAACCTAAGTCAGGATGGCCAGACGCGGGATTGAACCGTCGTCCTCCCGAATGCGAGTCCAGTGTCTAACCACAACGCCACCTCGCTCGGCGAGATGTCGTCTTTTGTCAGGAAATATATATATATATATATATATATATATATATATATATATATATATATATATATATATATATATATATTCTAATTCCATTTTCAAATGCTGGTATTGCTTTTTTATGTGCTGCGGACTTTTTCTTTAATTACAAATGTTACTCAGAAAAATTAAGGATTTTCCAAATATGAAAGCATATTCCAAGGATAACTTGGTCATTTACTAGGAATAAATGTACCACTTATATTTACAAACGTTTCAATAGAAAAATTGTCAATACCTCATTTAATTTTCTATGCATTACTTTCTTACTCAGTACTTCATTTGATTGTCTATGTGTCACTTTCTTACTCTAATACACATCAAAATTCAGTAGGTGCCATCAAATTAAGCAATAGTATTATTAAAAATGTGTTACCAGTTAAATACATTTTGATGTAGAAGCTGCTAGAAATTTAACACAAATTTCCATTTTCAATACAGGTAAAACTGTTGAGACTTCAAAGATATTCACTTCATTTAGAAGTATAACTTGTTCCATGTCAAAAGATTTTCTTTTTCATGACGCAAGATTGGTGCAATCAATATAGTACGGCTCCCATGTCCACAAGGTATGCAGATAGTTCTAAAAATATACAGCATTTTACTCATCACAAAATTTTTGTTACTGAAGAATTGACCAAATTTTCCAAATAGCTTTAAAATATAATAAATGTACCACTTCAGTGTGTAGAGTTATAAATATTAATAAATATGGTACAAAACACAGCCTCATGTATATCAATAATAAAAACTGTATTAAATGGAGGAAACTGCTTTATGTGATTCTAATATAAGTTACTTGACCAAGTACCGAACAATATCTATCCTGTGCCCCCAGGTACACTCTCGTCTATGTACACCCACCACTGCTATAGTGCTGTACATAGGGAAAACTTGTTCCATGTCAAAAGATTTTCTTTTTCATGACACAAGATTGGTGCAATCAATATAGTATGGATCTCATGTCCACAAGGTATAGAAATAAGGAAACCATACTACAGTTATCATACTGGAGATATACAATCCCCATGTATGAGTTCCATTTATATATTCTCTTACTTGTCGTAAATGGTATTCCAACTAAACAGAAACTGGAGACAATTCACTGAATGGTCGGTTCGCATTTTGTTTGTGTTTCCATTGGTCTACTTCCATCTTTAGCAAGGAGACGGGTTTCATCACCCCAGTTCCTGCACTATGTGCAGACACAGCTGAGTCAGAGACAGTTTTAGGTTTTTAATAATTTCATATTTACAAGAAGAGCTTCTGAAGAGGACTGGAGGAGAGAAACTGGATTACCAATTAAAAAGTGCTGGGTTGAATTTAGAAAGACCCATTCATATATCTGGAATGACCAAAGTTACAAGAAAGGAATCCAAGCTGGTTAATCCCTGTTGAATGTTAAACAAGACTTGTTTGTCCATTATTAATGTCGACTAAAAGTTATTTCGCGTGCTCAGGATAAATGGGCACCCTTTAGGCTACCATGTTTTATGGATTACAAGACCAAGACTGTAAGACCCAATTCAATTGTGAAGTAAGTCCTCCTGGAATAACAGCAGCCTCAGTATTTTACAATGTAAGTTTCTCTGGCACAGAGTTTTTCAAATGACTACTAAACTGATCTAGCCCAAGAAAAGATCTCTTCTTCAACGAAGCACGTATGCTTCTCTCCCACACTCTATTAATCCATAGTTTCATAACTGCCCCTCCACCAAGTCCTTGTCATATCCGCGAACAGAAATACCTGGCAATATTTCAGAAGGTTTCGGCAGTTTTTGCGATTGAAAATGATTATTCGATGAAGTTTAGTACCGTCAGCGGAACGTGAAAGGGCAACAGTGTAGTGCATTTTTGGTGTCTACTTGGTTTTGCAGTTACATTTTTAGCACCTTTCATGGCAACAGCTCTGTTACTCGATGCATCAAATGTCAGAGGAGTTTCCTCCATATTCGATATCTGACTTAGTTACACACTTATTTTCCTTCGATGGTCAAGAAGAAAGCGGTGGAAAGAAATATTTTCTCTGCATACTCTTGTGGCATTTTCTAAAGTATTTCGGTTTTGGTTCGCATGCTAAGGCGAAATGCCGCTCAGCTGATCAGTTTCCATGTTCGTCTGCATATGCTACTACCTTCATTTTACAGCCCACATCATATGAGTACTTTTTACTTGGAGGTATGTACCGTCGATGCATCCAATTGAAGGCAGTTTGTTTATTGCCATACGTGTTTCACTCCATTTATTTGGGATGCATGATCAGTGGAATATAATACATGTATCCCGTTTTTACATACAATAAACGTATTATGTGGTGGATATAATACGCTTCTATATTACATTTTCTCTTGGTTTGTAGGTTAAAATCGACTTTTGTGGCACAAAGTTCGTAATGTCAATTTATCGTTTGGTGTTACGATTTCCAGCCCTGTTAAGCCATGTGTGTGTGGTCCTGGAGATGTAATCGCTAGTTTCCATACTTCATCAGGCCGATTTCTGAGGTTCTTTCACCCACACTTGTCACATCACATATATCACTTGTCCCAACTGTTGTCGTGTGTTTGTCTTTCTGTTGTTTGTGTTATGGTTTAGTACTTTTGTTTCATTTGTTATGTGTGTGTGTGTGTGTGTGTGTGTGTGTGTGTGTGTGTGTGTGTGTGTGTGTGCGTGCGCGTATTTCCTGTGCATGTAATTGTTAATTCCTTCCTGAGAGGCTGTTTCTGTTTTGGATATTTGTTTATATGTGTGTATGTATTTTGCTGTGTGTAAATTATTTTATTTTATTTATTTTTAGTACATATAAATTTGGGTTTATGTGTGTGCTTGAGAGGGGGTTGGGGGAGACAGAGAAGGTGGGAAGGAGATTAATTAATCAAATGAATCTCCTTCTCTCTTTCTCTCCCTTCTCTCTTTCTCTCACCCACCCCCAACACGCAAACTTAAACACATATTTATATCTATTAAAATAATAAATGTATGTAAAAAAGGAAACATTTATTACAGGCTACTAATGATGCTTCCCAAATAAATGAAGCGAACGCATATGGCAACATACAAACTGCCTTCAATTGGTTGCATAGACGGTACATATCTCCAAGCATTCAAAGCAACTAAATTAAAAACGGAAAAGAGAAAAAATTGATGAGTACCTTTTATTTCTTCTATTACGAAACTAACAACAAAGAAAAAATTGTAATGCTACAGGTAACACAAATCCTTTCAATTCAAGCTCACTGGCAATGACGCATCATAGGCTAGACACCCTTCTGGGATTTTTAATAGCAAGACAGGAGGAGACACTGCTAGTAAGCTTTTGAACCCCCACAACTCATGTTCCATTTATGCACTGCTGCTGCCAGTATAATCCAATTTTGTCAGAGAGACGTAGGTATCCTGTGGCTTCCAATATATGACCATTTTCAAGACTGACGGGAATTTTAACTCTGGACATTTTTATATTGATTTACAGTATAAAGGTGCTTCTCAGTTTTAGAAGAAGTTTTCGATGAAAAAATGCGTCCTACAGTCCGTAAAGTACGATAACCAGTGCAACATCTTCAATATTATTATTATTATTATTCTATCATTACACCTGCTTTAGAGTCTTTATATATATATATAGTGTTAGTTTGCAAAATAAGATGAATTACCAACCATTTAGCTCATCCTATTATGATTCAACACACTAAAGACCACAAGAAAAAGTCATCTCCACTTGTGCAATCCCATTTTATTTCGTGTATAAACTCATAACAAGTGCAAATAACGCTGTACTAAGGTGCGACCTGTCGTCGCTGAGGAATGCATTTTGTGGTCTTGTCCACCCATAGCCTAAATAGTTGAACGTGAGAGGTGCAACCGCAATCGCCAGAGATGGCATGCTTAAAGAGACGACGGTCGGTGGGACACTATCACTGACTTCTTCATTATTGTTAGCTTCTACATATTTCCCACATGTAATAAGAGTCGAAGGAGTGACTCTGGCTTCAATTGTACATGAGTGTAGACGTGTTCTACACTGGAGTATTTCTTGTTAATTATCATGCTCCATCTTATAAGAAAAATTTCGTGCTTGAAATTTAATGGAAATGAAAGTATGATATCAACCATATGCAGAGTTCTGTGAGAAGGCTACTCAATGGATGCATGAAATTCATTCGTGGCTGATGAAGAACCATTATCGTTGTGGACTGCAGCACAATAACTGGGGTTGCATATAGTAATAGTAGTAGCAGTAGTAGTGGTAGAAGCTTTATTCATCTGTAGGTTTCTGTTTACAAGGATATAAGACATGTCAAGGTATTTACAAGTTTAGACCAATTTAAAAAAGCTAATTTGTATACACACACATTTGCAGACTTCTAGTTACAGATAATGATTAGATTTACATTGGTATACAATATTTTTTTACAAATAACTTATTAAATAATGTAATGCTACTTTGTTCACTCATCAGTCACTATCAGTCACTGCATACACTATACACACATTGTTTTATAATACTTCACTCACCACACACACAAATACGCACTCACTGATGATCTCTGGGCTATTTTCTGTACTGCATCTTCCCATTTGCTATCCTGAAAAACTCAGTCTGTATCCCTCTATAATGGAGAGATTTTGAGCTTATAAAAAGCATCAGGTGTTAGCATTGTGCTATGCATAGGATGTGGCAAAGTTTTTCTTGGAAAGGAAAAAAGAAGGAGAAAATCATAATGTGAAGGTGTTATGTGGAATCCTGGATGTTCTGTAATCATTATTGTTATTTAATTGCATAACATTTTTTTACCAAACCTTTGTTTATAACAGCTACTATGAAGATGCCTTTTTAAAATAAGTGTATTTTGGATATTTCTTTAATCGGTTGTGGTAATTTAATGTAGAGTTTTATTCCAATGTAGAAAATGCTGCTTAGAACTTTATATTTACTTTTTCTTGGTAAATGTAAGTTGAGTCCAGCTCTTGTTTCATTATCATGGAAAGAGCAGTTGTGCAGTAATTACCAATTTTATTTTCGATGTGTACAATTGACTGGTAAATGTATTCACCTATAGCAGTTAAATTCCCGTGTTTTTAAAAGATCTTTACAATGATCTAGACTAGTGTTTTTGGTTATTATTCTTATGAATCTTTCCTGAGTTTGGAAATTGTGTTAATATTTTGTGCATTTGTTCCCCAAACCAGAATGTCATAGCAATGAACTGAGTGTACATATGAATAGTACATAAAGAAAAGCCACTGCGTCTTACACACTGCTGATAGGGTTCTAAGAGCATAGGATGCAGATTACATTCTGTTTGCAAGTACGTTTGTGTGCTCACACGACTTCAACTGAGACCCAATATTCATTCCTACAAATTTTGCTTTTGTTACACAGTCTAAAGAGGTGTCCTCTACATTTTATTTAACATTGACATTTTTCCTCTTCAAATTGAAATTCATAGTATTAGTTTTCTTTGTGTTCAGTGTCACTTTATTGGTTATTTACCAACTTCCTTGAGACTTTTTCTCTGTCGCTATAATATTGCTGTCATCAGCGAAGAGAATTTTTTCACTATTAGTAACACTACTGGGAAAGTTATTGATGTATATCACGACTAGTATTGGTCCTATCACACTACCTTGTGGAACACCTATATTTATGTATTTTGGTACTAAATGTTTAGATCTATTTGAGTATGTGTTATCTCTACTCTTTGTACCATATCTGCTAGGTATGATCGAAACAAATCATTAGCTGTCCCTCTTATTCCTAATGCTTCTAATTTATTTAATAGAATCTTGTAGTCGACTGTATCAAAGGCTTTAGAAAGATCCAAAAATATGCCCGTGACACATTCATGTCATTCATAAATGCTTCTATTATTTTTCAGTGTGGTGACAGCACGGAAATGGGCCTGTAATTTTCTTCTGCTTTAACTTTTTTAAGCAAAGGTACAACTCTTGCCTGTTTTAACTGCTCTGGAAATGTCCTGAAGTGAAGGATTCATTTATTACATTTGTTAGGGGGCCTTGTATAATCTCTGTGCATTGTTTCAGTACTCAGACTTGTACTTGATGTAAGCCTACCGACTTTTTATATTTTAGTTCTTGAACAGTTTTATTGACTTAATTCTCTGTAGTTGGAAGTAATACCATTGTATTTAGTGCAACATTATTTACAGGGGTTATGTTTGTTTCAGGGAATTTTTGCTGTAACTTCTCTGCAGTACCTGAAAAATGCTCGTTTCCTCATTTTGCTAAGTGTTGTGGGTCATTTATTATCTTATCCCCATCCCTTAGCAGTATATCATTCTACATTTGTTTGCCTTTCACAATTTCCTTTCTTATAACAGCCTAAACTACTTTGCATTTATTCCTTGCGTTATATACTATCTTGTTATTCAATGACTTTTCTGCAACAATCAGCACCTTGCTATAGATTTTTTATTATTTATGATAGAAATTCAAGAATTGTGGATCATTGCGACTCTTTTTCATGGAACTGAGGTATTTAAGTGTTTGGGAGGACTTCTTAATATCTGTTGTTATCCGTTTTTGGGAGATGATGTATAGACAAGCATACTTTAGGAAATGCCTTTTCTATGGTCAATTTAAATAATGTGGAGAATTTAGTGACTTTCATATTCACATTGGTTTCCTTATACACTTCATCCCACCTTTGTTATACTAGTACTTTTAAAACTTTTATTTTGATTACTGTTAGACATCGTTTATAGGCTTGTAGTCTAGGGAATGATTCGTTGCCTGATTTTATTGTTGTTATTTCAGAGAGATGGTCTGATAGTATGAAACCTCTACAGTTGCATCACATTTTTCTATGTGGGTATTTGTGGCCACATGGTCAATTACTGGTGCAGTCATTGTAGTTATCCTTGTTACAGTAGGGACCAATAGGGACATGCCAAAAATTTGAAGGATATTTATGAATGTGAGTTGGTTTCTTTTATGACATTAATGTTGATGTTAACGTCCCACACGGAAGTATGTTGGCCTTTGTACTTGAGACTTTATCTAGAACTTCCGTTAATTTATTGAAAACGGGTACACACTACCACTGGGAGAACTATACACACACAAAATGGTTACTTTCTTGGTGATATCATGTCCTGTTAATTAAATAGCTGATATTTCAAAGTGTTTGTCTTCACTTACTGCACTGAGCTCATGTCTTGATTTGAAGTGTGTTTCTTTTCTGATACAAATGCATGATCTTCCACCTCTTAAAGCAGTTCTGCAGTAAGAGTTTGCCGTTTCAGACACTGATAATACTACATGTTGGATTTCTGAGTCTCTACACCAGTGGTCAGTAACACAAAGTACTGTGCAGTTCAAAGATTGGAGTTCAACTTCTAATAGTTGAATTTTATTTATTAATTGACTAAATGTTTTGATTTTTAAGTTTGTGAAATGCACTGACGGTTTGTTTTTCTTCGTGACATCTTCTATGTGCGATATTTGGAGTGTTAAAATCTGCCTTGTGCGTGATTGTTTCACTATTTTTTTAAACTGCTGGAGATCTCTTTAGGCAGGGGAACCTGTTGTCCGGATTTGTCCTTAAAAATACTTACTATAAATCGATTGCATGGAAGAATCAGAAATTTCTACAGGGTCGTAATATTCCTCTTGTCATCACTGGATAATTTAACTTACAAATCGCATTCACTCCGCTCCACGCCTCCTAATTAACCATTGCACCTAGGTGGGCCCGTGATCTAGCTACACGGCGTAGAAACTCTTATTGGGAGTGTCGTCCTAAAAAAATCTCAGGGAGCTCAGCAGCTTCGTGAAAGCAGCAAAAAAGGTGACTGAAGTCCATAAAGTAAGCAAAATTAGTAATTTGTGAAGTGAGTGATCACGAGTTAAAACTATAATGACGGATTATTCAGTTGAACAATTCTTTTGCTCATTGTTAAAGTTCGATAACTGCGTCTCTACATCAGTTCAAAATTTTATCTTTGGACATTCGGTATAATCATTCATGATTGATGGCAATGATTGCTATCATTCACAAGTGAAGTTCATACCCTACAACTATTTTAAAAATCAAATCCCTTAATTGGTAGTGAACTATTGGTTAGTGAACTATTGAATCTTGGGTTGAAATATCTAGCTACTTGGACCATTATAAATTTCTCAGGTTTAAAAAGTGCGGTCTGTGTGACTGTGTGATGTGTAGTGTGAACGCATTTGATTACACCACTTATCGGCCAAACCACTGAGCTTTAAGTATCACATGTACTTTGTTATAGATGCACACATTTCACTTGCCAGGTAACTAAATAACAAGTAAACAGACACATGCATCCAAACGTACTTTGGTAAAGACAGAGGTTACGTACAATTGTTTCTTTTTTATGGTTGTCCTATGTAATTACGCCAGTGAATAATTACGCCAGAGGACTAGATTACGAACATACATAACACTTGTTGTGTCGATTCAGGATATTATTTCAGTACTGGATCCGTGTTAAACTATAGCAATTCATGGCAGTATGTTCGCTAGGAACGTCGTGGCGCCGTTCGCGAAGGGCAGCCACGGGCTGCACGTGTTGGCCAGCAGTGGCTGGCCTGCTGAGAGTTGGGCCATCAGGAGCCGTGCTGGTGGCCGGCAGCTAATCCGCGAGATCCGCCTAAGAAGTTGTCCCCTCCGTGGCTGCCTCCGACCCTCCACCCCCCCCCCCTTTCCAGTTCTGGAGGCCGGCCAATCCCTGCCCGCAGAAGCAGCCGACGTCCTTTCCGCGCTCTTCAGCCCACCAGGATTACCAGCCACTCGGGACTCGATTAACGGCCGTTCGGAAAAACTTCAATAAGGTCCTCCGTATCGCTCCAAACGGCTTCTTCCTTCCTCGAGATGGAGTCACCTCCCTGTAGGCGAAACGGAATGACAGATGAAGTACTATTTCAAAGTTTATTTCGGCACTGTAGCGTATGTGTTGCAAACTAAATCCATATATGCTATAAAACTCGATATATCTAAGCGTGTGTTTATGTGTGTGTTTGTATGTTCTACATTTACTTGTAAACCACAAAACCGATTTCTAACGAACTTAGTACACATATCATTTACTGACAGGCAATAGTTCCTGTAGGGATAAGAGCAAACTGCCTGTCATAGCACAGGAGGTATGACATCATAAACAATGAGATGTGTGAGAAACCGCCGCACAATACATGACATTTAAATATATAGCTTTCGTACTACTAATTCTACTCGTAAAAAATTTCGTAGATAGTATCCACATATGGCGGTACACATACAAAATTATATGATGGTAACATATATAGTTCAGGAGATAAGATATCATAAAAACTGAGAAGTGTGATAAACAGTTGCATTTTGATGATGTTTATATTTAATACTTCTTTATTACTAATTGCTTTCGTAAAACATTTTGCAGACAGTATCCACATATGCCACTGCATACAGCTATCATATATATCACTGTATGGCTCATAGTTCAAGAGATACTACGTCATAAATACTGGGATGCTTGAAAAATACCGGCTCATATACCTTAACGCTAAGGCACTTCTACAGTTGAGTCAACTTGAGGAAATCTCTGACACCTGGCAGCGTTTTTGACACCTTTCAACGTCAAAGCGCAAACGGCTATAGGCGAAAACAGCCGCCGTCTATATTAGGGTCATGAAGAGGCGTTACCTAGAGACTTTTACAAAACTGCGTTGTAGACGCACGAAGAAGCTGCACCCAAGGTACAGAAACTATTCAGGATCCTTCTACGCATGTTTCATACTTTCAAAGGTGTTTTCATGAATACAAGGATATGAAATTTTTCTGATATTAAACAACAAAAACTTTTCGTTTTTTTTCCTTTGTAATAGAAAATTGGCAAAATGAATACCGAGGAAATGGTGGATTCGTCAGATAGTTAGTAAAATGAAATAAACGTAACATTCTGGAAACTAAATACACAACCTTTCAGGAACTGTGATACTGAACATTGTCTAACAGGAAATTTCCGTATTTGTGCCACTTGTCAACCGTAGTGAGCGGACGGTCACTCGTCCAGAAAATAAAATATCGATTGCAGGTCTACATACCTGGGTTTACATACGTCATAAATCGATTTAGGGTACCCATATTTGCTACAGAGGCCTTCTGGTTGTTTGAAATAATGAAAATTTCGATCAGTCAGTTATTTCCAAGTGCACCTGAACGTAAACTCAGTCGTGAAACGATGCATGAAATTAAGGTTTTATATAAGTAAATGGCTACAGCTGTGAGTTATTTGTGGAAAAGCAGTGCTTTTCCTATCACCATTGTCAGCTGGAAGAATTGAACAAACAGAAGAAACCATTAATATACTCAAACAATAACGATAAATTAGAGTAATACCTCCGGAAACTAACATTCTATACAGTAGATACACAATTACGATATTTTCATATACCAAAAGTGGCAATGGCAAAACGTAAACTGCAACATGAGAAGATTTTGAGAAACTCTCAAAAAGCTTAGATAAGTTACACTTTCACTCCTGACAGTTAACAGGCGACTGACGTCTCAGGCCTGTGGACCTTTAGATGTCCAGTGTCTAACACCACAGATCGTAAACGTACGTCCTACAATAAAATCATTGATTGATGAGGGAAGACCAGCTGTCAAGGTTTCTTACAATTTTTGACTAGTCTAAGTTTAAAATGCAAATAAATGTTTTTACTTTAATGATTTTATACAAAAGCTTAATTTCCCCTAGAACATGTAAGACGACTAATGTACACCAACTATTATATTTGTTGACCTAGCATTTTACTGGTGTTAAAGAAGTCACTTGTTACTGTAATGCAGATTTGTAACACTGACATTTCGTGATTGAATGACAAGCGTAAGTATCGTAATTACTTTCTCAAAGTTCCTTTCAAAACGGCCGCCATTATGCCATTTTGTGCCTCTTACATGGCGTTATTTTCATATGTACGTTTTATGTGGTTGACATGTCTTGGAAATTAATATTCATCTAGTCGCTTCTTACCATACGGTATACTCATATTGTGTTACATGTTCACAGAAGCACATGATGGCAACTCTGTAATTAAGCTTCTCAACTAGTCCCTTGAATTTGACCGATGATTATACATCTCACATTCTTACTCTGTGATACTAGACTCTTTGCACATCTGAATTGACGTAGGCCTAAATAGTCAGTCGCATGTTAATTCTCAGGAGTGCACGTGTAACTTATCAAAGGTTCCTAAGATATTATCAGAATCTGGTTATGTAGCATTTATGTCTTGTCACTGCCTGCCGGCCGAAGTGGCCGTGCGGTTAAAGGCGCTGCAGTCTGGAAACGCAAGACCGCTACGGTCGCAGGTTCGAATCCTGCCTCGGGCATGGATGTTTGTGATGTCCTTAGGTTAGTTAGGTTTAACTAGTTCTAAGTTCTAGGGGACTAATGACCTCAGCAGTTGATTCCCATAGTGCTCAGAGCCATTTGAACCACTTTTTTTTGTCATTGCCACATTTGTTATACACTCCTGGAAATTGAAATAAGAACACCGTGAATTCATTGTCCCAGGAAGGGGAAACTTTATTGACACATTCCTGGGGTCAGATACATCACATGATCACACTGACAGAACCACAGGCACATAGACACAGGCAACAGAGCATGCACAATGTCGCCACTAGTACAGTGTATATCCACCTTTCGCAGCAATGCAGGCTGCTATTCTCCCATGGAGACGATCGTAGAGATGCTGGATGTAGTCCTGTGGAACGGCTTGCCATGCCATTTCCACCTGGCGCCTCAGTTGGACCAGCGTTCGTGCTGGACGTGCAGACCGCGTGAGACGACGCTTCATCCAGTCCCAAACATGCTAAATGGGGGACAGATCCGGAGATCTTGCTGGCCAGGGTAGTTGCCTTACACCTTCTAGGGCACGTTGGGTGGCACGGGATACATGCCGACATGCATTGTCCTGTTGGAACAGCAAGTTCCCTTGCCGGTCTAGGAATGGTAGAACGATGGGTTCGATGACGGTTTGGATGTACCGTGCACTATTCAGTGTCCCCTCGACGATCACCAGTGGTGTACGGCCAGTGTAGGAGATCGCTCCCCACACCATGATGCCGGGTGTTGGCCCTGTGTGCCTCGGTCGTATGCAGTCCTGATTGTGGCGCTCACCTGCACGGCGCCAAACACGCATACGACCATCATTGGCACCAAGGCAGAAGCGACTCTCATCGCTGAAGACGACACGTCTCCATTCGTCCCTCCATTCACGCCTGTCGCGACACCACTGGAGGCGGGCTGCACGATGTTGGGGCGTGAGCGGAAGACGGCCTAACGGTGTGCGGGACCGTAGCCCAGCTTCATGGAGACGGTTGCGAATGGTCCTCGCCGATACCCCAGGAGCAACAGTGTCCCTAATTTGCTGGGAAGTGGCGGTGCGGTCCCCTACGGCACTGCGTAGGATCCTACGGTCTTGGCGTGCATCCGTGCGTCGCTGCGGTCCGGTCCCAGGTCGACGGGCACGTGCACCTTCCGCCGACCACTGGCGACAACATCGATGTACTGTGGAGACCTCACGCCCCACGTGTTGAGCAATTCGGCGGTACGTCCACCCGGCCTCCCGCATGCCCACTATACGCCCTCGCTCAAAGTCCGTCAACTGCACATACGGTTCACGTCCACGCTGTCGCGGCCTGCTACCAGTGTTAAAGACTGCGATGGAGCTCCGTATGCCACGGCAAACTGGCTGACACTGACGGCGGCGGTGCACAAATGCTGCGCAGCTAGCGCCATTCGACGGCCAACACCGCGGTTCCTGGTGTGTCCGCTGTGCCGTGCGTGTGATCATTGCTTGTACAGCCCTCTCGCAGTGTCCGGAGCAAGTATGGTGGGTCTGACACACCGGTGTCAATGTGTTCTTTTTTCCATTTCCAGGAGTGTATGAAAGTGTCTTCCATGAGGAACATTCATTTTGAACTAACACATGGTAGTACTGCATATAATGTTCGTTTTCAAAGATACATTTCTAATAATATTTCGTACTGCCTGTGTGTACTGCATATGATTTCTTCTGTTTGTTCAGTTCTTCCAACTGACGATGGTTGAAACAATCGAAACCGATCGAAAAACTATAATTTGTACAGTTAATTGGCAAACAAAAGTGTTTTCTATAAAGGTGATGCATGATCTCATATCAAAGACGAAACATTAAGGACTGTTTAAAGAACATTGATACCCCAGCTGACTGTAAGCCACACAAAATTTCACAATGAAAATGAACACTGATTGCATGTACTCTCTCATTCACAATGAAGTACCAGGAGTGTGTCCCTGAGAGCATGACCAGGCTGAACGAATATAGTGAGGAGCAATAATCAAGTGACTCTAGTGAGGCACAAAAGTAACAGGAGACGGAAACGATAGGTGAATCGGATAACACAAAGAAAACCGCTGTGGAAAGCTGTTTCCTATCTGCAGCGAAAAGAGATATTGTCCGCAGCTCGTGGTCGTGCGGTAGCGTTCTCGCTTCCCACGCCCGGGTTCCCGGGTTCGATTCCCGGCGGGGTCAGGGATTTTTCTCTGCCTCGTGATGACTGGGTGTTGTGTGATGTCCTTAGGTTAGTTAGGTTTAAGTACTTCTAAGTTCTAGGGGACTGATGACCATAGATGTTAAGTCCCATAGTGCTCAGAGCCATTTGAACCATTTTTGCCATTTTTAGAGATATTGTTTTTACCTGTCGAGCCTGACTCCAAACTTTATTTTTATGCGCAGTATGTCTACAATTTACTCAGTGTGCTCTGAGGTCGAACTTTCGTGTGTTCTCAGTAGCGGGAATTTGGAGTCTTGGTACCGCGGTAGTGATACGCAGGGCGTTCGCATCAAAGTTAGCGTTATTCACTATAACTATGCTGTAATAGTAAAAATGTTGAAATAAGTATGTTGTCTGCATATTACAAACGAGTATCGGCTTGTGCAGTTGTTTACAGTTTGAATTTAAATAATTTAAACCAGTACGAGGAAAGCAGTAACGATATAGTTTCACTTGTTAGTGGCCTGTGGCATCTAAGGAACAAGGAGCTGGAAGCAGATGTCATGTATTAATATAATGAACATTTGAATTAAATTCTTCCTACTTTGGAATAACTGTAAAAATGAAGGTCATTAAACCTTAATAGCGTCGGTCACGTTTACGTTCCCGTGTCTCTTTCTTTCCGATGTTCTAAGTGTAGCTTCTATTTGTGTCACTAACGGCTCTACCAGTTTTGTAATGAAGCGAAGCGTAAGAAGACATTAATTTTATGGTTGTTTTTGTACAGCTCTGAAACATGACATATTAATTATCCTTTCCATGGATGGATGGAAAAACTAGTAGAAGCCAACCTTGGGGAAGATCAGTTTGGATTCCGTAGAAATATTGGAACACGTGAGGCAATACTGAACTTACGACTTATCTTAAAAGAAAGATTAAGGAAAGGCCAACCTACGTTTCCATTTGTAGACTTAGAGAAAGCTTTTGAAGATGTGGACTGGAATACTCTCTTTCAAATTCTAAAGGTGGCAGGGGTAAAATACAGGGAGCGAAAGGCTATTTACAGTTTGTACAGAAACCAGATGGCAGTTATAAGAGTCGAGGGACATGAAAGGGAAGCAGTGGTTGAGAAGGGAGTGAGACAGGCTTGTAGCCTATCCCCGATGTTATTCAATATTTATATTGAGCAAGCAGTGAAGGAAATAAAAGAAAAATTCGGAGTAGGTATTAAAATCCATGGAGAAGATATAAAAACTTTGAGGTTCACCGATGACATTGTAATTCTGTCAGAGACAACAAAGGACTTGGAAGAGCAGTTGAATGGAATGGACAGTGTCTTGAAACGAGGGTCTAAGATGAACATCAACAAAAGCAAAACAAGGATAATGGAATGTAGTCGAATCAAGTCAGGTGATGCTGAGGGAATTCGATTAGGAAATGAGACACTTAAAGTAATAAAGCAGTTTCACTATTTTGGGAGCAAAGTAACTGATGATGGTCGAAGTTGAGAGGATATAAAATGTAGACTGGCAATGGCAAGGAAATCGTTTCTGAAGAAGAGAAGTTTGTTAACATCGAGTATAGATTTAAGTGTCACGAAGTCGTTTCTGAATGTATTTGCATGGAGTGTAGCCACGTATGTAATTGAAACATGAACGATAAATAGTTTGGACAAGAAGAGAATAGAAGCTTTCGAAATGTGGGTGCTACAGAAGAATGCTGAAGATTAGATGGGTAGATCACATAAATAATGAGGAGGTATTGAATAGAACTGGGAGAAGAGGAGTTTGTGGCACAAATTGACAAGAAGAAGGGACCGGTTGGTA
Organism: Schistocerca nitens; assembly: GCF_023898315.1. Classification (NCBI taxonomy): domain Eukaryota; kingdom Metazoa; phylum Arthropoda; class Insecta; order Orthoptera; family Acrididae; genus Schistocerca; species Schistocerca nitens. The sequence continues at coordinate 157,912,685 of NC_064618.1, read as the reverse complement.
GGACATGTTCTGAGGCATCAACGGATCGCAAATTTAGCATTGGAGGTCAGTGTGGATCGTAAAAATCGAGAGGGAGACCAAGAGATGAATACACTAAGCAGATTCAGAAGGAAGTAGGTTGTAGTAGGTACTAGGAGATGAAGAAGCTTACAGAGGATAGAGTAGCATGGAGTGCTGCATCAAACCAGTCTCAGGACTGAAGTCCACAACAACAACATGGATTCATATAAGGGAGAGTAGTCTCACGACAGTATATCACTTACATCACTAATGTTACGAACAGAATATTAAAAGTGATGCTTGAAATTGTAAGGAAGGTTGTGAAGAAAATACATTTCAGGAAAATTGAACATTCGTGTTAGTTTTCGTGGGTCACTCTTGTGTGGAAACCTGGAATTACATACAAATGGCAGAAAGCCGTAGTATCATTAAACGTATTCAGTAACGAAGAGTCTATTATTGTACCATCCTCATACTACTCTACAAACACGCAGATGAGTGATTAAACACTGCCAGATTTGAAAAACAAGTGAAAGTACCATAAAATAAGGAACAACCGTCTCCAGTCGCAATCGTCATATTATTTCGATGCACGATGCATTACGAGACCTGCGGGCTTATCTAAATCAATTATTTTTCTTACTTTAGGTTAATTCTGGTGAGATTATAATTGCATGTTACAAAGGGCGGCCAATTGAATATATGTTTATAAAATTAACACAAATTCGAACTATAACTTACTGTTTCCAGAGGTGGATAAATAGTTGTCGAAGCACAGTATGAGTACTCAGAACATTTTGTATACACAAGTTAAAGATAATGCATTACTACACTGTTGTTATCTGTTGGAAGGAGATAAAAAGCCATCATATTCTGATGTATTCAGTGTATCGGTTAAAAACGAATATTTGTCAAAATGTCAAAGGTGGAATACATTATCAAATGGCTACATTATTAAATACTTTTATATTTAGGAAAAAGTAATCTTTTAAAAACTGCGAGCTGCTAAACTCTGTTTGTTCATTAAACATGTTCCTAGGCGATATTTCTTTGTATATCATTATTTCTAACTGTTCTGGTAGATAAAGTTTTTTACAATGGTTTTCTGTGTGGAGTACAATTAAGCTGTTGTAAATATCACTAGTTGTATGTCTAGGTACGACTGACTGACTATTGTGAATATGTCAGTGTGGTTAAGTTTAAAAGCATCAGCGTGTTCGTCATAATAAGAGTGGAAAATTCTTCTTGTTTTGCCTACGAAAAATGAAGGGCAGGTATTGCATTGTAATTTATGTGTTCCTCTACGTTTGTTATTGGGGTGTTGGTGTATACTGTGTGAGGTAAGTGATGTCGAAGTTGGTGGTTTGTGGAGAACGACATTTTAATATCGGTGTTTCTAAATAAGTTAGCAATTTTTCGCGAAGCTGTGCCTAAATAGGGAATGCTTGTGAAGAAAGGTTTTGTGTCAGATGTTATTCATGTAGTGCTTCTGTTACTGATGTTGCCTGCATTTTGTTGGGTGGTATGTCAACTGGTGTTTTTTGAACACCCATTACTTATTGCATTGCTTTGACCGTATTACTTTCTTGCTTTAATCAAAACAAATAAATCAGGAGACCACACGTAATTTACGTTAGATTATAAACTGTTTACACTCCAGAAACGACCCCTTCCTACTTCTTATTTATCGAGAAATTGTCATATAGTGAACACTGTTATGCGAGTGGGAAAGAATTGTACGAGTCAACAAATCTGTTCACACATTTATTAGATTAGGATGCGCGGTTTTATTACTCCATTGTACTTATTATACTAACGAGTATTACGGTGCTATTCAGGACATGTTGTTTAATGCAGAGATGCATTAATTTTCCAAACTGTTATCATATAAATTTCATAGCATTTTCTACAATGTCTAGGACGTTTATTGGTAAATAATAATATATCTGTCATACAATACTCTTCTCATATTTCATTGTAACAAAAGTTATTTTCAGTTGGCTTAAAACCAAGGTATGTTTATCTTATTACTTTTTGGTGAATTGAGAACGTATTTGTTGAGAAGGAGCATAATGTTTGGAATTATGAATTGAAGTAGTTATCAGTCTAGTACACGGTCAGAAAGAGGCCACATTAACGTGCATTCCGAAGAAGTCTGCTGTTTTCAAAGTTAACCAAGTTACAGATGGACGTAGGACTGTAACTTGAGCCTCTATCGATCACCAGATGAGGGAGACAGCGAAAGAGAAGTCCAGGAGCAGAAATAAAAATACTCTGACACACGTTTCTTTTGTGACGTTGTGCCAGTAGACGAAAAAGAAACGAAAACAACGAAAATCAATTAGGAAGCACACAGAAGTTTCTAGAAGCTATTTATCTGACTTCTTGCTCTATAGGTAGCTTAGTTCACATCCTCTGGTATCAGCCTTGGGTGAAGAAACCCCCTGCAACAAACATTTTTGTGACACCAAAGAAAGAATTAACCACGAACAAAATACAGTGAAAAAGTGATACCCATAAATCAAAACAATTCCAATTGCTATCGATCGTTACAGTAAGTAAGTATTAAGGTTTAAAACATCAATCGGTAAAAATCGGACCACTTTGTATCGTCTGGCTATCTGAACGACTGTCCAAAACCCTTTTGATCAGGAACAGGTCGACGTATCAAGTTTAAGTCTGTATCACATAGCAGTGTTTACTGTCTCTTGGCGCTGAAGCTTGTAAGTCAATGCAGTCAAATGATACGGCCGTTTATATCACATATTTCATACTCGAAAACTCACTTATCAAAACATACAAAGTACTTCCCGTTGACCCATAATCATGAAATATGGCAAGAAGTAATGTTTCACATTAAAATGAAAGGAAAAATCCGAAATACGTAAATTTGTAATTATATCATACTGATATCAAAGAAAGCAGGTGTTGACAGATGTGAAAATTACCGAACTATCAGTTTAATAAGTCACAGCTGCAAAATACTAACGCGAATTCATCACAGACGAATGAAAAAACTGGTAGAAGCCGACCCCGGGGAAGATCAGTTTGGATTCCGTAGAAATATTGGAACACGTGAGGCAATACTGACCCTACGACTTATCTTAGTAGAAAGATTAAGGAAAGGCAAACCTACATTTCTAACATTTGTAGACTTAGAGAAAGCTTTTGACAATGTTGACTGGAATACTCTCTTTCAAATTCTGAAGGTGGCAGGGGTAAAATACAGGGAGCGAAAAGCTATTTACAATTTGTACAGAAACCAAATGGCAGTTATAAGAGTCGAGGGGCGTGAAAGGGAAGCAGTGGTTGAGAAGGGAGTGCGACAGGCTTGTAGCCTATCCGCGATGTTATTCAATCTTTATATTGAGCAAGCAGTGAAGGAAATAAAAGAAGAAATTCGGAGTAGGTATTAAAATCCATGGAGAGGATATAAAAACTTTGAAGTTCGCCGATGACGTAGTAATTCTGTCAGAGACAGCAAAGGACTTGGAAGAGCAGATGAACGGAATGGACAGTGTCTTGAAAGGAGGGTCTAAGATGAACATCAAGAAAAGCAAAACGAGGATAATGGAATGTAGTCGAATTAAGTCAGGTGATGCTGAGGGAATTCGATTAGGAAATGAGACACTTAAAGTAATAAAGCAGTTTTACTATTTTGGGAGCAAAATAACTGATGATGGTCGAAGCAGAGGATATAAAATGTAGACTGGCATTGGCAAGGAAAGCGTTTCTGAAGAAGAGAAATTTGTTATCATCGAGTATAGATTTAAGTGTCAGGAAGTGATTTCTGAAAGTATTTGTGTGGAGCGTAGCCATGTATGAAAGTGAAACATGGACGATTAATAGTTTAGACAAGAAGAAAACAGAAGCTTTCAAAATGTGGTGCTACAGACGAATGCTGAAGATTAGATGAGTAGATTACATAGCTAATGAGGAGGCATTGAATAGAATTGGGGAGAAGAGGAGTTTGTGGCACAACTTGACTAGAAGTAGGGATCGGTTGGTAGGACATGTTCTGAGGCATTAAGGGATCACCAATTTAGTACTGGAGGACAGCGTGGAGGGTAAAAATCGTAGACGGAGACCAAGAGATGAATACACTAAGCAGATTCAGAAGGATGTAGGCTACAGTAGGTACTGGGAGATAAGGAAGCTTGCACAGGATAGAGTAGCATGGAGAGCTGCATCAAAGCAGTCTCAGGACTGAAGACCACAGCAACAACAACAACATCACACATGAAAAACAAAAGTTTTTCTTTTGATATCAGACTGTCCGTCTGTCCGTCCGTCTGTTGCGACCAGTTTTGTCGTGAACGGGTTGAAGTATCAAGTTTTAATTTATGTCACACACTGAAGTATACGGGTCCTTAGCGGTAAAATAAAGGTGAGCTTCTAACTCAATAGAGTCTAAAGATACGCCCATTTATGTTTCATATTTTCAAGTAGAATCATAAAATTTACCAAGAAGGAATGTTTTACACTGTCAGTAAAGGAAAAAGAATCATAAAATTGCTAAACTGTAGTTATGCCACACGAAAAATACTTCCCTTTCCATTAGTTATCTGATTTCAAACCTTAACTTCAAATATTTTCGGAAGACTTGGAATCCCTGGGATGAATGATGGATATCCTACCTGTATTAATGTCGATAATAGACAAAGTCGTGGAGATCCTAGATTCCCGAACTAGATTAACTGCCTGCGTATATAATTAAGTTTGTACTGAAATCTCAGGATATAAGAAATCGTCCTTTCTAAAAGTGTGACAGTAGGAACAGAACCCATGATAAACAAAGGGAATTAGTATAACATATGAGCATCCTGTCATGGGTACCTAACTACGTTTTCAATCACTGACAGACTTGGCAAGTTTCAGCACATAAAGTAGCAGGTCAAAGCTTATACCAGACTATGATGGGATGTTCTTCACAGAAAGACTGTTCAATAATTAAACTTCGATTGCATTCAGAACAGGTCTATCATCAGTACAAGGTGGAACCGCCACGGGCGGTAGTACACTCTATGTTGTGGAATGGAAGTAAACAGCTTCCAGATTTAACTTGGAGGGTTTTCTGCCTTTGCGGAAACACATGCTGTGTAAGATCAAGCACATGGCTGGCTCGTGGCTGGTATGGAACTATACATCATCCCTTCGCATAGCAGACCTTTTTTAATGGTAAAGTCTGGTGATGGTCTGGCTAGTCAGCAACGTGGACATTCCCAAGACGTTCGTGATGTGCACTGCAGTGTGGGGTCTTGCATTGTCTTAATGAAATATGCCATTTGATACACTACTCATGATAAGTATGTCAGTAGGATTTAAAGTTGCTGCCTAATACTGGCGAGAATTCAGCCTTTGTTAAACAGTTAACCAATTTGTATTGCTGTCAAATCAAAAACCCCACATGATGATTTCACAGGTTAGTGAGGATTGGATCTTGAAATTCGGTCCTATCTATTGCGTTACGCCAGGGCGTTCAGAGAGACTTTGTTGTCTATCGGATCGCCACAAAGATAATTGAGAGTTGTAGTTGAGTATCACAGGATGTTCAAAAATGATTCAAAGGGCTCTGAGGCCATCGGTCCCCTAGAATTTAGAACTACTTGAACCTAAATAACCTAAGGACATCACACACATCCATGCCCGAGGCAGGATTTGAACCTGCGACCGTATCGGTCGCGCGGTTCCAGACTGAAGTGCCTAGAACCGCTCGGCCCCACCGGCCGGCCATCACAGGATGTTACTCAGTATCTATGCTGATTGGTTTTCCTTCATGCCCAAGTGTTGGACTAACGGAAGGAAACACAGAAAGGAATGCAAGGTAGAAAATAAATACAGATGTTAGCCACGTCTGCAGGTTGTGGTGTTGTATTTGACGACACAGGCCAACTTTGCATTGTCCTCAAAACTTTGCAAGTGTCAGTCATGATCAGAAGAGTATTCTGCGTAGTTTCAAGTGCGTTATGTCGGAGCTACGTCAATTCGAACGTGGCGGACTGTTGGTACTCGTATGGTGGGTTTTCCCGTAATGAAGGTAAAGGTAATGTTCGGTGTTTCGAAAGTCGCCATTTCTAAGCCTTATACCGCAAACAAGGAAAGCTCAAATTCAACATCCGCTAAGTTAAAATTCGGACGGAAGGCTGTTGAGTGATCAGACGGCCATTTAAGAGAATTATGTCGAGAAAAAGGGGGATGACACCCGCAAAATCAGTATAGAACTGAATGGCGGATTCGAGAACGCTGCCAACAGCGAAACAACACGAAGTGAGCTCAATAATCAGAGAATTGCAGACTTAGCTCGAATTTCAAAACCACTCATCAGTGGTTCAAATGCCCGTAGCGGAAGACTTGGTGACGAAGCAATAAAACCTGGTCAATGGAGCAATGGGAGAAAGTCATTTTGTGGTATGAGTCATGTTTCACTCTGGTTCAAAATGGTTCAAATGGCTCTGAGCACTATGGGACTCAACTGCTGTGGTCATAAGTCCCCTAGAACTTAGAACTACTTAAACCTAACTAACCTAAGGACAGCACACAACACCCAGCCATCACGAGGCAGAGAAAATCCCTGAGCCCGCCGGGAATCGAACCCGGGAACCCGGGCGTTTCACTCTGTTTCCAATTTTTGGCCCAATTTACCTCCAAAGAACAAAATATGGCGCGGATTCAGTGAAGACTTGGCTAACCATATCGAGTTATTCCATAAACAAAATGGTTAACCCGTAAGGTAACATTCCTGACAAGGATTACGTGACAATTTGGGTTGAAGAGGTCCATCCCGCCGTATAATGTTTTTCTCAACGATGATGCTGTGTTTGCAAACGACCTGTCCTTTTAACACATCTACACCGTGGTATAGGGGAGTCGGCATGATAGCTCGGCTTCAGAGGACTGGCTGTCCTCTGTAATGGAAACATTGAGTGAACTATTCTACTACTAGCTTGAACAGATGATATGTGACGTCCACCCAGCCCAGATTCACAGACTGATACCGAGATAAAGAGAAAAAAGGAGTATCGTCTTTGATTAAACACGAAAATTTCCCCAGTCCCGAGTTAGATTCCCATCATCTCTTATATTTTGAAACAAAATCTCCAGCAAAGGCGGCCGAAAACTTCCGTCGTAAGAAGTCACACCCAGTCAGCAAAAGCCAGAAGGGTGGACTCTTTTGCCCCTGGGGGAAACTGCCCTTATAGGCTGAAGAATGAGCAGTCATCAACGGGATGACAATGGAGAATGTAATGGAAAACACTGCATTAAAGACACTATATCCAGAACTTGTGGCTTGTAATTGAAAAAGTGTCATGATGATCTCTCCATTGGCCAAAGATTCCGGACTAGTTCCCAATTCGGACCTCCGGTAGGGGTTCGCCATAGAAGAGGTGGCCATGAGAACAAGATTGAATAACCAACGACGAAGGGATGAAGTTCTTCGAGTCGAGGCGTGGATTGTCAGATGTTTGAACGCGATAGAGAAGCTACAAAATCTGGAAAAGGGAATGCTAACGACAAGGATCTCTGGTCAGATGAGTATAGGGTAATATCAACAGCAGCAGAAAATGGTATAACGGGTGTAGTATTCGAGAGTAGGATTCGTTATGAATACTCAGGTTGGACTGAATGTAAGTTACTGGGCACAATTCAAGGATAGGTTGTTCCCATTAGAATCAAAAGCAAACCATCACCGACAACGATATTTCAAGTATACATGCCGACGTCGCAAGTTGAAGAGATATAGAGAGTATATGAGGATATTGAACACGTAATTCAGTACGTAAAGGGAGACGAAACTCTAATAGTCATGAGAGATTGGACTGCGACTGTCGGGCAAGGAGTAAAGAAAGTGTTACAGGAGAACATGAGCTTTACACTAGGGATGAGAGAGGAGGAAGTCTAAATAAGTTCAGCAATAAATATCAGCTAGTAACAGCGGATATTCTCCTGAAGATTCACAAGGGGAGGCGGTATACTTGGGAAAGGCGCGGAGATACGGGAAGATTTTACTTAGATTATATCATCATGAGGAAGAGATTCTGAAATCAGATACTGGATTGCAAGACATACCCAAGGGCAGAATGGGCTCAAATCACAATTTGGTTGTGCCGAAAAGCAGTTTGAAGTTTAAGAGACTAATCAGGAACAATTAATCAGAAAAGAAGTGGTATACGGAAGTACTAAGGAGCGAAGAGATACGCTTGAACTTCTTTGAGGCTATAGATGCATCTATAAGCAATAACTCAGTTGAAGAGGAATCGACATCTCTAAAAAGGTCAATCTCTAAAACGGGCAATGTAAAGAAAATCACAGGTACAAAGAACGTAGCTGTGAAGAAACCACGGTACCAGAAGAAGTACTTCAGCTGATCGATGGATATAGAAATCACAAAAATATTTAAGGAAATTCATGAATACGGGGAACGAAATAAATAGGAAGTGCACGGAAGCAAAGAAAAAATGGCTTCATGATAAATGTGAAAAAATCAAATAAATGATTGACTGAAGAACTGGCTCTGCATATAGGAAAGACAAAAAAACCTTTGGTGAAATTAAAAGCAAGGGTGGTAACATTAATATTGTAATGGGAATTCCGCTGTTAAATGTAGAGGAGAGAGCGGGTAGGTGAAAATAGTACATTGAAAGCCTCTACGAGGGTGGGAAGTTGTCTGATGATGTGATGGAAGAAAAAATAGGAGTCAATATAGAAGAGACAGGGGATCAAGTACTAGAAGCCTTGGAAGACTTTATATCGAATAAGGCAGAAGCGATAAATAAAATTCCATCAGAATTCCTAAAATCATAGGGTGTGTGAAAAAAGCAAAAAGAGAACTGAATCATTTGAGATGTGGTGCTCCAGAAGAGTTTTGAAAATTAGGTGAACTGATACGCTAAGGAATGAAGAGGTTGTCCAGAGAATCGGTAAGGAAAGGAATATTTAGAGAACAATGACAAGAAAAAAGGACAGGATGGTAGGACATGTAGTAGGAATCACGGAATTAGTTCCATGGTACTATAGGGAGCTGCAGAGGGTAAAGAGTGTAGACGAAAACAAAGGTTGGAACATATCCAGCATATAAAGCAAATAATTGAGTACGTAGGCAGGCTGCAACTGCTACTCTGTGATGGAGAGTGTGGTACAGATGAGGAATTCGTGGTGGACCCTAAGAAGAAAAACGGGGGCCGGCCTGAACCGGTTTTGTAAGCACTAGGATGAATGGTCGCATCTTCCCTAGCCATAATAGTCACCAGTTCGTAATGTTATTGAGCCATTGTAGCCTATCTTGGAGAGAAGAGTGACTGATGGCTTTTCACCGTCGTCTTCCGATCTTGTCACCATTCTGAAGAAAGAATAGCACACGATTCCCTGTATTTATTGATAACAAGAAGAAAGGCAGTTGTCGTGAAGGACAACGGGTTTCCTACACCGTATTATGCATGATAATGTGTTGTATTTTCTATGTTTCCATATTTATGTCCACCCCCTGTATACCGCTTTGGTGTGTATTAGTGGTAAATTAGAATGTCAACCCGAGATCTCAACTTCCAGTTATCTGTTCCCGGAGTTTCGTCTTTAAACTCTGCCTTCAGCTCACCACAAAATTTCATCTGTAGCAACCGTCTGCTTGTCAGAGTCATTCGAATAATCTAACGAATTTGTCGTGGTGTAGTCCTTCTGCCTGCTGTTCTTGTACCCTGTTACCCTGAATCGATCTCGTGACCTCTCGCTCTGTTGTCATTGTGCTATGGTCAGTATGATACTCATTTGTTCCTCAAGCAAAAGATTCTAGCTTATTTGAAGTCCAAAATATGCCATCATAATCTTTATGGGCACTTCCTCAGGACACGCTTCGTTGCGATCTCCACCTGAATTTTTGAAGTAGTGTCATACACATAAAATAGCAATAACGTACTCACACCATTTACCATGTGCAGGAATGGCTCTAAACCACATCTGTGTAAATAAAAATGAAAATTTTCGTTTTATCAAAATCGTTGATGTCAGAAAGTTCGTGGCCGACGACTTTAAATATTGACACAACGTTGAATTCTAATATGGGAGTGTTTTTAGATACCTAATTCTTTTTTGGCGAAATACACATCGGGCTAAAAGAAAGTGATAATAAACGTTGTTCACCTCCAAGAGGAAGATCCATTACCATAACGCTCGACCTCCGTGCAACTATCTAGGGCCAGGAGGAGGGTGGTGACTTTGAAATCTTAAACAGGAACCCCTATTGTTTTGCAGATTTGGATTCACCGTGAAAAAGCATGTAACTTTTGTATGAAAGACTTCTTTCGTTTCATGATAGATGGCGCTGTAACTGCAAACACGGAAATGAGGTGACAAGTGTTGCAAAGAAATACACATACGATTAAGACAATCGAAGCACTTTCTTGATATTTTTGGTGATGCTATGATGCGACATCTATCACAATCGAATGAAGCACAGACCTAGTCATGCGTTCAGACTGTGCATGTTACTTCAATGATTCGGACTATACACATCACGTCCCAATTCTTCCACGGTGTTAACGATTACAGAGAGGGTCGATGTCATCTCCGCGTACTTTGAGGCTCGTAGAAATGTTGACGACGATCGTGAAAGGTATGTTACTCTGTCCCCCCGATAGGAATGTTCTCAACGACGTTGCGCTGTGTTGTCTACCAGTTTGCTGAAACGGTTAGTGTTAAACCTAGAGCAAGAGTCCGACAGCGGCCTGTAACAAACGAAAATAACACAGTGAATGTTGTAGCATTGGTTGCTGTAGATCCTCACATCCATTCTCAGCTAATTGCTCGAGGTTCCGAAATTTCGCAAAGAAGTGTTTTACGCTTACTGCATGCACACAAATCGCAGACATTTCTTTTATCGCTGCATCAAGATTGGCGTGGTGACGATTTACGCAATCTCGTGAATTTCTGCAACTGGGTACAGCAAAACCTGCCGTCAATGATAATTTCATTTCACCGATACTTTTCTCTGATGAATCAAATTTTACGAATCGTGCTCAAGTGAGTCGACATAATATGCATTATTGGTCAGTGAAGAATCCGCATTGGATAACCCAAGTTGAACATCAACGCCCATGCAATGTCAACGTTTGGTGCGCTATTTTAGGTACCCAGGTAAGTAGCTCATACTTCATAGAAAGTAATCTGACTGGTCAAATGTACATCGATAGTGTTAATAATGTTTTATCCATACTAACAGACGATGTTTCACATTAAACGAGACTGGATATGTGGTTTCGAGACGATGGTTTCCCAGACCATTATTCACTACTAGCTCCAGAAGTTCTGAATCGAAACCTTCCGGCTCGATGGATAAGACGATTAGGCCCTCAAAAGTGGCCCGAACGTTCAGTCGATTTGACTTCTGCCGATTTTTTCCTGTGGGGATGGCTAAAACAGAGAGTTTACATGGATGCACAAACAACCCCAGAAAATATGCGGTAGCGAATTCGCAAAGAATGTGCAGACATTAGCTGAGAGACACTAATACATGTCGGATTGTGATTCAGACACAGAGTTTCAATGTGCATTAGAAACGACGGACAGCTTTTCGAACATTTGCTGCACTGAAACACTTGTGAGAGGCATGGGGTCTCTCATTAATTAAGCACCCCGAGATAGTGAAAGGCAAGTGGACTCACATTTATTACGCACCCCGTGATTGTGAGAGGCAAGGGGAGTCACCCCGAAGTGAACACATTACTACTACGTATACGTCGTTGCTCATGAATAACGCTAAATGTACTGTAAGAGTCGACTGCGGGAGAGCAGACAGTGTCACATGATAACGTTTTCCCAAATATCAAATAAGGTACTTTGAGTTTCCTAATTTGATGTATATTACCGTTTTGCAACAATTGTCACCCCATAGTCATGTGTGCCGATTGCAGCGCCGTCTATCATGTAATGATAGAAATGTTTCATACAAAAGTTGCATATTTTTGCACTTAGAACCCAAATCTGCAATAAGATTTCTAGGTCGACCCCCCCCCTCCTGCCCCTGGGGGTGGTGCAGGGGTTCAAGCGTTTTGTTAACATATTTCCCTCTTCTTTCCCACTTCTTTTTAATCCGATGTGTATATCGCCAAATATTCCCGACAAACAGTTTTGAATGCCTCACCATTTATGTAAAAGGAAAATGTCGTTGCCAAAAATCTCTAAATGTAAGTTTCCAACACGTTACTCTAATAAACGTTTGGTCATGTGCAGACTATGGACGTTTTAATATAAGTGTGTGTGTGTGTGTGTGTGTGTGTGTGTATATAAAATGTACTGGAAGTTGTATTTATGTGTTATTTGTTTAAGATTTGAATACTACTACAGAATTATTTTGCAATAGATGGACAGAGGGGTGTGACGAAGTGGACATAGAAAACAGGAAGGACGAAGCTGACAGAGTGAGGAGAAGGAGGAGATGAAGGGGAAAGGAAAAGATGGACTGAAAAAGGGGGGGGGGTTGATGGACTGAGAGATGGGGAGAGACAGCGGAATGGAGGTGATGGACAGGGAGAAGATGGAGAGAGTGATGGGGAGAGGTGGTCGTCAGAGAGCGTCGGAAGAAGGAGGATACAGACAAAGAAAGGGGGTGGGAGGTGGACAGAGATGGGAGAGAGGATAAGATTATGACGTATATGCAATTGCACACATATTAGGAACTTGTGCTTCCTGTTTTCTTTCTTTTCCATATAAACAGACTGAACCACAGCAAAGCACGTCTGAGTACAGATAGTAATGAATAAGTTTGCTAAGAATAACATTTGAAACTGTTTATTCCAATGTCATGAAGAGATGGGAGTACAGTTTAGCTGAGTTCTGTCGATGTGTCCATGGTGTAACAGCTTCTGTTCTGTCAGCGTATAGGTTTAAGGTAATAACATATGGTCAAATGTACGTTTCGACATGGGCTAAGTATTAATGGAAGATGTTACCTTAGACTGTTGTGAATTGGACAGTGAGCAGTGGCGTAATAGTGTAGAAAACCATTCCTCACATGTCAATGCAGGACAATAACCTGAGCGTAGCCTTATCACAGAGAATCACGTCCCGCCTATATGGTTCAAAGATCATTGCATCTCACGTACACCTCAGCTTCGCCTTCGTCCCAATACAAATATATTAACTGGACAGCCACAGCACTGTCAGTGAACGATTGAAGCGTGGAAAAACCACCTTCATACACTTGTCGTGGTGCTTATTGACGGACACCGAAGTCAGGATACCTTCAAAACCAGGTGAGACTTCATATTCTGTTTAGCAAAATGGTACCGTTCAAAGTCGTGATGGAGTTTTTCTTGTGTGATATTTTTACATGAAGTAAAGTGGGGCCTGCGACACGTTCGTTGTCACCTTTGATCTGTGTAGGAACCAGCTGACCTTATATGCAAATTAATTTGCTCGCCATAGCGGCCAGCTCTCAATACGTACCATCTTCAGCAATATAGAGGGACGTTATGTTCTTATGATGTGAGTTATGCTCGTACTCTTGCGGATGCTTTTGTGAACCTTTGAGATCACATAGCGTCACTGTTAATGAGCACATCTTTGATACCATCAAGCGAGCTGTTACTCTTTGGGATGCATTGTACAAAGTTTAGCTACAGGTGAAGGAGTATCGCATAACAGATTTTCGGACATGGACGCTAGAACAGATACCATCTTCGCCTACGATTGTATAGCTTTTATGATGCTATGCTTTGTTTATCGGTGACTGATGTTTATTTTTAGGTATATCTGACGATCGTACAGATTATTCATTGTAACCACTTTCAAACAAATAAACAAAATTATTCATTATGCAAGGGACGACTGTGGGTGGATTTAGACATGGTTCTTTGTCAAGAGACCCTTTTCGCTCCTTGCCAGTTTGCCTCGGTGATGACCTGTTGTCGCTGGTAAGCGTATTGAAAGGAGATTCAGGATTCGTTATTCATTTTCATAAGTTACAAACAGTCTGTTGACTCCCTGCTGACATCGGCTGCCGATGTCCGTCGAGGAATCACGTCTTAAGCGTTCTTCAGGCGGCTCAAGGTAGCTGACGCCGCATGCCCGTTCCTCCCCGGTTGCTGTTATGGCGATTGCCACCCGCGATGACTCCGGCACTGACCATAACGCGATGCCGCGGCAGTGGTCGAAGGCGGCGCATGTGTTGAACTTGTATCCGCCGATTTAGGAGGTGCTTTGTCTCCTCTCACTTGAGAATGAGACATATCGACCCCAGCCGCGGTATGGTACATTTCTTAACCGGACACGGACCTTATCCCACGCACTTAAGCAGGGTGAGTCTGAGGCAGGCACCTTCAAGCAGAACACACTGTCTTTTTCTGCGGCAATACGCGAACAATAGACATACACTACACTTAGACTACACGGGTACAGGCATAGATATATACACAGCAACAAGAGACGACGAACGATGGGCACAATTAAACGCACTGACAAACAGTATTCCAAAAACAACACATGAAGAGTACATGCGGACACGACTTTACAGACATGCCTATGTGCAGCGTAACAACAATTTCCAGAGGGTGGACAGCGATAGCCACAGGTTCGAATCCTGCCTCCGGCATGGATGTGTGAGATGCCCTTAGGTTAATTAGGTTTAAGTAGTTCTAAGTTCTAGGGGACTGATGACCTCAGAAGTTAAGTCCCATAGTGCTCAGAGCCATTAGAACCATTTGATAATCAACATTATTCCTCTACTAATAACCATTTGTGTGTGTATGTTTGTGTGTGTGTGTGTGTGTGTGTGTGTGTGTGTGTGTGTGTGTGTGTGTGTGCGACTGGCGGTCAACGGCTCGAAGAAATCATTCCGAGGTATTCACCGTCAGTCACATTCGGTGATGGTACTAACAAACCTCTCCCCTTCCTATCATGTTTTTATATTCCTCTTAAAATACAACAAAATTTTATTTACATTTCACCCTTAAATTATTGTTATTTTGAAAAGTATAATTCTTTGTAAATGTAGTAGATAAAAGAAAATAAAACTGTACAAAAATGAAAAACGAAAATTGTAAGATGTACTACCTGTTTTAAACGTCAGCTAACAGGTCTATAGTCCGCAGCTCGTGGTCGTGCGGTAGCGTTCTCGCTTCCCACGCCCGGGTTCCCGGGTTCGATTCCCGGCGGGGTCAGGGATTTTCTCTGCCTCGTGATGACTGGGTGTTGTGTGATGTCCTTAGGTTAGTTAGGTTTAAGTAGTTCTAAGTTCTAGGGGACTGAAGACCATAGATGTTAAGTCCCATAGTGCTCAGAGCCATTTGAACCATTAACAGGTCTATAATTTGGCAATAAAAAAATAAATAAATCTTCCCACCCACGGCCGTTCTTCGTCATCTGTTGAACCGCGATGACGATTGTCGTGTAATCATGTAGTACAACGATCCTAGCCTGCCAATTAGATAGGCCCTGGCCCATCCGCCGAAGTATCAGCAAAACTTATTACTGAACCGGGATGATAAGGAAGATTCCCCCTCCCCCCCACCCCACACCTTCCCCCGAATCCACACATCTGCGACAGTGGCAGGCTGTGATTTTAAATGTGAACGGTGATTATAGCGAGGTAGCCATTTCTCTCCGTAGCGGCTGTCGTTTCTCAATAGCGTGCAGAAAACCTACAAATGACTTGTTACAGACATTGCTGTTATCAGGGAACCAAATCTGGACGTTATGTATGCCATCGATTCGTCTGATCGACTACCTTACGGTCTAAAATGCTGGGGCTTTTATGGAGTGGAGTAGTGTCTAATATTTACCTAATTTTTCATTACCGCTTAAGTCTCGCAGTCAGGAAGTTGTCAGCGGTTCTCACTCTGCTGTGCTCACTTAACGATTTTGCTGTAGTATAGAATTGATTCGTAAAAACCCTAGGCACGCGTTGTTGCTTTACCAGAAGCGTTTCTTTCATATCGTAAGGAAGGTGACGTGGTCTTGTCCAGGTGCCCCACCTACTGCGGTAGTGCTGAGGTCCGCTGTCTGTTTTGCTAAATACACTGATAATGTATTTTCCCCTGACTCCTTCCTGGTGATGAAATATTATTCTTCGCACCTTCCTCACGTCGACACCGCCGTAATGTAAACGAGGTAGCTTCACTTTGGGACTTACAGAAAATTTTAACTATTTGCTGCCTTGTGCAAGGTTGGCATGCAAAAACTCTGTTAAAAGCAAAACTTGGCTTCGGGTTGATAACAATTCAAGAAAATATTACAAGAACGTCCCTCTATTACAGCTACGCATCTCTTCCACATATTAAATTCATCACTTGTACGAGGTATCTTTCCGGACTGATCATGTATCGAAATATCTGAGTTGCATGATTGCACCTAATTGGATTTTTTGTGACCTGTCTGGGATAAATTTAAAGTTTATGATTCCAAGGTGAATGAGTAAGTGGTTTATTTTATGACAGAGAAAGCAATCCCCATGTTAGTTCATACAACACTCCGAATGAATCTTCTTCTCGGTAGGGTCAGATTTCTACTGGCTTTCGACACGGTTTAATTTTGGTACTACATTTATTTTCGCCTTATAAAATGACAAATTTTACACTGAAACACGCAAAAATTTAACATGTCTAGCTTCAAATACAAATTTTAAAAACTCCCGTTAGCAACGTTATCCTTGTTGACGATGCAAGCTCCATACAGAGTTGCAACAGAAATTGTACATTGTACGATGGTGGTATCACGTGAAAACCGAGAAGCCGCCAGCATGAGCCATAGGGCCCAAAAAATCTGAGGATTGCTTTAAAGTAAGCCGAAACCGGCCATAAAAACCGAATGTTACGGCGATCTCGACTGTTGATTTAAACTAAGAATAGGACCAGATCACGGCATCACTGTGTTTCTTGGACGATATTGTCTAAATTTATGCAGCAGAAGTTTGGTGTCAATTTTGCCCTGAACTTGAATTGAAAATTAATTACTACAGATTCTGTCAAAAATTACGTTGGGTAACATCAGATCCAAACAAAAATGCTGATTTTGGTGAGGAAAATATTACAAAATTACCTTATTAAATCATATATCCATTCACAGATGTCTTATGGAATAATTTCATTCGACAATCCATCACTCAGACACGAAATTTTAACTATTCACAAACGTGTGGTAAGAATAATACTTAGCGTCGAACCTCTAAATTAGCATGGGAAACATATTGAAAAATTTAGGATTTTAATCACAGTCTCACAATATATTTATTATATTATGAAGTTTGTTATGAAGTATTAGAAGCACTCAGAAAATGTTAATATTAGTATTCGTAGCTATAACACTAAGAACGAAAATGGTATTCGCTGTTCACAAGACAACCTCACGACTGCACGTAAAGAAGCCAAATACGTAGGCATAAATCAAAAGTTTCTCACTTTCGTTATGAATTAAAAGTGGTGACAGATGTCGAAAGTCTGAAAAACAAACTGCAGTAATTTCTTCTTTACAATTCCCACTCACACGATTAGCTGCTGAGTACATTACAACTAGGCGGCTGTCTTTCATTTATGCAGTTTATTTGCAGATTCAGCTGTAAAAACAAAATCCTATCACCACAATGGCGAAAACGCAGCGGCGTATTCACAGAGAAAATGTACCTTACTAGTAAACATACTGACACGAGCTATATCTTGAGGAAATGCCATGAATATGATACATGGAATACGCAAAATTAAAATTAAACTAAAATTGAGTCACTGTCACTACTGACAGTGGTTTTAGATATACCGGTAGAAACAACTACAGGGATCGATAACGCTATGTTTATCTACAATGCAGGAATTCGTTCCTGGAGACGGTCGAGTGCAGGTCGGTCACACATGTTTAATTTGCTAGTAAGTTTTATCAGGGTTCAAAAAAGGCTCTATGCATTATGGGACTTACCATCTGAGGTCATCAGTCACCTAGACTTAGAACTACGTAAACCTAACTAAGCTATGGACATCACACACACCCTTGCCCAAGGCAGGATTCGAACCTGCGACAGTAGCAGCAGCGCGGTTCCAGACTGAAGTGCGTAGAACCGCTCGGCCACAGCGGCCAGCATATCAGGATTCAGGACATCCTTCAGTGCAGAATAAAATGTTCATTATTAAAACAGTGACCTAGGCTCTGGCTAAGTCATGTGTCAACAATTGCTCTATTCTGGGAGTAACAGTCCCGTAAAGTACGTAGGAGCGCTTCTTTGCTATTTGAAAAGTTATTGGCCGAAACGAGGATGTGACTGTGGGCCCAGAGTTGAGCCTGAACACATTATTCGGTAACAGCATAATGCGCAATAGACGAGATGCAGGGTTTAGTTGGGATCTGGCACAAATTTTTAATCTTCCATGAAGTTCCAAATGTGCATTTCTTTTGTTTTAAATCGATTTCTGCTCCTGATTAGTAATATGTGGCCAGCTTTTGTTCTGAGATATATCATACACGCACTTTCTAATCATTTAATCTATCGCTTAGTAGTTTTCCTACATTCATATCCATACACCTACATTGGGGCTGCCATTACTTTGTATCATTGAAGCAACGTATGTTTCCTGCTACATGTGTAAGGCCATTTCGTTGTGCCACGTAGATACCGGAACTTTGTAGATTTCTACTCACACCATCAGCTATCAGAAATTCTTCCACCCATATCCTCGAAGGCAAATGCCGCGTAACTCTTGACCAGTGCTCGCCATCAATGAAGCACACAATGCAGTTTACCGAACCTGTTTAAAGGTCTCTCTGTTTCGTTTTTCTTTCTCATTTTTAGGGTTCCGTACCTACATGGGTAAAAACAGCGATTTTACAGGATCGCTTCGTTTTGCGTCTGTTTGTCGAATTGTTAATAGAGCTTTTCTCACGAACGTGTTGAAATTTATCTCATATACAAAACTTATGCCAAGCTTTGCAGTCAGTTGGAGTAATCTAGGGTTGCGTTTTTGATTCGTAATCAAAAACGACTTCAATCCCGTGTTCGTATCCCACCGCTGCTTAAATTTTGGCTAATAATCAACATTGGCGGCCGAAGACTTCCGGTGTAATAAGTCACCCCTCATTCTGTCAACGCCCTTCTCAAAGAGGATAGAGGAGTGGACAGAGTTTCATGGCACTCTCTTATCCTAGGGGTGGGAAACTGCCGCTAAAGGCGGAAGAATCAGCAATGATCAATGGCATGAGGATGCAGAAGGCAATGGAAACCACTGCATAAAAGACACGTAACGTGTATCCGCATGACTTGTGATCTGTAATTGGAGAAGTCTCGTGATGATCTCTCCATTTGCAAAAGTTTCCGGAACAGTCTCCCCTTCGGCTCTCCTGGAAAGGACTGCCAAGGAGGTGGGGAGGGGGGAGGGAATTACCATGAGAAGAAAATTGAATAATCAGTGAAAGGATAAAGTCCTATGAATGGGGGCATGGAATGTCAGAAGCTTGAACGTGGTAGGGTAACTAGAAAATCTGAAAATGGAAAAGCCAAGGCTCAATCTAGATGTACACTATGTGATAAAAATTACCGGACACCTAGCTAAAAATGACTTACAAGTTCGCCTGCAGGTGTGGCCGAGCGGTTCTAGGCGCTACAGTCTGGAACCGCGCGACCGCTACGGTGGCAGTTTCGAATCCTGTCTCGGGCATGGATATGTGTGATGTCCTTAGGTTAGTTAGGTTTAAGTAGTTCTAAGTTCTAGGGGACTGATGACCTCAGAAGCTAAGTCCCATAGTGCTCAGAGCCATTTGAACCATTTGAACTTACAAGCTCGTGGCGCCCTCCATCGACTTCCACTCTTGGAGGCATACTTTCAACCAGGTGCTGCAAGATTTCTTGGAGAATGACAGCCCATTCTTCAGGGAGTGCTGCACTGAGAAGAGGTATCGATGTCGGTGGGTGACGCCTGGCACGAAGTCGGCTTTCCAAAACATCCCAAAGAAGTTCTATAGGTTTCAGGTCAGGACTCTGTGAAGGCAAGTCCATTACAGGGAAGTTATTCTCGAGTAAAGACTCCGTCACGGGCCCTGCAAAATTAACAGATGCTGGATCGTGGTGGAAGATGCAATCGCCATTCCGAAATGCTCTTCAACATTGGGAAGTAAGTAGATGCTTAAAACATCTTTCTAGGTCTGTGCTATGATAGTGGCACTCAAAACATACGGTGCAAGCCCCATCCATGTAAAACACGACCACACCACAACACCACCTCCTCCGAATTTTACTGTTGGCGCTACAAATGCTGGCAGATGGCGTTCACCGGGCATTCCCCATAACCTCACACTGCCATCAGATCACCATTCTGTGTATCGTGATTCGTCACGCCACACACCGTTTTTCCACTGTTCAATCGTCCAATGTTCACGTTCCTTACGCCAAGCGAGACGTCGTTTGCCATTTACCTGCGTGATGTGTGGCTTATCAGTAGCCACTCGACCATGTAATGCAAGTTTTCTCATCTCCCGCGAAACTTTCATAGTACTTGCAGTGAATCGTGATGCAGTTTAAAATTCCTGTGTGACGGACTGGATAGATGTCTGCCTATTACACATTACGACCTTCTTCAACTGTCGACGGTCTCTGTCAGTCAACAGACGAGGTCGGCTGGTACGCTTTTGTGCTGTACGTGTCCCTTCACGTTTCCACTTCACTATCACATCGGAAACAGTGAAGCTATGGACGTTTAGGGGTGTGGAAATCTCACGTACAGACCCATGACACAAGTAACAAACAATCACCTGACCATATTCTAAGTCCATGAGTTCCGCGGAGTGCCCCATTCTGTTCTCTCACGACGTCTAATGACTACTGAGGTCGCTGGTATGAAACATCCTGCAGTAGGTAGAAGCACGATGCACCTAATATGAAAAACGTATCTTTTTGAGGGTGTCAAGATACTTTTGATCACATAGTAGGATTCAATGAAGTGGAGTGGAGAGAAGACAAAGATTTCCGGTCAGATGAGCGTAGGGTAATATCAATAGCAGTAGAAAAACGTAAAACGGGAGTAGGATTTGTTATGAATAGGAAGGTAGGCTAGAGAGTATGTTATTGTGAACAGTTCAGTGATAGGGTTGATCTTAACAGAATCTACAGCAAAGCAACACCGTCAACGATAGTTCAGGTATACATGACGACGTCGCAAGCTGAAGATGAAGAGGCAGAGATAGTGTATGAGTTATACTGAAAGGGTAATACAGTATGTAAAGGGAAATGAAAATCTAATAGTCATGGAAGACTGGAATGCAGTTGCAGGACAAGGAGTAGAAGAAAACGTTGCAGTAGAATATGGACTTGGGACAAGGAATGAGGGTGGAGAAAGACTAATTGAGATCTGTAATAAATTCAGCTAGTAATAGCGAATGTTCAGCAATCACAAGAGGAGGTGGTATACTTGGAAAAGGCTGGTTACTACAGGAAGATTTCAGTTAAATTACATCATGGTCAGACAGAGATTTCGAAATGAGATACTGGATTGTAAGGAGTACCCAGTAGCAGTCATAGATCACAATATACTAATGATGAAGAGTAGGATGAAGTTTAAGGCATTACTCAGGAGAAATCAGTATCCAAAGAAGTGGCACACGGAAGTACTAAGGAATGACGAGATATGTCTGAAGTTCTGTAAGGGTGTAGATACAGCAAGAAGGAATAGCTCAGCAGGTAGTAGAGCTGAAGAGGAATAGACACCTCTGAAAAGTGCCATCACAGAAGTTGCGAAGGAAAATATAAGTACAAAGAAGGTAAAGGCGAAGAAGCCATGGGTAACAAAGAAATACTTCAATTGATCGATGAGAGAAGGAAGTACAAAAACATTCCGGGAAACTCAGGAATACAGAAATACTAATCGCTGAGGAATGAAATAAATAGGAAGTGCAGGGAAGCTATGACGAAATGGCTGCAGGAGAAATGCGAAGACATCGAAAAAGAAATGATTATCGGAAGGACAGACTCTGCATACTTTAAAGTCAAAACAAGCTACGGTGACATTAAAAGCGAGGGTGATAACATTAATAGTGCAACGGGAATTCCACTGTTAAATGCAAAGGAGAGAGCGGATAGGTGGGAAGAGTACACTGAAAGCATCTATGAGAGGGAAGATTTGTCTGATGTGATCGAAGAAGAAACAGGAATCGATTTAGAAGAGATAAAGGATCCAGTATTAGAATCAGAATTTAAACGAGCTGCCGAAGACTTAATATCAAATAAGGCAGAAGGGACTGACAACATTCCATTAGAATTTCTAAAGTCATTGGGGGAAGTTGCAGCAAAAGGACCATTCACATTGGTGTGTAGAATGTATGAGTCTGGCTCCATACCATCTGACTTTCGGAAAAGCATCATCCACGCAATTGCGAAGACGGCAATAGCTCACAAGTGCAAGAATTATCGCACAGTCAGCTTTACAGCTCATGCATCCAAGTTAGTTACAAGAGTAATACACAGAAGAACGTAAAACAAAATTGAGATTGCGCTAGATGATGATATGTTTGACTTTAGATATTGTTAAGCCACGAGAAAGGTATTCTGACGTTGCGGTTAATAATGGAAGCAAGACTAAAGAAAAATCAAGACACGTTCATAGGATCTGTCGACCTGGAAAAAGCGTTCGACAATGTAAAATGGTGCAACACGTTCAAATTCTAAAGAAAGTAGGGTACACTAAAGTTAGAAACGGATCATATACATTATGTACATCAGCCAAGAAGGAATACTAAGAGTGTACGATCAAGAACGAAGTGCTCGTATTAAAAAGGGTGTAAGACAAGGATGTAGCCTTTCACCCCTACTGTTCAATATGTACTTCCAGGAAGTAATGATGGAAATAAAATAAGGGTTCTTTAGTGGAATTAAAATTCAAGGTGACAGGATGTCAATGATACGATTCGCTGCAGACATTGCTATCCTGAGTGAAAGTGAAGAAGAATTGCATGATCTTCTGAACGGGATGAACATTCTAATAAGTACAGAGTAAGGATTGTGAGTAAATCGAAGAAAGGCGCAGGTATTGGGAAGTAGTACAGATGAGAACAGCGAGAAACTTGACATCAGTATTGATGGTCACGAAGTAGATGAAGTCAAGAAATTTTGCTACCTAGGCAGTAAAATAACCAAGGAAGACATCAAAAGCAGACTAGCAATGGCAAAAAAAGTATTCCTGGGCAAGATAAGTCTACTAAAATCAAATATCGATGATAATTTGAGGAAGAAATTACATGGAATGTAAGTCTGGAGAACAGCATCAAACATGGACTTTGGGAAAACCGGAAAAAAGAGAATCGGAGCATTAGAGATGTGGTGCTACAGACGAATGTTGAAAATTAGGTGGACTAATAAGGTAAGTAATGAGCAGGTTCTATGCAAAATCGGAGAGGAAACGAATATGTTGAAAACACTGATAAGGAGAAGGGACACAGAATGGTAGGACATCTGTTAAGGCATGAGGGAATGACTTCCATTGTGCTAGATGGAGCTATAGAGAGCAAAAGCAGTAGAGGAAGACAGAGATCGGAATAAATTCAGCAAATAATTGAGGACGTAGATTGCAAGTGCTACACTGAGATGAACAGGTTAGAGCATGGGGGAAATTCATGGCGGGCCGCATCAGAAGACTGATGACGAAAAACAGTAACTTACGTATGGGAAAAAAGGAGGCTAAAAATCAGGATTAGTGTTATATATAACATGAAAATTGCACGTGGCACAGTTTTGTACATTCCCTTCTGACTACTCACACCAGAGCACAGTATACTCTTCAGTGTATGAGACACCGTTGCTCTTGAAATTCTATGTGTACACAGTTATTAGGTTAATCTTATACCCAGATTAGTTACAGAAGACATCTGTCTAAGCGTACGAATGTTTTCTTGACGACGGTACAAACGTGATACTTCACAATTTCTTTTACTTTTACATTGAGCATTCATTGTCTAGGCAACATATTTAAGTGATTAATATTGCAAGATCAAAGGTTAATGTAAATACTAGGTAAGCCATTGCAGTTGTGAATTGCCGGTGCGTTAATAACCGGTGTAAGCGCCGGAATATTTAGTGAAAGCATGCAAACGTGCATGCATGGTACTGTTCAGGGGTGGGCATTATTTTGTGGGATGAAGTTCCATGCTTGTTGCACTTGGTCAGTCAATAAAGGGACTTTTAAAGCCGGTTGTGGACGACACTGGAGTTGTGGTCCGATGATGTCCCGTATGTGCTCGACTGGAGACAGATCTCGCGATCGAGCTGACCAAA
Organism: Schistocerca nitens; assembly: GCF_023898315.1. Taxonomy (NCBI): domain Eukaryota; kingdom Metazoa; phylum Arthropoda; class Insecta; order Orthoptera; family Acrididae; genus Schistocerca; species Schistocerca nitens. The sequence continues at coordinate 157,888,462 of NC_064618.1, read as the reverse complement.
GCAACATGTTGAAATTCTACAGAGCATGTTGGGTTATAACAGCAATCTGGGGACGAGCGTGATCCTGTTGGAAAACACCACCTGTGAAGCATTTCATTAATGGCATCACAACAGGTCCAATCTCCAGACTGACATACAAATTTGCTTTGCAGTCAGTCAGTGTGTGTGGGATAACCAAGACCGCGTATCTCCTGTCATACGAAATCGCAGCCCAGACTGTAACTCCAGATGTATGTCCAGCATGTCTTGCACGCAAACAGATTGGTTGCAGCCGCAGAACTGGCCTCCTTCTAAAGAACACACTGCCATCGCTAGCACCGAGGCAAAACCAGCTTTCATCAGAAACCATACCCTGCCCTCCAGTGAGCTCTCGCTTTAGACCACTGACTCCTAGATGGCGGTGATTTGGCGTCAGCGGAATGCACGCTAAAGGCCTTCTTGCTCGGAGCACTCCTTAAAGTAACCGATTTGCGACAGTTCGTTGTATCACGGTGGTGTCAACTGCTGCAAAAATTTATGATTTACACGCACTACGATGTGTCAGAGGTATGCGTCGAACACGTTGGTCTTCCCTCTCGGTACCTTCCCGTGACAATCACTGCCGGCAGTCAAGTACAGTTGCTACACTCCTGCTAAGTCTTTCTGTAATATCGCAGAAGGATCTTCCAGTTCTCGTAGCCCTGGTATACGACCTGGTGCAAACCGAGTGACCTGCTGACAATAGCATCGTCGTTGTACTTAAAGTTAATGACCATTACAGCGAATATTTAAGGCAAACCTGATTTGAACCCTCATAGTGGAGCAACTAGCTACTGAAGGATTACATCGAGGAGGTAATTTCACTTTAAAGACCTGTTCGCAATCGAGAAGTAAAGTCCGACGAGTATCCTTCGTATGAAGGAGTTTATGGTAAGATGAAGAAGTGAATGAAGTTTTGGCGAGACGTAAAGTGCCCATTTTTTACATTTATGGAAAGATGAAGATTGTAAATTTCGGTAGGTCTATCCATCTAACATATACGGCAACAGAGACGCACCTGAGTCTATAAGACGGCCCCATGAATAGGTATTTTCATGTAGCGCATAGTTTCGAAACAAAATGGCACTGTATGTAGCCGTGCGTCGCTACGAGAAGAACGATAAATCAAATTTCTCTTTAAAGAATGCGGAGGTAGTACCAAATCTTGTAAATTTTTCTCCCGAGAAGTTTAGACGATAAATCTTCATGCTTAATGAATACGTCCATTAATCTTTATTTCATCCTCCTCGCATCAAATGAAAAATCACAGCATTGTTCTTAAATTAAAATTTATATACATTTTACGATTAGTTAGCCTCTCCCTCTCGTTGCTGAGAGCGAAGTACGGCGGCACCTGACTTCTGTCGGATGTTTTCGAGTACTTGAAAGACATGTACTAAGGATTCGTCAAACGCACTGATTACAATTTTTAAAATTCCTGTTGGTGAATTTTCTTCGGCGAATACATCTTTATAGTCTTCTAGAATCCAAAGGCAACGAACCAACAATAGCAGTGTATGGAAGACACACACGGTATTCACTGCACTAGTGCGTTCTTCTAATTCGTTTCCTTTGTGTTTCTCATAGTCCTCAGATACAGACTGCAGAACGAAATTAATTTGGGCTGTAAACAAATTGTTATAATAGGCTATGAGGAACATTGCTTCACTATTCTCTGTATCAGTGTTAATTATTGGTGATAACACTGCAGTTAATAAAACACGGTTTGACTGTTTACAGAGGAACTTTTGCCGATTTTGAGACAATGTGGCAAGTGACATCACTTCCCATTCTTCTGCTGAAATACGGAGTAGAAATTAGTTACACTGATGACGTTTAGTTTTTCATATTCGTTCGTTTCTGGGATTTTATGTCTTATAACCGGTAACGCAATTAAAGGAACTGTAGCTACCTGAAATACGATATCAATTAACTGGTTGTGTCACATACAAGCTTACGGGGAGGCATAAATTTCCAGTTACTCAACCAACCTCTGTGCTGTCTTCACATACGTACATTCATTTTCATTTTTAATCGATGAATACTTTGGACTTCTGATGTTGCACACTAGGCGTCTGGCTGCAAAGCGGCTCTGTCAGCAAACGTGAGGCAGATGACGGTATAGGGCAAAAAAAGCGATTGCGGATTAAATAAGTACATTTTAATAGCAACTTTAGCCTGTCAGTGATATTTAATTCCTGGTCTCTTACATGAGAGCAGTGCAATATAAACAGCAGAAAATAAAAGATTGCGGGCTCACCCGTCTTAGTAAGGTAGGATGATAATTCCCAAGGAAACGTGACTTAAACTTTATAAAGGTGATGCCTGAGTTTTGAATAGTGAGAAGGATAACCAGTAATAGTCACGGAAGTGATATTTTTTGACATATGGAGCCGCATCAAGGGTACGGTATAAAAAAATATTTAGTCGTTTAATGGTTTGAAATACGAAAGGATCCTGTTTCTACCGACTCAGGAACGTAACCACAAAAAAAAAAATAATGACAAAAAATAGGAAAATACATAAGAGAGATAAAAGGCAAGAAAGTAGAATATCTAAAGTCAGTAACCAAAAATTTTTATGTGTTAACCTGGATGAAAAAATGTGACATCATGAAGACTACAGCTTTATCTGCATTAAATTCTTGATGAAGTAGAAGTTGGGTTTAGAAGACATCGATAAACGCCCGGTAACATTTTCACATAGTAAATTCAATTTTAGAAGGAATCTGTGTATGCTAATGCTGCACAAATGCTTTTCATATGCTTTAATAAAGGAGTTGCTCTGGAGTAAAACAAACTGGTGCCCATCACCTTCGCTTTTCGATCTTGTTACAGAGCAGATTATGAATAAAAATAAGTCTCACGCCGAGGAATAAATCTAGGCAGTTTTTCGTCACACTGTCACTTGCAGGTGATAGCGTAACCTTAAGAGAAAATGGGCAACAAATGAAATCACTTCACGCAACACCATACGGAAGGTAGCGAGACTTGAATTTAACACTTATAAAACGAAATATATCGTCGTCTCGGGGAGGAGTTAGACGTCTGAGGAGACATGAAAATCCTAGAACAATTATGGTAAGAATTTCTATAACGTTCGATTGTCAGACGCGCATATTTATGATATCGTGAGAGATTAAATTAAAAACATCTGAAGGAAATTTTCAGAAAGATATTGGTAGAAATCTAGAATAAAAGTAAATCAGAATAGAGAAAAGTAAAAAACGCGGATGCCTTCGATTTATATGGTGACTAAAGTCTTCGTAGAATTGGACAATCACTTCGAGTTCCGGAAATAGGCCAGTCCACCGTATGTTCAGATTACTCGTACCTTCAGGGACGAGGGCTTATCGAACGAACTAGGCTAAGTTTCTTTGGCATCAGAGGATATATGAAAATCCTACGTATGATCAAATGGCACATTACACACCAATAGATAACTACGTTGCATAGCCTAGCGAAATCAGCTGTGAAAAGCTTTCTTGTGTTACAAGATCTCATTAATACGAGTAACAGAGTGAACTGTGCCCAATACCTCCGTTTCAAAGAAGTGGATTCAATTATGTTATTTTGGGAAACGTAACTACAGAGATTTATGCGTTGAGAGACAAATGGGTACTAGATTTATATGGTCAGAGGCTCAACACGTAGTCTCAGCTATAATCACGACGAGTGGTCGTCTTTAAATCCCGAGTAATGCAGAGGGCTCACCCAACACCCACAGTGTAGCACGAGTGAAACATAAATAACGTTGTTCGCGTAAACACGGCGCGTGAATAATAGCTTTACGACTGGGATGCAAAAATTTTTCTCTCGCATCGCGAATAAAATGTTTCGGTAGACTCCTTCACCCCCCCCCCCCCCTTTTCCCCAAACATCAACACACCAACTCGCTATGATTCTTTTTCCATCGTTTTTTCTCCCTGCAAACCCCCTCCCCACCCTCCCCCACGCTGTTGTGTTGTTTCTCACACTCTGCAAACAAACTGTCACATTAAACGTAATTTATTATGTTGGAATTCCGCGCACAGCTGTCGTTTGGCGCGAGTAACAAGTTGTCGACGCCTTCGCTTCGGCTCGGCACCCGAGAACCGGCACGACGCACCATTTAGAATCGTCCGCTTCAATTAAAGTAATGAAGTTTTGCCTCTATTAAATGATGGAGCGAGGGAAGAATTATTCGGTGGCGGTTTTATTTTTTTGTTGACTGCTCTGCCCACATGCCAGACAGCCGCGAAGCGAGCGAATAGCGGCCGACAGACGCGTGGGTGGGTGGAACAGGGTGGTGATGGGGAGGGGGAGGGGTGGTAGGGGAAGGAGAGTTGAATCTGTCGGGTGAAAACTCCGTGAAACGCAATTGTATTGCGGCGCTTTTTGTGCTTCGTTTCGTTGCGAAATTGAATTCTCCAGGGACGAAACAGTTTCTTAAATTACATCCGAGGTAAATTGTGTGAAATTACACATTAATGTTTCATGCACTACCGACTAACAGAGGACAGAGTCCACGGAATAAGGCTTTCAGAAATGTTGATGAACAATGAGGTTTCCGCGTCACTGTAGATGACGACAGTTGCTGTGTTACGTTCAGAAGTGTACTTAAGAGTTTAATGATCCATCAACGCCGTGGTCGTAGCAGACGGTTCATTTGCGTACACTGTCAGTGCACTGGGACTGGAACAGTATTCCTTGTTGTTTGATAACGGAGAACTGGAGAAAAACGTAGTGCAGCATTCACAAACACTGTACTGAAAAGGGTACCCTATGTCTTTGTTGTAAGTAGTGTTTGAAATTGTGTTTGTCAGTGATTATACGGCTGGCAACATAAATGCTAAGCAATCTTATCATCGCCTAACAGCCGCACGTAAAACAGCAAAAAATTGTGTCAGCCCAAATGTGTACGATAAGCTGTTCTTATCAGGCATAAGGAAAGTTATATTAGTAAAGAAGAATTACACATGCACTATAGTATGGATAAAATAAATTTCCTGTCTTGACAGTTGCAGAAATACGGAGAATGAAGACAAATATATCGGCAAAACACAATCGCAGTTCCTGTCAAAATTGACTACTATCAGTCAGCATCAAAACAAACTTCTGTTCTCACTGGTCACCTCCTGCTTCGTCAGTGATGTAACATGCACTCACTTCGAATTACGAAGTAATTGTTTTGGCCGTACTTAGATTTAAAAAATCTTGAAAACACAGAAGGGAGGCTTATTTACAAAAATCTTCAGAAAATAAAGAAGAACGAAGTCGAAGAAACAAATAGAATTGGTAATCTTCTCTGTCATTGATGTAATAAGTTCACTGACGGAATAACAGTGCATTTCGAATGTATAAATAAAAATATTGCATATATAAACAATCACATGGAATGACCGAGAATATTACAGTTCGTGTTTCAAAGCTTATGGGAACTTGTGTACGACGGGTTACGCGAAACGCGCAGAAAAGTAAAATTATGATACTCAAAGATATTATGTACATGGCAATTTCTATAACATAATTTAATACCTACTGAATGTAGGAAAAATGGCAAAAAGAATCTATACATATTATCTCATTTTAAAAGCAGATATGGGAATGAATGGATCTAGTACTGGGCAACAAAGAATCCGTTAACACTGGATGTTTGAAAACGTCAGCTTCAGACCATTATTTCTACGTAGGAACAAATTTCGCGCGAAATTCAGGAATGAGAGAGTGAATTTCCGTCAGATTACCTATAGGTCGGGAAGTTGCGCTTTGAGTTGACTGACGTCGTGCGATACCCATGGCCATTTACGCCACAGCACTGAGTAGCTACGTAACATACTTGGAAAGGGACATATAGCATACACGATTTTGAAATCTAATTTCTGCCGACGAAATATATTCTTGAAATAAACTGCAGCATAATAAAGATTTTAACAACTTTGTGTTAGTATACTTGGAGATTATTTCCCTTTTGTATGTGGAGTGACAGTTATCAGTTAGCAAAAATAATTTCAAGATTATTGGCGTCTTGGATTATAGTTACTGGATGCTGTTATACTACTCAACGATATCAAATGTAACGTGCAAGTGAAATCAACGCTGGAGAAACCAAATTGTAGATCAACTGATTGACAGGGGAATTCTAAGAAATTTTCACGCATATGTGAAAGAAAACACATAGAAGACCGTAGGACAGCTATTGTAGAGCATTATTGCTGTGTTTGTCACACAGTCCAATAACCGGCCTACGTCGTGATTCAGAAGTCTCTTTTTATCGAAGTAAACTGACATATCCCACACCTAAGTATAACAGAAATACTCTAGAGATTTTGTCAATCGTTGGAAGAAAGTTGAATCTTCTAAGGTGACTACTGTTTTATAAATTTGACTACTCAGGGAGGAGATTCTGTAAGCACTGATTTAGTGAAAGTGTACATTCTCACAAACAAATTCATAGCCCAAAAAAATCTGAAACGGTGACTTCGAAAATGAGTAAGGAACTATCTGATTAGCTAAGACAGTTATATAACGTAGGTTATATAACTGAACATCAATTAATGTGAAAAATGACTCGTAAGATCCTATAAAAATTACAGGAAGATAATAGTGGTGAAACTATAGAGTAACATTGTGCAATATGGATCGTGGCTCCTTTTCGTATTACAGTACATAGAAACGGATGTGACTAACTGCCGAAAATATTTCTCCAAACCATTTGAATGATGATGCAGTTACAAACAACTGAATACGCATGAACTATTACGCTGTACTAACCACACCAATACCATGCAATGTGCAAGATATTTCGTTGAACATGGAAACATAAACACTGTAGAAGATCTTCCAGTATAATTCTGCACTCAGGAACCGACGACAAAGCTTACATACACGCCTGAAAATTTATGTACCGAAAACGGGATATGTATCACTGGTTATGAGGTGGATTATGACAACAGGCTTGTTTTCGTTATCTGTACTATGTACCATGTAAAGTAAACAAAAAACGGCCCAGTGTTAGTAGGACTCATGCTACAAAGGTCCCGTACAAACCTGATTTTGAATATAGGTAGTTCATGTACAGACTTCAACGAGTTAGTTGACGAGTAATAAAGTATGTGATATAAACGGACGTACTGCATTGACTTACAAGCTAAAAAATTTTACGCCGCCAAGGGACCGTAGATCTTAGTATTTGACATAAATTTCAACTAGATCTTCCTAATCATTCGTGAGAGAAAGGGGACTTAACAGACGAACAGACGGACAGACAACAAAGTGATCCGTTTTCACCGATTTAAGTACTAAACCCTGAAAGGAGCTTCTTTGCATGGGGCGCGCACAAGATGAGGTCAGAGAAAGCTTGCACCGGAAATGTCTGTAAATATTCAATAAGTGAGCTACGAATGTAGAAGTGAGTAAAACAAAATGCAATTAAATGGTCCGTATTGACTTCCAAATGTGGCAAACAAAAGACAGGAGCCACTTGTGTTCCAGGATACAGGTGGAACGTAAGCGAAGAATTTCATTTGCCACAAAGATTTAAAATTGTTTATATGACTCTCAGAAAAATATACAGTGTCCTGAATTGCAGGAGAGTGTGGTGATATTGAACGCATAAAGCTTCGGTTTGAATGACCATCACACGACTTTGTAATAGTTTTCAAGCTTGTGGAAAGCCCTACTTTTATACACCTTGCGATTAAATTTCGGCTCGGCTACATAATAACTACTTCAATACGAATACCACATGAATGAACTGCCTGAAACAACTTGCCTATTAGCAACCACTGCATAAATGCAACATTTGCGTCGAGCAGCATCCACCGCCTATGAGATGCATCTACGGATTAAGGGGACACGCGTCCTTCCCATGGCCATGTAATCGATAGCGATCTGATTGGCTGGCAGTGGATGGACACGACCAGTGGTTACTAAGTTTCCGCGAATCATCTCGTGGAGAGACAATTTAAATGACTTACACTGCGTATCCAGACTGGTTACGGAACGTCTTTACAAAATGTTAGCAAATGCCAGTTAGCGAGATACTGAAAGCTAAACTACAGCCAAATTGGAAATGCCTTTTGAAGTTCTTGTTTCATGTGGTTTCCGCGAAAGCCTGTTGAACATTTTTAGAAACAATATTTGAGTTTGGACAGTGCAACGGTTCTGCTGTCGTCGTACACATTATGTGGGAACCAAGATAATACGAGAAGAGAATGAAGAGTTCATGCGAAGACGAAGACATCCCACCCACGCTCGATATGTACGAGCACTATCCGTTTATTTAGGTCGTGAAATGGATACCACATTGAAAACAGAATTTCTTTTCCTTGCAAAAGTCGGCTACACGCTCCTGATACTTCTCTACATAGTCGTCGCTCCGACTTAGACATTGGTCGTGGCGTAGTACTAACTTCCCAAATTCCTCGGAAAGAAGACAGCCGCCTGTGCTTTCCGACAATTCTCTACACTAGTCTGCTGCTCGTTGTCAGCGCCTGAGTAAGCTGTCTGCATAGCCAGAAGTTCATGTGAGGAGAAATGAAACCCAGAAGAAGACATGTCCGGACTGTATGTGGAGTGATCACAAACTTCCCAAAGGAAAAGTTGAAGGAGCGTCTTCATTGCCCCTGCAGTGTGCAGCTGAGAACTGTCATGAGAAAGCAAATGCATTAAACTTACTCTATGAGGGCCGCTTTAAATCTGGTTCAAATGGTTCAAATGGCTCTAAGCACTATGGGACTTAACATCTGAGGTCGTCAGTACCCTAGACTTAGAACTACTTAAACCTAGCTAACCTAAGGGCATCACACACATCCATGTCCGAGGCAGGATTCGAACCTGCGACCGTAGCATCAGCGCGGTTCCGGACTGAAGTGCCTAGAGCCTCTCGCTCACACCGGCCGGCTTGAAATCAGGTGAAATCTCTCAGCGGTCACTCACACTTCGCCGGAGACACTATTGTTCTAGGCCTCTTCACTTGCTCACTGAACGTTCAGATGTGAAAAGAGAGAGGTAACGTGATCGACGGGCACCAGAGCTACTGCCCAACACATCTGTGCGAAACTACGTAGGAGTGGTTTCTATTTTTCGACGAATCGGAGCGTAATAAACCAACAACCGTCATATACAATGTGTTCCGAAATTCCCGGTACAGATTTGCAGTACTTGTAGAGAGGAATGAGTACATAATATTCTGAAAAAGGAACACATGTCCGGAAACGTGCAGAAACCATTTGCTAGGTAGGTATGCAACAGCGTAGACATGCTGGGGATTGGTTACGTCTAATCGTAAAACTAAACTCCGTCCACAGGTACTCGCAGTCCCAACGGTACCGGCCGGCCGCCCTGTCACTCTCAGTTCACAGGCGTCACCGGATGCAGATATGGAAGGGTATGTGGTCAGCACACTGCTATCCGGGCCGCATGTCAGTTTACGAGACCGGAGCCCCTACTTCTCAATTTATTAGCTCCTCAGTTTGCCTCACAAGGGCTGTGTGCACCCCGCTTGCCAACAGCGCCCGGCAAACCGGATGGTCATCCATCCAAGTGCTATGCCAGCCCGACAGCGCTTTACTTCGGTGATCTGACGGGAATCGGTGTTACCGCTGCAGCAAGGCCATTGGCTTACGTCGAATCGGCTGATGTAATTTGATGTCCATTATACTTCTCTCACCTGGTTCTAGCGTCAATCAAGTGCCTGTGAGTGTCAGACAAACATGGCTAAATACACGTTTACAGAACACAGCGATATGATCCTTCTGAATAGCGTAGCTCACGGTAATGGGAGACTTGCTCATCGTCTTTACCAAGATTGTTGTCAACAACATCCGACTTCATAGCTTACAATTGTGCAACGACTTAGAGAAAGGGTACTTTCAGCCGCAGCAGGCGTGACAATGGTGCTCCAAGGAGACGCCGCACACAAAAACTGGAAGACGTCGTCTTTCATCAAGTTGAACAGAACCCGTCAACGACAACACGAGCGACTGTTAATGAGTGGAAATTTAAAACGAGCGATGTACAGGGTCCCTCCTAATCAATTACAAAGGGCGTTCAAAAAGGTTTGCGGAGTCGTCTCTACTTTTTTTTAATTTTTTGCAGGAGGAGAATGAAATTTTCTGTGAACGTGCTTAGAACATAGAGCTGTACATTCAGCCTGCTCAGTGTAGCCTCCATTAGCTGTGACGCATTTGGCCCAACGTTCTTTACATGATGTAAATGCAATTTGGTAAAACTCGGGGGACTGAAATTTACACCATCGCTTGACACGGGAAATAAGGTCTTTTTCACTATCAGACGTTTTACCTCGCAGATGGGCCTTCAGACGACCAGAGAGGTAAAATTCAGATAAAGCCAAGTCTGGACTGTAGGGAGGATGGGGAACAATTTTCCAAACACTTTTCTTGATTTTCTCCTGCGTCATAAGGTCTGTATGGGTCTTGGCATTGTCAAGGTGCAGTCTGATGAGCTGGCCATGAAGCTGTGGTCTGTGGGTCTTGATGGCACGTCGCAGCTTGTCCAATGACACAGTGACAAACAGTGAAGGTTCCTAGTTAATTGTAGAGCCAGGTTCAAAAAAAGTCAATGGAAATGACTCCACACTCATCCCAGAAGAAGCAGGCCATCACCTTTCGGTCTGCTGTTCGTGAAAGTGTTGATTTCTTCTTCCGAGGGGAACCCGGAGGACGCCACCCTATGGATTGGGTTTTGCTCTCAGTATCGGACGAAAACAACCATGTTTCATCCTGCATAATGACTCCGTCAAAACACTGTTTCCACTCTTCAGTAAAGGTGTTCATGAGACCCCCGCACACATTCTTCCTCATCGTTGTCGTTTCTCTTGTCAGTATTCCAGAAACCCAACGTGCATAGGTTTTTCTGTAGCCTAGTGATTGTACCAGTGATGCCACACTACCCAATGACAAACGAGTCATTTCAGCAAGCTGTCGTGCCATCACACATCTGTCATTTTGGATGACTTCATCAATGATCTCCTTATTCACATCAATCACTGCCGTCGATGGTCTACCGCATCGTGGATTGTCCAGAAGAGAGAGATAACCTTCTTTTAACGTCTGCAACCACCGGTGGGTACTGCTGCGATCCACTGTGTCCTCCCCAATAACCAAGATCCTGTGAATGGATGTGGCAGAGTTATCGCCGGTCTTGAAGGGGAATTCCATCACCGCCCGTTGTCGAAACCTGACATCTACTTGTAGGTCCATTATGGCTCATCTGTAAATAAAAGAAAATGCTTTTATATACCAAATTATAGCTAAATGTTCTAAATATGTTCACAAAATATTGAGACGATTGTGCAAAAGTTTTTGAACGCCCTCTGTAATTCTGAAAATGGTAGCGTTAACGACACGTTTCTAAATTTTTGTAGCACGGAAACGGTAAGTTTATAGATATGAGTTTCAAGTAAAAATACTTACTCCTCTCCATAATTTACAGAAGTCTGTAACGAACATTTACGAACACCTTCTCTAGAAGAGTCCCGGTCACGTAAACTGACAAAGTCCGGGAGAGCCGTGTGCTGACCAAATGCCCCTCCATGTGAACATCCGGTGACGCCTATGGCCGAGGATGACACGGTAGTCGGTCGGTACCTTCGAGCCTTCAGAGGCTCTTTCGGTCGAACTTTTCAACTTAATTCTGTAGGAAAGCATAAAAGTAGGAGGCCTTGCGATGTTAAGTCTCTTGAGAAGGTTATAAGTACATAATGATCCTGGCATATAATGCCCCTCTGGATTACGGCGTTCTACCAAACAGAAGCCTTCGATGCTCCTGAAAGGACGTACCCCTTCGCAATCCTCTAAAGAAGCGAAAACGGGGACTGCTACGGTTAGCAACCAAATACGTTAGCAGACGATTTGTAGCTTCTACAACTGAACCACGCGCTGTCGGCTTTCTTATAGACGGAAGTGAAAACAAGCTGTGTTCAGGCTAAAAGCTGCCTTGTTCCTCATTTACCCTGTTCGATAATAGCCGGCAGGTCTCACGATTTATCTGTTTCTGGATCCGAGCACGGTGCGAGCTCAAGATATACAGCTACTAATGCAGTACGAATTCAAACAGATGTAAATTTGGGGGATATTTATTACAACAAACAAGCGCGGCCGGGCACTTGGCCGGCAGTAAATCAGCTCGCCTTCAAGGTGAGACATTTAGCGAGCGAGAATCTCCCTTAATGTGCTGAGTGTGCCCGTTATCGCCGCAATAAATTTCTGCTGCAGAGGCGCTGCTGGCAGCGGCCGGGCGGCGGCGGTGCGAGATAGCGTTCCCACTGCCTGCCGTGCGCGAGTCCCGTCCCACCTGGCCAAGTCTTGCGGCTTGTCCGGAGCTCAGTGTACAAAGCTTTACACACTCGTAGGTAGTCCGTCTTCTCACGACTCTCTCTTTACGACAGCTATGAGCTGCTTCATCAAGAACGCTTAGTTCACCACACGGCGTGATAAATGCCGCTTTACGTTACACTGCCGCCCCCCCCCCCCCCAAATTCTATAAGTCCCACCAGATCCTAGAGCGTCGTGCACTCCGCCTCGCCTTCTGTATACGCCTCCCGTCCCCCACGCGGATCCTCTATGATCTCATTGCTTTCCCCCATCTGCTCCTATTCCTCGAACATATCCGCATCCTCTACACCTCCCGCCGTCTTGAACCCCCTCACCCCCTGGTTGCTTCTCTCCGGTCCCCGCCCCCTGCCACATCTTCACCGTTGTGTCCCCCCTACCCTCCATCTCTACACCCTACATCTCCTTTCCCAAGGTGGCTTCCATCAACTCCCCCTCCCGGATGATGCCCTCTCTCCCTCCATTTATCCCTCCTATCAACTCTGATCCTCACTCCCCCTCCTTTCCTCTGTCCTTTTCCCGGGCTCCCTCTCCCCCCCTACCATCCTCTTTCTTCCCCACCTCCCCTCTCTTTGCCCCATTCTCTCCCCCGTGTCCTTTTACATTTCCCTCCTCTCATTCCATCTCGCGTTTGCCCTTCTCCCCCTTTATTAGTCCTCTCCCTCCTTGGTCCCCCCCCTTTTCGTTTTTTCCCTCTCCTCCCTCCTTGTTTTTCCCCCTCCTGCAGGTCCCCCCCCCCCCATCTGCCTTTGGCTCGGGAGTGTCATCTTTGTGCTGCCACTTTCATGCAGTGTTCTCCAGTGAGTGTTCTACAGTGCGTGTTTTACAGTGAGTGTTCCGTGTTGTGTTTTTTGGGACTTGTTGCGAGCGGCCATCATACTGTCGCTGGGTGTGCCTTTTATCTCTTGCGAACAGAAACCAGACTGTCGCCGTGTTTTTTAATTGTGTGTCTACTATGTTACTTGTCTGATTCCTGTGTATTTTATCTACATTGCCAACCCCTTTTGCTTTCTGTTTTAACTTTCCGCATTTTTACGCCATTTTACACTTTAAATCACCATTTTATCGCCAGTTTTACCTTGTTTCTTTCTTCTTCTTTTATTTAAAAAAAAGTCTGTAGGCTGTAGAGCAGCGTAGTAAGCTGCTGCCAGCCCACCCCCTTTGGGGGGGAATTGAAAATAAAGAAACAAAAAACACTGCCGGAAATGCTTGCTTCAACATAAATGCAGTTCTTACTTGATGGATTATGGTCCATGGGAGAACGGCCGGCATGTACTTCTTGATACAATAATTTACCGACAGCCGTATGTGTTGCAGAAATTTATTTTATGAAGTTCAGTGTGCTACCAGTTTCGGCATTACATTGATGCCATCTTCAGGCCCCACACGTCATAGTCGTAAAATCGCTGTACATGGAAGGAGCCATATAACTGTATCCGTGAACCAAATCGTTATGCAACCAAGAGCTGTTGCATAACGACTTGATTCACGGATCGAGTTATATGGCTCCTTCCGTGTACAGCAATTTTACGACTATGACGTGTGGGGTCTGAAGATGGCATCAACGTAATGCCGAAACTGGTAGCACAAAGAAGTTCATAAAATAAAATTCTACAATACATACAGCTGTAGGTAAATTAATTCACCAAGAAACCTGCAGTTGGCGTTCTTGTATTTTATACGAACGGTACACGTGCAATGTCCTCAGTACGTTGCACGTACCACTCGCGATCTGTAACGCGTTCTGTGTCCTTGTGGGGGCATTAGGTTTGAGCTAAGTGACATCGAACGTGGGAAAAGTTAATTTTAGTCTCCGGAGCGATCACGCTCACTTCCCAGTGCTCGTGGAGTCGCTGGGCAAGTGGCTAATGCGCTCACCATTAATTTGCTCACGGAGTACAAAATCAACAGCTTCAGACGATATCACTTAGCACCACACTCAGGAAGATAAATGGGAACTAGGCACCTGGTGTTCACATGATTAGCAACTTACACCTGAAGAACTCGCCACTTACCCCATTGGTGCTCTTGACAAGAATTTACAATGACTGTCTCTTGACGAAGTATTTCTCCACTGCGGAGAAGACCGCCAAGGTAGTTGCTATTCCCAAACTCCAGAAGGACATTACCCTGGCCACAAATAACGGACCCAATAGTTTTGTTAGTGATTTGCTCAAAACCTTCGAGAGAGTCATCCAGGCCCGATCATTGCAGAATAGAATTGCTTACAATGTAAACTATCCGCAGAGCTGGAACTTCTCCACCTGGTGGAACATTTTTCCAGAAATTTAAATGTGCAGAGTGCTACTGCAAAAAATGGCTCTGAGCACTATGGGACTTAACTGCTGAGGTCATCAGTCTCCTAGAACTTAGAACTACTTAAACCTAACTAACCTAAGGACATCACACACATCCATGCCCGAGGCAGGATTCGAACCTGCGACCCCAGCGGTCGCGCGGTTCCAGACTGTAGTGCCTAGAACCGCTCGGCCACCCCGGCCGGCTGCTACTGCACCTGTCTGATTAGATACTGGAAGGGCCTATGATAAGGTATGTAACGAACAATTAATTCGGAGACAGAATGAACTGACGTCGATACAAAATTGTTATGTGAAGCTTATAGCTAGTTTTTTGACAGATAGAAAGGTAATTGATGCAGTAGAGGGCCAATCGTCTGATACCCTACTGGCGCAGGCTGCCTCAACGATCCCTTTTACCCCCAACACTATTTAATCTCTATGTAAATAACATGCCAACTGTCACAAGCGTACAGATTCCACAGTTTTCCGATGATACTACTTTTTTCACCACCTTAAGACTTGTTCAAACCAATATTCGACGCCTTCAGTATCGACGCAATGACCGCTTGGTGTAAGACCAATGAAGAGCAACTAAATCCTGCCAAGACGACAGCCATCTATTTCAGCGTGAAACATCCCTTGATGCCTCACAACGTTTGACTACATGGGCGCGCTATTCCCTGGGGGCAACGGTGACTTACCTGGGGATTACTTTGGACAAACACCTCTTTCTCCATAAACAAATTGACTCTCTAGGGAAAAAAGCTTTTCGTAAGCAACAACATACCACGTTTAATGTAAACTTGTGGTAACAAACTGTCGTTCAAATTCACCAACGGAATGTTTGCTATCTTCTACAAACATGGCTGCACTTGCGTATTGGCAGTCCACATCAATCCCCCATTATGGCTCTATTGATCATGGCTATCCAGTTCACTAGGAAAACAGCAATGCTTTGTGTACCAAGATTGCAATCATGTAAGTAACGAAATTACTTTGGAGTCAGCACAGATTTGCCAAAACGACGTTTCCATACTGTTTAAAAATAGTGCCATCAGATACAGCCACAAGAGGATATACTGGACTGTTGTGTAGGAGTACCACTTTAAGTCTGGTTTAAGAGCTATCAAAGAGCAGTTGATATTCCACTGATATACAGTGTCCGAAAGGTCTTTCCCTGATTACATTAATTGATAACTCGGGCCAGAAGTAAGATACAAATTTGAAACTGGTGTCTGATTGTTTATAAACTATCAAAGTTTTTATTCACACATCAGTAAACTTCCACATGACCACCCTTGATAGCACGTAGCAGATCTAGGCGATATTCAATTTCCGTCCACACATTAGCCAACATTACTGGAGGTATTGATTCGACTATGGTTATCCGTTGCCGCAGGGTTTCAAGATCTGGTACAAGTGTTCCGTAGACCTCGTCCTTGACATAACCCAATAAAAATAAGTCTAATGGGGTTATGTCAGGAGAGCGTCGGTGCACCGTCTTGCTGAAACAAGACATCGGGGTGATACTGAAGCAGCTGCGGAACGGCATACAGTTGCAATAAGTCCAGATACATTGCAGACGTGATGGTAGCCTCAGCGAAGAAGAAAGGCCCGATAATTCGATAGTGCAATAGCGTGCACCAAACATTCACCTTTTGGACTGCCTCTGGTGCACTCCATGACCCCGCCAGAGGGTTGTAAACCCCATATGTGCACATTATGACGATTCACTACTCCACTGACAAACAAAGGTTGCTTCGTCGGAAAAGGCAATTCGTCTGAGATATCCATCATCGTCTTCAATACGTGATAGCATTTCGACCGGAAAGTCATACCGACGTGTACTGTCACTGGGCAACAAGGCCTGAACGATTTGCACTTTGTATGCACGAAACAATAAACGTTTGTGTAAAATGTCGTGGAGAGAGCTTTTTGGCATCTGTAATTCACGTGAGTCCCTGCGCACCGATTTCTTCGGACTTCACAGAAAAGACTGCCTTACAGCTTCTACCCTGTCTGCTGAGGTTCTTGGTCCACCAGACCTCGGAAGGTCACCAACCGATCCTGTGTTGTTGAACCTCTCCTACCAGGCTTTAATGCTCTTGACATCAGGTGGATTCCTTCCAAATGTTGTCTGGAAGTGTCCATGCACTGTGGTTGGTGACTGTGTCTCATGGTGCCACAGGACACACTGTGCCTTCTCCTGATTGGTTAACGTGGCTTCTTGGGCACTGCACCTCATCCACTACCTACGTACTGCGAACCTAAAACAGAAAAAAAACTTTGATAGTTGTTAACAATTCGAGACAAGTTTCATATTTGTATCTTACTTCTAGCCTGAGTTATCAATTGATGTAATCAGGGAAAGACTTTTCGGACACCCTTTGAGTTTAATTACCATAGAATTATAGATGCCACTCAAATCATTGCAGTAACAGAGTCACTGTTCCATGTCAAAGAATGGTGTGAAGGCAGCCTGAGAATGTCGAAAGAAACCAATCCTAGCATCTTTGTCAAGTAAATTCCATTGTTTACGAGAGGAAGGCAAAAGCTCTGCTTGTTCCTTAGAAAGATTCATATCCCTAACAACGTCATTCAAATTAGTTTCTGTCAGGAAATACGGCACCATTCTTTCGTAATCGAAACCAGGGCTTGCATTCTCCAAAAATGTTCAAATGTATGCGAAATCTTATGGGACTTAACTGCTAAGGTCATCAGTCCATAAGCTTACACGCTACTTATCCTAAATTATGGTAAGGTCCAACACACACACACACACACACACACACACACCCTTGTCCGAGGGAGGATTTGAACCTCCGCTGAGACCAGCCGCTCAGTCCATGACTGCAGCGCCTAAGACCGATCGGCTACTCCCGCTTGGCTTGCAGTCTCCTGATCTGTACTTGGGTCGACCTGGTTTTCAACCGCTGCGATTATGTGTCTTGAGGAATGGGACCAGATAAGAAAGAACTGTGTCGTATGGATCGAATAACTGACTTGGTGGAGGGATATTTGATCGTTCTTTTGGCCGTGCCCTTCATCCTTATTTTCACCAAATGGAAATAGCAGTTATCTAAGCGATTGGTCGGTTTTCTCCATATCACTGGGATTGCAAAAGGCACTGGAACTCTACCTCTTTTCTTCCTCCAACTATTAAGACTAGATCAACAGTTCACACTTTCTTTACGTGGAGGCCATTTTCGGTCCTGATGACCTGACTGGCATATGAAATCAAGATCATACAATTTCATTACTAGGGATGTCAGATATCATATGCATGATTTAATAGTGCACTCCCCACAGATGTAGCAACATTTATATGGGTGATTTAAACATACCCGTGACATTTTACTAAATCCCATACAAATGCACCTCTAAAACAAAATGAAACACTCAGCACAAGGTACATTTAGATCATACTACTTACACTTGTCAGTGCATAGCCAAACAGAGGAAGCATTTCCTCACGACTGCTAACAACATGGTGTTCAGGAGAAATCCTCGTTCGTTGTTTTTAATCCAGAAAACTTTTTTTATTAGGTATTCAGTAAGGTTTTCACAACAGGGATACTTATTGTTATGAATAAGTTATTGCTGCTTTTTTAATGTCTTTTTCTGTTTTGAGCTTCAGGTAAAAATTAACAGTACTATTTTATTTTTAATTATTTAGTTTAATGTTAATTGATTTAGTCATGCAATGAGGTAGCAATTTGTAATCAATGTTGAAGTTATTGCCTTATTAAGAAAAATTGATTTTATTTCCCCCCATCCATTTTCATCATCAATTCCCATTCCCAATTATCTTTCTTTTTTAGTTTAGACATTCAATAATTTTTTTCATAATTGGTATACATAATGTTGTAAGTATATTTCCACCTCTCTTCTAGCCCCTCTTTCTGCTTGTGCATCAGTTATAAAATTGTCAGTACTACATAACAGTTCTCTATTGAGTTTCATTGCAATTGACTTTGGTTGTTTTTGCCCCTAAGTAATAATTTGTGACCAATGGTGAAGTTAGTAATTTGTGTAGATAAAAATTTTATGAAAATGAATATTTCGATGTAGCACTAAAATGGTACTACAGAAATTTTGATGGTCCCCATCCGTTTTCATCAACTTCTAAACCTATGACTAAGTCTACACTTTCCATGCATTATTTCTCCACCTGCTGTTGCAGCTAATTTTTCACCACATGATGCATCTTTAGCATGCATTCTCTCCTTCACGGCTAACTGAAGCCTTTTGTCAGCTTGCTGTCTAGCTTCCACTTCTTTGCTGTTCCTATATGCAGAATCATGTTTTCTGCAGGCTTCATCTAGTTTAGTGGATGGTCTACAGTACAAATATTGTGGTAGATGCATATCTGGCAATAGCTAATTATTGAAAGCCTTTTGTATTATTGACAGCGAAATTGCTAAACTGATTTGTTAACATCTGCTTTATTCTACTTTCATCTCCAGCCATTATTTGTCTCTCAGTAACCTTCAACCTGTCGATTATTTGGCAGACGTCTTTCATATAGATGGATTCTACTGTTTTTTCTGTGCGTTTGTTAGTAAGCTGTCAGCAGTGACAAAAGAAGTAGTGCATCGTCTTGTTTTCTTGACCAGCCGGAGTGGCCAAGCGGTTCTAGGCGCTACAGTCAGGAACCGCGCGACCGCTACGGTCGCAGGTTCGAATCCTGCCTCAGGCATGAATGTGTATGATGTCCTTAGGTTAGTTGGGTTTAAGTAGTTCTAAGTTCTAGGGGACTGATCACCTCAGAAGTTAAGTCCCATAGTGCTCAGAGCCATTTGAACCATTTTTTTGTTTTCTTGGGTGAACTTGACTGTGAATAATCAGTATCTGATGGCTTTAATTTTAGGATATAGACGCTAGTATCTCCTTTTATCAAACTTTTATATTTAATATATTTACTCTATTATGTTTTATTTGGGTTGCTTGCACAATATATTGCACCTGATATGTAAAATGTCTGTGTTTAATTATGATAAATCAGAAGAATCATATTCTTCATTCAAATGATCCATAGTTATTTTTTTAGATAGAAGATTCATCAAACAATGTGTAGCATCATATATCACTCCACTAGCTGTTAATTTACCTCCACTAAAATCAGGTGGTATACTGCCAGTAAGCTTGTACAGAACAACAGGTTCCAATGCAAGAACTTTATCTTCACTGTGATTGATATACTTCAACACCCTTTGTCTTAAATTAATTTTATTAGTGGCAGAAACTACTTAGCAGTAGCTCGCTAAGAACTGTGTCCATTGGAGAGTTCTCTATTATTCGGCACGTTTTCATAATTCTTCAAAGATCCTATATTTCCACTTAGTGTATAACTTTGTTTAAGATGAGGTATACCTCCTAATACTTCAAAATGTTATGACCACAAGATATCATATGCTTCTGGACCTCAGTAAGCTTCAGCTCATTAACACCAAATCCTTCAGTTCCTTGTTTTACTACTTCGATTGCATGAAAAACAAGCTCATCTTTTTCATATTCTCTACCTGGTTGTTGATTCCAGATCTTGAATCCTGCTTTCGGTTCTTCAAATTTTTTGCATTTTCGTTTAGTGTTTTCAACAGCTTCCAGGTTGTATTTTGCAAACATTTACAAAAACAAAATAGTGTAACAATTTTTTTACATTTAACAATTTGATGTCTGTTTTTACCTTCATTGCGTTTCCTGGTCAAATCAATTGTAAAAATTCGAACTGTTCCTTATTTCAGCATTTACTTCAATATTCTTTTAAATTATCAAACTTCAAACCACCATCAATAAAATCATAATAAACATGATTCCAATTTGTGTCATCTTGTCTAAATACCTTTAAAATATTTTGATTAGCTCTTACAAACTGTTTTGGTATTTTTGAATATGTGTGAACAAAAGAAAACCACTAATTACTCTATATATGTCTAGTAACACGTTCTCTAACTACATCCTAATGTTTGAGAAATGAAATCACCAAATACTAGAAGCAAATTACCCTGACATTCATCTAATGGTATAATTTCTCTATTGTTCTCAATAAATGTTATAATTTTCTCATTACCTTCATCTTAAATGTTCTTGCAGAATTTTATAAATTCTTGATATTTTGGCTGATCTAAGCTTTTAGAGTGAATGTGCCAATGACTGATTTTATTCCCATTCAACCACAAAGGAGCCAGAATATAATTATCAATTACTAATGCTGTTTTTCGATGACTGCTTGTCCATATTATTACAAATCGAATAGAATTAGATAAGAGCTATTCCTATTTCAACTGAGTGTTAAGTCATCTGTTCTCAAAAAAAAATTGACTGTTCCTGTACAAGACAGCTACAGCAATGTTGCACTAGTTGGTTTTGTACAATATTTTTGACTCCTAATATTATGTTGAAAAATAATAACTTGTATTGTGATGGAGAGACAATACATATTCCTGTCTTTCAATATACAGTGAAAAGCTTGGAAAAATTTATTCATTCGAAAAAACCAAACATTCAGATTAAGGCAGATGAAATTTTAAGTAGAGTTATTATTGAAAGTAATCTTAAACTGTATATGAATATAAAAGATGGTATTTGAAGTGTGCTTGGATTGAGTGGCCCAACTTTTATTTCTAATATAATGACTGATGGTAATTATTTTCCTAAAATTATTGTATTCAAATTAATCGATCTAAGTTTTATCTGGGTAATGGAATGTAAGTGAGGCATACTGATCACTTTCAATAAGGAACTAATATTATTGCTTCATTCATGCCTAATGATGAATTTGGTGGACCACTAATTCATGAACAACAGTACGCTGTATATATCCCAGTCCCTGATACAATTCGGGATTTTGACTTCAATGATGCTTGTATGACAATTGCTTTACAAATGGCCTAAAGAATTATATCCTGAATAAATGAACAAGACTGAAAGCTAACAGTGAGTAAGAAACGTAAATATAACATAAATTTTGCTAATGAGGACACTGAAATTGTCATCCATGTACGATACAGGTGGCTTCAAATTAATTATGCTAATTTTTAAGGCTGTTAAAGCTGATGGGTCAGATTATGCAACCTATGACGAAAAATCCAATAAAATATTATTCGATGGTTATGTGGCAAAGGTTTTTGATTTTACAACCACAAAGCAAAGAAATAATGTTTTTGCTACAACTGAACATTTTATTTCCTCATCAACTTTGTTGCATTTGACTTCATCTATTGATGATAAAATAAGCTTGGGAGATCTTATACTTCAGGAAGGAAACGTCAAAAGCAAGAAAAACGAGGTATTTTATCCATTTGGAATACTTAGTGGATTTTTCAAAGAATATGAAGAGGTCATGCTTCAGGGCGATCCTACTGTAATTTTTACATTGTCTTCAAGTGCTGCTCTCAGATGGGGTGATGGAAATAATTCTGGAACTGATTTAATATATACTCTTCTAGATGAAAGAAGAATTGTTGTAGAATCTACGGAAATTCGTCAGTATATTGGTAAATACGAACTGAATTACGGGTTGGAACAAGGAGAAATTTTGTTTAAAAATAAGGAAACAGCAATACCTTTCTATGAACTACCAACTACTGAGGTCGCTGGGTTACTGGGAAGAAGAATTTCGAGCTATATATCACAAATTACTGTGTCTCTGCTGAATTTTCTCTGGTATCCGGTTCAGTTTCACTTTAATAGGGAGCTCTTCACATTGGCGACGTCACCTACCACCCTGACTGTCATACCTGCTGGCCAAGGCCGTGTCCTGTAGCACGGTCGCTGCAATCCTAAGGATTGCTGTAGGCCGCCTTCTTTTGGTCCGAGTGTCTTTACCTTTCGTACAACCTGTTACACGACAGCCCTCAGCTGTCCGCTCTGCCCCAGTTGAGACGTCTTTGCTGGCTGCCTTTGCTTACATGACGTGTGTGCTCTGCTCAGCTCCGGTCATTGTAAAGCTGCTTCTCTTGTTCAAGAAACTGCAAACAGTATATAATATTGTTTACACTATATTTTATATAACTAATACATAATTTGTAAATCAGATTTAAATGCAAGAGACTGATTAATTTTACATACTCGAATAACTAATTTGCCTTTACGTTGTAGTGCAAGAATGAATTAGATTTAAAGGCACAAGATTGATTAACACTATTTATTTATTAATTTATTGCTCGTTTAGCCAAACCAGATTAGGGCCCCAAGGCCCCCTTTTACATCTGACAAGGAACAACACATACGAAAGACTTCACAAAGAAGTTGACAATAATAGTAGTTATAATAATACTAATAATGATAATCGTAATAGTTGACATTTATAATAATAGCAATAATAATTATAATAATACTAATAATAGTGAATGGCATAAGGAATTATATAGATCATTTTAGTAGATTTGACTCCATTTGAGTCAATGACTAGAAGGTAGGTAACAACAAAATACAAATAGACAAATAGAGAACAAGACGGAGGGGGGGGGGGGGGAGTTGTGGGGTAGAGGGAATTTGCAAGTCTAAGTTTCGGACGTGAGTATGGTATAAGTGGCTACTGAGATAGATTGTGAGCCATAAGCGGTCTTTTGAAGCTTGGAAGGGATTTCGTATCCCTGATTTTGTGTGTAAGATCGTTCCTGAGTCGGGTTACTGATAAAAAGAATAATTTAGAGATATGGTAATGTTATGTGCTGGTGCGTAGAGGATTTTGCTGTGTTGAGTGAGAGTGTTTCGGCTGTGGTGTTCAGACGATAAGTAAGGAGTGTATTCAGAATGAGATTTTCACTCTGCAGCGGAGTGTGCGCTGATATTAAACTTCCTGGCAGGTTAAAACTGTGTGCCGGATCGAGACTCGAACTCGGGACCTTTGCCTTTCGCTAGCAAGTGCACTACAATCTGAGCTACCCAAGCACAACTTACGCCCCGTCCTCACAGCTTTACTACTGCCAGTACCTCGTCTTCTACCTTCCAAACACGTCCCGAGTTCGAGTCTCAGTCCGGCACACAGTTTTGACCTGCCAGGAAGTTTCAAGAAGGAGTGTATTGATTGAGAAGATGATGGGGCAAGCATAGGGTATGATACCCTCTACGCGTATTGCACGTATCCGTGATAATTGTTTGTAGACACGATTGATATGGCCGAAAAAGCGAAGCTAAAAAATGTATCGGACACAAGCATTCGTCGCTGGTACCAACCTGCATGAGCCTTTGTACGAAAGATCTTGCAGAGCAGCATCACCATACTCGTGTATAGGGAGTATAAGTGATTCTACATGCTTCTTTTTAAGCTTGAACGAAAACACTTTTTTATATTTCTGTAGTGAGAGAAGTGACCCTGACGGCTTCTTACATACTGTAATTGTGTGCAGAGTCCAGTCTAGGTGATCGGCCAGAACTATTCCAAGTTCTTCTCACAAGACAAAAAGGTATTTCTATGCACTTTGGTATTAATAGCGGAAGAGATTCTCTGTATTCAGGGGTACTGAGTCTTTTATGAGCGACGACGGTTGCCTCTGTTTTAGATTTGCTAGCCCCTTGTTTTTCCTGTGTGCTGCGTCTCTGAGATTCATGAGATGTTTGTGATGACATGTGAGCCACGGGGCGCGTTTTCTCCTTACTCTTACTGTTTTTAGGGGGCATCTCTAAACGTCGAAGTTTTCAGTTTGTTCTTTGGGCACTGCAGTGAGTAATTCACGAATATTACATCATGAGCAGACATGCCTGCTGCAGAAATCTGATATGTGCGAATTACTCTTTTTGGTGATTTGGTTTCGAATGTATCGACGAGAGTATGAATGTTTGCTGTATGGTAAGTATGTGTAGGTGGAATGAGTATGAGATTTACGCAGGAAAATATGCGATTGATGTTTGTAATGGAAGGTATATTGATCAGAAAATGTTTGTTGGTTTCTCCGGCTATAATTACGTGCTCATATGAGGGTACAAGATTTAACAGTACAAACTGTAAACTGGAGAGATGCCTAACTTTAGGTGGACTGTACATTACGCCGATCAGACACCTTCTATTCAAATGTTTCATTTCTAAGAATATGTATTCGGGCTGTTTGTCCTCGTTACTAGCCATGACCACGAGCTTTGGGTGCAAAATTTGCCCGAATATATGCTGCATACCGCCACCTTGTCTGTTGCATCTGTCATGTCTTACAAGAATGTAGCCATGTAGACTGAGAGAACTGGAGAGGAAGTTAGGCTTCAGCCCTGTCTCTGACAGGAGTACAACATGAAATCTGAGGTCTTCAAATATGCAGCACTACATGACTAATTTGGCTTTACATTGCAACTGCGGACTAAATCAGATTCGAATACACAATATTGCTTAACAATACATGATTATATAACTAACACTTGCACTTTAACGGAGATGAGTCTCAAAATGATAATCTTATTAAAATTTGAAATGTATTATATTATTGACGGGTTAGTGATTATCATAGACGCCTATGAGGGGTGAATATGTGTTGTGATGGTTAGTAAGTACATGACATCATTCTATGCGGTTAATTTTTTTGGTACCCAGTGTAGCTGTAATACCACTTTTAAAGTCAGCTATAAAATTATTAAGGCTTTTTCCTTCTTACATGCCGTCGCCTCTCGACGTGTAATCGATGTCGCACGTGGATTAGCGTTACCATCTCTGAACAAGGCAGAATATGATGTTCCATGTAGTAATATTACCCACACACTGTACACCACATTTTATTCTTCTCAGCAAATCAAGATGAAAGTGCTACGTGCTTATTATGGTTCTTGATTTACCTTTTAGTTCTATCTCTTTCCTTCTTTACAATTCTTCGATTCATAGTTATTCCCAACTTCCTTTTCTGTGCTAACCTTAGTTCTTATGTGACTTACGTCTCACACCGTTTAAACATTTGTGTTAGTTTTTTATAGAGTACTACTTAAATATTACACTAAGGACGAATCTTCCTCACTCTTTTCGTACAGACTTCCACGATTTTATCCTTACGATATTATGAGACCATTTTCGCTTTCTACTTGCATTAAATTAACTCTCTCCTCCTGCCTACCGCCATGTATTCCTTAGCTCCACTCGAGTACACAGTAAAGAGCCCACTCAAACTTCAGTACAAACCATAGTCATCACTTCTCGGATGAGCTCAACAAATTTCGAAAATAGGTTTTCAACATACAGGGTGTACGAAAAGACTTTCCCTGATTACATAAATTGATAGCTCAGGCTAGAAGTAAGATACCAATATGATACTTGTGACGAATTGTTTACAACTATCAAAGTTTTTTTCTGTTTTAGGTTCGCAGTACGTAAGTAGTGGATGAGGTGCTGTGCCCAAGAAAAGCCATGTTAACCAATCAGGAGAAGGCACAGACTGTCCTGTAATACCATGAGACACGATCACCAACCACAGTGCAGAGACACTTGCAGACAACATTTGGAAGGAATCCACCTGATGTCAAGAGCATTAAAGCCTGGTAGGAGAAGTTCAACAACACAGGATCGGTTGGTGACCTCCCGAGGTCTGGTGGACCAAGAACCTCAGCAGACAGGGTAGAAGCTGTGAGGCAGTCTTTTCTGTGAAGTCCGAAGAAATCGGTGCGCAGGGCCTCACGTGAATTACAGACGCCAAAAAGCTCTCTCCATGACATTTTACACAAACGTTTATTGTTTCGTGCATACAAAGTGAAAATCGTTCAGGCCTTGTTGCCCAGTGACAGTACACGTCGATATGACTTTCCGGTAGAAATGCTATCACGTATTGAAGACGATGATGGTTATCTCAGACGAATTGCCTTTTCCGACGAAGCGACCTTTGTTTGTCAGTGGACTAGTGAATCACCATAATGTGCGCATATGGGGTTCACAACCCCCTGGCGAGGTCATGGAGTGCATCAGAGACAGTCCAAAGATGAATGTTTGGTGCGCGCTATTGCACGATCGAATTAACGGGCCATATTCTTCGCTGAGGCTACCATCACATCTGCAGCGTATCTGGACATGTTGCAACTGTATGCTGTTCCTCAGCTGCTTCAGTATCATCCCCATGACTTGTTTCAGCAAGACGGTGCACCGCCTCATTGGCGTTTGGACATCCGATATGACCTTTCCTGGGCGATGGATTGGTCGTGATGGGCCAACGGTTTCGCCTCGACGCTCTCCTGACATAACCCCATTAGACTACTTTTTATGGAGTTATGTCAAGGACGAGGTCTACTGAACACTTGTACCAGATCTTGAAACCCTGTGGCAACGGATAACCATAGTCGTTGAATCGATCCCTTCTGTGATGTTGGCTAATGTGTGGACGGAAATTAAATATCGTCTAGATTTGCTACGTGCTACCAAGGGTGCTCATGTGGAAGTTTACTGACGTGTGAAATAACTTTCATAGTCTGTAAACAATTAGACACCAGTATCATATTTGTATCTTACTTCTAGCCTGAGTTATCAATTTATGTAATCAGGGAAAGACTTTTCGGACACCCTGTATGTCTGAAAGTGTGAAATAACACAATAATCAAAGTCAATCTTACTTTGTTCCGGCGTAACGTCAAGTGACGGCACGTCGGCCAGGAACATTACAAAACGGTTCAAATGGCTCTGAGCACTATGGGACTTAACTGTTGTGGTCATCAGTCCCCTAGAACTTAGAACTACTTAAACCTAACTAATCTAAGGACATCACACACATCCATGCCCGAGGCAGGATTCGAACCTGCGACCGTAGCGGTCACGCGGTTGCAGACTGAAGCGCCTAGAACCGTACGGCCACACCGGCCGGCCAGGAACATTACAGCAGAGTGGTCCGTGGGAACCATCAGCCAATAGTACCCTGACGGACCTCTCTCTAAGACGACATCACGACAGGAGCAGCTTCTACACGAAGAGAATATAAGCGCTGCGCCGCGTAGCGGTAGCCTGGGTTGAAGGCATGCCGTCCTCCGAAATCTACAGCAGTGACTCATGAACTGTAATGTTTTGATTCCATTGGAATTGTATATACCGAAGGAACACTGATTATGTGCATGTCGCCATTTGCTTGCGACACACCTTTGTGGGTACGAAAAGTGAAGTATTGCCATTTATTTTACTGTAATAATCTGCATTCTTAACCTTATGGTATCTTTCATATACTCTTCCGATTGAGATTTTGTTGCGTCGAAGGTACTGTTAAGTTCGCCTTCGACTTCATTCCATATCTCTTTACGTATTATATGGCGTACAAAATGGTTCAAATGGCTCTGAGCACTACGGGACTCAACTGCTGAGGTCATTAGTCCCCTAGAACTTAGAACTAGTTAAACCTAACTAACCTAAGGACATCACAAACATCCATGCCCGAGGCAGGATTCGAACCTGCGACCGTAGCGGTCTTGCGGTTCCAGACTGCAGCGCCTTTAACCGCACGGCCACTTCGGCCGGCATATGGCGTACAAATCGTTAACATATTACAGTTCACTAAACTCGTGTTTAAAAAGAAACATACCTTTCTTACTGATTTACAGGTTCCCTGTTGTCAGGGTACAAAATGTTACATGCGCAATATGTTACCAACATCAAATTTGTTGTTTGTCAATTCTTATGACACGGCAGATGAACATATTTGCCGATGTGACCTACTGCATTTTCAGTTTCCTGCTATATTTACGATTCCTACACGCATCCTTTTGAACACCTTCAATTGCTCTACAAATGCCTTGAGGTGGCTCACGTGGTGAGCTCCAAGTGATTTACCAGATTTTTCCCGTCCAGCTCGACTGCATTAGCATAAGCAATGTGACGAACTCGCACATATCCATGATATGCACTATGTAACACCTCATTCTTCATTCCAGTACTGTGTCTAAACACCGAATGAATTCCATTGAGGAAATAATAAGACCAAGGATAACCTATAAGACTGTAAACAACTGCCGAAAGCAAGGAAGAAATTGTAGTTACTACATTCTGGCGCCATTTCAGTTTGCTAGAAATTTGTGGTCGATCAAAGAAAGATTAATATTCCATGAAATATTTGTGGGAAGTCCCTCAAGCTTTTCTGGTCTCCCCATTTCCTCAACTATTACTGCACTGATTTATCAGGAGTCAGGGACTAACCAGATACTGACATACTTTTTGACTACTACTGGGAATGGGCTACTACATGTAAATGTGGCTGGCTGAGTTACACCATCATCTATCATCTTCTGCATCTCAAGGAAAACCATTGTTTAATCTAGTGGAACTGTGTATGGCAGCATTCAGAAAGATTTGTGAGGTTTCATATTGCAACGATACTGGACGTCCTTAACAGAGCCACTACTTTGCAAGATTACCTCGGCGTAGCGCTGCAGCACAGCCTCCAGTTTCAGCTTCTCTGTCTCTGCAGCCGGCGAGCTGGGCTACTTTCACGTCTATATTCTGGTGACTTTCTAAAAGTGCCACTTGGTCTCTGTCACTAGTATCTTTTCGCCCGTTATGCCTTGGATGCTGGTCGAGTGTCTTTAACTGTATTCTCGATTTGCACTTAGACAACTCGTGGGAATTTAACCCTTCGTAGCTTGTTCTTCATATAGCACCTACTTCTCTAGTGTGATTTGGCTCCACCTCGAGTGTACTACCATTTCTTTTTCTCTCAGTTGGTAAATTTCTATAATTATCCCTGTCTCTAGTTTAGGTTTCACGTATAAGTTTGCTTCAAGCTGTGCTATTGGCATCTATATTCGAAGCCGCGCGGAATGTCCTCATAGTTTGAGGCACCATGTCACGGTCAGCGCCCCCCCCCCCTCCCCCGCCAGAGGTTCGAAGCCTCCCTCCGGCATGGATGTTTGTGTTGTTCTTAACATAAATTAGTTTAACTAGTGTGTAAGTATAGGGACCAATGACCTCAGCAGTTTGGTCTCTTAGGAATTCACACACATTTGAACATTTTGAATTCGAATCTCGTCTGCGTACTGATCTCAGTACACACTTATCTTGGTTCTTTTGAACCTTTAATGTTAATGATGCGTGTTCATATTTTTTAACATGTGTTATATAATTCTTCGAAGATAGCCGACAGGTGACTGTCGCTATCTAAAGTTGCTCTCACTTTCATCTCCGCCACCGGAATTTGTATGATCGGTTACAAGCCATGGTTGCTCTTTGTTTTGGTTCACTAATACCTCTGAAATGTCATCGTGGTCTAAGATTTTCAGATTGCTTCTGATTGCTGTTGCGGGTCTGTCTACTGTCGTGCCCTCTTTGCGTTCTAGTCAAACCTGCCCTCCTTCTTATCCTGTGTTACGCAGCCTAAGTATGCCATCATTTCGGTGACTCCCATCCCAATTCCGACCATTGTCGTTTTGGTTTCGAAATTATGGAGTCATATCACCTTTCATTACGAATGTGCTTAATGACCAGATATCACTTTCAAAGTAGTAGAGAGATGCAATCAGTCGTCGTTTCCGTACTAGATACACTCCTGGAAATGGAAAAAAGAACACATTGACACCGGTGTGTCAGACCCACCATACTTGCTCCGGACACTGCGAGAGGGCTGTACAAGCAATGATCACACGCACGGCACAGCGGACACATCAGGAACCGCGGTGTTGGCCGTCGAATGGCGCTAGCTGCGCAGCATTTGTGCACCGCCGCCGTCAGTGTCAGCCAGTTTGCCGTGGCATACGGAGCTCCATCGCAGTCTTTAACACTGGTAGCATGCCGCGACAGCGTGGACGTGAACCGTGTGTGCAGTTGACGGACTTTGAGCGAGGGCGTATAGTGGGCATGCGGGAGGCCGGGTGGACGTACCGCCGAATTGCTCAACACGTGGGGCGTGAGGTCTCCACAGTACATCGATGTTGTCGCCAGTGGTCGGCGGAAGGTGCACGTGCCCGTCGACCTGGAACCGGACCGCAGCGACGCACGGATGCACGCCAAGACCGTAGGATCCTACGCAGTGCCGTAGGGGACCGCACCGCCACTTCCCAGCAAATTAGGGACACTGTTGCTCCTGGGGTATCGGCGAGGACCATTCGCAACCGTCTCCATGAAGCTGGGCTACGGTCCCGCACACCGTTAGGCCGTCTTCCGCTCACGCCCCAACATCGTGCAGCCCGCCTCCAGTGGTGTCGCGACAGGCGTGAATGGAGGGACGAATGGAGACGTGTCGTCTTCAGCGATGAGAGTCGCTTCTGCCTTGGTGCCAATGATGGTCGTATGCGTGTTTGGCGCCGTGCAGGTGAGCGCCACAATCAGGACTGCATACGACCGAGGCACACAGGGCCAACACCCGGCATCATGGTGTGGGGAGCGATCTCCTACACTGGCCGTCCACCACTGGTGATCGTCGAGGGGACACTGAATAGTGCACGGTACATCCAAACCGTCATCGAACCCATCGTTCTACCATTCCTAGACCGGCAAGGGAACGTGCTGTTCCAACAGGACAATGCACGTCCGCATGTATCCCGTGCCACCCAACGTGCTCTAGAAGGTGTAAGTCAACTACCCTGGCCAGCAAGATCTCCGGATCTGTCCCCCATTGAGCATGTTTGGGACTGGATGAAGTGTCGTCTCACGCGGTCTGCACGTCCAGCACGAACGCTGGTCCAACTGAGGCGCCAGGTAGAAATGGCATGGCAAGCCGTTCCACAGGACTACATCCAGCATCTCTACGATCGTCTCCATGGGAGAATAGCAGCCTGCATTGCTGCGAAAGGTGGATATACACTGTACTAGTGCCGACATTGTGCATGCTCTGTTGCCTGTGTCTATGTGCCTGTGGTTCTGTCAGTGTGATCATGTGATGTATCTGACCCCAGGAATGTGTCAATAAAGTTTCCCCTTCCTGGGACAATGAATTCACGGTGTTCTTATTTCAATTTCCAGGAGTGTATATTAAATCATATCTGCGTTTCGGATAGTAACTAGCCATTATCAATGCAGCATTTCAGAGCTATTCCACATGCCCGAGTACGTCTGCACCTGTTGTTTGGGCTTCTGTCATATTTCCTTAGACTAGGTACTAGCGGATATCTGAATCTGCTTTAACAAAGCTAGAACGGAAAAGACGTCTAATTGCTGGTCTCTACCATTTTGAGTTGTAGGATGTTATGATGTTGCCCCTTCCCTTTAGCTTTCCAGCTGTTTGTCTTCTTGAAATAGCTCTGAACATTGTAGAGTGATGGTTGTTCAAAGTTTGCTTCACGCTGTCGTCTTTTTGTTACGTGCCTCTTCTTCATTCAGCACAAATTCTTCCTCACACAAAATTCCTCTTAATCCTTATTAGTACTTGATGAATTGGTGCCGGCAGTTTTTCGAAGCACATGCGAATTATCTCGCTGTCGCTACATGATATATCGACATACTGATTCTTCCTCGTCATATGGTCGAAAAACTTTACCAGGTTCTTAAATCCAGAAGACTCCATATCTCTATTCATCATGAGGTCGTGCTTTATTCTGTATTTGGTGGTGTGGACCAGTATTCAAGAACGCATGTTTAAACTCTTCATACGTTGCGCATGATTTTGATACCTTTAAGGTGTCCTCTGCAATCACACCTTCCAGGTGGGCGCATGCAAAATCTATCTTTCTCTGCAGTAGCCAGTGTGAAGGTATGGCTTCCATAAACAGCTTTATAAATGTGCGAATGTAGTGACGGAATATTCTGACAGAGGTAAAATTCTTGGTCAAACGCCACTGCGAATCTCATCTTTCCCGTTCAATCACTGTGCTTCGTTCCTTCGTCTCGCACGGACGCTTCTTTCCCTGTCGTGCTATAGTCGCCTGTTGATGTGATTTGCTCATGTCCATGATGAGCGCTTCTCATCTTTCTAATGGAATGCAATTGTTGTAGTACTACGATTCCTGATTCGATCTATAGTCTAGTATAGGTTCAGTATCCTGCCGGAAAAGCGAAATCGGTCTTACACTTCGTATGTTAGGTTCGGTCATTTGTCAGCTTTCTGTGTGCCGATCATCATTATCGTCACGTACCACGGGTAACTTGCGTACTTCGTCTTGTGCACCCCCATGCTGTCTCAAACCGACGCTATTTGCTTCTGTAATCATGACACTGCATACGTCTGACTCAGACTGCACAGATGTCACTTTTCTCTCAAAGCATTTCAGGAGTGTCTGTTCCAAACATTTCTGTATGTCCTTGTATTACGCATCATGAGTTTCAATCGTCAGCTGGTCTGTTCTTTCTCTCCTTCCACTTTCTTTATTCGGTTCTGAAATTTGTCTAGTACCGGTTCCCCAGATTTGGCGGTACTCCGACTTTCCTCGCATGTCTCTTGAGCAATTCGCTTAGCACCACTTGCAATAATTTTCGAATCCTTCGCCTCTTTCCTCGCCTCCAACATTTCCTGTTTTATTTCAGTATGGTGAACCACCAATTGGTTTTGCATCTCCTCAATTGTGTTTTCGATTTCTTCTCTCACCTTCCCTCTCTGCTTCTGTGTTTCTTTTCCTTATCTGTCAAGACGTTAGATTGGTAGATCTAAATGTTTCACGTTTGCTACTCCGTCTCGCTTCTAATTTCCAAGTAACTGAAAATGCACAATACTTATCGCTCATCTTCCTAGCGCAGGTTTCTCTGCCTCCGGCCAAACTGACTGGCGAGAGACTTCTCTGGCGATCCTGCTTGTTTGCGATTAAATATTTCGACTCGGCGTGTTTATGTAGGAATACTACTTCCTAATGTACACGAAGGTGTCCAGCTAAAATTTCTCCTGCCTGCTCTCGGACTGTAGGACTCATCCATCTGGTAGCTGTTGATCCTCACTATTACTTCGACTTGTCTACATGTCTCTTCTTTAGCATCTGAGTGACCTCCCACTGCATTATCATAAGCAGTATCGTCTGCATACTGCAACTCGTTTTCTGGATCTGGCTGTCCAGCCAGAATAATACTTTCCACATCATTGAATAATATTTTCCTGTCAAGTTTTTGTGCCATTTTGTCGCTGTTTGCTGATTTATTCTGTTGATTAGCGTCGCACTTTTTAGTTCGTGTAAGTATCGACACAGCTTCCAACTCTCCTCACGTACATACAAATAATGAAAGCTATCATAAACATATATACTACTCACTACCAGGACTTTCAGTAGACTGACAGTACCTAGTTGTTACTGAAACATTAAAATATCCTAACTTTCTGTCATCTTGGACAGGATTTGTGACTGGTGTAAAGAATGGCAGCTAACTCTAAATACAGATAAACGTTAAATTAATGCAGATGAATAGGAAAAAGAATCCCGTAATGTTTGAATACTCCATTAGTAGTCTAGCGCTTGACACAGTCACGTCGATTAAATATCGGGGCGTAACATTGCAGAGCGATATGAAGTGGGACAAGCATGTAATGGCAGTTGTGGGGAAGGTGGATAGTCGTCTTCGGTTCATTGATAGAATTTTGGGAAGATGTGGTTCATCTGTAAAGGAGACCGCTTGTAAGACACTAATACGACCTATTCTTGAGTACTGCTCGAGTGTTTGGGATCCCTATCAGGTCGGATTGAGGGAGGACATAGAAGAAATTCAGAGGCGGGCTGCTAGATTTGTTACTGGTAGGTTTGATCATCACGCGAGTGTCACGGAAATGCTTCAGGAACTCGGGTGGGAGTCTCTGGAGGAAAGGAGGCGTTCATTCCGTGAATCGCTACTGAGGAAATTTAGAGAACCGGCATTTGAGGCTGACTGCAGTACAATTTTACTGCCGCCAACTTATATTTCGCGGAAAAACCACAAAGATACGGTAAGAGAGATTAGGGCTCGTTCAGAGCCACATAGGCAGTCATTTTTCTCTCGTTCTGTTTGGGAGTGGTACGAGGTACCCTTCGCCACGAACCGTATGGTGGATTGCGGAGTATGTACGTAGATGTAAATCTTGATCTGCATAAAAAGCCAGTTTAATGAAACAATAACACAATGCGCAACACAAACAACATCCAAAATGGTGTCGGAAGAAAAATAATGTGTGGAGTCAGAAACCGTCAAACATTTTTGAAAAGTAACGATAAGAACATATGCAACTAATTCAACCCCGTGAATTTACAATGCACACATTTGCAATTGTAATCAGTCAAAATTGTAGTTCCGTAAAACTGCAAGCACATTTCATCACTGAATCAGTGGCCAGTCGTCCTTCAGACTCTGTCAACAACAAAAAGTGTGGTGAAAAGATAAATCCTCCAACAGCTTACAAAAGCTCCTATTTTATGAATTATCCTGGACCAGGTTCGCCATTATTTTAATGTTAACATCCGTGGTGTCTGTAACATATAGCATA
The DNA here is from genome assembly GCF_023898315.1 of Schistocerca nitens. NCBI lineage: Eukaryota > Metazoa > Arthropoda > Insecta > Orthoptera > Acrididae > Schistocerca > Schistocerca nitens. The sequence goes on along the minus strand of NC_064618.1, from coordinate 157,853,567 downwards.
TGTATGAGTGGTTACATAATGTTCTCTCCGCGGCGGGATTCTCACGGCTAAAAACGACCAAAGTTACCCCACCTATTGGGATTTCCATGAAACGCAGTATCGTCTTGTGGTTTTACTTCACTTCAGTTTATCACATCAAACGAATCATTCCTACCGGGATGCTGCAGGAATGAATCACAACGTCGATACCGCAAATTATTTATTCTCAAAAACTTTAATCATACTTAAAATTGTTTAAATGTGAAGTACACAATATCGGCCGGCCAGTGTGGCCGAGCGGTTCTAGGCGCGTCAGTCTCGAACCACGCGACCATCACGATCCCAGGTTCGAATCCCGCTTCCGGCAAGGATGTTTGTGATCTCCTTGGGTTAGTTAGGTTTAAGTAGTTATAAGTTCTAGGGGACTGATGGCCTCAGATGTTAAGTCCCATAGTGTTCAGAGCCATTTGAACCATTTGAGCACATTATCGGCTTCTTCACTATTTATAAGTTCAAGATTGGCTGAACATATGTTTGATTTTACTTAAACTGCATCCGCTGTTACTAGATGCACCCAAAGTTGGGATACTTTTTAGTGGTGTGAAACACGGGATCTTTGACCTGACTGGCAGTTTCAGAAAAGGGTCAGTTGGCATACAATGGAGAACAACACATTTACTGTGAATATTTTCCTATCCGCCTAACCGGAGTGTGAATATTACCTTTTCAAGTACGGACAGTTGTTGTATAGCACCGGTGATCAGCTCGCTGGGGCGTTGGCCCCTTTGCAGGTGACTTAAATGTCATATCTGCAATTCTCTGCCTACACTGTGGAATTAAGGCTGAAATTACCTCAGGACCAGTGAGGACTGAAATTTGACTAAAGTATACTCCTGTAAAAAAGCAATCCAAAGTATCTGGGACTCCACAAAGAACTAAAGAATTGTCACTCGAGTGAAAAGAATAACTACTTTGTCACGGACAAACGACTTCACGCGCTACCCGTGTCGAAAGAAACACTTCTCAAAATCGAAATGCCAGATTCTGCCCTCTAGCTCTTGCGATATAAGTCTTCAGCTCGATTCTCTGATGAAACTGCCTTTGATCGCTCCCGGCAAGGATTTGTTCTGTATCGATCTCCGTGGGAAGTCCTTTCACACGCCAAACCCTGTCCCTTCCCGACACATGGCATCTTTGTTTGCACATTGCCTGCGACTAAATGGGTCATGAATCTGCCAGACAATCACCTGAAGTTCATACTTCTTCCCGAAGATATTATGAAATGTTCCATTTCCCCTCCTACAATCTTAGCAATCCGCCAATAGAAAATGTGTCTCTGTTTTTGGCAGGAAGCGTGCCCCAGCGCTTTTCATGAGAAGGATCCTAGGAGGTCAGCTCGCAACCCACATTTGTGACCCTGCACATTCCTTCATTCTAAAAGGACGTTCTTCCACCTTCTTCCGTTCCCAGTTCTCTACCTCCAGGTACAATATTCAAAATTTTTTCCCTCTCACTAGAAAGCAACCTCTCACCCACTCTGTCGATGCTGTGGGTGTTCTACCACATCCACCGTCATAAACCGCAGGTGACATGCTCTGTTCTGTCTCATGGCAGGAAATATCCGCTCCTGCGGAACACAGGAAGATTCTTCCCTGCCCCTCTTCAGCCGATAGTGGCTTCTGAGGAACGTGTTCCCATTTGGCGGTTACTGTCGGTGCGCAGTCCTAATTATTTCCCAGATACTTAGTATTATAGAAATTGTTAGCACATATTGCTAACCAATATCAGCCAACCAGACGATTACTAATCCAACTCTGCATTATAAACAGTGATCCAATATAAATATAATCATGTCTTTCCACCTTACACCTACGAAAAACTACCTTGCTGCATGTATTGGACAGTATATCTTTGATGACTTTAAAGTGTCTTTGGATAACATTTCCAGACACGGATTACTCTTCACCATTTAATACTTGTACGCTACGCAAATCCTCAGCATTTGGCGCTGTGGTTCTGTCAATCCTCATTCCGCTTAATGGTTTACCATTCGGATTTAAACTGGCTTGCGATAAATATGTATAATAATCACTGAAACGCCACCATTCGGAGATATTGACATTCATCACCACATCTGCACCCTAACATTTCCAATGGTAAATACCTATAAGGAATTTAAAAATAAAAAGAGCATGATTAGGTTTTGGTGATGATAATGGTCGTACGCCTCTACCATGACCTCCAGTTAAATTTACGATATTTCGTACTGTCACTGTCGCAATTCAACCAGGATAACTCTGGTTTGCATGCTGTCTTTCCTGTGATTTTTTTTTTCTTTCATCCACTGGTACGGGACGCAAACGCTGCAAATTAGTTGGGTGCGTCAAATGTTTATAAGTTCATCACTCTTAAGAGGTTTATACTAACTCTCTGTTTGAGCGTCTACTTCGCCATCTTCCAAGGCGTACAAGACTAATTGATGCTGAAATTTGGGACGTGGCAGTCCGTGGAGTGGCAGGTGAATCTTAATTACTGCTCACGCAGCTGCGAAGTTCTCTGTGAGTGGCTGAGAGGCTGCCCGAAGAGATAGGGCGATAGCAAAGGCAGCGAGCCGCCTAATACGGCCTTATTAAATTCCTAGCGTGCTCGGCAGGTACATCCCCGCTGCCTCTGTAGGTTCATGATCATCTGCAACGAGCCTGCAACTTGTCGCGAATCCTTCGGTTGCTGTCGACCAGTACCCAGCGTTGTTCAAATTACATTAATGCCAAGTAACTTGCATGAACTGACAGAAAGTCTTCTTGTTTTACTTAGTCTTATTCCCGTTTAATAAGGGCTCCGCTTTGCTCAAGTTTTTACAAATAGATTTTCTATGAAACAAGAGTGCCAAGGTACGCTGGATCCAAGAGGTACAAGGGAATCTGGAAGAAACGGGAATACAAGTAACGGAGATAGGAACATTGAGATTTAAAAAAAAAATTCGACTTTCAGAGGTTTCAAGGACAGAACTGAACCAAGAACTAAATTACCATTGGCAGATGTACGAAGACTTATCAAGATACAAGAGTGAAAGAGTATTGGATAAGGAGAAAGATCAGAAGAAACGAAGCTGACGCGAATTAACGTGATCCTCAGATGACCAATACGAAAATAAGAAGAAATAGTAATTTACGAGCAATAACTCAAGAGTATCAAATATAGTAGAATTTTAATAAAGATTACAGGGAATAACAATATGAATTTCGCATAATACGAGTCTCTGTACAATATTTTCAGTATTCTTATACCAAAGCTGTTTCTAATAGGCCTCATTATATCCCGTTTTGGTGTATGCAGCTTTCAAAGAATTGTTCTAGTGAACACAGGGACGCTCTCCGAAAATGGCTGAACTATTAGAAGGCACTAAGGTTGCCTTGTAGTGGGGTCAGTTGTGCACGTAAAAACAAACGATAATACTGTTAAATGATCGAGTGGAATATGTCAACTGGATGGAAAATGCGGCTGACAGTAAGCAGCTTATGAACGCCTAAAAGTACTTGTCTGTAACCTCTAACTCTCTCTCTCTCCCACCTCCTTTCTCTCTTTCTTTCTTATGTTCTCTCGCCACGCACCGGCTCCCCGTATCCCCCCGCTCGGACATTAACCCGGGATAGTACGTCGCTGTGAAATTCATCTTCGTCATACGAGGTGAGAGAACAATAAATACAGGTTCGAAATTAACTTTGCAGCTGGTGAGTCTATTCACATGACAGTAATGACTGAAGAGATCTTTGAATAGCAGCTTGCGTGATATTCATTAGCGAAACAAAATTCAGCTGTATATCAAAAATTTCTTCTGTACGTGTAGTCGCGACATGTGGTAAAACTATACATATCGGCTATTGCTGCAGGCAACAATCGTCAGCGTAACTGTAATAATTGTAGTTCTATAGTTCTGCGGTATCCGGTGAGAACGCATAAGCGGAAAAATTTTCTTGAAATAGTCTGTAATCATGAAAGCTGTTACAATTAATCTGTAGTTTGAATGTACATAAAAATGAAATGTAACAATCTCATCGGAGTAAGTTGCCTTGACAATTATCATAGTTGTGCCGCTCACTTCGGGGAGAAAGGAATTTGTGCGTTTCCTTCCCCATTGTCTGTGCAGTGCGTGAATTCTGTTTTACATGGCAAACTGCAATAAATACCACTGCATTGCAAAATTTTCACAGTAATTCGGTTACATTCACTTGGAAATCTTATTCCTGTCCTTTTTGCTTGTACTAAGTATTCAAATATGTCTACTATATTGTGTCTGTTATTCTCATATGCTACAGATTATGACGTTTTTGAATGTCGGTGTCCCGCTGAACTATAAAAAAAATCTGACTCTAATTAATAGCCGATGACTGGGCTTCTCTTTTGTTATGTGGTGCACACAATGGTAGCTTGAGTACCGTAAAACATTTTTCAAATTAATACTAATACCTTTGCAATGGTATTATGAAACAAATCATTATATTATCAGTCATTTATTGAAACCTAATACTACAAATTCAATCCTTATCGAGCCTCTCTGTGTCCTCCGAAACCTGTTAATTTCGTTGCAAGCGCTGTGCTATGTCATGATTTCAATGATAACCAGACTTGCGATAGGCGACAAACTGCGATCTAGTGAAGCACGTCACCAAACTAAGAGGGTTCCCCATTGCATGGTGTCATCAAGTCGCTTCCACCAAGAAATCCAACAGAAAACTACAGCCTGACGATTTTCTAGACTGAGGGGAACAGTTGTGAAACGGAAGAGACAGAATGGTTATTATTCGTTTTCCGAAAGATATTTACAGTAAGCCAACGCTTTCTAGCTGCCAGTGGTCTTCCCCAGTTAGTGACTGGTGAGAGACAAATCGTATGATATGATTTACTAAGGTAGGTGAAAAAGTCATAGTTTTTGAGTAAAGAAATTACATGGGAAGTAGGACGAAAGATTTTAATTAGTGGGAACGAAAATAACACAGTCAGAAAGTAATGAAAATGGAAGAGAAATTAAGAAAACTTAGTGTAAATCACCATCAATATATCACCGAAATTACGGTGATGTATACGAACTGATACGTGACACTAACGTACGAATAGGTAGTATACGGGTGTCATGATATCTCAGCCGTGTTTGTACTATCTTTGGAGTTCGAAGACGTGCTTTACATCATACCACCACGGACAAACTGCTTATATATTGTATCTGAAGACAGATACGGCGGGCACCTTGCATAAGGGCAGGGACAATCTGCAGCGTCGAGTATGTCATTGAAGAAAAAAGTCGAGGTAGGCCAATAAAACATCTACGAAGGTTAAATGCTCTCTGTACAGCAGACATCTGACTTACACGTAAGCCAAGGCATCACGTTAAATGGTTGTGTGGAATTTTACATCTACCGTATACTTTTACTTGAATGCTATTAACGTATTTAGCATTAGAAAAGGTCATCCAAACATATTTACATATTTGAGAGACGTGTCGCTTCTGAGTACGTAGTAATTGATGAAGGTGCCAAATCGAATTGCTGTGGTGATCTACTCTCGCTTGAGCCAGCCAATGATGTGACCCAATCTGGCTCCCATAAAAAATCCTGAGGTTTTAGGGCTGACAGTTTCAGTCAACAACAGAAAGGAGATTCTGGAATGTGGAGCTGCACAACAATGAAGGTATGATGGGCGTGTCGGATAACGAATGGGAAGGAACTAAATCGAAATTTAAGGCACAGCTCGATTAAAAGGACGAGGCATAAAGAAATGGTCAGTTTCATCATATGTAGGGAGAAAATACTGTGGAAAGAGACCAAAGCTTGTCTGCAGTGAGCAGATTCGAACAACTATTGGCTGCAGTGATGAGGGGAGTGGCCGAGCGGTTAAAGGCGCTACAGTCTGGAACCGCACGACCGCTACGGTCGCAGGTTCGAATCCTGCCTCGGGCATGGATGTGTGTGATGTCCTTAGGTTAGTTAGGTTTAAGTAGTTCTAAGTTCTAGGGGACTTATGACCACAGCAGTTCAGTCCCATAGTGCTCAGAGCCATTTGAACCATTATGGTTATGGTTGCAGTGATGAGGCAGACATGAACAGAATTGCACAGGCACTGCCGAAAGCCGTATTAATTCATTCTTAATTACGGAGACGCCAAAAACAACGTTGGGGAGAGAAACCTCGAGCCTATCGAACACCTACGTGTTCGTTCTGGGGCTCCACAGTGCTGTTTCTTGGGATACAGTCGAATTCCGTAGAGTTGTTGAACGATCCCTAATGGATCATAGAATGAAGGCTTTCACGGCAGGTGTTGTCATCACTTAACACTTCTGGGCTGAGATGTCGTGGTCCATACATGAAACAATCCCCTGAGCCGGCCGGTGTGGCCGAGCGGTTCTAGTCGCTTCAATCTCGATCCGCGCGACCTCTACGGTCGCAGGTTCGAATCCTGCCTTGGGCGTGGATGTGTGTGATGTCTTTAGGTTAGTTAGGTTTAAGTAGTTCTAAGTTCTAGGTGACTGATGACATCAGATGTTAAGTCCCATAGTGCTCAGAGCCATTTGAACCATTTGAATCCCCTGACGTTTCGCCTTCGACTGCGGAAGGCATCCTCCGAGGGCAATGGACGAACTGCAACGAAAGCGTGAGTGAGCGCCGTATATATGAGCCATCCAGATGGCGCCGCTATCAGTTATGTGCTATGATCTCTGGTACTGCAACTTTCTCAATTCCAATTAATTGATAGTCACGCTGTTTCCGCAATAATGACATCCATATCTTATCCAGCTTAATGCCTTCATCTTTTCTATAAAAATTATTGCAGTGTTTGGCATTCTCAATGGCCTCTCTGTACATTCGCGCATAATAGTGCGACGTCTTTGCTATGACGGTCGTCTCACTAAACTTTATTTCATGATCACCTTCCTGAAACAGATGTTCCGCTACAGCCGATTTATCAGTATGTCCGAGGTGGCAGTTCCTTTTATGTTCACCCAGACGGATGTTGACGCTTTTTTGTTATTGTGCCTATATAGACCTTTCCACAACTGCACGGAATTTTATAGACACCTGGTGTAGCTAGAGGATGTCGTTTATCTCTTACGGATCTTAAATATCCTTTTATTTTCTTGGTGGGTCTGAAAACAGTTTCCACATCGTACTTGTTTAAAATTTTTCAAATGCGATCCATGACCTTCCTGATAAATGGTAAGAACACTTTCTCCTGTGTTGGTGTCGATGCTCGTCCGTCCTGGTTGTCAGTCTAGGGCGTAGTGCACGATCTATCTCTCTGTGTTGGAATACCCACACTTCTTGAAGTTCGCTCTAAGATGTTAAATCTCATCATCTAAGTGAACTGGTTCACATATTTGGTGCGCCCTGACTCTTAATGTATCAATCAGCCCTCTTTTATGTCTTTTATGTCTTATTCACAGCTGGACTAAGAGGACTTATAGCCACCCCGTCAATCTGGTCATATAAAAAAATTATTATATTGAAAATAAGCTGGAGTAAGGCAGTGTCTGAATAATGCCAAAATATTACTAGGAACAAAGTCCGCTATTAATGTGATGGCTTCATTCACCGGGATCTTGGTAAACAACGACACCACATCAAAGCAGACGAGTATGTCATTAGGGCCCACACTAATTTCCTTGATAATATCGATGAAGTGATATGAATTTTTAGCTGTCATGTTAGGCACAACAACAACAAAAAGTGTCAACACGCTTCTGGGTGAACGTAAAAGGAACTGCCGCCTCGAAAATATTGATAAATCGGCGGTAGCGAAGCATGTGTTTCAGGAAGGTAATCATGAAATAAAGTTTAGTGAGACGACCGTCACTGCAAAGACGTCGCATTATTATGCACGAATGTACAGAGAGACTATTGAGATTGCCAAACACTGCAATAATTTTAATAGAAAAGATGAAGGCATTAAGCTGGATAGGATATCGATGTCAACATTGCAGCAACAGCGTGACAATAGATTAATTGCAACTGAGAAAGTTGCAGTATCATAGATCATAGCACAGCCGACGTCACGTGATTGACAGCGGCGCCCTCTGGATGGCTTATATATACGGCGCTCGCTCGCGCTCTCGTTGCAGTTCCTCCATTGTCCGCGGAGGATGCGTTCCCCAGTCGATGGCGAAACGTCAGGGGAGAGTTTTATGTATGGACCTCGGCATCTCAGTCCAGAAGTGTTAAGTGATGACCCCTAATAGGGATAATCACATGGTTTTCCTAAAGAAACCATTCCGTATATTAAATGGTTTTACTGCGGAGAATATTTTCTGATCATCGAACTTTTTTAGCATTGTCTGTGCTTTCTGAAATTATACTGTAGGATGTTTTGGTCACAACAGTAAGGATAAAGAGTGTTTTCTTGGGCCCTTCCGCTATATGGCAAAGCATATATACTCTCAGCTGTCGATGATAGCCAATTTTCTGATTGTAGTTAGAAGAACGTATCGGTAGAACGAACTAAAGCCAGGTTAAACCTGAATATTTTCTCAATCTAGTATTTTTTGTGAACAATGAGCGTTTTGTACCTTCCTTTATAGCTACAAGTTATCGGAAATGATCATATGAAGCACCGTACTTAACCAACAGGTGATTCAAATTTTTCCCTTTGTTATAAATTTCGTTACTGTATTTCTGCTTTTGAGAGTGTTTCCAGCCAACTGGCGTGGTCTGCATTCCAGTGATTTATAGAAAAGTTCAGCATTATATTCATTTTTTTTCTATTTGCTTATTAACACCGGAAGTCCGGATGTAGAATAACGAGTCTTTATAAGGACTACTTGCATTATTTGTTGAATTTGTTTCGCGATCATTATGATTGTGCGTCGCAGAAAGAAAGATACGACAAACTTAAGAACGGCCTGCCAAGGAAGCCGGTGCTGGCTGAAGTTTCTTTCCAACTTGTACATTTTACCAGCTCATCGAAAAATTGTTCCCGCCTGTATAACGGTGCTCAAGCCAGAGACAGCTGATTCGGCCACCAAGTGGAAAAGAGGTGGTAGTGTAAAACTCGTGTCCACTTGTCATTACGTCATGTCCTGGATTAAACTGCGAACCTCTCTCTGCAGTGTCTCATATAGTGACGATATGTGAGACAGAGTATCGAAACATTCACTTAAGATAAAGCTCGCACGCACCGCGAGGAAATACGCCATTATGCGCGGACGAAATTAAAATCAAAACAAATAGTATTTCCCGATTAGGCGGCAGAACCTATTCCTCGGTGATTTCTACCTTATGAAAACATAAGACTCTCTTTAAAACATAATTGAGAAATTACCTAAACGGCTCCATTTCAAAGTATGTCCAAAACAAAGAAAGAACAAGAACTTAACTTTATTTTTTTAAAATTTTTATAGGTACCAACATTTCTATATTGAAGTGGCAAAACAAAGCAAAAAAATCACAAGTGAAATTCCTCAAGATTCATCAGCAATACTACAGTACTCACTGAGTTACAGTATTAAAAATATAGATATCAGGAAGGAGATGAAAATATTTGACATAATCGAAAAGGTTTGATAGAAAATAGGCAAAATTTTATATCCCATCTGTTGGGAATAGCGGAGACAATAATTCCACTAAAATGGTTCAAATGGCTCTAAGCACTATGGACTTAACATCTGAGGTCATCAGCCCCTTAGAACTTCTTAAACCTAACCAACCTAAGGAAATCACATACATCCATTCCCAAGGCAGGATTCGAACCTGCGACCGTAGCAGCAGCGCGGTTCAGGACTGAAGCACCTAGAACCGCTAGGGCAAAAGCACTAAAATTTTCTCAATTTATTCTGCAGGGTAAAATATGCACTATAAGGCCAGTCAAACGACTCAAGTACCAAATTTTATGGAAATTGTCGAACAAGACCTAACATACCACAGATGCAGGAGAAGACTCTTTATCTCAGAAATTTATTTCCAATTACATGGTTTGATTTAGGTAGAGGCCACATTGAACATCTTTAGGAGTTAAATGTCCACTTTAGACGACAAATGACCACTTCATTAAATAGTGGTTGCAAACCTAGTCAACTAACGCTCAAAGTAGCTATGCTCCACCTCAGTAATGGAAAGGTTGTTGCTGGGCATAAACTACTATCATTTCAGCAATATTTCTCAAATGTAAGACAGTAATTAATCCTTTTTCCTTGAAAAAACAAAACACCAAGTACTGTACTTTCAACCCAACATTAAATGAGTTTTTAGAGTGTCGCTGTGGGATTGTTGTATTGCTAACTAACAGTACAAAGAATTCAAGTGAACGGTTTGCAACTTCAGTTTCACACATCATTACAATGCTTCCGTACTAAAGGTCATTTTACAAGGTTACTGTGAAACTTGGTATCAGTTTGTATGTATTTAATCTCTAATTTGACAATATAAACAATTTTGAACGAATCCCGGGGAGGAGTCTTCTCTGCCTTGTAAGAATAAATAGCTGTCATTGATGAATAGAACATCCGTTACATACACAACAACAATAATCCAATGAGTCCTGCCGTACAGAATACCTTAGGCTCATGAGAGTAATTTAAGGCATATTTCACTTAAAATTCAAATCACGTAACACATAATTGTGACAATATCATAATTTTAGTATTATTCTCTGGTTTATTCGATAGCGGCAGGCTACATTTGCTCGAGAGTATATCTGCGATTATTTTTAGCATAGGCACTTCGTTGATTTGTTTACATGGAGATCTCTACTACCATTTATTAGAATCATTCTAATGCATGGTATTTCTTAATTCGAAACAACAGACAACACGCAGATCCCACAGCTTAATGTCCTGCTGCAACTAATAGCAGTGCCCCTCTTCAACTTACATTTATTAAAAGACAGGAACACACTAAGGTCATAGCGATGTGTTAGACGTTATAGAAGTCTGCTTCATTAAACTTTTCCACACACCTAAAGTGCGCTTGTTTGCATAGTTTATGATGTATCATTTTGATTAGATCACTCATGGGACTGATTTCACTATTTCAGGTGGCGTAGAAGGCAGTCTAAGTGAAGTCAGAAAGTCAGATTTTATTTATTACTGAATTAGTTAATGTCGTCACATTAAAACGTCAATTACTTGACAAATATTCACCCAAGTAAGTTTTCGTACAGGAACAACCTTTTACATGCGAAAAGCAAGTGAATGAGATATATTAAGAAATGATTTCAACAAATAAAACTTTTCCAAAAAGTAGATACTTCTGCTACTGAATGTCACCTAAGAGCTCTTGTTTTTGCAAAAGAAGCCAGATGAAACAACTGCATATAGCGATTCTATACATGAAAACTTACATAAATCCTAATTCCTGGTAACCATACAAAGATATTAGCGCAGTGTTGTTCCATGGTCAAAGCGTGACACATCTCCATTCTCGCACTATATATTTTAACATGTATTCTTTATTATGTGTGATTCTTTTTCAACGAACTGGCTGAGGACACACATACACGCATACACACACACACACACACACACACACACACACACACACACACACACAAGTCCACTTCCAGTTTGATACAGGCTCCACTGTTGGGAGGTACTCACTAATGTAAGACTAAAGACCTTGTTGCATTCGGGTCAACAGCACGAGAATAGTAGCGACTACTTTCACATCTATGCAGCATTTCCTTGCATTTCTGCTATAGAGAGGATGGCATAAATGATTCACGTGGGCCCCGGTCCCCAATCGACGGAACTGAAATGTGCGTGTGACCTGCGGACAGCCTCCCTCAGAAAATGGGATTTCAGGGAGGCTGAGCTGGATTCCGCGGAATCGAATTTGCGAGATTGAATCAGATAGGGGCGCCGGAGGCGACTGCGGAAACCAAGTTTCATTGCGAGACAGATGGCTGCTAAGGCGAGCAATTGGTGCTGCGAGTGTAAAGGCTGGCTCGCGCGACAGTCTGAGGCCGACGGGCTGCCGCCGTTGGGCTGGCGGTTCGCAACTCGAGAGGCAGGTGCGGACCATTCGGAATGGATGTAGAGCTGCATCATTGTTTATAATTAGTTTGTGTTCAACTACTTCTGTGTGTAATTACAGAGGGAGTGCCGCAACCGAGTTCGTTGTGCTAACGTAACATAACGGCAGTGGAATTATTCGAAACAGTTTAACTGACGCTAAAGACAGCTAATACGAAATTATTAGATTTTTGATGCTGCACTTACATAAGTCCTGCATTTGATTAGCGGGGTAAATACAGCAGTCGGAGAGTAAATATTGAGTATAATCTAATTTCTGTTGCTCAAAAAGTATGAGGGATAATTGCATGCAAATTGTTGTGTGAATAAATATGCATACAGGCAACGGGAAAGACAGACACCTGGGTAAACAACTAGTTGGTAAAAGTCTTAACAAGCAGTTACAATGCATCCACGGAGTAACGAAGATATCCATGGTTTCCTTGATAGCTCAGCAAGTAATAAACATTTTGCATTTCCTCAAACTGAATTTTATAGCTATAATACATTGCTAGAACGTTAACTACAATGCTCAAGTCATTGCTCGTGGAAACTGTTTTATAATAATTCGTGTTCTTTAACTAGTTTTCGTATCATCTTTATGTCCATTAAAAATATATAATTTAAAAGGATTGCAGTCCTCAGCAGAAGAAAATAATAAGCAGAGTATCCTCTGAAAATTATAAGATCATTCATCCATCAGACGTACAGATAGCAGGGAAACCGTTTTGTAACTAGACAGAGGAAATAAGCTTCGAAACCGGAAAAACACATAGTTTCATTGAACTAAAAATGACCAGGCGGAGAGTATCCTCCTTACTCTTCTTCCTTTCTTGCTTCATTTTCTAGATTCAACCTTGTTCCTACTTTCCTTGACTCCTTGGTTGTTAATACTACTCGGTTTTTTGTACATATTATGCTCCGCATGTGTACATTCTTCAAAAAAGTTGTTATAATTTTTGCCAAGAGCTATTTTAATTCTTTCAGTAACTTTTAATCTGTCATCCAGTCCATCAATGAAACCATTACAGCATCACCACGGCTGCTAGTGCTATACGTCTTCCAAAGAAGATAGTTTTTGGATGTTGTTGTTGTTGTGGTCTTCAGTCCTGAGACTGGTTTGATGCAGCTCTCCATGCTACTCTATCCTGTGCAAGCTTCATCTCCCAGTACCTACTGCAACCTACATCCTTCTGAATCTGCTTAGTGTATTCATCTCTTGGTCTCCCTCTACGAATTTTACCCTCCACGTTGCCCTCCAACGCTAAATTTGTGATCCCTTGATGCCTCAAAACATGTCCTACCAACCGATCCCTTCTTCTAGTCAAGTTGTGCCACAAACTTCTCTTCTCCCCAATCCTGTTCAATACCTCCTCATTAGTTACGTGATCTACCCACCTTATCTTCGGCATTCTTCTGTAGCACCACATTTCGAAAGCTTCTATTCTCTTCTTGTCCAAACTGGTTATCGTCCATGTTTCACTTCCATACATGGCTACACTGCATACAAATACTTTTAAACGACTTCCTGACACTTAAATCTATACTCGATGTTAACAAATTTCTCTTCTTCAGAAACGCTTTCCTTGCCATTGTCAGTCTACATTTTATATCCTCTCTGCTTCGACCATCATCAGTTATTTTACTCCATAAATAGCAACACTCCTTTACTACTTTAAGTGTCTCATTTCCTAATCTAGTCCCCTCAGCATCACCCGATTTAATTTGACCACATTCCATTATCCTCGTTTTGCTTTTGTTGATGTTCATCTTATATCCTCCTTTCAAGACACTGTCCATTCCGTTCAACTGCTCTTGCAAGTCCTTTGCTGTCTCCGACAGAATTACAATGTCATCGGCGAACCTCAAAGTTTTTACTTCTTCTCCATGAATTTTAATACCTACTCCGAATTTTTCTTTTGTTTCCTTTACTGCTTGCTCAATATACAGATTGAATAACATCGGGGAGAGGCTACAACCCTGTCTAACTCCCTTCCCAACCACTGCTTCCCTTTCATGTCCCTCGACTCTTATAACTGCCATCTGGTT